>NW_024104378.1:0-734729 GCF_003945595.2 Pipra filicauda | reverse complement strand
CCCTTCCAGGCTGTGAAACCCTTTCCCAGGCATCAAACCCCTTTCCACTGTGGAGCGTTAAACGCTGCCAGTGCCAATCAGGCCAATGCCGAAGAAAGAAATTCCAGGGTTGCTTCTGCAGGTTGTGGAGCTCATGGTGGGATCACCTGGGCAACCCAGGAGCCCACTGGTGAATTCAGGTCTTGTATTGACCCTTGTCTTTAAGTCCTAAGCCCCGTGTCCACCAGCTCAAGGTGTGTGGTACATGAATCTCAATGTTTTCCAGGAGCACCAGGCGCTGCTCCTTGGAGATGGCAAGGCTCTGCTGGGCTGATTTCAGTCAGGGGGTGGCTGGTGAGGCTGCTCAGTCCATGGGAGGCTCTGGAGAGGTGGCCAGGCTTCACCATGCAGAGGATTGGAACCTCAGCTCTGACGTTTTCTGTCTCCCTCACCATTGTGCTTGGCCAGGAGATAAAATCATTTTGAGACAAGACCTGGTTGAGCTGTTTTCTGTGCCCTAATTCACCACACAGGTAAAGGACCAAGCCAGGAGTGTGAAGCTCTGCTGAAGCCCAACACTCCTGTCCTGCTCCCGAGGCCCCTGAGGCTGAACCCTCCACTGGCACCCACTGGGCATCCACCTTCTGACACAGTGGGAGCGGTCTTGGTGTGGCCCCGTGCCGGGCTGGGTTCCGACAGGGTTCCACCCTGGTTTGTGAGGAGGTTTAGTCCTTGGATCACAGACAGAAGCTGGCTGTGCTCACCTCTTGAGACTGTGATTCCTGGGAGGACCGGCAGTGTCCCCTTTGCCTGCTGTGATCCTGATGGGAGCGCGTGTGCAGTGTGCCAGGTGCCAGCCACGTCAGCCTGGCGCAGACCTGGGGGACCAGGTATAAATAGTACCATTCCACTTGTTCTGTTCCTACCTGTATCATCATGATCTCTGCTCCAAGGCTTGGCTCCATGGATGTGTTATTTTGTTCTGACTGCAGCCTGGCTTTGGGCTGCTCTTGGGGCAGAGGCTGCCTGTCAATTCTGGCTTCTGTTTCCCCCCCCAGGGTCACCAAACCTGACCTTGAACCCTCCTTTCTCAGAATTCTGCTACTGAATGCTATGTTGTCACACCAGGTCCTCAGCCTCGGGAGCCAGGCAGATCCAGGACACAGCTGGGAGACAGACCTGGCTTTTTAAGGAAGACAAGGAGGTGACAGAGTTTTTTACCACCCCCCCCCCCTTGCCACACTTATATATTGTCTGAGTGTTGCCTTTTGGAAGGTGTTGGGGCTCCTTGGCGAGCCCTGGTGGAGCTGTGCCGTGGTGCCAGGGACATCCAAAGAGCCACATGCTTCCCAGCATGTGTCTGGTCAGCTGCTCCAGGTATTCATAGAATTATGGAGTCATGGAATGGTTTGGGTTGGAAAGGACCTTAAAGCTCATCCAGTTCCGCTCCCCTCTCCCTCGTGGAAGGGACACCTTCCACGAGACCAGGTTGCTCCAAGCCCCGTCCAACCTGGCCTTGAACACTTCCAGGAATAGAGAATCCACAATGTCGTTGGGTATTCTCAGTTTGACTCGGTTTTCAGCCAGTGTTGAGGCAGCAGCTTTATCACAAATTGTCCCAGAGGCCACATGTCCCTTCATTGGGCTCAAAGTCAGGAGAGGCTCTCAGGTTTTTTTGAGGGGGGACACATGTCCTTACAGAAGAATCCGTTGAAGCAGGTCCATTCTTACAGCTTGCCATCACTCCTGCTCAGATGGTACCTTCAATAAGAACTTTGTAGAGGAGATTGAGTTCTCCCTATACAGGAGCCTACCCGTTTTGGTAAATGCGTTCCTATGTTTTCACATACAATAGATCTCCAAAAGCTGTGTAATTTGGGAGCTGGAGCTGGAAGAAGGAGAGCATCAGGTTTGTGGAGAATTCACCTTGGTTCGATGCTTTGCAAACCAGCAGTGGGGTTGTGCCGTGCCCAAACCTTCTCTGCCAGCCCCTGGACCAGGATGGCCCCTTCCCTTGCTTCTGACGTGTGTCCGACCGGGGTCCTGGCAGTGAGCTGAGCCAGGTGGGAGCATCCTGGCATCACCATGGCCGTGGGCAGGGACCTGCCGGCACCTGCCACAGCAGAGCCACCGCTTGTTGAACCGAGAACAGGAAAACCAGACGGGGAGTTTGGCTTCTGGAACGAGATGAGCAGAAGTGACGAAGATAACACAGGCAAGGCGCTTCTCCCCTGGCAGTGGAGGGCATGTGGTTTGCTTGGAGAAGCTCAGGATTTGTGTGTTTTCCACGTTGGCTGCAGCACACGGAGCTCCGTGAAAGCCACAGTGAGTGTTTCCTGTCACACAGCGCGTTGAGCAGCAGCGTGGCAGCGAGCTGGCGTCAGCAGCACAGCTCCAACTGGGGCTCAGCTCCCAGCTCGGGCTGAAGTAATGGGGAAATCCGCTGGTGGTATCAGCGTGTCGGGAGCTGCCATGGCTTTTTCAGTGGTACAGAAAGCATGGTGACAGTTCTGCTGGTGGGGAGGGAGCAACAGCAATTGAGAAGGAAGGGACCCAGCTCTGAGTGTGGCACCTCACGCATGGCTGCCCAGAACTGTGCATGACAGACCCGCCGTGTGCCCGCTCTCCTGCCCTCCCCTTCCTTCCCTCTTGCATGGAGCTGTGAATCCAGCAGAAGCCTTTCCCCCCCTCCGTAGCCTGGTGCTTGCCCGGCTTTGGCATCATGCTGTGCTGCTCCATGGTGCCTGGTGTGTTAAGGAGAAAGGCTTCCCTGCTGAATGCTGCCCTGGCACAAAGCTGGAACTTCACATGGCCCAGGCTTTTTTCCCCCCTTCCCCAAGTTCCTTCCATGCTTACAGAATTCCAGTTTACTATAAGCTATGAATCCATCTTTTCATAGAATCCCAAAATGGGATTTAAGGGACCTCAAAGTTCATCTCATTCCATCCCCTGCCGCAGGCAGGGACACCTTCCACTATCCCAGGTTGCTCCAAGCCCCGTCCAACCTGCCCTTATGTCCATCTCTGTTCAGTTCTTGCCCTGTCATTTAAAAGCTGCCAGTAACATGGCAAACAAATCTGAGTGTTGCTGCAAAGTGTTTTGTACACTTTGTAAAACATTGGTCTGGAACCCGCTGGCCTCGATGGGAGAGGGAAAAGAGGAAAGCAAAGCTCCTGGGTTTGCAGACCCCAAATTAGAGGAAATCAGTGAAGTTCTGTGCTGAATTTTCCCTGAAGCCTGATTCCTTCAGGGCCCCTGTGTGAAATTCGTTCTGTCTGGTCCTTGCTCCTGAATCCACCAAAATATTCCTGAGGTTCCCACGCTGGGAGGAAGCACAAAGATGCTGAGATGGAGAGAGGGATCCGGGGAAGAATTGTGCAAGAACAGGGAGGACGAGGAATGTTTTGCTGCCATTACCACGGATTTTGCTGCTTGCAGCTGGGAGATGTTACTTGTCCACGTTGCGACATCGTGGACTGAAACCAAATTTAAACACAGATATCCCAAAGCATTTGTCCAAATTCCCTGAGGCTCAAGCAGGGATTTCACTGGGGTGTAGCTGGAGCTGCAGAGTCCTCAGGCTGGTCATAGCAGGACTTTCATGCCGAGGGTCTCCTCGACTTGAAGGACTCTGTTCCAGTGGCCGTGGCACCTTTTGCAAAATATTTTTGATTTCTTTCTTGTGTAATCAGTGTGCTTGGTCTTGATCTCTTCTCAGGTTTAAGGGCATGTTTGAGTCATGTGGTTTATTTGTAGTTAAAGCTGGTTTTTGTCCTAGACTTTGACATAGTGAAGCATGTGGTGGTGAAAATTGGGCAGGACTGGAGCGAGTTTCAGTTGGGGTTTACTGCAAGGTGTGTGTCCATTATATGCACGTGTGTCTGTGTGTGTGTGGGCATGTACACGTGTATGTACAGATATGGACACAGAGAATATGGAGTATTTATGGAATTAAAGCAGCCTGGACTCCCAGGACCTTGTCTCTGTTCAACTGTGTCACATCAGTGCCAGTTCTGAGTGCCTGAGAGTGAACAGGGCACAGAGTTATTGGTGATGAGGCCATGTAACGATGATGCCTGTGCTCATTTAAATGGCCAAAAATGAGCCTGCCACCTTCCCAAGCTTTCCTGTTGTGCAACCAAGCAGCAGATGGGGCTCTTAGGAGCCAGCATGAGCTTTCTGTAGGAATGGTGTTTGTCCTGCAGCTTCCACTTGGGACAGGGCATTAGTACCAGGAGTGGGAAGGTGGAATATGTGCAGGTGGAAACATGGAGGAGGGAGCAGTGTGGCAGCAGACCCTGCCAGCCCCAGGTCCCCAGTGCCACCAGCCCGGTGGGTAGTGCTGGTCACTGCCAGGGCACCAATGGCCACTGGTGCTTCATCTGTCACCCTTCAGTCCATGTGATTCAGCATCAAACCAAGGACAGCAGTGGTCAGGAATTGTCTGTGCTAACTTGTTTCTCTGTCTTGAAAATCAGATCCAGCCCATTTTTGGGGCTTAGCTGGTACTCTTGAACCCCGTAAGCTGCACTTCAGCGGAGCAATCCACAGCCCCAGCTCCGTACTGGGCACGGGGGGCAGAGCCCAGCACCCCAAACTGTCCTGGGAACACAGTGGGTTCTGCAGATTTGTGTTTAAATTTTGCCAGGATAAAGCAGCCCAAGGGAATCCCTGTCTTTCTCCGCTGGTGGGACTTTCAAGACCCTGCTCACATCCCTGTGAGCTGCGGGTGAAGGCTTCGCCATCCCCAAACTTCTCAGCTCATCAGGGTTGCGTTTCTTCCCTGTTTTCTGTGTGCAGGGTAGTTTAGGCTGTGTTTTTCCTCCCGTGTGCAGCAGCAGTGGAAATATCTGTGTGAAGTTGATCACGGTTTTAAAGGAGGTTGTTGTGCAGGAACTCCGGCAGCGACTGTGTTGGCAGACACAGCTCTTCCCTGGCTGATGCCTGATAGATTTCTGTGCAAAGCAGAGATGGGCAAAGCGCGGAGTCCTCCTTCTCCAGCAGGTTTTGGTCCAAGCTGGTGATTTGGAGCCATCCTGGAGAGGACAGCAGTGTGATAATCACTCTCTCACCCTGGATAACAGTGGGGTGGTGGGACCCTACACTGGTCCAGCCTTCCTGTAGCACTGTGGCTGCTCCAGAGGTTTCCTCATCGCAGCTGATCCCGCTCCCAGAGCACAGCTCGGAGCACTGACTCAAACTACAGTTTTGTAACCTTGGCCAGGAACCAGATCATCCATCGGCAGCATCCAGAAGTGGAGCAATACCAGAGGCAGCTGCGTACAGATAATTGAGGGAAGGGTTTGTGGGAAAAACTGCTCCCGGAGAAACCGCACAGGCGGAGTGGCTGCTCGTGGGTGCAAGGCACTGTCAGGGCTCGCTCCTAGTTCGGACTTTGTGTCTCCCAAGAACGGTCCCAGCTGGAGGATTCTGAGTCACAGTGTGGTTGGACAGAAATGTCCAAATATAATCCTGTTAAATAGCAACACTTGGTGTAATAAAAGTATGTGGAGCTGTCGGAATTTGGCACTGTTGACCTCCTGCTGGGGCAGGAGAAGACACTGGCAGGTCACAGGTATGAGGTTGTGGTTGGAATTCAACCCTTGGCAAGGATGGGTTTGTGTAGTGGGTCATCGCCGGAGAACTGTGGAGGAGCCGGACGTTTGTGGAGCCCAGTGAGGTCATGGGCATCATCCTGACCATGGCCCTTGGAGACGTGGGTGCAAATCCACGTGCAGGCCGAGCTGCTTCGCTGTGTTGTTTTCTGCAGGTCCTGAGGAACGCCAGGAAGGGGCATCTGTTCCGCAGATGATTGAAATACTAAGAGCCGCCATAATTCAGTAATATTATTTAATTCAGTTTAATTTAGGTAACTTAGGCTGCAGGATTGTTGTTTTTTATTACAGTGAGGGTGGGGAGGCCCTGGCACAGCTCTGGCTGCCTTGTCCCTGGAAGTGTTCAAGGCTGGGTTGGACAGTGCTTGGAGCAACCTTGTCTAGTGGAATGTGTCCCTGCCCATGGCAGGGGATTGGAATTAGATGGTCTTTAAGGTTCCTTTCATCCCAGTCTGGGATTCCATGATTCCAACATAGTAAGTTTACTTGGCTGGCGTGTATTTGAGAGGGCAGCAAGCCTTGCCCAAGCCGGCTGTGAGTTGTTGCAGGATATCAGGAGGTCAGGAAACACTAGGAATTAAGGCAGAATAAATATTTGGGAAAGGTGGAAGGAAGGACAGTTACTGGGGACCAGGTAGTGATGTTGAGAACAGGAGAGGAGAAGCTGTGCAAAGAGGTGAATGAAGATGTTTCATATCTAAGAACTCCTGATAATGGGGGACATCCCCCTTCGAAAGCCAGGAACAAGCAGATAACAGGTTCCCCATGGTAAGGAAAGATGTGGAGTTGAAGGTGAGGACACGACGGAGCTGTGAGACCAGGAGAGCATTCTTTCCCGTGGAAAACACAGGGCTCTCTCCATTGCCCTTTTTTGGGTCCTAAGAATTATTAGCACCTTGCACTGCACTATCTCATTTAATAGCTAATCTCTGTGATTACCCATTGTCAGGTGCTGAGGAAACCACCTGTGTTTGCTGTGCAGGCTTGCAGGGCTCCTGCTGCTCCTGGCCCTGTGTACTCACCATGGAAAACCATGGACTTTACTCCTCCAGAGTGGGGCTGGAGCACAAAGAACAATTGTTCCTTGTTCCCCAAACTGCACGTCCCGCTGGTGCTCACAGGCAGTTTCAGGGACTAATCGTGGGTTGTGTTGGCCAAACAGGTGAAGGATAAACTGGTGGAGAGCAGGTGCTGGGAGCATGTTGGTGGAACAGCCTGAAGGTGTTCCTGCCCATGACAGAGGGTGGAACAAGATGAGCTTTAAGGTCCCTTCCCACCCAGACAGTTCTGAGATTCTATGGTTCTGCATGTTGAAAGACCTCAACTCTTGGTTTTCTCCCCTTGCTTTCCAGTGCTGGGGGTGTATGTCAAATTCTGGGTGTGAGATTATTTTAAGGCAATTTTCAAAGATTTAAGACACCTGTTTTTCTGGGACAGAGTCCTTAAAAGGAGCCTGAGGTATTAAAATTTTCATTTTTCACAAGGTTTGTTCCTATTCCAACCTTTTCAGACCAAACAAATGTGTTGAATCTGTGCAAATAGTGTCTGGGGCTCTAATTGCACTGGGGGGTTTGCATGGGCAGGAGCCTTCAGCCAACTCCCTCCTTATTTTCTGGCATTGAGGGAAGGCCTCAGGATCTTTTTTGCTCCAGGCTGGCGGGGTCCGGGCAGGCTCCGATGCACAAATCGTGTGCATGAGCTCATTTATTGTGGCTTCAGCTTGAATGCAGGAGTTTGGCTGCTCTGCGGGAGGGCAGGGATGGAGGGCTGGGACCAGCAAAGCTGTGGAAAGCTGCCATTCCCCTTTGGAGATACATCTGAAAGTGTTCTTTATTCCTTCCCTGTGAGGGTGGTGAGGCCCTGGCACAGGTTGCCCAGAGAAGCTGTGGCTGCCCCATCCCTGGAAGTGTCCAAGGCCAGGTTGAACGGGGCTTGGAGCAACCTGGGATAGTGGAAGGTGTCCCTGCCCATGGCTGGGGGTGGAACTGGATAAACTTTTAGGTCCGTTCCAACCAAACCATTCCACGATCCTATTCTGTGATTCGTTTGAGGTCCTCAGTGGTGTTTGCATTTCCCTTGTCACAGATATGGTTGTTGGTGTGTTGCTTGCTGGGCCCATGAGCAAGGAGGGATAGGGATGGGGGAATTTAAATGTACATGGGATCCATTGGGTTTGTTAACGAGAAATCTCCTCTCCTGTTGGGCATGGTGTTGGTGTTGTCTGGCTGGGACTGGAGTGGGCTCTGTCAGTGTTCCTCTGTGCCTGTCCCAGTTTGCTGTCACCTTCACTGGGAGCCTGGTCCTGGCAAACAGGAGCAGCTGGTCCCATACTGCCTCCCAGATGTCCTGAGCTTGAAGCCAGCAGTGCTCTCCTCCTCCAAGGGACAGATGAACCCCTCCCTCCCTTCCCTCCCTTTTGGGATCATTGCTGTTTGAGGTCCTCCACAGAAGTGTTTGGTCTCAGTGTGTGGCTTTGGCTTGGTGTACCCTGGGCAAAATAAAACCCATTTTCAACTGGTTCCTCAGCCCAGCAAGGGGAGAGGATTGTGGGTGGGTGGGCATGGCCAGGGCTGGCTCTGCAGAGCTCTGCTGTTCTCAGCTGGCCTCACTCTGCATGGCTCCAGCCCCACTCCTGGTCATGCTCCCAATGGTCCTGTTTCTCCATCATCTGGGAAGGTTCTAGGGGATGCTGTGGGGGCTGTGACCTCCATCTGCCAGCCCCCGGCAGTGTCCAGGAGCGCCCTAGGTCTGGGGCAGGGGGAACTGGACTGGGTGTCATCTCTGCTTTTCCAGCTTTCTCCCAGCTGGCCAAGTCCCTTGTGCCATACTCTGTGGGCTGGGACCACCATGGCCTTCCATGCTGGAACCAGCCATCCTGAAACAGCAGGAGCTGCCATGCCCAGGCTGGTCCATCCCAGAGCAGGCTCCCCGTCTCCATTCACCGCTTTCCCAGGGGATTGTGTGGAATCCAAGCTTTCCGGCAGTGGGGACTGCTGTGGCCATGCCGGGGCCTGGTGAGCACCAGGCTGGCTGTGCAGCCAGGGCTGGACACTGGCCGGGGGGAAACAGCTCCTTTGTTTTCCAGGAGAAGTACAAGGGATTATATTCCCTTGAGCTCACTCAGTCTCCCACTTCTTATTGTGTGGCGACATGGAATCAGCTCCTTGGAGGAGCTTAGTTAATTGTTTATGAAATAGGAAGGGTGCTGGTTATCTCTGGTAGGGAGGTGAGCTGGAGAAGGAGGTCGTGGAAGAGGGGTGCTCGTCCAGCTCCTGAATTAGGAGGGGTTGAAGCCAAATTGTCGTTCTGCAGCCCTAGATTTGTGACTCTCTGCTGCGCCTGGGGGTGGCTCTTCCAGCCGGGAACGTGTACCTCCCCTCCGACTCTGATAAAACGTGCTTCAAAATGAAACGAACTTATTAAACGTGCTTAAAAATGAAAGGAAGGCTGCGGCGTTGTCGGCAATTGTTGTGCAAATGTGATACTCCCTGCAAGCTGTGGAACAGGCCAGGGCTGTGTTTACCCGGAGAGGCAGTGGCTTTCCAAGTGTAATGAGTCAGCTCTGCGAACAGAAGGGGCGCAGAATTAATCTGGCATCCGTCTGGCCTTTTCTCAGTTAAACAGGTTTTAGAAGCTCCACGTGAATAGGTACCTACCCCTGGTACAAACAACCACAAAGACTTGGGAGTGGGCACAGGTTTTTTGAGAATAAATTGGCAGCGTGCAGGTCATGGAGCTGTTTGAGCGAGGCACTGGTGGCAATGTGGGGTTGATTTTTGGCTGCAGGTGGGAGCAGAGCGTGTCCCAGTCCCAGCCTGCTCGCTGTCAGCAGAGCTGAAGCTGCTTGGGTTTAATATCCATTGGAAAGTGTAAATAAATTTCTGTTGCCCAGCACTTCATCTGAATTTCCACCTCTTAGGTTTGCAGTGAATATTGAAGGGAATATTGTCCTCTGCTCCTGCCTCCTCCCAGGCACACACTCCTTTCTCCTTTACCTGCACCTTAATGAGGCCCAGTAGGTGAAACTGAGGGGAAATAATTCTCTAATTTTACCAGCTGGCTAATGATGCCTGACAGAGTGAGGTTCTTGAGGCTGGGAATGGCTGGAGCTGCTCCTGGAGCCTGGGGGTGGTGGTGTGGGGGAGCTCCGGGGCCAGCGCCCTTTGCCTTGGCCAAGGGTTTGGTGAACTCCAGCC
This sequence comes from Pipra filicauda, assembly GCF_003945595.2. Classification (NCBI taxonomy): domain Eukaryota; kingdom Metazoa; phylum Chordata; class Aves; order Passeriformes; family Pipridae; genus Pipra; species Pipra filicauda. Next base: position 724,939 of record NW_024104378.1, on the reverse strand, counting down.
CCTCCATGCTGACAATCCAGGAATGGCTGAGCTGCCTTTTTAAGGTGCTGTTTGCATTGGCCCTGGTGTGCTGAACCTTGGCACTGTCTCTGAGGAGTGAAGAGCAGAAATGTGGAGACACAAATCTCTGCAGGCATTCCCTCACTCAAACAGGTTTTCTTTTTCCTTAATTCTTTATGGGCACGCTGGGTTATTAGACTGAATTTTCTACACTTCCCCCCTTCTTGCTGCCCAGCTATGGCAAGGAGGAGAGTGGATCAGCCTGCTCCTGTCTTGGCCAGTTCAGGTCCTTTTCCTGCTCTCCCAGCTAGAAGGAAAGGGCTGTGGACTGCTGGTTGGGAGTCCCAAAGCTCAGCACCACAGCTGTCCCCACATTGAGCAGGGAGACACAGGGAGGTCTCTGTCCCCAAAGCTTCGTTCCTAAACGTGGATAACCACCTTCCCATAGTCCAGGCAGAGGATCTGGGGCTGAGAATTAGCCACCTTGGGAAGCACAGTCACCTAGTGCTGGGACTGTCTGTGCCTAGTGCTTTGGTCTGGGAATTTGTGCTGCTGCTGGGCTGCGATGAGGCCTCTGAACCACCTTTTTTTATTAAAAAAAAACCCACAAACCAACCCAAAGGGCCCCAAAGCCTCTGAAGCATAAATAAAACATTTAAATTTGAAAGGGATTTCCAGGGAACTTCTGAAATACAAGGCTGATGAAAGCACCACTCTTGAGTTCCTTCAGCCTGTAACCCCTGTCCTGCCCTGCTGCAGGTGTGGGATCCAGCACCTGGCAAGGTGGTGCCAGGCTCTCCCAGGACATGGTTCAAGCTGCTTCAGCCAGGGCTGGCAGGAGGCTTTGGGTTCTGTCCTGTCCCGTCCTCTCTCCTTTCTCCTCTCTCTTCTCTCCTCTCCTCTCCTCTCTTCTTTGCTTTTTCTCTCTCCCCGCCCCCAGAATTCCCATCTTGTGAGGGAGCACTGCATGACTTTGTTCCTGGACAATTTCCTGCAATTGTAGCTCTGCAGAGGTGCTGGTGTCAGACGTTAATGGGTGCGATGTTAGTCCTGGCAGGTGACAATCAACTGGGGAAATGTTCCCAAAAGTGCCCTGTTTGTGCCATTCCAGCCTCAGTCCAAGGAGCCCGTTGCTGTTGGGGTTGCTGGGGGTCACTTCTCGCAGATATCCCATTGCACGGGTGCTTTCCAGCCTCTGGTCTCAGGAGAGGAGATATTTTTGTTCACCTAAAAGGGCCTTGGCTGCTGTTCCTGATCCCTGTTACAGCTCGTGCCTCCCTCTATTTCAGATGTCAGTTGTTGTTCCAGCCCTGTAACCAGGCAACACACACCGGAGCAGGAGCGCTTTGTACCCTCTAGGTTGGCTCACCTGGGCCAAGGTGTGGCACCGGAGCCAGAGCTGGGATGTCAAACAGCCCTGGGAACGTTCTGACCGCTCTGTCCTTTCTGGTCTGATAATAGCAACTTGTTCAAAAAGTGCGTTTTTTTATGTAGGTTTTTGTAATTTGTGTTGGTCCTGCAAGTGTCTGGGCGTTCAGTGTGGCAAACTGGGGGGAGCAGGGCTGTCCCTGCCTCAGGGTTGTCCCGTGTCCCTGCGCTCTGGATGGAGCCGCAGCTCTGGGAAGCTTTGTGTAGACTTGGAATCTTGCTGTGGGTGAAGAGCAGGAGAGACGTCTCTTTGCTGGGACGTTATCCATTCTAGGCTATTCCTTGCACATGGAACAAGCCATGCTTGCAGCTGCAGGTCCCAACTTGCCTCTCTTGGGGTCAGCCTCTTCTCCCAGGCAACAAAGATAGGATGAGAGGACACAGCCTCAAGCTGTGCCAGATGATGTTCAGATGGATATCAGGAGGAATTTCTTCGTGGAAAGTGTTGTCAGGCATTGGAAGGGGCTGCCCAGGGAGGTAGTGGAGTCCCCATCCCTGGAGGTGTTCAAGGAATGACTGGACTTGGCACTCAGTGCTCTGGGCTGGCGAGGTGGGGGATCAGTCACAGGTTGGACTCGATGGTCTTGGAAGGCCATTTCCAACATATATGATTCTATAATTCCATATGTGATTCCTCACAACACCTCTTACTTATTGGGAAGGTGGCAGAAGCCCGCAATGGCTTTTCCCACATATGAGGGTGCTCTGCCATCCTGAGGCTGCCATCCAAGGATTGGGAGGGGTTGTATCCCCATGGGAAGTGCCTTGCCTTTCCCCCCCGCAGTAGGAAAATCCTTCTGAGATGTCTGACCTTCCTTTTCCTCTCTCCCAACAGACGGTCGATGATGAGGCGATGGCAGCATAAATGAAGATCAAGTAAGGAAGGCAGAACGATGCCCAAGGGTGGGTGTTCTAAAACACCACAGTCAGAAGATTTCTCTCTCAGCAACGACATGGTGGAGAAACAAACGGGGAAAAAGGTTTGTGTTTGGGTTGTCTTCCTTCCTTTGGGAATGCTGCTCCTGGAGCCTGATGTCTCCAAGCCAATGGAGTGTTTCACATGGTGGGAGGTTGCCATGGGCTTTTATCCTGGGAATGACATTGGTGCTCTGCCAGCTCACGGGGTCCATGCTGTTCCTCTGTGGCTGCAGTCCTTCCCAGGAAATGCTATGGCCACCTGGACCCGACTTGGCTGAGCAACAGGAGATGCTTTGGAAGATTCTCTTCTGCAGTACTGTGCATTTTTAGAGGTTTCTTCACTGAGCTGTGGAAGGCCCAAGTGATGCAGTGATGGTGCAAGTGTGTGCTGGGCTAGGGAGGAGCTTCTCCTCCTCCTCCTCCAGATGGAAATGTCGTGTCCATGTCAGGCTCAGCTGGTCTTGCTTCCCCCAGCAGTGTGGGCTGACCAGGGCTCAGCCTGGGAGCTGCTCTGCTGAAATTGCTGCTTCTGGGCTTTATTTGAGGTGTTTGGGTTTTGGTGTGGCTTAATGTGAAGCTACTGAGATGAAATCTGAGTTGAAGTATAAATAAGTTCACACTTCTCTTCATTCCCAGATTCTTGTTTTGCTCTGGGCATGAGCTCTGCCTCCTCTCATTCAGCTTTTCCCCCTCCTCAGTATCAGTCATTTCCAGTCAATAGTTTTGCAGAAATCTGGGTGCAGATTTAAATAAACATGAAAACCTACATCTACCGAATTCTGCTAAGGAAACAGATCTCATCCACTTCCCTTTCATCTCCTTGCTCCAGTTTCTCAGCATTCCCCCAGGAGTTTCTGCCTGGGAGCTGAAGCTGAGCGTGGCAAGCCCCAGCTCCGTCACTTCCCCTGCAATCCCTCCCATGGTGATGGCAGTAACTCCTCGTGTGATTGAGCTCATTTTCCTCAAAACGAGGAAAATGCCAAATAGCCAGCAGGAAAATCCCAGGAAGGATTTGGTTATGGAGCACGTTGGTAGCATCTGCCGCGTTCCCCTTTCTGTGTCATCGTGCATGCACAGGTCAGTGCAGGAGCGTTTGTGGGCACAGCGTGGGACTTCTAGGAGGGAGCAAAATCTGGGATCAGGGGTATTGGAGAGAGAACAGCTGTCCTGGAGCATGGGGAAGATGCCAGCATTTACCCTGGCAAACAAGGATATGTAAATACAGGGCTGGTCTGTGCCGGGTAAGAAGCTTAATGCTGGCGCAGGTGCTTGTGCAGGGAGAGGATCAGTTGGAATATGAATCAGCTCCCATTTTATTTCATCCACTCCCGGCAGCTTAAAGGCTGCGTGTTATTTACAGAGCAGGTTTGTCGAGCGGCGCGGAGGACGCCGGGAGCCAGAGTTATCTCCCGCTGGCTACAGAACTAGGACACAATTTTCTGCCTCCCATTCAGAGGTGTCGGCACAGACCTGCGGAGAGTGGCACTGAGAGGGGACGGGGCAGAGCTTTCTGCTCACTTAATTCTGGCCTTTTCAGAGGAGGAGATTTTCACAGGCTCTTGTCTTCCCAGGACTGAGCTGAGATCCAGCCTGAGTGGCCAAAGGATCCGTTTCTCCCTGTTTCTGGTTCATTCTGCAGCTGAGCTGGAGCAGTGACTCAGGGGAAAAGCACTTCGACCTCCTCCCTGCAGACGCTGTTGTACCTGCCTGTCAGCAGCCACTGCCTTTCATATATCTTGCCTTTGTCAACATGTTCAAAGGCCTGAGCTGTAACTTGGCACACGAGGCTGGATAGGGAGGGCAGAGCCTGAGCAATGCCACACGCAGGGACCCACCAGTGGGCACGGGGAGAGCAAAGCGATGCCACTGCAGTGTTTTCCTCTTAATGTGACCTTAATATCGATAGTTGATTTAGCAATAAACAGACTTTACGTGCCTGGGCTCTGCAGCTCCAGCACTTGCAGTGGGATGGTATTGGGTGCTGGGGGGTCCTGCTGCTGCGGTGGGCTGAGGGCCACAGGGTCAAGGGGAATGGCCTTGAGCTGAAAGAGGGCAGGGTTAGATGGGATATTGGGAAAAAATCCTTCTCTGTGAGGGTGGTGAGGCTCTGGCACAGGCTGCCCAGAGAAGCTGTGGCTGCCTTATCCCTGGAAATGTCTAAGGCCAGGTTGGATGGGGCTTGGAGCAACCTGGTCTAGTGGAAGGTGTCCCTGCCTGTGGAACAAGATGGGCTTGAATGTCCTTCCAACCCAAACCATTCCATGATTCTGTGATCACCAAACTTTGAACATGAGTTCCATGCTTGAACACGCAGCAGCCCAGCTCTCAGGGAAGCCGCGCTTTTCCAGAGGGCTCCTGCTTTGAGGAATAGGATTTCAGCTGCTGCTTTGAGCTGTAGAGCTCATACTCCTGGCTCTCCGCTCCCTGCCCTTCCACAGGAGGGACTTACGAACTAGTGGGATGCAGCCACGAGTGTCTGACAGCACTGAAACCGTTTCTCCCGGGATTAGTGGAGCCCTTATATGGCTGCACTCAGCCTGCCTGGGGCGGGCACTGGCAGCCCCGTGGCTCCTCCTGCTGAGTTCAGGCTAAAGGGTTCTGTAAAAATCTGCATGCCTTATATGAATAATTCTGCTTTCTGGTCTAGATCCACAGATCCCCATAGCAGAGGCAGATTACTCATGGCTTAGCCTGAGCAGGGCTCTGCAGCGAGAGTCAGATCAGTTGTGGAAACCATTTCCTGATGTGCCTGGGACTGCCTGGGTGGTTACACCATGTGCTCGGCGGCTGCCACAGAGCATTTGCCTCTTTGTGACGAAATGCTCCCTCTTGCATAGCCCAAATTGCATTTTTGCTGCAATGGTTGAGCTGAACACCAAACAGAACAACACTTACCCTGGTTTTTGCTTGTAAGAGCTGGCAGAGATTAAAAGAACTGAAGGTTTTTCTCCTTCCTCTTCTCCCCGTTTCAGAAAAGGGAACATAGTCCTTGTTTTTCAGTTCTTCTTGAAACCGATTGGGCTGTCAGGGCTTTCCAGTGCTGTACAAATGAGAACTGGGCTATGTGTCCACCAGAGTCACCTTCTGGGCCATGAAATGGCCCCTGCAGGGATGGGTGGGTGACTTAGATACCGAAGAGCCTACGTTTAGATGAAGAAAATCATCCCATGGTCATCACAGGGTCATGTTTCTTACAGACCTCGGAGCCTGAGGCTCACAGGAAAGGGGCTTCAGCTCCAGTCACCTCCATACTTCAAATATTTCATTGCAGCACTGATAACAACACAAATTCAGACTTTTTGGAACTTTATGTGTGTGTGTGTGTGTGTGGTGTGTGTGTTGTGTGTGTGTGTGTGGTGTACTCTGGTTTTGGAAAGGCTGCAAGGGACCTAGATTTAGGGAATAGTTTGGTTTCTACCACATTCAGTTGCTTTTTGGGTAAAACCGTCCATTCCTTTTTGTAACACAGGGGGATAATGTTATCCTGCCTCTTCTCCCCCTGACAAGACCTGCTCAAGAAATGACCTGCTAGTGCAGGGAAAACCCCACCCTTGGGAGCATTTGTTTTTTTGCAGAGTGGGCTGGTTTGCCCATGGCAGGACTGTGACGTGCGGCATCACCCGGGGCACAGGCCTTGGAGCCCTCAGTGCTCCTGGGCTTCTCCTCCTGGGCTGCCTGGGCTGGTTTTGTTCGTTGCTGCCTAATTTTTACTGACATCACAACTTGAAATGCTTTCAGCTTGTTTTGGAGAACAAAGGGCTCGGGGATTTCCATGGCTGGCAGTGCAAGTCTCTGCATAAGCTCTGGGATGCGAGTCAGGTTCTGTTGGAGCAAGGTGATGGGGCTGGAAATACGGATTCCTTTGCATGGGTTTGTAAATCATAGAGTCCCAGAATGGTTTGGGTTGGAAGGGACTTTACAGCTCATCTTGTCCCCCTCCCTGCTGTGGGCAGGGACACCTTCCACTTCCACGTTGCTCAGAGCCCCATCTAAGTGGCTCTGTCTTTAGAATTCTGCGTCAAAAGGAACCACAGGATTGTTTTTGCTCAGAGAACCAGCCTTTGTCTGTTTTTTATGTCAGAAATGCCCTGAGCAGATTGATATCGGGGTCTGTCGTCCTGATTAAGAGAAACCATTCCATCCCCAGGCTGCAGCATCTCACCCTGGGTGGCTGCTGGGGCAGTTCATGGTGGATTTGTGTTCTAAACCATGGCAGCCAAGAGTGACTTGTGATCTTTGAACTTTTGCAAGTGTAACTCACGGTGGGTTCAGTTACTCATATAGTAAATCTTACTAAGAACATGACATGCCAGTAGGGGATTTCTCGTGTACTCATGGTTGCCGTGTCCCCTTTGCCAAAGCAGCTTTTATTAACACCTACAAAGGGGAACTTGTTGCTGCTGCTGAGCTCTCAACTGTTCTCCATCCCCAGGGCTCTCCTGGCCTAGGAGAGCCCTAACTCTTACACACAGATGTTCATACGAGTTTCTCTTCAATGCCAAGGCCAGGTTGGATGGGGCTTGGAGCATCCTGGTGTAGTGGAAGGTGTCCCTTGCACATGGCAAAGAGGTTAGGATGAGATGAGCTTTGAGGTCCCTTCCAACCCAAACCATTCCAGGATACCGTGATTCTGACTTGGATTTGTTCCATTTGTGAAACCTGATTCTGATGAGTCTGAGCTTTCTTTAAGCATGAGAAGACCTAAAAGTGAAACCAGGTTTTACTCAAGTAAAGGATGACATTCTTCATTACAAAATTGGAAATAATTAGGGAAGTAAAGCTTAAAATAAGAAAAGGAAAACTTTTAGGAATAAGACTCTCCAAGTGCCTTGATGTTCTGCAGGCTACTGCAGGCATCCCCAGCAGGTTGCTGCTTTCCAGGGGGGAGCAGAGTCTGGATCTCCCTTGCTCCAATTAGTAGAAAAGGTTATCGTTGTGCTACTGTACAAATTAATCTTCAAAGCAGTGCTGGGGCTGCTGCCACTTCCTTTGCTCCGTGATATTTAATTGTGCTGAACTTACTGGATCAGCAGCTCCGAGCGTTGGGGCGGATGCAAAGGAAGCGCTGCCTGAGCATGCCCAAGATTCACACAGACAGTTCCAGTGCCAGTCCCATGCTGGGCTCACCCTGCTGTCTGGGAAGGTTTTTCCCCTAGTTCCTCTACTCTCTCCCTCCTCCAAAGTGGAGATTTAAACAACATGGCAATAACAATGGCTTTAAATTTGAGGGTGGTGAGGCCTTGGCACAGGTTGCCCAGAGAAGCTGTGGCTGCCCCATCCCTGGAAGTGTCCAAGGCCAGGTTGGACAGGGCTTGGAGCAACCTGGTCTAGTGGAAGGTGTCCCTGCCTATGGCAAGGGATGGAACTGAATATGTTTAAGGTGCCTCCCAACCATGATTTTATGATTATGACTTTCTAGAATAAGCTGCGTTTTTACCTGTCCTTCCCTTTTTCTCACTCCTGGGTGTGCAGAGATCCTGGACAGCATTAATCCATCAGAAAACCTCCCCGATGTATGAGAGCATCTTCCAGATGCTCCTTGAACTCTGACAGCCTTGGTGCCATGACCACTTCACAGTGCAGGAACCTCACAGACTCATGTCCTTAGTGCTCAGAGATGTCTTTTATCCAAGCAGATATAAGGAAAAGTTCAGGATGTGGATGGCCAGTGTGGTAAAAGGTGCTTTATTTATTTGGTGGCTTTTTTTCGTGACACATACATGTTTTATTTTATTCTTTTGATAATAGAATCATAGAACTGGGACAGACTACAGTACCTGCTCACAACACGACATTCCTGGGAGGTGATGGGAGCTCCTCAGAGCAGCAGCTGGCAGTAGAAGTGGCATCATTTGTTATTCCCAACTATTTTTGTTCACCTCAGAAAAAGCAAGGCAAAAGCATTTCGATCTGGAGGGTTTAAAGGAAATGCTGGAGTGTTTATTTTGGCTGTGGGGACTCAGTCCCGTTGCTCTGGTTCTGAGGCTGGCGCTCGGCAGCTGCTCTGGAGCAGGGCTGCCCTTCCCAGGGCTCCAAACGTGCCTTGGCTCCCTCCCACCACAGAGCCCTGTCAGGCAGGTTTGTTTCTCTTGCTTTACCAAAAAAGGGATTCCCCAGCCCATTTCCTCCGTCCTCACTGGAGCGCAGTGAGAAGAGCCACGGGGCTGTCACGCTGCAAACTGAACCCCTTGGGCTGAGTCAGGGGTTTCTCTTTCGTCTGTGGGTGAAGTCTGGTCTCCAGACAGAAACTTGGGAAGAGGAAGGAGCGACGCATGCAGTGACAGCACAGTCCTGTGACTGCTGGCACCGGGGCCACCTGCCAGGGACAGACAGAGACTGCGCCTCTCTAAACAAGGGATTGCTCTTAGGTTGGCTCCTCCGAGCTCCCGGCCACAGTCTGGCATGATTTAATGTATTGAGGTGCTTGTATTTAATCTAACTCTGCCTCTAAAGCTCAGGGTCTGGGTTTTACTGGGTTATTGAAATCAGATCTGTCACAAAGCCACTTGTGCTGCCCTTGTTGTTGGAGCAGGGGCACAGTGGTCAATCCAGAAGTGCTTGCTTAAAATAATACTGTTCCTCACATACAAAAAACACAAGGGCATGACCTCGGGCTGTGTGTTCCCGGCACACTGAACTCCTGAAGTTTGAGTTGTGAACCAGCTCTCCCTGATCACGTGAAAAATCTCACTTGTCTCAGTACTTGGTAACTTTACCTTGCTCAGGATGTTCCTTCAAAAGCTCTCCCTGCTTCCAAGGAGTTCCCAGCATTTCTGCTTCACATTAAAATCCAAATCAACCTGAATAAACAAGACTGGTAAAAAGCAGGACATGGGTCGTTTTTGTCATGTCGTTTTGTTCAGAAATCCTCAGGTTCCCCCATCCCAGCTTACCTTCCCTCCATGCTCACAGCCAGGCACATCCCCAGCCTAACATAACGTGTTGGCTCCATTTTTTACGTGAATTGGTTGGAATTTGGCACCACACAGCAGCCTCAATTGGCCTTGTTGGAGCTTTTTATCTTGGTGGAGGCTGCGTTGGCAAACCCTGATGCTGGAAATTCACAATATAAAGGAAAGAGGTGCTGTGTGAGGCCAGTGTGGGATTTGGGGGATCAGGTGAACTCAGTCTGGGGAAGAGAATTGTTAATCCGGTCTCTTCTCTTTCCAGGATAAAGATAAAGTTTCTCTAACCAAGACTCCAAAGTTGGACCGTAGCGATGGCGGCAAAGAGGTGAAAGAGCGAGCGACCAAACGCAAGTTGCCTTTCACTGTTGGAACAAATGGAGATCAAAAAGACTCGGATACAGGTACAGAAATGCCGTATTCCACCCTCAAAATGTGAGTGTTGGGGCTGGTGGGGAGCACACAGGATCCAGTGTACAGACAATCCATACGGTAGTGTTGTATCAAGTTTCCTGCTTTTTTTTTTTTTGGAGGAAGAGGATGTGGATAAGGGTTGGATAACTGCTGTGTGCACATCTGGAGCTCAGTGGGTTAAAGCCCTTCTTGGTGCTGTTTCTAGGTGGACCAGGCAGTGGCTGTGTGAGGAGACACCCTTCCTTCAGCTGTTGTCTGTTCTTCCTGTTTCTTACTATCCTGGTTCAGGAACTGTAGCTGGGACAAGCCATGGAGCTGGGCCTGCTCGTGAGAACTTTGAAAATAAGCAAACTAAGCTGAGTATTGTTTAAAAGGAAACCAACAAATAAAATCTGGTCAAGCAGGTCAGTCTCGTGGCAGAAGAGTGGCTGGTACACACCGGTCCTGCCCAGCATGGCTACTCACAGATGTAGAAGGCTGTTGGATTTATGAGGAGTTGGGAAGAGCTGTCACAAAGCTTGGATGTGGAGAAAATAGTGTTGTTTGGTTGTAAGGGACTGGTCTGTGGATTTCTGAGCAGAGGTTTGTGTGGGTCCTTCCTGTACATTCCTAGGAAATCTGTGCTTGGAAATAGTTTTGGTCAGGTAAAATGGTTGTGCAAAGAGATAAAACCAGCTGAAAGTTGGGAATGTGCTTTAAAAGGGTACCGAGGCTGTGTTTTGTGTTGCTCTCTGGTGAGTGTGGGAGGTGTCTCCTTTGGTTCAGAATTTGGGAGGGCAGATTTGGAAGGGCCAGGAGTGCCACTGGTGAGGGCTGTTCATGGATGAGCACACACTGTGACGCATCCTGAGGTTGGCCTGGTGCTTCCATGAGTTTGTGTTGCTGAAGTCCCTGTCTGGAGAGAAAGTTTCAAAAAATTAATTAATTCTGTTAAATGTGATGGCTTTCACAGGGATGAATTTGGGGTGCTCTGGTGTCTCACGTGGGGTGTCACCTTTGGAGGGGAGGTGGCCAGGACGAGGCAAAGCTGATTAACCAGAGCCAGAGCTTCTGCTTTTTGTCAAGGGTGTTTCTGCCACGTTCAATACTTGGTTGAGAATTGAAGGCCAAACTGGCTGCAGGACTGTCTGACCCTCGTGACAGCTGAGACGTCACAGCAGGGCTCCGCCAGCTCGCTTGCCACGGTCCCCAGCAGCAGGGATTTGCTTTTCCGAGGGCTCTGGCCTCTCTCTGGCTGCAGAGATGTTGGAAATGTTTCTGCTGGCAGCAGCGAGAAGGAAACCGAGTGAAAAAAAGAGCAGAGAGCTGCTGGAGAGAGGCTGTAGCTGCTGGGGAGGAGCAGCAGACTGTGACCCCCCTGCCTGGGGGCTCTCGCGTTACCCCTCTGATTTCTGCAGCTGTGTGACTCTTATCTCCGGACATGTCTTCCCCTTCCTCTCCAGAGCTCTTCCCCTTCCTCTCCAGAGCTTGTCCTTCCTGGGGAAGCAGGTGAGCTGAGGGGCAGCAGCAGCCCAGCTCCCACAGGAGACCTGTAGAGGGTTGTGGCACTCACAGGCCCATTGAAAGACAAACTGGGCTCTCACAAAATCTGGGAAAGTGCAGGGAAGGTGTAGGAGACTCTCAGCAACCTGTCTGGTGGGGACTGGAGAGGAAGTGACTCAGCCACTGGGTTGGAGATACCAGCAGGGAGCTGCAGATCAACGTGCAGAGTCAGACTGATGCTTAGCAGGAGCCTGTTCCTCTTCTTTGAGATCATTTACTCCAGGAATCTGATGCTGGATATGGGAAAAGACTTAGTGGAGATAGGAAAAGACTTCTTGGCACCTTGCTCTCCTCTTGCACCACCCCATTGTGACAGTGGGGTGTCTCACACCCGTCTGTTCCTTGGCCTGGCTTGACGTAGAGGCAGGTGGAGACATGTTTGTGGGTGCACAGATGTTGCACGTTCCGGGGTTGGAGGGGTCCCCCCGAGCCTGTGCTGGTGCCACCAGTGGCACTTGGCTGAGGACACACATGTGTGCTGTACACACTGAAGTGTGTGTGGTGTGCAGGACAGGCTTTTGTGTGGAACAAAGGGACTGCCACTGCCATGCATCCACCCCACATTCCCAGAGGAGGGAGAGGTTGCTGCTGTTTGTTCTGCTCTTCAGCTTTGCTCCCAGCCCTCAGAGGAGCGGGATTGCACCATCTCTCTGGCTGACCCTGGGCGGTTTATGTAACGTGGTCGTGCTTCCTGGGCCTGTTCTGTGTGTGTTCTGTGTGTGTGTGTGAGGGGGGGGTGCAGGGATATTCCACAGCCACGTGGAATTCAGATGGAAGGACGTGGGAGCTGGGAGCTAGCACAGCTCTCTCTTTGCCTCTAGTGGGATATTTTTCCTCCTCTTTAAATGTTTAAACAATGGCGTGGATCCTCATCCTGATGTGTGGCAGTGACTCATTTTCCTTAGCACGGTGTGTGTTGCTGTTTTCCCGGACAGCTCTGGCTCAGACTTGACACGGGTGCTCCGATCATGGGGCGAGAAACATCGGAGGTGGGATTGTCTGCCATGGAAGGGCAACAAAACCCATCCTGGCCAGGTGTTGGGCAGCAGCCAGTGCTGCAGGGCAGTTTGAGGGCAGGTGTTAGGAAAAAATTCTGTCCCTGTGAGGGTGGTGAGGCCCTGGCACAGACTACCCAGAGAAACTGTGGCTGCTCCATCCCTGGAAGTGTTCAAGGCCAGGTTGGATGGGGCTTGGAGCAACCTGGGCTAGTGGAAGGTGTCCCTACCCATGGCAGGGGGTGGAACGAGATGAGCTTTAAGGTCCCTTCCCACCCAAACCTTTCCATGATTCTGTGGTGTGGGCCCCAGAGGCGCTGCTGGCCAGCACTACTCTAAGCGTACGGTTTGGGTATGGTTGGTTCAGTGCTAAATCTTTTTAAATAATTTCCTTCAAAATGGTTTCTAGAGCAACAAATCTGGCTCTCGGGTTCCTCAGAGTTAACTAAATAAACTGTCTTTGGGAAAAAAAAATGGCATCAAGCCGTGAACCTCCAGACTGTGCATGTTACAGCTCCAGCACTGTGGGAGCAGCATCTCTGTGCCTCAGACTTCTCCTCCTTCCTTCTCTTTCCCTCGTGCAGCATCTCCCCACATCCACAGGCACTGCCGGGAGCCTACGTGCTGCCTGGCAGCCACCAAACGAGTACAGCCAGCTCTTCTCCCAGCAATTCCAGCAGCTTGGGAGGTTTCCTGCAGCTCCTCATCCCTGTGCTGCACCAAGGGGGGTTCAGGCTTTAAAATAAATTAATATTTGATAATTGTGGTATTAGAAGCACACAGAGAGCGGACAGCAGGGAGAGAGGGCAGTCCTGCTGGGAAGGCACCTGTGGGGAGGTGGTGGGAGAGATGGGCACGGGCGGCTGGCGCAGCGGTGCCGGCGCTGAGCCACGGCTGAGTCATGGGCTGACTCAACGGCACCAGACTGCCGGCGTGGGGCCGGCGCTCCCCACCTCCCCCGGGCTCCCGAGGGGACGGATTCGCACCAACAGGTCCCTTAATGCAGAGTGGGACAGGTAACGCTGCTTGGGGAGCAGCTGTGAGATGCGCGGAATGCAGAATTCCTTATGCCCACTCCTCCTGCGGGTGCTTTCCTTAGCTGGATGTCCTGCTGTCACTTGAGTCCCTTGGCTCGAGGTGCAGCTGTGGTTTCCAGGCCTTTAGTCATCAACAGGGAGAGTTGGGGCTCAGTACAAATCTCTGAGTACACCGAGTTAATTTTGGCTTCCGACAGCTCTCCTTGGGAGCTGGGAAGGCCTGAGCAAGGCTGGGCAAAGCTGGTGGTCTGCAGCAGTGATAGGTGCCCTGCCCCCTCCCTGTGTGCCCCGCTCCCCTCCTGGGTGACAGCTCTTTCTCTGGGTGCCCAGCTCCCTCCCTGTATGTCCGGCTCCCTCCCTGGCTGTTTTCAGGAAAAGAAGGGAGAGACAAACCCCCACCGGCCCTCTGAGCTGCTCTGTCCACACCGACCTTCCCTGGCTCCAAGGTCTCTCTGGGAGCCCAGGGCTGAGCTGGGGGCTTGTGGCCCAGGAGGTGCTGGATGGACGAGGGCCAGTTGTGAGTATGGTTGGCAGGAGCTGGCCTTGGAACTTCAAACTCCTCTCTAATCCCCTGAGGTTGTTACGTGACGCTAATTAGTAGGTTAGAAAATGCTTGATGAATCAGCTGACCCAAACCATCCTTTCCCAGAGCCGGCTGCTGCCTAATGCCTGCAAGTGTTTGAGAAAGGGCTCGTTAGTCCCAGGTTGGGAAGGCTGGCAAGGGAATCCGTGAGAAGCAAATTGCTGGCTTATTAAAAAAGGCATCTGCATCCCAAAGTGTTATTTGTGCCGTTCCCTGTGCTGGCTGTGCTCCGGTGTTTGCAGCTGGGGGCTCTGAGGGGCTGCACTGCATCGGGGCTTTCTTTGCTTGTGTAATTTCAATCCTTTAACTAAAATAGTCGAGGAACTGTTCTCACCTAGCAACAGGGAGAGAGTGAATGTCAGAGCTTCTCCTTTCCTAGCTGGGCTCCATAATGCCGGTACAGTGTGGAGAGCCTGGCACACACCAGCCTTCAGATCACCCTGAGAAACTCCCCGTGTGCAGCAGCCATCTGGGAAGGGCTGCGCAGAAAACCAGGTCGTTTTATGATGGGAGTTGCCATAAATCTCCCTCCTCCCCCCTCGTCACCTCCTTAACATGCAGAGGGAGAGGTTGCAGTGTGCTGTGTCTCTGTGAACCAAAAATCTATCAATGATGGCTTTTTCCTTAATACAAGAGCTTTTATCAGCGCTGTCTGCAGAGTGTCCTGGCCCCGGCTCCAGGAGGGGGAGGGCTGGCCATAGCCTTCCTCCCCAGTCCTCCCTCTTCCAGTTCTTTCTATTTCGTGGGAAATGAACAGTTTGAACCTGAAAATTGGTCTCTCTCAGAGTTATTCTTGTTTAACATGGAGATTATTGTTTCTGATGAAGCCTCTGGGCTCCTCTTGCAGCAGTTTGGGAGCCAGTTGCCACTAGGGAGGAGCTGCTTTTACACATTTAGGCACAACTGTGGGGTCTGGCCTACAGGTGTAGGGAGAACACCTGGATTTGGATCACAGCATTAAACCTCTCTAGTCAAATTATGTTTTAAAATACTGCAGCCAGTGGGGAGCTCCCTGAGGAGCCAGGCTGAGCAGTGGGGATGGTGGGCTCAGCTCACACAGTGACCTGACGTGGTTATAAAGGGGCTTGTTCCTCCTGCCAGCACCTCTCTCTGTTCCTGCCTCAGAGCCAAGGTCTCTGCCATCCTTCAGGAGTGCAGGATGAGGCTCTGGCTTTGGACCTCCATCTTTCAGGTTAGGAACCAGCTTCCTGCTGTACAGGAGTGTCTCAGGGTGCCTTCCCTACTCTTCTGCCAAGGCAGACCCTGCTTTTCTTCTCATTTTGCCCATTGGTTTCCTTTTTGGCACCTGTTTGATAAACCAGATCACCTCCTGGCTCTGCCCCCCAGTCCATCAGCATGTCCACGACCTCCTGGTGCCAAGGTGCCCCCCCAGCACCAGCCCTGGGGTGCAGCCCCCTAGCCCAAGCCGTGTTCCTCTGCATTCCAGGAGTCTCCGTGTAGCCCTGCTCACCCTCCTCACTGAGCTCTTCACCACTGGGTGTTCTCCTGGCCTGTCCTGCTGCCCTCTCTTGTTTATCCACCTGTGCCATGGTGCTGCTTCCCATTCCACGCCACTGCTGCTGGGCTCTCTGCCACCTCCAGCCTTCCCCTCAGCAACCCCAGCCTGCATGTTCTTCAATTCTGGGGTTCCGTGGAGCGTTGGGATATGGTGGGACCATGCTGCTGTCAACCTTTCTACTCCTGAGTCGCTGGCCCACATTGCAGGTGCCCTGTGAGTGTATCCTCAGGCCACGGTGCTGGGCCAGACCTGCTCTTCCCTGCCTTGAGCCAACACGCTCCAAAACGTTTTATGCCCTCCAAGTTCTGCAGCAGGAATGAGTCACTCTTACGCAGGCTGGGCCGGGCTGGGGGGAGCAGAGCCCGCGTGGTCTCAGGGGTGCAGTGCAGTCTCTGTTGCTGTCTGTGCTCCTCTAATTTATTCTTATTGATCTCCTGGTTGTTTGCTTGCTCGGCACGGAAACTGTTGAAAATCCCTGTTTGCCAGTGAGCCGGCACTTGGTGTCTCCATGCCAGAGATGTTCGACGTGAGCTGCTGGTTTGGAAATGGTATTTTTCCTCAGGGTTCCACCTTCCATACGTGTGTTGTCATGTCAGAGCAGTGGAAGCAGATGATTTTTGCATTACAGGGTTCTCTGCATGTGTGGGGAATGAGGAGCCATGCAGCTCCGACATCCCCACGACCTGCCGGTATCTCATAGCACAGGCTCAAGAAACCTTGGAGAGGTTTTCAATCATCGCCCTGTTCTCCTTCCTTCCCTGCTTCTCTCCGTTTTGGATAGGGCCAGGGTTCAGCCTGTGTCTGCCCTGCACACAGAGCCAGCCTAGCAGCACTGAATCCCTCTCAAGCTGCCCTGGGACCCCATGGAGCTGCCAATGCACTTCCAGCAGCCCCGGATTTGTGCTCCCTGTTGCAGCACTGCCCCGAGTCTCGTTTGGGCATGAGAACCACCCTCAGGGAAATGCTCAGACCCGTTTGTCCTGGGAATCTGCTCCTGTTCTGCCTTTGCAGCCTCTCAGGCTCCGTGTGATGAAAGGCAGGAGCAGTTCCTGGCTGGGCTTGGCAACTCTACTCAGAACCTGCTTTCCCCTTTAAGCCTGCGCACGCGGTTCCTGCTGGCGTCAGCGTGAGGGAAGAGCCAAACAGGATCCCCGAATAAAACCAGGGTTGAGGCTGTGCTCAGGAGGTTTGCAGAAGGGCTGAAGCAGCAAACGAGCTGCTTTAAAAATAGCTGCATGGAGGTGTGGCTCATCCCAGGCTCACAGAGCATCCGTGGGCTGCCGTGGTCTTCCGCTGGAATCCATGTGCACAGTCCAACCACTGCCTCTGCCGATGGGCACTGGGGGCTCCCTGTCTGCTCACCCCCTCATACCTTGGGGGTCTGTGCTTATTGAAGGGGTTTGAGTGTGAAATGGGCTTTATTCTGTCTGCTTGAGGTATTTACCCACTGTGAGTTTCTCTCCATTCACTCCATCTTCCTGCAAGCTGTTCTAGAAATGCGTTTAATTAGAGAAGGAGCAGCCTGTGGGAGCTGCCGGCACACGGAACCATTGAGTGGAGATCTCTGTGCAGGGGCACCTTTAAATCTGCTGAAAAGCCGATTCTAAGTAAAATCTGGGCTGAAATAAGACCCATGTGCAACTCTGTGAGCCTGGGACCAGCCAGGGCCGGGGGATCCAGCCAGGGACCAGGCAGGACCCTGACTCTTCTGAGGATGAGGATGGGAAGCAGCTCTGTGCGGGATGCTGGGAGCAGCTCTGTCTCCATCCTCCTCCTCATGTTTCAGACCCACTTATGGGTCTTGCTTCTGTGGCCGGAGGGTTGTGCCACACAGGGATCCAGGACTGCCGCACTGCCCACACTGGGAGCCATAGAATGCCGGAATCCTGGAATAGTTTGGGTTGGAAGGGACCTTCAAGCTCATCTCGTTCCACCCCCTACCATGGGCAGGGACACCTTCCACTAGACCAGGTGTGATGACCCACACTTAAGGGTAAGTCATTACACCAGGTTGCTCCAAGCCCCATCCAACCTGGCCTTGAACCCTTCCCACCGGGAAGCACGAACCCGAGTCCTCGGCTGCCTCCGCCAGCCCTCGCTGCCTCACCACAGCAAGTGAGAACACAGCAGTCGCTTTCCAATTTATTTTTATCTTGTTGATCACATGCTTCTTAATGTTAAATGTTCTGTGGAGGAGGAAATTTCTGCAACTGCAGAATGAATAGGAGTTTAAGGGGTTTCGGTTGAACTCAATAATCAATTTTTGCAAATCCCAAGCTCGTGCTGACAACCTGCAGCAGCCGAGGGATATTAATGATAATGTTCCTATTCTAATTGTGGAAGGAATTGTGCTCCCAGTTGAGGGAGCAGCCCTCTGCCACGTACAGCTCTGTGAGTCGTGTACTTCAGGGACACTGCCTGGTGGCACCAGCCTTGCAGGGTGTGACCCCTCAAGCACCTCCATGCCTGGCTTTGGGGCAGGGCTGGAGGTGACAAAGGCTGAGGAGAAGCCAGGCCTGGCAGAGCAGGATTTAAGCAGCTTGGAGCAGCAACTCGGAGCCTTAGGAAGAGCAGAGAGGTGCTGCACACATGGGTCAGATGTCCTTGTGCTCAGGCTGAGTGTGCCTGGCAGGACACACCGTGCAGCAATGTGGCTTCTGGAACTGTCTGGGTGAAGTTGTTTTCTTCCCGTAAGCATACTGGGTTTAATTTTATTTTAAGCCATTAAAAAACTGCCCACTTTCCTGTGATCTGATTTCATCTTCCAGCTCTGTTACAGCTGCCAGAATGACCAAAATGTGGCTTCAGAAGAGTAGACTGGGATTCTCCTTCAATGCAGACGTGTTTCCAGGGCTTGTATTTCATAGAACCATGGAATGGTTTGGGTGGGAAGGAACCTTAAAGCTCATCCTCCTGCCATGGGTAGGGATACCTTCCACTAGACCAGGTTGCTCCAAGCCCCTTCCAACCTGGCCTTGAACACTTCCAGGGATGGGGCAGCCACAGCTTCCTGGGCAGTAAGAAGAGGGGTTTGGAGAGGGGTGGCCATGCTCTCTGATTGAGAGATTCCCTGGGACAGTCATTATTTTTTAAAATGTACAGAATCCCGGGAGCAGGGGTCGATGGAAATCACCTGCTCCAGGTGAGATCTGAGCAGCAGGGGATGGCAGCTCTGCACATGGTGCAGGGAGGAGGCTTCTGGAGCTGCCTGTGCCCCAGCCACGGGAGTGCAGGAGCTGGAGCGGCAGGAACGGAGCTGAAGCAGTGCAGGCATCCCCACACGCTGCTGCCCTCGTCTGCTGGAGACTTTTACTCCACTGTAGTTTGGTGGGTGAAGGAGGAAACCTGTGCTGTGGTGCAGAGTGTGGTGGCCGAGCGTGACCCCGTCCGCTGGCGGTTCCACCTGACCCACTGGACTTTGCACCCAGGCACAACAGGCTTCGTCCCAGTGACCGCGTGCCCGTGACCCACATCGAGCCTGGCAAATGGCAGAGGGGGTTGGATGAGCAGAGCTGGGGCTGCAAGATTGTTACTTTTTATTCCAATGAGGCTGGTGCTGCCCTGGCGCAGGTTGTCCAGAGAAGCTGTGGCTGCCCCATCCCTGGAAGTGTCCAAGGCCAGGTTGGATGGGGCTTGGAGCAACCTGGTCTCATGGAAGGTGTCCCTGCCATACTGGGGGTGGAACAAGATGAGCTTTAATGTCCCTTTCAACCAAACCATTCCATGGTCATGTGACTCTGGCGTGGCTCTGGCTCTTTGGACCCACTGGAGATGGTGCAGCAGGATTTGACAAATCCTGATGTTAGTGGCAGTTGCGTTTGGTCCCTCAGCAGGAGCTGCCTTTGCACCTGGATGATTTAGGAGACTGAGTGTCAGGCTGGAATTTGGGTATGACAAGCCAGGCACTTCCTCTGGGATTTCTTCATCCCCTCTCTTCCTGTTTGCTTGGGATTTTTTAGAGAGTTGCAGAAGACCTGGCGGCAGGTGGGTGCTCTGTGCCAGGTGGGAGCAGCCACTCTGAGAGAAGAGGACCAACCTGGTGCTCCCTACACCCGTTTGGCTGCTGGCTCCTTGGTTTGATGATGTTGATGATGGTGGGGGGTGATGGCCAGGTTTCCGAGCTGGCAGCCTGTGCCTTGCCAGCACTCCTTGTTGATGCTGTTGGATACCTCCAGTTGAGTCTGTGCTGTGTTGGTGTCAGGCTGTGTAGGCTCCTCCAAGCACCATGGCATGGGATGGAGGCTCTTAAAGCAAGATAGGAAGCACAGCACTGTCAGTGGCCTCAGAGGACCCACTTCCTTCTTCCTGTGCTGCTTTTTGATGGTGGAGGGAGAACTGGAGGCCGTTGGAGGAGCAGGAGTGGAGCATGTCCCAGCTCCACCTGCAGCAGTGTGAGCCTGGGTGGCTGCTCCAGGTACCAGTGCTCCCATTTCAGGTGTCCATCCTTCACCACAGGAACATCCTTCACCAACCTTCACTGCTGTCTTTTCGGTTTGTGAGATGTGGGATGTGGTTTTCAGTCCCAGTGACATTCATGGCTTGTGTTCCTGTGTCCTTGTCCCACAGAGAAGCAGGGTCCTGAGCGGAAGAGGATTAAAAAGGAGCCCGCCACCAGGAAGCCTGGCTTGCTCTTCGGCATGGGCCTCTCGGGGATCCGGGCAGGGTACCCGCTCTCCGAGCGCCAGCAAGTCGCTCTCCTCATGCAGATGACAGCAGAAGAGTCTGCAAACAGCCCAGGTGAGACCTGGAGGAGGGGTTTGCTCTGAGATGTGAGTGGGCAGGTGGGACCTGCATCCCAAATGCCGTGTCTTTCCAGTTCCTGGCGCCACCAGGAGGTTCAGGTGACTGAGCTGCCACCTCCAGCGTGGTCCAAGGGGGCTGGTTTGCTGCTCTGTGGGGTCTCACCCATCCCACAGGGCTCTGCAGGTGACTCCAGCCATGGTGTCACTGGGATTTGCACGTGGCTATGGTTGCCCTTCCTTCCAGTGTCAGGCAGTAGCAGCAAGTGTCCCACGAGCTGAATGCAGGCCACTACTGAGCCTGCCCTGGCTGCTCAACTAGAGTTTTCATTCCATAGGAACCTCCTCCACATCAGCTCCCTGTTTCCCACTGACCTCTCAGCTATCTCAGTAAAGGAGGATTGTGAATAAAGACAAAACATCATCCTCTGTATGTTTTTTAATGTTTCTTCTTGTGGAGGGGGATAAGGCATGTAACCATTGCAGCTGTAACTCGAGATGCGGAGCAGCTGGAATGTGTTTACCACGGATTTTGTATTTTGGTAATTTTTATCTGTTGCAAACATGACCCCCCCCAGGGTTTTTGGAGGACTGTGTCACATCTGCATCCTACACACAACATCGCAGCTTTTAGCCACGTATTTTGTTGTTCTTAACCAATCTCACTGCTGATGTTGCTGGTATTTGGGAAAACTAAAAGGGAAAAAACTGTGGAGTGTTCACTGCATTCCAGTGTTCTCCCAGGAAATGCACAGTCTCCTCCCAAGGCCATCAGACCTCACATGTGCTTGGTAAAAGGCCGCTTCCCTTGGGAATTGAGGTTTGAGGGTAAGGAGCTTCATTGTTGCTCCCGAATCACGGGATTGTCCACAGTGTTTGCCAGGACTCCAGTGGGCTCTGGCAGCCCGTGATTCCCATCTCCGTTGGACACACACAGGCTGCTCTGTTCACATCCACTTCGGAGGCTGGGTTGCCTCTCACTGCCATGTGGGGAATATTTAGGGAAGCGATGAAGCACGATGCATGAGCTCCCTCTAAAGGTTTAGGAATTCTTTGGAATTGCAGTTCCTGACTCTGCTTCTCTCCCTGCAGTTGACACAACACCAAAGCATCCCTCTCAGTCTACAGTTTGTCAGAAGGGAACTCCCAACTCTGCCTCCAAAACCAAAGATAAAGTAAATAAGAGAAATGAGCGAGGAGAGACTCGGCTGCATCGCGCCGCCATCCGAGGAGATGCCCGGCGCATCAAGGAGCTCATCATCGAGGGTGCAGATGTCAATGTGAAGGACTTCGCAGGTAACCAGCCTGGGAATCCCAACCTCTTCCCACCTGGTTGCATGTTCCGCCTCTCAGAATGGCTCCCACCACACAAAGTAGTTTGTTTATAACATGAGGTTGCTCCTTGGAAAGAGAGGATTAGCCAAAAATAGTGATTTCTCTCTTTGGGGAGGAAAGTCTTGTTGCTCTTTAAAAAACAACCAAACAACAAAACACCACACAAAAAACTCCTGTCTGGGCAGGATCCAGAGCAATCCCTGGGGCTGCCCTGGCTCCATACACTGAAACTGTGTACAGGCCCTTCTGGTCCATTTCCTTTGCCATTCCACGTAGGTGCTGTCTTGGAGGTCTGGAGGGAGATTTGCAAAGGGAGATGTGCTGGCTTAGCTCTTTCTTTTTCTTAAAATAGAAGAAATTATGTGCACAGATACATTGCTAAGAGTGGGTTTGTGAAGTCATCGCTCTGGAGTTGGGGGCTCAATGCCTGCAGTTTTCTGAGAGTTGCTTTTAAGGACTGAATGTGGGGGTGCTGCTAATGGAGAGTGAATGTGAAGGGCAAGGTCAGATCCCACCAGGCACTGGAATTAGTGGAGGTGGTGACTGTCCTGAGCCTGGTAGAACCACCTCCTCCTCCTCAGCAGTGCTGCCAAGCTCCTGCTTAGGGTGGTGGGATGACATGGGAACAACCCGAAGTCCTGCAGGGAGAAGGCAGCAATGAGATGATGGTGAAGGTGCTGTTCAAGCACCCCCGTGCTGATGGTGGGACTGGATCAGCCTTTCTTCAGCACATCCAAGAACTTGACTTTGCTCTTTGCTGTTCTCTTTGCACGATTTTGGGGCTATAAATAGATATGGCTGTTCCTCCTCCCATATGATTAATCCGAGTGCCAGACTGAAGTATCAGTTGTGATTAATTCTGGGCACAGGTGCCCCTTCCGAAGGCTCCAAGTGAAGGTAACGGAACGCGCTCCCACGGCGCTATCAGCAAAACACCGGAGCAGCTGCGCTGGGAAACTTCAAAACAGACCCTGCTTAAAAATAGTCTGTTTGAACATGATAAAATATTTTGTTCTGTGCTCTTCAGAGGTTTGTTTGAGAACTGAAGTCGCTGTTACTGTTGAGATCTGCTGTTTGGTTCCCCCCCCGAGCCGGTGTTCAGGTCTGACTGTGTGCTTGGAGAGCACAGAAAATATTTGTGAGGCCAGTTTCAGATCCTTGTCTGCAGTTCAGAGCTCAGGCCCAGTCTGGGCACCAGTGTTTCCCTTACAGAGGAGTTGGAACCTAAAGCCAAACCTTAAACAGTGCTTAAAAGAAGGCTGGAGAGGGACTTTTCACAAGGACATGTGGTGCCAGGAGAAGGGTGAATGACCTTAAGCTGAAGGAATGCAGGGTTAGATGGGATATTGGGAAGAAATCCTTCCCTGTGAGGGTGGTGAGGCCCTGGCACAGGTTGCCCAGAGAAACTGTGGCTACCCCATCCCTGGAAGTGTTCAGGACCAGGTTGAACAGGGCTTGGAGCAACCTGGGCTAGCGGAAGGTGTCCCTACCCATGGCTGTGATTCCTCCCAACCAAAACCATTCCATGATTCTACAAAGAGGAAAGGATTTCAGACCTGTCTTTCACGTAACAGCAGCAATTCTCTTCATTTCTCACATAAAACTTTCCCTTTCCATCTCCTGGGGCCGTGTCCGCTGTGGCAGATGCTCTGCCTGTAGCACATGGTGTGACCAGAGGGAAACGTGGGATTGATTCTATGAGTGCCTGACTGGAGTAGCAGGGCAGAGCTGCAGGTTCCTTCCTTCATGGGCATCCGGACAAACACAGCCGACTTGGCCATCAGAGCAACACGCCCCCTTCCACAGTGGTACCTGCAGCCTCTGTGCCTGGGGGTGACTCTCCCAGTCTGTGCATCTCTGTGAAGGTGCTGTCGTGTGCTGAGTGTCCCTTTCCCTGCAGGCTGGACGGCGCTGCACGAGGCGTGTAACCGGGGCTACTACGACGTGGCAAAGCAGTTGCTCGCGGCGGGCGCCGAGGTCAACACCAAGGGGCTGGACGACGACACCCCCCTGCACGACGCAGCCAACAACGGACACTTCAAGGTTGGGGGTTGCTGGATTTCATTGCTGGGCTTTTAAGGACTCTTTTGTAAACTTGTGCTTCGTGCAGCCAACTGTGAAAACACGGGGATTCTGGTTATTTAATTCTCATTTGCTGTTTAGTGGGCAGGAATTAGTGTTCAAGGCCAGGCTGGATGGGGCTTGGAGCAACCTGTTCTAGTGGAAGGCATCCCTGCCCATGGCAGGGGGTGGAATAAGGTGTTCTTAAAAGTCCCTTCTAATGCAATGATTCTGTGTATTTCCTTGCCCCAAAGCTGTTGTGTGTTTTACTTGGTGTTCCTCTGCACACAAGATAATTCATTCTTCTTCAGGAATTGGGAAGGGAACATGGCCTTGTGTCTTGTTCTTCACCCTTCTTTCCTGCCCAGGTTGGTTCTTAGAATCACAGAATCATTAAGGTTGGAAAAGACCTCCCAGATCATCGAGTCCAGCCATTAACCCAATGCTGCCACGCCCCACCACTAAACCATGTCCTTAAACACCACATCTACATGTTTTTTGTACTTCCAGGGATGATGATTCCGCTGCTTCCCTGGGAATGTTGCTGGATT
Organism: Pipra filicauda; assembly: GCF_003945595.2. Classification (NCBI taxonomy): domain Eukaryota; kingdom Metazoa; phylum Chordata; class Aves; order Passeriformes; family Pipridae; genus Pipra; species Pipra filicauda. Next base: position 700,912 of record NW_024104378.1, on the reverse strand, counting down.
TTGTCTCCTTTTTAATTGCTGACTGTTAGTACCATGAGGCATGTCCTGAGGACATTCCCCTTATAGTTTTGTATGAAAGTTCTACAAAATACCTGGAATCAAAACATCATGAGCATCTTCAAGCCTCAGTTTCTCTTTTCAGGTGGTGAAATTGTTGTTACATTATGGAGGGAATCCTCATCAAAGCAACAGGAAGGGCGAGACACCTTTAAAAGTAGCGAATTCTCCCACCATGGTGAATCTGCTCCTGGGGAAGACCACGTACCCCTCCAGCGAGGAGAGCTCAACAGGTGAGACTGACCTGTCTGGGGCCGGGGCACTGATGTTTGTGGCCTGCAGCTGTCTGTTAGTGCAGAGACATTAGAGGACAGTGAAGTTTAGATTCTTGTCAGAATATCCACACGCTGCTGCCGTGGTCAGGAGCCCACCTGTAGCTGTAACCCAAATTCAGACAACATAACCAGCAGCTTTAGCTCCGGGAGCTGTTTGCCCTAAGAACCAACGTTGAGATCCCTTCCCTGGGACAATCAAGATGCAGGATTGGAAGCCAATTGCAGGTAAATGGATGTCTTACCTTTAAGACATGGGTAATTTCCGCGGAGAGGAGGAGGTTTGCGTGTCCGCCATGTGTTCCCATCCCTCGACTGTCCCAGCACTGGTGTTTCAGGTTCTGCTCCCAGTCTGTCCTTGCTAGAACCTGTCCCACCAATGCCACTGTTGTGGGACACACTGCAGGTTTTAATTAGAGCTAGAGTTCCCAGTCTTATGGGGAGCCTTGACCTATGCTGTGTGCTGCCATAAACCTGTTACAAAGTTCTCGTGATACACTCAGGCTGTTGTTTTGAGGAGCACGCCATGCAGGTTGGAGCCAGGATGGCTGTTCTTTCCTAAAACATATCCCAACCTGGCATTCCAAGCTGTTGGCTGCCAACCTGGCAAAGTCTGAGTGAGGCCAAAGGGTACCAGGATTGTTCTTAGTGGTTCATGTCTGTCGTAGACCCCAAAGCCTCTCACAGCCTTTAACACGCTGTTCTTCTCTCTCTGCAGAGACCTCAGAAGAGGAGGATGCCCCTTCCTTTGCTCCCTCCAGCTCCGTTGATGGCAATAACACAGACTCAGAGTTTGAGAAGGGTTTGAAGCACAAGCCCAAGGCCCAGGAGCCGCCTAAAACCATCACGCCAGTGAAGGACGAGTATGAATTCGATGAGGACGATGAGCAGGACCGGGTCCCGCCGGTCGATGACAAACATTTGCTGAAAAAGGATTACAGGAAAGAGACTAAAGCAAACAGTTTCATTTCCATACCCAAAATGGAAGTGAAAACTTATACTAAAAATAACACAATTACACCAAAGAAAGCTGCCCACCGCATCCTGTCGGACAGCTCGGACGAGGAGGAGACCAGCGTGGCCGTGGGGACGGGGGAGAAGCTGCGCCTTTCGACCCACTCGATCTTGCCCAGCAGCAAGATCCGGGAGCCCACCAGCACCAAGGCACCGAAGGAGAAAAGCAAAGTAAAAAAGAAGCGGAAGAAGGAGACGAAAAGCAAAGAGGTTCGGTTTGGCAAAAAAAATGACAAGTTTTGTTCCTCTGAATCAGAGAGTGAAAACGTGGAGAGTGAGGAGGATGATAGAGACTCTCTCCAGAGCTCTAGCTGTGTAAAGGACTCGAGGCTAGTGCTAAAGGAATCCTCCTTGTTTAACTCTCTGTCTGCCTCATCAACCTCTTCTCATGGGAGTTTAGCATCCCAGAAACATAATCCCAATCTTACAGAACAGCACTCCAAGCACTGGAGGACGGACAATTGGAAAACCATATCTTCTCCCGCTTGGTCAGATGTCAGTTCCTTATCGGACTCCACCAGGACGAGGCTGACAAGCGAGTCAGACTATTCGTCCGAGGACTCGAGCTTAGAGTCACTAAAGCCAGTCAGGAAGAAACCAGAGCACAAAAAGAAAAACACCCCCCACAACGCTGTTTCTGAGAAAAAGAATTCATTCCATAGCAATGTGGATGGAGCAATTCCAAAGCTGGACAAGGAGGGGAAGGTTGTTAAAAAGCATAAAACAAAACACAAACATAAAAACAAGGAGAAGGGACAGTGTCCCATCAGCCAAGACATTAAAATAATCAAAACATTTTCTTTTGAGTTTGAGGACTCTAAACAAAAGCCTGAGAAAGGCTTGATAGTAGAGACAGAAAATCCAGTCGAAAACAAGTTGAAAGTGTTAAAGCATGAACGGGAACATGGTAAGAAGGAGGAAAAGCTCTCCAAAGGTAAAGTGGAGGAGAAGGAGTGGTTGTTTAAAGATGAGACTGGAAAATCCTCAAAAGAGGAGAAATCATTAAGAAAAATCAAAGATGGTAGTAAAGACCTGAGCAAATCCTTCAGAGAAGGATTGAGTAAATCAGAAAAAGAGAAACCTGTCAAGGAGAAATCTCCCAAGGAGGAGAAACCAAGAATACACAAAGAGGACAGAAAGAAGAAGTCAAAGGACAAGCAGTCCAAATCTGAGAAAAAGAATGAGCTGAAGGAGGAGAAGGTTTCTAAACTAGAGAAAGAAAAATCCTTCAAGGAGGAGAAAGAAAAATGCAAAAAAGAAAAACTTTACAGGGATGAGTCTGGGTTTGATGAGTTTAATAACAAAACCCAATTTGCCGAAAGCGAGGACACGAAGTTCAGCCTTTCAGATGATCAGCAGGAGAGGTGGTTTTCGGACTTGTCCTCTGATTCATCCTTTGATTTCAAGGGTGAAGACAGCTGGGATTCTCCAGTAACAGATTTCAGGGAGATTAAAAATGACACCGTGGCAAAACTAATCATAGAACCCGTGAAAGAGGAAATTAAAGACAAGAAAAAGGAAAATAAAACAAAGGAGAAGAAGGAATACAACGAGAAGCGGAACGAAAAGGACACTTTCCTAAAGAAAAAGGAGAGGGACTATGTGGAGAAAAGCTCCGAGAAGAAAAAGGACCAAACAGACAGACACAAAGTTACTCCCAGTTATTTGCCAGAAAAGGATAAGAAAAGGAAGGATTCTGTAGAGACTGTCAAGGAGAGGAAAGAGAAAGATACAGGTGAAACCAACAAAGACAGAAAAGATTCCTCTGATGGCTCCAAAGAGCGAAAAGATCCCAAGACGAAGCAGGAGGAGCCCTATCGAGACGACTTCAAAGACTATGGCTGTGAAACGTTCTTCAAGGATAAGTCTGACCCTGAATTCAGTGGGAAAACCCTGGAGAGTTGGGAGAGGCACCATTCTGGGAAGGAAAAGGAGAAAAAAGATGCTCCCGATAAAGAAAAAAAAGAAAAGGTGAAGCCAGAAAAATACAAGGAAAAATCCAAAGAAGGCGACAAGGAGAAAAATGAAAAAGTTGTTCCGGAGAAAATTCTGAAGGACAAAGAACTAGAGAAGAGCTTCAAAGAGAAGAAAGAAACTAAGGAGAAGTACAAAGATCTTCACAGCAAAGATAAGGAGAGGAAGAGTTCTTTCGACCAAGTGAAAGAGAAGAAAGAGAAAAACTTCTCCACGGATCGTGAGGATTTCTCCGAGAAGAAGGATGAGAAGAAAGGCAAGGAGAAGAGCTGGTACAGCATCGCCGACATCTTCACGGATGAGAGCGAGGACGAGAGGGATGATTACAGCTTGAGTGGGTTCAAAGTGAGCGACTCTGCTGGGGGCGAAATGCATCGCCTGGACAGTCTGCAGGACAAGGACGATGCGGCTGCCGAGAAGGAGCTGTACCCCGACAAGCACCGCAAGTACTCCTCCGACCGGCAGCACTCGGAGAAGCAGAAGGATAAGGAGTCCAAGGAGAAGAAGAAGGACAAAGGAACATCAGAAGGGGGAAAGGAGAAGAAGGAGAAGAGTTCCTTTGAGAAACACAAAGAGAAGAAAGATAAAGACTCCACTGAGAAGTACAAGGACAGGAAGGACAGGATGTCCATAGATTCCACTCAGGAGAAGAAAAACAAGCAAAAGCTCCCAGAAAAGGTTGAAAAGAAACACACCAGTGACGACAAGGTGAAAAGCAAACATAAGGAGAAACCGGATAAAGAGCATTCCAAAGAGAAGAAGTCTTCAAAAGGAGGGGAGTCAGAGAAGAGCCTGCTGGAGAAACTGGAGGAGGAGGCTCTGAATGACTATAGGGATGACTCCAATGACAAGATCAGCGAGATCTCCTCTGACAGCTTCACAGACAGAGGGCAAGAGCCAGGACTGACCAGCCTCTTTGAGTCTTCAAACCTTTCTCTTGCTGATGCTGCTGAAGAAAAGTTTAAGGACTCTCTCCCTTTACCCTGCCTGCAGGACAAACTCAAGGAGAAGGAGAGACATCGACATTCCTCATCTTCCTCAAAGAAAAGTCACGAGAAGGAAAAAGCAAAGAAGGAGAAGACAGAGAAAAAGGAAAAAACAGAAGAATTCAAGGACTCCAGCAGCAGAAAGGATTCCACTCATTACGAAAAAGATTTCTCTGTGGATGGGGAGGCTTTTGGCTCTTCCTACAACATGAAAGCAGAGGCTGATGAGGAACCAGAGAAGAGCATTGATTACTTATTTTCTGAAAAGAAGGATAAAAATGATTCTGAAAGAGAGTTGTCAAAGAAGGCAGAAAAAGAAAAGACTTATGGTTCCAGCACCATCAGCACAGCTAAAGAGAAAAAGAAGCGGGATAAACACAAGGAAAAATGGAAGGAGGAAAAGGAAAAGCATAGAGACAAACATGCAGATGGTTTCTTTAAACATCACAAAGATGAGCCGAAGTCAACGCTCAAAGACAAGGATGGACCTCAAGTTACCACCTTTAAAGATAAATCCAAGGAGGACAACCTCAAATTCGGCGAAACCAAACTGAAGGAGAAGCTCAAGGAGAACCAAGACAAAGACAAATCAGACTCCATAAAAATAAGCAATGGGAATGAGAAAATAACCATTTCCAAAGACAGTGGCAAGAAGGATGCCAGACCAAGGGAGAAACTTCTGGGAGATGGTGATCTGATGATGACCAGCTTTGAGAGGATGCTGAGCCAGAAAGACCTGGAGATCGAGGAACGGCATAAAAGGCACAAAGAGAGAATGAAGCAAATGGAGAAAATGCGGCACAGGTCCGGAGACCCCAAGTTAAAGGATAAGCTTAAGAGCTCGGAAGATGTGCGCAAGAGGAGTCTGGATCTGTCCACAAAGAAGCCGCTGTCTCTGGATACTCAGCTCAAGGACAAGAAACTCAAAGAGTTGGGTCCACTGACTCCTATACTGTCACCAGAAAACAAGGCACAGCCTGCCGTGGGGACAGACTCCAAGGACTGGATCACGGGTCCTCAGCTGAAGGAGATCCTCCCGGCATCTCCCAGGCCAGATCAGAACCGGCCGACGGGCGTCCCAACCCCAGCATCCGTTGTCTCTTGCCCAAGCTATGAGGAGGTGATGCAGACGCCCAGGACTCCGTCATGCAGCAATGAGGACTACACGGACCTGATGTTCGAGTGCGCAGACTCACAGCACTCACTGCCCATCTCCACCATGTCCATGAACGCCTGCTCCCCATCCTTCTTTGACAGATACACCAACGTTCCCAGCGGGCTCCCCGAGAACCCGAGTCAGACCCCGACTCGTACCATCCCCTCCACAAACCTCTATCGTTCCATCTCGGTGGACATCAGAAGGGCGCCTGAAGAAGAATTCAGCGTCGGAGATAAGTTTTTCAGACAGCAAAGTGTCCCGGCGACATCAAATTATGACTCTCCAGTGCAGCATTTAATGGAGGAGAAAGTTCCCCTTCCTTCTGTTCCTGCTGAGAAGTTCCAGTGTTTATCTCCTGGGTATTACTCCCCAGATTATGGAGTTTCCTCACCCAAAGTGGAAGCTTTGCACTGTGCACCGGGAGCTGTCAGCGGGGTCGCCCAGTCGCCTGAAAGTGTTTTTTCTGGTTTACAAGCAAAATCCTCCCCTTCGCACAGAGATGAGTTGCTGGCTCCTTCGGTGGAAAGTGCTCTTCCCCCCGACCTCGGCATGCCCTTGGATACCACGGAGGAGCAGCAAGCCACCGCCTCCATCATGCCACCAGAATCCACCTACCTACCACCCATCGAAGAAAACCATTTCAGTTCAGGTATGCCAGAACAAAACAACATAGACTGGGATAACCCTCCTTCCCGAAACCCGGACGCCACCATTCCCCCTAGCCTGATGAGTACCCCCACAGAGCATCCTGTGCCCTGGTCCATGGGCTCTGAGCTTCTGATGAAATCTCCCCAGAGGTTTTCCGAGTCCCCTAAACCTCCACTCTGTTCCCTAGAACCGATTCATCCTGCACCGGTAGCCTTCATTCCCACAGAGACTTCCTACCCCGTTTCTCCCATCTCTTACCCTCTGTCAGTGTCTGAACCACGGCTGGAGGAAGTCAAGGAGGATGCTGAGGAAGCAGTTCCTGGAGAGATAGTGAATGCCGAAGAGCAGGCTCCTTACATGTCCCCTACTAGGTTAGACACCTTCTTCAATAACTGCAAGCCTCTTCCAGAAGAAGCACCAGAGATCCCTCCAGAGCCCCCGTGTGTGCCAGCAGAACCTCAGGCCGAAGTTGTCACTGCACCAGAAAACAACTATTTGGAAAACAATAACGCAGCACCTGCAAATACGGAGGAGGCGGTGACGTGGCCCGATCCCTTCACCAACACTGAGGATGACTTGGACCTTGGCCCCTTCTCGCTCCCAGAGCTGCCACTCCAGCCTAAGGACGTTGCGGAGACGGAGATGACCGAGGCAGAGGCGGTGGAGGAAAGCCCAGCAGCAGCTTCGGAGCCGAGCGCTGGGATCATCAAAACCAGTGCGTCCGTGATAGCATCTGGCGAGCCGGAGGAGCCACCGGCCAGCCAGGCAGCGGCTGCCCTGCCCGTGGACACGGAGCCACCAGCAGAGGAGCAGAAACCAGAAGTGGCTGCGCAGGAAACCGCCTCAGAGGTGCTGAACGTGGCTGAGGAGAAAGGAACGGAGGACTTGGAAACGCAGGTTTTCCAGCAGACCCCGTCAGAGTCCGCACAGGTGGAGAGCAAAGAGGTGGAGGCTGTGCACGAGGAGCTGTCATCTGCTGGTGGGGTGGCAGAGAGCAGCTCCCAGCCCTGTCCCCTGCCCTTGTCCAGCTGCGAGGGCGCCGTTCCTCAGGACGGTGCTGCGGCCCGTGGCGGGAGCCAGGCCCCATCATCCCAGGCAGACACACCTCCAGGCAACGCTCAACCAGAAGTTGTGGAACCAATACAAAAACCAGTAGCAGAAGCTCCCAAACCACCCAAAATAGAAGAGATTCCTCAGCGGATTACCAGGAACCGGGCTCAGATGCTCGCCAACCAAAACAAGCAGAATGCCGCCTCAGCCGAGAAGGAATTTCCTCCCGTCTCCGCACCCGTCACACGTGCCAAAGGCCGCATCACGGAGGAGGAAGATTCCCAGGCTCAGCACCCGCGGAAGCGCCGCTTCCAGCGCTCCAACCAGCAGCTGCAGCAGCAGATCAACACGTCCACCCAGCAGACGAGGGAGATGATCCAGCAAACACTGGCAGCTATTGTGGATGCGATAAAACTGGATGACATTGAACCATACCACAGTGACAGGTCCAACCCCTACTTCGAGTACCTCCAGATCAGGAAAAAGATCGAGGAGAAGCGGAAAATCCTCTGCTATATTACTCCCCAAGCTCCACAGTGCTACGCTGAGTATGTCACCTACACAGGCTCCTACCTGTTGGATGGCAAACCTCTAAGCAAGCTCCATATTCCAGTGGTGAGTCACCTTCTCTGTTTAGCATCAGGGACTGTCCCCTCCCTCGCTGCAAAAGGCACAGCCAAGTTTTCCCCCATGCCCTGTGACCACCCTTGCAATGCCTACATGTCCCAGCTGTGGCTTTAACCTGCTTTTATAATATGACACCAAACCTGAGCCTGGATAAAAGTCCATGGCTGTGTGTTAAATGCAGCCCCTGAGATGCTGCATTTTTGCAGGGAAAGACCTTGGGCTGTGCTGAGGGACCCGAGATTTGGGCAGGCTTTAGAGCAAAGTTTGTATGAATCCATTGGATTTGAAGCTGGAAGGTTAAGCCACTTTTACAGCAGTGTAGTAACAGGATAATGAACCTGGAACAGAGGAAAAGGATGGCTCTTAACTCCTGCCTTCGTTTTCCCAAACTCTGCTATTTGACTTGGCACTGGGACCAGCATTTCCCTACTGGGATGATGAATGGCCTCACTAATACAAGTGCATCAATAATCTTAGTGCTGCAGGCAGTAAATCTGGATCCGGATGGAGGAGGGTCAGTGTGACCGACCACACCAGGTTCTGTTCCCTGCTGTGCACAGGGCGAAGGACCTCGGGCTGTGGGTTCCTGCCACAGGGGTGTTGGCCCTGGCGTTGTGTTCACATCTTGTTCCTTCCTACACTTCCTAGACCAACCTGTTTCTCTGTTGGCAGCTGGGGCTGTGCTGGAGGAACACCTTGCTCCCCAGAAGGTGCAGGATAGATTGGTACACAGGCTCCCATCCCAGGACTCAGGCCAGACTGCTCCTGGCAGTGGTTCTCCAACAGTCAGACACGCTTGGACACCTGCACAACCTGCCCTGAGGCACGTGGAGGGGTTCAGGCTCTAGTTCTGGAGGCTGAACTCTCCTCCCATCACTGGGCACCTTTTGCCTTATTGTCTCATGCTCACTGAGGTCTGAGCACCAGCGGGATCTTGTCCTTGGCAGACCATGGGGTGTCCCCCGGTCCCTCCCCAAGTCCATGGCCAATGTGCATTTCAGGGTTCTGGCAGCACCCCAGGCTGTGCTCCCAGCAGTGATCCTGGCTCTGACTCTCTGGCTCTAACCCTGTGCCCACAGATTGCCCCACCGCCGTCGCTCGCCGAGCCGCTCAAGGAGCTCTTCAAGCAGCAGGAGGCCGTCCGGGGGAAGCTGCGGCTCCAGCACAGCATAGAGCGGGTAAGGGGGCACTCAGCTGGGGAACGGGGCCCAAATTTCCTCTGCTGGGGAGGCTGAGGCTGCCATGCTCACTGCTTTGCTCTTCCTCAGGAGAAGCTCATCGTCTCCTGCGAGCAGGAGATCCTGAGGGTTCACTGCCGGGCAGCGAGGACCATCGCTAACCAGGCCGTGCCCTTCAGTGCCTGCACCATGCTGCTGGACTCTGAGGTGTACAACATGCCTCTAGAAAATCAGGTCAGTGCCTGTCTCGGTGGGGAGAAGTGTCTCAGAAGTTTATCAGTGAGTCTCAGGACCCTTTGCTCTTCCTGATCAGGATCATCTCACACGCTGGAAAGGTTTATTTTAGTACTCCCTGGGTCTTTTCCTGTGGAAGGAAGGGGAGAGGGCCATGACACTGCTACACTGCGGGAGGGATCCTGGGTAGGGACAGGGTCCTGGGATTTATTAGTGACCTGTGTATTGATCCAGGAGCTTTGTTTTATCCCTCAGCATTTCCCAGCCAAGTGTCTGTGCTGCTGTGATCTTGACATGAGTTGAAGGAGACAGGGAGGTGCAGGTGCTGTGATGGGCTGACATGGACAGATTCCCTGCAAAGCAAGTTAAAACAGGGAGTGTGTGCACACAGGCATATGCATCCCCACCCAAGGCTGAATCCTTGGAAAGGGCTTCAGGAGCAGCTGGAAGCAGCATGCTCCATCCTCCATCCCTGCAGGCACCTCATTTCTGAGGTGTGCCCCAGGAGGGGTTTGAATGTGGCCTGTGAGACCTGTAACCGCTTAAAGTACAAAAATAATCCCCCGTGTCATTCCTTTTGCTGTCCTTTCCTTAGGGAGATGAAAACAAATCGGTCAGAGACCGTTTCAACGCACGACAGTTCATTTCCTGGCTGCAGGATGTGGATGACAAGTACGATCGGATGAAGGTGAGAGCCCTGGGAGCCCCGTGCTCCAGGCTGGGGCATTCTAGAAGGGTCCCGGCTGTGGCTGGAACCTGGAAGCTGCCTTAGTGGTTTCCAGCACAGAGTGGGTGTTGTGAGGTGATCAGGGCAGGGTTGCATGGTGGGGATGCTCACATGTGTGGCACAGCAGAGCGTTGGGAGCCTCTGCAGGGATTTGGGGAGCACAGTGGTCTCTGCTGGTTCCAAAAATGGGGAGGGGAGGCAGGTTCACCTTGGGGCTGAATTCAGCTGGGATTCCACCTCATGCCTCTGGTTGGAGCTTTCCCAGTCGGTTGAACCCTCAGGGGCTGCTCTTTGCCAGGAGCATGTGTTGCAGTGAGCCCAAAACCTGTGGAGAGCTTCAGGGTGTCAGGAGCCCGGGCGGTGATTCCAGAAAGCTCTGAGAGCCACACTCTAGCATTGGAAGGAGCAGGGACAGTTGTGCTGCAGCTGGTGACACGGAAGGGATTGGCAGGTCCCACAAAGGGAGAAGGTCACTGTGGGGGCCAATGGGGACTGTGCCAAAGTGGTTATTGGTGGGGTCCGTGTTCTGGGGTACTTCCAAGCCTTTCAAACCCAAAGCTTCTGGGTTTGCCCCAGCTCCTGCTGGAACTGGGCTCAGCAGACATCCCAAATCCAGCTGTCCTGTGTGTGGCATCCCTTACTGCATTTAGTGCTGTGCCCACCTCAGTGGCTGCACATCCCCTGGGTTTGCTGGGTGGGACGGGCAGCAGGACCCTCTCCCCCTCCGCCTTCACCTCCCATTGGTTTTTCCCAATCCAGACATGCCTGCTCATGCGACAGCAACATGAAGCAGCTGCCTTGAACGCGGTGCAGAGAATGGAGTGGCAGCTGAAGGTGCAGGAGCTGGACCCCGCAGGGCACAAATCCCTCTGTGTGAACGAGGTGCCCTCGTTCTATGTGCCAATGGTCGACGTGAACGATGACTTCGTGCTCTTGCCGGCATGACAGTTCCACCCCAGGAGACATCACTGAACACTGGCAAGGACGGGAGCGCTCCGAGGTCGGGCGGTCGAGCTCACATTCACCTTTACCGCTTGCTGATGAATCCCTGGTCAGAGGAGGAGGAAGCAGCTATCGGCAGAAAACAAAACAATAAGAAAAAATAATTGCACTTTCTTCACAACATGTCCCTCGCTTCCGGACTGACGGCAGCTCCGCGGGGCAGCGGGCCGGGCACAGCTCCTTCCCACCGGCGGCTGCGGCAGGGAGGCACCGGGCAGTGCCGGCGGCGGGCACTCAGCGGCCCTGAGACTGGCCAGGGCGCGGAGGGAGGAGGCCAAGGACACCGTGTGTGTGTTGCAGAAGCTGCTGAGCGGGGCCAGCAACCACGTGAACCATGTACTTGTGAACACCGTGATTTCCAGCTCTCTGTTTTCCACCGGGCGCGGATCTCCTCTCGGAGAAGCTGCAGTAGGAAACCGTGGGGGGAGGGGGGGTGTTTGAGTTTCTCGTTCCATCATGGGTATGTCTACAAAAAAAAAAAAAAAAAAAATCCAACAAAAAAAGTCACAAAAAATCCCCAATTAGCAACAAAAAGACAGTGTCCAAGTTGGGCAGCGGCGACTCGGAGCGGGGACGGCTCCGGGATGTGCCCACAGCAGCCGCTGCCACCGTCGGGGACGAGCAGAGGAGCCGCCGGGGCGGCACGGCCGGGGAGACGGCGACGCAGAGAAAGGACTTTGCCAACTGTGTTTTTAATGGAGTAAAATCCACGTGGTTTATATATTTTTTCCTTTAATCTTGGGCATTTCGTTTCTCTTTCTGAGAACATAACTTGAAAACACTACAGAGCCAATACTCATATAAAGAAAAATTGTATCCCATAAATGCTGTACAGTTTTTATATACATTAACAATGTACTTTTGCTGCCTTCTAGATAATTTATTTTGCAACACATTACTGCACAGTTGTAAATAACTTATGTACTGTAACATCACTTTCAGTTATGTGTAAAGAAATAAATAAATTAATTAAAATTATCTTTGTATTTATAGTTCAGCCTGGGCAGCACTTTCCCTGTCAAGGAAAGGGTTGCCCAGAGAAGCTGTGGCTGCCCCATTCCTGGAAGTGTTCAAGACCAGGTTGGAGCAACCTCGTCTAGTGGAAGGTGTCCCTGCCCATGGCAGGAGTTGGAACAAGATGAGTTTTGAGGTCCCTTCCAACCCAAACCATTTCATGGTTCTGTGATTTTGAATATTGTTTTTCTCCCCTTTCCCTGCCCCTTTGTGTCCAGTGGGATTAGAAACCCTTCAGCTGGTTGTGATGGGGAGGACCATGGGGAGAGGGGAGCCCCCCCTGTGCCATGTGCCAGCTGGGGGGTCACAGTGTGACATGAAGAATGTTTGGGCTCAGACTGGTGAATTTACAGCCCCTGTAGTGACTGTGAGCCAAGGAGCTGCTCTTTGGGGCTGCAGAGTCTGGAGAAGGCCCAGGGTGGGCCTGGGCTTAATGCAGGGGACAAAGTTGACTGTCAGCTCAGGGATGCAGCTGGAGGCAGGTCAATGCCTATCCAAGACTTCTGTGCTTTCCTTCCACCTGCTGCCCAACCTTTCCCAATGGGCAGCTGCCCACAACTGCTGTCCCCAGGCTGGTGTGCTGGGATGAGGGGTGGCCTCTGTGGACCCCTGATGCCAGCTCTGAGTTCTCCAGCTTCTTCTGTTGGATTTTCCTGGCTGCTTGTGCTGGTTCAGTGTCTCAGCTGCCACTTTGGGAAACAAAGATATTCCAAATGCCTTTTGGCTCCTCTTCCTCTGCTGGTGAGGCCATGCTGAGGGGACTAGGGGGGGGCTCTGGATTCAGCCCCCAACCCGGTTCCCCACTTGCGCTCCCACCGGCTTTGCAGCCAGCTGTGGAATTTTCCGTGGTCTGAGCATGGGGACCTTGAGGGTTTCACTCCAACACGTCTCAAGGGGGGTCCCTCCTTCCCCTCCCCAACCCCCAACTCCTGCCTTGGCACTGCTGGCACCAGGATCAGGGATCACCACAGCAGGACCACTCATTGCAGCTGCAGCAGGATGGGCAGTGCCATGTCCCACCTACAGCCAGAGGGATTTTTCCCCCCATCCTTGCCCTGGGCTGTGGGGTCAGGGTGGGCGACTAGTGCACTGGGACTGGGGGCTGCTTCTGTGTCAGGGGCTTCAAGAAAGCAGCCACAAATACATTAATTAATTTCCAACCCTGCTCTTTATTTTGTTAAATTCATCTCTGTAGGCACAGAGAGGCCTTTTATCAGTGTGTAAAGCAGGAAAGTCCCGTGGGCTCATCTGACCAAGGTACTGGTGGCCTTGGGAGTCTCCAGGGTCAGTTTTCCTCCCGGCACTGTTACTTCCAGCCGGGTCCATGGGTGCAGATCCCGTGGAGGGAGGCAAAGAAATGCAGATGTGATTTTTTTTTTTTAATGTGATTCTTTCAGTGTGACTTTGTAGGTGCAATTTCTCAATGTGATTTTCGATGTGATTTTTGATGTAATTTTGTGGATGGAATCTTTTTCACCGCTGCAGGTCCGGAGCTGAGCACCCGAGTGATGCTGCTGCCCCCAGAAATCATGTCTGTGAGTAAATTTTAAAAAGAAGAGGGGAAAAAACCCCTCTATTTGCAGCTCGGCTGCTCCATTGGCTCTTCCCACAAGGTAATGTGGCACTGGGTGCCCACCAGTTCCCTTCCTGGGGAAGGGTCACAGATCCCACTGGCCCCTTTTGAGGTTTAGGGGGACCCGGTGCATTTGTGGGTGTTCACAGATGGGTCCTGGCACCCTCGGCTGCACCTCAGCACTCCCAACACCAGCTGGTCTGCGGGTCCCCCAGTACCGAGAGGGTGCCTTAGTTTGGAACACCGTGGAGGAAGGGGGGCTGAGCTGGGGCTGGGGGGTGAACTGGGGCTTGGAGGGGGGGCAAAAAGGGGCAGGGGGGGTGAATTGGGTTGAGGGAACCGAGCCGGGGTTGAGGGTGAAGGGGCCTTGGGGAGCCAAAATGGGTTCCAGTCTTGGGATGGGGGCAAACCGGGCTGGGGTGTGAACGGGGCTGGAGGTATTGAACCCAGTGTTGGGGGGAGGAAACTTGGGCTGGGAGGACTGAAACGGGCTGGAGAGGGGATGAACAGAGAGGCGGAGGGGGTGATCAAACAGACTGGATGAACTGGGTTTGGGGTGGCAAACAGCTGGAGTTAGGTGGGCTGAGCCCGGTGTTGCAGGGCACGAACCGGGAGTGGGGTGTGTGAACTGGGCTTGGCGAGGGGCAAATTGGGACTGAGGGGGGCGAGCCGGCTCGAAGAGCGGCTGAACCGGGCCTGGGGTGTGTGAACCGGGCTGGGGAGACAAACCGGGCTTGGGCGGGGGGTGCAAACCAGGTCTGATCCCCGTGTTGGGGGGCGCGAACCGGGCTTTGGGGGTGCTGAACTGAGTTGGGGGGGGGACCTGAACCGGTACTGGGGAAGGGGGGGTGTCAGAGCCGGGGGGGCCCCGTCGGGGCGGTGCCGCGGGGCGGGCCCGCCCGGTGCCGCCCCCACCTGCCCTCGCCGAGCGCGGGCGCGATCGCGGCGATGGCGCTCGGGGGGTCGCGGCCGCGGGGCCGGCGGGCGGCGGGGGGGTGGGCGCCGTGCGCGGCGCTGGCGCTCGGGTGGGCGCTGGGGTGGGCGCTGGGCGCGGAGCCCCCGCACCGCTGCCGCCCCGACGCCGCGCTGCTGCCGCCGCCGCTCCGCCGGCTCGGGGGCCCCGCGCTGCTCCGCGCCGCCGTCCCGCGCCTCCGCGGCGGCTGGAGCCCCTGCCAGCTGTACCGCTACACCCCCGGCACCCCCGGCACCCCCCGCCCCAATGGCACCGGGCCCTGCACCCGCGGATGGCACTACGCCCTGCCCGCCGCCGGCCTCCGCGCCAACCTCGTCACACAGGTGGGGGACAGGGGCGGGGGGGTCTCAGGGGAGTTCAAGGAGCCCCGGGGGTGGGGGGTCCCGTGGTACAGGAGGGTGGGGTGGGGCGGAAGGCTATGGGGGGAGTTTGGAGCGAACAAGCTGGAGGTCCCAACCCCTGGAGCAAGTTGGGAACCCCCGTAAGGATCCCACGGGAAAGCCCTGGATATGCTGGGAGAACACCGGGGATGTCCTGGGATGTGGGGGAGAGGGAGTTTGCTTGGAGGGGGAAGCAGGGATCCTGGGAAGAGAGAGGGGTCCTGGGAGGAGAAGGTGGGAGACCCCATGGAAAGGGATTTGGGGTAGGTGGGGGAGCCCTGGAGGAAAGTTGCTGAGGGGTTGGAGGGTGTCCAGGGGAGAGGGCTCTAAGGACCTTCAGCACCATCCTGGCACATCCCCACATTTCTACTTGTTGGGTGGGGGTTGGTCAGGAGACCCCCCCCATCTTTCCCAGCCCTGTCAGCAGCAATAGGGGGGGCCTGCTGAACCCCCCATGCTGACAGCCCTCCATTGTGTCCCCCCACAGTGGGACCTGGTGTGTGCCTCACGCTGGAAGGTGCCCCTGGAGCAGACCACACACCTGTTGGGCTGGACACTGGGCAGCGTCACCGCCGGCCTGGCCTGTGACAGGTAACGGGGGTGCCCGTGTGGCCCCCTGGGCAGGGGATGCCATGCCCAGCCCTACTCACAGCCTGTCCCTGGTAGGTTTGGCCGCCGTCCCACCTTCCTGCTGTCCCTGGCGTTGGCAGTGCCCGTGGGCCTCGCCGTGGCACTGGCCTTGAACTTTCTCATGGTCCTGGTGGCTCGGCTGCTCTTCGGGGCAGCACTGGCAGGAGCCTTCCTCGCTCTCTACGTGGCCCGTGAGTGTGATTGGGAGGGTCCACAGGGGTGTGGGGATTGAGGATGCTCTGAGGTGCAGGATGCTCTGGGATACAGGATGCTTTGGGGTGCAAAATGCTCCAGGGTATAGGATGCTCCAGGATGCAGGATGCTGCATGGTGCAGGATGCACTGGGATGCAGGATGCTCTGGGATGATTCTCCAGGGTGCAGGATGTCCTGTGTCAATGGCACCCACAGTGCACTCTTCACCTCCTGCCAGGGCTGGAGCTGTGTGAGCCCCCCCACCGACTGGGGGTGACGATGGTGGCTGGAGTCTTCTGGATCGCTGGGGAGCTGCTGCTGCCAGGGCTGGCCCTGCTGTGCCGGGATTGGCGGGTGCTGCAGGGCGCCGTCACCATGATCCTGGCTCTGCTGGCTGCCTGCTGGTGGTAAGGAGCCCCTGGACAGGGGGTTGTGCGGGGCTGGGTTGTGCCTGGTGCTGTTGCCAAGCTGTTCCCAGCCAGGCACACCCTGTCCAGGGCCACAGGAGGGATCAAAGGCTGCCCAGGACTCTCCAGGGGAGTGGGAACCCTTCCACCCTGGGTAAATGTTTGCTCAGGTTTGAAGTTGAGGGTTTCTGGGCAGTGTTGCTTTGAAGCCGGATGGGAGGGTCAGTGCTGGAGGGGGCCAGGCCCCTGGGGAGCTCTGTGACCTGACACTCATGCCCCAGGTGCCCAGCACTGCTGCTGGAGTCAGCACGCTGGCTGCTGGCCACGCAGCAACTGGAGAGGGCCAGGAAGACCCTACAGGCGCTGGCTGAGGACAACTGGCCCCAGGACAGCCTCCTCACGGGTGTGTGGGGGAACTCCAAGGGTGATGGAACACTGGGACCCCTCCCCACAGCCATGGTGCTGAGGGTGGTGGGGCAGTGCCGACTCTATCCTGGGATCCCTTCTCCCAGCAGAGCTGGAGGCCTTGTCCGAGGGATCCCCACAGCCCCGGTACCACGCCGTCTGTGAGATCTTCAGCACCAGAGTCATCTGGAAGAACGGCGTCATCCTCGGCTTCGCGGCGTGAGCATGAGGGGGATACTGTGAGGGTGCTGCTGGGGTGGGGGGTCTCACTTGTGGCCCCCTGACGCCGCTCTCCCACAGGTTCATCGGCTCCGGCATCCGCCACTGCTTCACTCGCAACCTGGCCCCCCACCTGCCCCACTTCTTCTCCTCCTACTTGGTGCTGGTGGGCACCGAGGTGGCCGCCTGCCTCTTCGTGTGCCTGACAGCCGAGCGCTTCGGACGCCGCGCCATCCTCCTCCTCTGCACCGTCCTCACGGGCATTTCCTCCCTCCTGCTGCTGGCCCTCACCCAGTGTAAGAACCCTCAGGGGACCCCCAGGGATGCAGCCCCCAACTGGGGAGGAAACTGCATGTCTGAGAGGGGTGGGTGCGGGATTTGACCCCTGATGGTGCTTCACCCCCTCCCAGACCTGCTGGAGCTCATTGTCCTGACCCTTTCTGTGGTGGGCACAGCTGCCTCCCATGCTGTCACCATGCTCAGCATCTTCTTTGCCAGTGAGGTTCTCCCCACTGTGGTCAGGTAAGGGGGGAGCCGCCCCCCTCCTGTGCTACCCTTGGTTGGGGGTACAGGGGCAGGGCCCCCTCTGAGTGTGTTCCCCCCGCAGGGGCGCCGGGCTGGGCCTGGTCGTGGGGGCCAGTTTCGTGGGCAAGGCGGCAGCGCCCATCACCGCCATCCCCAACAGCCGTGGCTTCTTCCTGCACCACGTGGTGTTCGCCTCCTTCGCCATCCTGGCCGTGCTCAGCATCATGTTGCTGCCTGAGAGCCAGGGCCGCAACCTGCCCCAGTCCCTGCAGGACGGTGAGAACCAGCGCCGGCCCCCCCTCTTCCGCCGACCCCCCTGCGAGGACCACCTGCCCCTGCTCTCCTCCCATGGCATCCCCCACGACTATTCCCACCTCGCTGCCTCCACCAAGAGGATGCTGGGCTCCCTGGACACTCCTCATGAGATGTAGCTGTACCCCGATCCCTGGGGGTCTCCCCACTGCTGGGACGCCCATCCGTGCGTGCTCACGGGGATGACAGGGAGCCCCAGGACGTGCGTTGGGTGGGTTGGGAGAGCAGCACACCCTCCCGCAGCAGGGCCAGATCCTGCCCCAGGAGGACCGGTGCTGGGAGCCCTGGGGTGGGGGTGATGCCCCCCTGATGGGTGCTGCTGGCTCCCAATAAAAGTGCCTTGTGTCTATGGGCCATCAGTGGGGGGGGGGGGACACCACCCCCCCACCACTGGCCCCTGCTCTTTATTATGGCGTGACTCCTCACCCCCCTCCCCAGCTCTGTGGGGCTGCCCCAGGGTGTCCCCTCCCGGGGCTGCCTGGGTTTGCTGGGCTGGGGTCTGGGGGGGGTGCAGGTGTGGACCCCCCTGCGCGGAGGCCTCTCGCAAAGCCTCTCCGGGTGGGTGTCTTGTGCGTGTCTGTATACAAAGCTGCTGCATCTGGTCATCTCTTGTCTATGTGAGCCCCCCTCTGTCCCTTCCCTGCCCCAGCCCCTCTGTGGGCAAGGGGTGCTCCCCTCCTGCCCCTCATCCCCGCTAGTGCCCGTAGAGGTCGGCCAGGCGGCGAAAGCGTGGCCCCCACTCGCTCAGGTAGTCGTAGTCCTGGTCCTCGTCTGTCAGGCTGGAGACGATGGAGCTGAGGGGGCTGGCGACAGAGCCCGAGCCCTCGTAGTCGTAGATGAGGGCCGTGTCATAGGGGGGCACGCTGGGGTCACTGTCAGCCGCCTCCAGCCCCTGCGGGGACAGGGGGACATTGTCAGCCCTGCCAGGGATGGGGGGCTGAGGGCAAGGGGAGCACTGAGCCCCGTCCCACCTCATTGATGAAGTCCTCAATGTCAGAGGGGCTGTTGGGCAGCTTGCGGGGGGCCAAGGGGGTCCCAGAGCTGAGCGGGGCGTCCCTGCGCACTGACGGCTTGGCCCGGGCTGAGAAGAGCTCGGGGTGCCGGAGCTGGTTGATGTCATAGGCGTCCTGCGGGGCCAGGAGGGGGTCAGGGAGGCAGGGCTGGGATGGAGACCCCCCGGGGCTTCCCCTGCCGTGGGTCCTGCTCACCTGGTCTTCCTCGCCCCCGCCCTGCTCGTCGTAGTTGAGGATGTTGTCGCGCATGTCATCCCGGGAGCGCTCCAGCAGCCCCTTGCGCAGGGCCCGGCGGCGCCCGCGCACCCGCACGGCCCCCAGAGCCGCCAGCACTGCGGGCACAGCGGGTGGGCACGGGGAGTGGGCATGGCAGGCTGGACAGGGAGGGGCACGGGGCAGTGGGGGTGCTGGCTGGGTGGGGCTGGGAGGTGGGATGGGAATGCAGGTAGGGATTCCTGGGGGCAGTGATGAGGTGGGATGGGGGAGGAGCAGAATGTTTTAGTGGGGGTTTGGTGAAGGTCAAAAATTGGGGGGAGGTGTTGAGGGTCACGGGTACTGACTGGATGGGGTGATTAGGACCAAGGTGGGTGATGGGGGACGTGGGTAGGGAGAGTTTGGGGTGTTTTGGGCCAGGATGGGGTGATGGGGGACATGGGCAGGATATGCATGGAGTGGCCAGGACCAGGATGAGGTGATGGGTGGGGGATGAGGTGACCGAATGTGCTGGTGGGGTCCGGGGTGGGTGGCCAGGGTCAGGATTGCATGGCAGATCTGGCCCGGGGTGCCAGGGAGGGCAGGGTGGAGGGGTGAGGGCTCACTCACCAAGGAGGAGGATGCTGCTGCCGAGGATGATCAGGAGGGCCCCGAGGGTGATGCCGGCCCCGGCGGTGGCGGCAGCCAGGACCCCGTCCTGGCAGATGCCGTCCCGGCCGCAGTGACACACCGAGACGTTCAGCAGCTGCTGCTGCTCCTGCGGGGGAGTCCCCGAGTCCCGGAGCAGCAGCGGGAGCGAGTAGGGCCCCTCGGGCAGCTCCGCCAGCACGGCCAGCACCGCGTGAGTCACTGCGTGGGGAGTGGGTAGTAGAGGGTGAGCAGGATCCCCCTATGCAGCAACCCCCAACCCATCTGCCCCTCACCATTGAAGCGGGTGATGCTCCAGTTGCGGGCGAGCTGAGGCTGCTGGGGGCTGAGCTGGAAGTGGAAGGGGGCTCCATGGGGGGGCCGGTCATCGTCGGTGGCCCCCAGGAGCAGGGTCCCCCCGCGTCCCGGCCGCCCGCAGAGCACCCCTGCTGGCGGCTGCAGCTGCGGTGCGTGGTCGTTCACCTCCAGGATCTCGATGGAGAGGGTGCCGGTGGCCGAGAGCGGGGGCTCGGCTGGGGGAAAGAGCAGAGGTGTCAGGGAGGGCAACGGGAGCAGGGGAACGTGGCAGGGGTGCTGCTCACCGTCATCTCGGGCCAGGACCAGGGCGATGTACCAGCCGCCCTGCAGGAAGGCCGAGGGGTGCAGCAGCTCCCGCTTGGTGCGGACAGTGCCGGCGTGGGGATCCAGCTGCAGCCAGTCCGCAGGGTCGTAGAGCAGCGCGTAGCTGTGGGTGCAGGGGGGGTGTGACATCACTCCCTGAAACACCGACGGTGGGTGTGGGAGGCCACGGGACGGGAGCAGGACTCACGTAAGGGTCTGGATCTGGTGGGTGTCAGGGTCGCTGGCAGTGTAGGTGGTGATGGGGGTGCCCGGGGGGGTCCCCTCCAGCACGCTGATTCTCCGTGGGTTCTCACGGAAGACAGGCGCCTCATTGACATCCCGCACATGCACCCGCACCGTGGCCAGAGCCCGGGGGCTGGCGGGGGCCGTGGGCTCCAGCGGCTGCTCATTCTGCACCGACACCGTCAGCTCAAAGCGGTCCCGCACCTCGTGGTCCAGTGACTGTGAGAGGGGCTACGGGTCAGCCGAGCCATGAGACCCCCAGTGCCCCCCGGCTGTCCTGTGCCCACCTTGACCACGGAGAGCACGCCGTCGTTGGTGTGGGGGTCGGTGCGGATGGCGAAGGCGCCCTCGGGGTCACCCTCCAGGATGGTGTATTTGGCCAGCCAGCTGCGAGAGCCCGCCAGGTCCTTGTCGTGCACAAACACCTTCCCCACGTCCACACCGGCTGCCTGCTCCTCCACCTCCATGGAGAACTGGGAGACAGCAGCGTGGGGCTGGGGTCTGTCCCTTTGGGATGCTGCAGCCCCTTGAGGAAATGGCTCCCTCCCTGCTGACCCTGGCAGATTCCCATATCCCACCCGGCCACTACCTCCTCCTTGGTGAACTCGGGAGGGTTGTCATTGATGTCCTCCAGGTAGATGACGGCCATGGCAGTGGTGGTAAGCCCATCCCCGGACATGTCAGCTGCCTGCACCGTCAGATTGTACACTCCCATGGTCTGTAGGGAATGAAGGGGGCCAGTGCTGAGCCCCTCCAGCCCCCCAAGGAGCACAGAGGTCCCACAGCTGCTGCCCACCCACCACATCCCCACACCTGGATCTGCTCATGGTTTCACCAGCTGGGGGGCCCTGGTTGCCCCCAGTCCCAATGCCCCCACGGGTGCTCCCCATCCCATTACCTCACGGTCGAGGCCGGGCCGTGCAGTGCAGATCTCCCCGGTGGTGGCATTGATGCTGAACATGCCGGCAGCGCCCTGCTCCAGGATGGAATACCGCAGTGCCGCATTGTCCGTGTCGGGGTCATCGGCATCGGTGGCATCCACCATCATCACGCAGGTCCCTGCAGCCGCAGGAGTGCCTGGTGGATGCCAGTTTTGGGACTGGCTCATGCCCCCCCCAGTCCCCCCTCAGGACCCACCTGGCTCAGCCCCCTCCACCACGTGCCCCGTGAACACGTCCTGCCGGAAGAGCGGCCGGTTGTCGTTCTGGTCCACCACGATGATCTCCAGGTCAGTGGGGTCCTCCAGTGTCACTCCACCCAGGTCCAGTGCGAAGGCTCTCAGCTGTGGGCACAGAGCAGGGTGGTCGGGGTCTAGCTGGGGACCTCAGGGAAGGGTCTATGGGCACTCAGGAACATCCTTACCCGGTAACGGTCGTTCTCCTCCCGGTCCAGCATGGCATTGAGGAAGACCTTCCCGCTGAACTTGTCGATGGAGAAGATGCCCAGGGGCTCCTCGTCCACCCCTGGCCCCTTGATGCTGTAGATCACCCCCCCGGGCTGCTGCTTGTCTGACTTGATCTGCCGCAGGGAAATCATAGCTGGGTGTCCCAGACTGGGGGTCTTTTCCCCTCTGGGGTTGCTCCCATGCAATCCCCCTGCCCAGGGTGCCTCCCATCCCAACACCTGGAAGAGAGGGTGGGGGGCTCTCACCTACCTGCACCAGGAGGTGGGGGATGCGCTTGTGGTTCTCTGAGACGCTGATGGGGGGGATCACCCAGGCCCTCTTCACCCGCCGTGGACCCTCGTGCTGCTGCCAGGCCTGGGGGGTGCCCGGGGCTGCAGCATCTGGCTGGGCCGGGCCGGCACCCTGGGGGGGGACATGGTGCTGCTGGTGACCCTGAAACCTCTGGAGTGGGGTGGAATGCCAGGGCAGTGGGCAGGGAGGTGCACTTGGGCTGAGTGTGTGGTGCTGGGGTGCACAGTGATGGAGTACATGGTGTGGGGGTACACGGTGCTGAGCCCCCCTGATGGGGTTGAGGTTGGGTCTGGGGGAGCACAGGGGCCATCCAGCTCCCACAGGAGCATTGTATTGGTGGTCCCCTGACATCCTGGTGTGCTGGTGATGGGTATCCTGCAGGGATCACCAGGAAGGGCTGCCCCACAAACGACCCTGGTTGGGCTGTATCCCATGGGACCCCTGCAGAGGGGGCGAGGGGGGTACCCCAGGCTGGCAACACCTGCTGTGGCCCCCCCATATCACTGTCACCACATGGACGTGGCAGTGAGGGCAGAGAGGTCAGGGATCAGTTTAGGCTGCTGGGTTTGGAGCACAAAGCTGGGGTGCTGGGGGGGGCACAGGGAGTTGGGGGGCTGGGGTGAAGCTGGGAGCTGTGAGGGGGGAGATTAGGGATGGAGACAGGGATGGAGATAGTTGTGGGGGCGCTGCAGTAGGGTCAGGGAGCTGATCAGTTTAGAGGCTGTGCAGGACCGGGGTCGGGGAATTGGGGGCGTGGCATGGGCGTCTGGAGCTGTGGGGGGTGTGGGGCTGGGAGGTAGGGGTGGGAAGGGAGTCAGCGACCTGTGCACGCAGCCAACCCCCTCCAGTTCTTGCCACCCTCGTCCTGATCCCACGGGACATGCACTGTCCCCTCCCCGGGAACGGAGCACATCTGGGCAGCACCAGCCTCGCACGCACATCTGCATCCAGCTGTGCCTGCACCACTGGCTGCTGGGGTGTCCCAGGAGCCCCAGAGACTTCGTGTGCACCCTGAGGGGGAGGAGGGGGAGCGGGGCCGTGGGAATGGTTCTGCTGGGGGTCCCTGGGGATGGGGGTTGGGGGGACCGGCGGCCGCGTGTCAGCCCCATGGAATGGGCAGGACAACGGCCTCCTTCCGAGGCTATGATGGGCACTGCACTGTGGTCTCCAGCTGTTTCTCTGAGTCCACCCCTCCCAGGAGAGACTCCCCCCCCTTCCCCGGGGGGCCGCTGGAGCTGGGGACGGATTGGGAGGTGGGGGGGCGATGAGGGCTCTGTTGCTGTGGGGAGCTGCCCTGCAGGATCCCTTGCTTTCCCCTGCCCTGAGCACCGAGTGCAGGGGATGGGCCAGAACCTCAACGGCCCCATGTGGCTCAGGCCTGAGACCGCGGTGAGGGGCTCTGGGGGGATGTGCATGGGCAAGAGGGTGTGAGGGGGCTCTGGGACCTCAGTTGGGGTGGGAAAAGGGGGAGCAGGATGTATCTGAGTGCCTAACCCTTCCCCAGATCTGCTCTCAGTCCATCCCGGTTCACAGGCGCAGGCAGCGTGCCGGAGCCGCAGGCCCCCCCCTGCCACGGCCATCTGTAGGGTGGGAAATGCCTCAAGAGGGGCTCCGAGCCCCCATCACCCCCAGCCCCATCCCCGCTGCCCTCAGGGACGTGACTTCACAGGGTTTGGGGTCTGGCTACTCCCCAGCTCCGTGTCCAGGCTCCCCATCCCGGCCATCCCTCCCGGGGTACAGAGTGGGGGTCCCCATCCCACCCCATCGCACCCCATCCCCACCCTCCCGGTCTCCCCACAACCCTTACCCGAGCGCAGAGTGGGGCGAGCAGGCAAGCGAGGAGGAGCGGGGGGCCCATGGCGGAGCGGGGCACAGCCCGGCCGCCGGCCCCGAGCTAAAATAGCGGCGGGACTGGCTGAGTGACAGCACATGTGCTGCGGGCACCGGACCCCCCCGCGGGCAGCTGGCCCCGCCGCCCCCGGCCCGTAACCCGCACCCCCTGCCCTGCCCGGCCCGCCGAGGGGCCCGCCGGGGGGATGCGAGGGGCGAGGAGGGGAGAGGGGGGCTCCCCGCTGTCCGGACCTGGAGAGCGGGGCCCGGGGGGTCGGGGGGCCGAGGGTGCACAGCCCCAGGGAGGGCGGGCGGAACGCGGCAGCTGGCGCCGGGCGCGCTCCGGGGATGCCGCGACGGGGAGGGCGGGAGGGGGAGACCCGGGCCCGCTGCCCCCGGGCTGCTCCGGCGCCGGGACAGGGACCGGCATCGACACGGGCAGGGGGACAGGGACAGACACCGAGATAGGGACACGGATAGGGACCGGCACCGGTAGTGGGACAGGAACCGTAACGGGACAGGAACTTGGACAGGAACAAGAAGAGGGACACGGACGCGAACAGTGACCGGTAGCGATTCTTCCCGCCGCGCTCCGCCGCTCCCCCCGTCAGGGGGAGCCCGCCCGCCTCTCCCCGGCCGTTCACGGTGCCGGTGCCGTCTGCGTTGGCGTCGGGGCCGGTCCTGGTGCGGGGTCGGGAGAGGGACAGCAGCGTCCCACGGTCTCCTGATCCCGACCGATTCCCACCAGGCGGAGAGGCCGGGGGCTGCTCCGGGAGTCCTGGCAAGACTCTCGGCCCCCTTTGTCGGTTCCAGAGCTGTCCCCCGACCCCCGGTCCCGACGCTGACTGCGACCATCGGGACCGGTCCTGGTGCTTTCTTCGACCCCCAAGGTTGGTCACGGTGCCGCCTTCGACCCCGCAAAGCTGGTCCCGGTGCCGCCTGTGACTCCGGGGCCGGTCCCAGTGTTTCTCTCGACCCCCCGGGCCGGTCCCCGTGTTGTCGCGATGCCGTGGCACCAGGTGGCAGCATCGTCCCGGCCACCAGCCCCGACATCGGCGGTCCCCGCGCCCGAGGTACCGCACCGAGGACCACCCCCCGCTCGCCGGCGCGGGGTCCCGGTGAAGCAGGGATGGAGAACCGCGACCCCCCGAGCAAGGCGAAGGGGTCGAGGGACTCTTGCCCTCCAAGGGAACCGAGCCCTGGATCTGGCAGGGGAGCGTGCGGTGTGTCGGTGACACTGGTGGCATCACCGCATACCTGCCTGGCAGTTGCCCATGCCCCCGGCTAGCACCGTCCCGTCCATGGGAACAGGTGCCTTGTGGTGGGCACCTACACGGGGATCGGGAACAAGGCGTGGGAAAAGAGACACAGGAGGAGGGATGTAGGATGTGTCCTGTCCGTACCCAGGAGCTGAGCGGTGGTGGCAGGGCTGTCGGTGTCCCCGGCGACCTGTCACGAGCGGGTGAACGTCGGGCACCGGTGACCCGCGGCTTGGCTGGACCGTGGCGTGGGCAGCGGCGCTCACTTGCCCGTCCGTCTGTCCGATCCCATCCGTCCGCCCCGCTGTCCTGTCACCCCGCATCAGTGTCACGGCGAGGAACCACCCCGGCGGCGCTGGCCGGGGGTCCTGGCGGCTGCCCCTGACCCTAACGCGCCGTGGCAGCGGGGCGGCCGAGCAGATGTTCCCTGCCACCGGCACCGCGGCGCGGGGGTGCGGGGGTGGCAGATGTGACAGGCTTTGACAAGGCGCCAGACCCGCTCGTGGGGACAGGGCTGCCCGTGGCGTGTCCCCGGTTGCAGCACGACAGCGGGTGCTGCAGCCCCCCTCACCACTGGCCCTGCACCAACACCCCTTGCTCCTCTCCCCCCAAAAACCGGGGGTTCCACTGGAGGTCAGAGGTCTGGGGTCCCCCAGATGCTGAGTTCAAGTAGGACCAGCCCAGAACCATCACCTTCCTTGCTGTGCTGAGTCATCCTCTTTTGGAGGGTCCCACTCCCCCCTTCCAGCTGACACACTCTGACCTGCCCAGAACAGTGCAACTGCTTTGGGTGCTCGGACCAGTTCTGCCCCCACTGTGTGTGTTGGGACCATGGATGTCCCTGAAGTGGGGTGCAATGGGACCACTCATGACCCCAGTGTAGGACCAGTCATGTCTCTCATGTGGGGTGCAGTAGGACAAGTCGTGACCCCAGCACAGGGACTGGGAGTCAGGGCAGTGCCCAGCGAGGGCAGAGGGAGCAGCTGGGGGTGCCACACGCTGACATAGCCCCATGAAGCCACCAGAGCTTCGATTTTATATGGCAATAAAAGGTAATGTCAGCTATAAAGCATGAGAGCAGGTCCTGGTGTGCAGAGCAGGGGGGGCACAGAGGGGTGGGCAGCCTCCAGCTCCCTGGGACACCCCAGCAGGGCAATACCCACTGGGGCGAGCGGGTCCCCAGGTGTCCCCATGTCAGGGACACTCCCAGTGCTGTCGACAGGACCAGCATTACAGCCCATGCATTAAAGCTGCTGCTTTGGGTTGTTGTTGTTGTTTTAATGGTTTTATTGGGCGATGCTGGGCCGGGCCTTGCAGGCTTTAATGAAGGAGATTGATGGCTTAATCGCCTGTAGCCATTACGGGGTAATTGAATGGTTGTGTACATATGATCCGACTGTCAATGCCGACGTGGCTCTCAAGCAAAACGCCTGGAGCAGAGTGGGGGACACAGCCCCTCCTGCATCCCTGATGGAGACAGCATGGGGGGAGCAGAGCCCACGGCCTTGGAGACTCTCATCCCTGGGGTCCTTGCTGTGTCGGTGTTCCTGGAGGTCTCCATGTTCATCCAGTGGCACCAGGTTACCCCACCCCACCTCCATCTGGCTCAGCTCCCAACCTGGGTTCCAGGGCACCATAACCAGGTGCTTTAATGAGGCTTTTAATTACCAGGTCTCATCTATAGGCATGAAAAGCAGTGGGGGAGTGGAGGTGGGAGCATGGGGGTCCAGCATGGATGGCAGCCTCAAACTGGGCAGTCACCACTGACCACCCTCCCCGTGGAAACCACTGAGGAGCAAACCCAGCAGAGCCACAGCTGAGTCCCCACACTGAGGTGTGAGTCAAACTACTCATTCTGTGTGTGACAACCAGGTGTTTTACAGTATTTGCTACCTGTGATCATCCATCAAAGCAATCGATAGCGTTCCTGCAGAGTTTTATTAATGATCTTGTCATGGGGCTGGTGCGGGGTGCCCGGGGTTGTCGAGAATGATAGATCATTAAGAGCTTTTGCTGCTATTTATTCTCCAGTGACCTTGTCTTTCTCCATTGTTGCTTGCTTAAGAGTTATGAATGCAAGACATGATAATTTGATATTGATCTATTTGGTAAGTTAAAAAATTTACTGCATCGTTGATGTTTTAACAAAGGATCTGCTCGGTCACTCCCGCAGGCTGGGACGAGCTGCCTGTGCTCGGCTCCACACGTGCGTCCGTGTGCCGGAGCGCTGAGCCCGTGGTGTGGGACAGGGAGGGGTGGCTGGTGAGCTCTGGGTGTCCCCAGTGTTCTCATCGCAATTCCTTCTGAGCCTGAAATACCAAAAGTCAGGCCCTGGCAGATGCTCCTGTGGGCTGGGTGCTGGGATGGATGGAGCAGGCGCATGACTGGACCACTGTGCAGGTGGTGCAGGGTGGGATGGAGGGGCTGCAGAGGAGGAAGCCTGTTCCTGTCCATATCCCCTTCCCCTTTTCCCATCTGCTGTCATGTCCCTGTCCCATCCCTGCTCCCTATGCCCAGTGCCTGCCAGCTGTCCCCTCTGTGTTCTGCCAGGTTTTTGGGGCTCCACTGACCCTAGCAAAAGTATCCCTGTAATTACTTGTGCTCTCTGTTCCTCTTGCCCTTTCTGTTGCTTCCAGTGCCCCACCAGCTGCTGGGGAAAGCTGGTGCTCCCTGTCAGCCCCTCAGCACTGGACAGGATTGGACCAGCATCCCGCTGCCTCCCCAGTGCAGTGGGATGGATCCGCTGGCTGGGGACCTGCAGGGCATGGCTGCCAACCCCCACTGGCATTACTGATCCCTCAGGGCTGACAGCTCCCATGTGAAGTCAAACAGGGACAAAATTCCAGGTATAAAGGTGGGGTTTATCAGTAGTGCCCTGTCCTCCACGTAATCGATGACCTTCAGATGTGGGCACTGGTGTCACACACACACACACACACACACACACACACACACACACAACTTAATTCATGCTGCATCTGCTCCAGGGTGCCTGTGACATCCCTCTTGGCTCTGCCCCCACCCCAGCCCACCAGGGCATTCACCCCTTGCCCCACTGTGGCCACAGCCCAAAACCCAAGCCTGGTCATGCTGTTCCTCCCCATCTCCCTGGGGTCTCTGCACATTATTTATTGTTTCATGGCTCTTTCATCACATTGATGTCCCTGCAAGCCCCTGGCAGCCATCCCTGCCCCTTCCCCCTTTCCTGCTCCATTGTGGGATGGGTTACACCCATCAAGTGCAATAGGAGAACGTGGGGGTAGACGTATTGGGTTGGACAGCACAGTCAGTATTTATAAGTGAATTTGTATTTATTCTTCATTTTTGCTGGGAAATCCTTCCCTGTAAGGCTGGTGAGGCCCTGGCACAGGTTGCCCAGAGAAGCTGTGGCTGCCCCATCCCTGGAATTGTCCAAGACCAGGTTGGACAGGGCTTGGAGCAACCTGGTCCAGTGGAAGGTGCCCCTGCCCGTGGCAGGGGGTGGAATGAGATGAGCTTAAGGTCCCTTTCAATTTAAACCATTCCATGATTCTGTGATTCCTGCAAAGGGCTCTCATACAAGGAAACCCTAACTCTGCAGCTCTGGCTCAGCTTGGCCAGGTGGGATAAATAAATCCTACTTTTATTGGATATTATTCATGGACCAGGCTGGGGCGAGCCCAGATCTGCTACTGCTGATCGCTGCAGCACCTCTTTGGAGGTAAAATGGTTGTGGATCAGGGCCAAGAACGCCTGGGGTCCCAGCCCTGGCCCCGGGGCCAGGAATCAGGCTGAGTAGAAGCGCTGCAGAAGCTCCTTCTTGTTCACTTTCCCCATCTGGTTTCGCGGGATCTCCTCCACCACGATCAGCTCCGTTGGGATGGTGTATGGAGCCATGGTCTCCCTGGAACACAGGTGTTCAGTCCATTCTAGCCACCTGGGACCAGCACAGGCTGAGCTGTCCTGGGAGCACCTACAGCCCTCAGCGCCCTGATCAGCCCCACCTGGGACCCCCACCCATACCCCAGGAGCCCACTTAGCTCTCAGTCCCTCTAAGAGATGCTGTTTGTTTCCAGCCTGTCTCTGCAGGGAGCAGCTCATCCCTTGGGGATCGCCTGGGGATGTAGGGCTTCTTTCCAGCCCTCTCTCTGCCCTTGTCTACTGGGAGAGCTCTGTTCCCCCGCCACAGCTCATCCCTGGTCCTATTCTTCTCCTGCCTGTGCTCTCTGGTGGCACCTGGACCCAGCTCACCACTTGCTGTGTTTTGGACTGGAGATGGACCCTGTTACTGACACCTGGCTCCACCTGACACCTCCAGCTCATCCATGAGGGTCACTCTTGGCTTCCCACTCCCTGCCCTTTGGGAGTAGCTGCCTGTGCTGCCAAGCCTGCCATGGGACATCCCAAAGCACCCACCCACCCCTCAGGAGGGGGCATGGAGACCCTTCAAATGGTAAGGTGGACTCAGTGACCCTCCCTGTTAGAGACAGGGACAATGTGCAGCAGAGTGGCGGATGCTGGACCCCACGTGTTCCTGGTGCCAGTCCCTGAGAACTGAGACTGCAGGTGAGTCGCCTCCCCAGGAGTGTGCAGGTGACTTGTCAGTGATCACAGCCCACGGGGGCCTTCCTGCTGCGGGGAGAGGTTTGTGCACTGAGCATCATTCCCTTTGCAGAGCACGGAGGGGGGTCTCCCCTGCCTTCTGCTGCCCGTGTATCACCAACCTGGGGCTGTGCCCGGCCCCAGCAGTGTCCTGGCACTGACTCTAATTCGAGATGCCAAGTCTGCTGAGCCCTTCAGCCCTCGCCTGGCCTCCTCCCCCTGCTGCCACCAGCACCCGGCCATATGGATCCGCTAACTCGGGATGGCGCCTGTCGCCGGGAAGCGCCATCGGAGTGAAAGCCGCAAAATGAATCACTCTGAAGAGGGACATGTGTCTCCTGCCAGGGAGTGCAAGAAAAGGGGCCAAGTGAATGTAAGTGACATAAAAAATAAAGGGGATAGACAGGGCGAGAGGGAGAGGCGGGAGAGGGCTGGAGTGGTGCCTGGAGCCAGTGCTGGGCAGGGAGCACAGCCCGGGCGCGTGGCCGGACCCTCGGGGGGCTCTGGTTTCAAGGGCAGAAGAGCAACATTTCTGTCACAGAGCTGGAAACAGTGATGGGAAGAGACATGCAGGGAACACTCTGGGAGGGGGGCAGGCAGGGAAGTACATGGGGGGCTGAGTGCAGCCCCCTGCCCTGCACCAGTGACACCCAGAGCAACATCTGGGGGATCCGCAAGGCCACAGGTGGGGGATGAAGGGATCTGCTGGGGTCACCAATGTCACTGCCAGAAGGACAAGGGATGAGCAGGCACTACGCAGCATGGTGAGCACCTCTTGTAAGAGGAAAGGCTGAGAGGGTTGGGATTGTTCAGCCTGGAAAAGAGGAGGCTTCAGGGTGACCTAATTGTGGCCTTCCAGCACCTGAAGTGAGCCAAGAGTTGGAGAAAGACTATTTACGAGGGCCTGGAGTAACAGGATGAGGAGGAATGGCTTCCCACTGACAGACGGTTAGATGGGATATTGGGAAGGAATTTTCCCTGTCAGGGTGGTGAGGCCCTGGCACAGGTTGCCCAGAGACGCTGTGGCTGCCCCATCCCTGGAAGTGTCCAAGGCCAGGTTGGAGAAACCTGGTCTAGTGGAAGGTGTCCCTGCCCATGGCAGGGGGTGGAACTGGATAGGCTTTAAGGTCTCTTCCCACCCAAAGAGGGTGGGTGATTCTGCGACACGTCCCTGATGAGGATACTGCTAGCTCTGCCCCTGCTTTCCCTGTGTCCCCCACTGTTCATCTCCCTGTGGCATCTTACCTGGCCCAGTCCTTCAGGTCCTTCACTGAGAGCATCTCACCCTTGCGCAGCTGCACGACAGCACTGACCCGCTGCCCCCACACCATGTCCGGGGGCCCGATCACAGCCACGTCTGCAGGGAGAGCAGGAGCTGGAGTGAGAAACCTGAGCAGCTTCTGGGGTCCAGGTGGGTAGAAGGGGGGTTCAGGTGTCAGCAGCAGCGGTGTGTGGGGAGGAAAATGCCACGGGATGTCAGCACAGGAAAACACCATGGACCTTTGTGCTGACACAAGAACAGAGCTTTTTACCACAGAAAAGGCAGGAAGCCCCATGGCTTGATCAATTTAGAGTCAACAGGGAGGAAGATGATGTACAGAGTGGTGTGGAGCTGGGGGTGCCTTCTGTCCCCTTGTACAGGGTCACGCATGAGGGCAGGACAGATCTAATTATAGTCTCATTTCCAAAATCAGATGGGAGCTGCTGCTGACTCAGCACATGGCCACAGGCTTTGGCCCCGGGAGAGAAGTAACAGTGGGATTTAGACACTTTGCTCAGACCAGCCTTTCCTGTGGGAGGGCTGTGAGTGAGCTCCAGGCAGGAGCCCTTGGGAGCTTCATGCACCCACTGATCCAGGGCTGTGTTCCCACGCTCCATCCTTCCCAGCACGGCACAGGGATAGGGCAGAGCAGTACCTGTGATGTGGGGGTGCGCGAGCAGGTGACGCTCCACCTCCAGGGCGCTGATTTTGAACCCTCCGTTTTTGATGATGTCCACTGAGGTGCGGCCCCTGATCCAGTACACGCCGTCCTTGTACACTGCTGTGTCTCCTGGAAAGAAAACCTCTCCTTGCTCCACTCCTTCCCTCTGACTCCTTTTGTCCAGCCCCTCAGAATGCCACTTTGCAGCATTCCCAGCCTAGATACCATAAAATGTGCCAGCAGTGGTGCAGTTTTCCAAACCTTATTCCCAGCTCACCTCTGGCACGCTCCAGAGTTTACACATGATGCTGCAAAGGCAGCAAATGCCCAGAGATTTACAGTGTCAGAGCAATGAAGCATCAGGATCAGACCTGAAATCCAGGCTGCTCCCCAAAAGAGCTGTGTCCCTGCTCATCTGGCACATGCCAAAATGCTGAGCAGCTCAGCTGAGCCAGGGAATGATTAATTGTTCCTGTATTTGCCTGCCCCTTGGCACTGTGTGGATGATGAAAGCTGTCTGGAATATTTTGAAGTTGAGGGAGAGTTTGAAACTGGGACTCTCACAGCGGGAAGGAACTCGTGGCTGCTGGGATGAACTGCCTCCTGCACCCAGACTGCTGTGGTGTGTGACTGACAGAGTATGGGAGAGGGAACATTAATTAAATGGTGGCACTGGGAGAGCAAAGAGCTGCGAGCTTTCAGCCAGGAGATCAGGAGCTGCTTATTCACACAGAAAAGATGGGGAGAGGAGAAGGAATTCTGCCCTGGATCAGTGACACGCGGTTCCCATGTTGCTCTTCGGGATCTAAGTACAGGAAAATGGCCCCATTTGCATTTTCTCTGCTCTGATGGGGTGAATGACCCCTGGGACAGGGACATGGTTGAGTCCCTGAGACAGACCTGGATGGGGGAAGTTTTCTCTGCTCCAGGGTGTCCTGATGTGAAAGCCACAGGGCTCTGTGCCTGCCTGGATGACTTGCTTCTCTTAATTCTCCTTACACTGAGAAAGGATGGAATTCTTATCCCTGTGTGTCCTTGAGCCTGTGGGGAGGTGTCAGCCACACTGGTCTCTCTGGAGCCTGTTTGCAAAACAAACTGCCAGGGCAGAGCCTGTCACTGGGACCTTGTGTCTGTCCCACTCCTGTTCAGCCACCCCATTTCCCCAGGAGGAGCACAGGCAGGATCTGTTCACACTTGCCCATGGAGCCATGTCCCACGCATAAAAATGTTACTGCCAAATGCAAAACGTCCTTTTTGGAGGAGGTGTGCTCCCTAACCTCTCCTCTTCCTGATGGTCTCCATACAACAAGGGAGAGGAGGAAGAATCCTCGCTTCTCCCCTTCCATCCCCTGTGCTCCCCACACAGATCCCTCCATCTTGTTGGCAGCACATCGTGGTGGGGGAATGAGCCACATTATTATTGTAACTATTGTGAGCTTCTGGGACGAGCTCTGTAATTCCCCTGTCTCTTCCTTTCCGCCTCCTCTCTCCTGCGAGCCCAGTGCCAGGGCCTGGCTGTCACTTCTCGCGCTGACAGGCCGGAGCACGCTCCAGGGGACCGCCATCCATGAGGACAGCCACATTACCCTCTGCCCTGCACCATCTGCTCCCAGCCCAGCACATCAGGCAGCCTGTGCAGTGGCACATCCAGCATTCTCTGCTTCCCAGGCCAGCGGGAAATTCCCAGGCTGAGGAGACCTGTTAAAACACTGCTGACTTTTCTTAAAGGCTCTTCCCCACATGCTGCAGGTAAACAGTCTGAGAGTCACTTCCAAACCTGGCACTGCCCCAAGGGCCCACAGCAGAAGCTGTGTCCGTATTTTGGGGGGTCCTGATGTGAGCTCCTGTGCCCCACAAGCCCACCCAGCCTCTGCAAGCAGCCCTGTGGCTGGTGTTGTGCTCCATCCATCCCATCTGCTCCAGCTTTTCCTGCTCCATCAGGCTGTTGCATCCTACAGGATGCAGACCATGGTGCCCTTGCCCAGCATGGTCAACAGAGGTGACGGGGGGATTCTGAGCAGGGAATGGAGCTCTCTGCCCATAAGATAGCACCACTTTCCCAACCACATTCCTGTCTATCCAGCCGGCTTCCGGGTGTCTCCAGGGAGTATCCGGTGCACTGGCACAGGGACAGGAGGGATGCAATGGACAGAGTTCACCCAACAGTGGGGTCTGCACCTGTGTGGATCCTGCTCCTGCCCATCCTGTCTCTGGAGCTCCCAGTCCTGCTCTGGTTTCAGCAAGACTGATGTCGGGCATCAGCTGGGGGATGCTGGACTCCAGTAATGCCTCACTCCCTCTCCATCCTCAGCCTTTCCCTCCTCCGCCCTCCAGTACAGGGATCACCACAGCACACAAGAGCAGGGTCAGGACACCATGCCCGTGCTCAGATTCCTCCTGCTGCTTGGAGCCACAACCAGCACTTCCCTCCTTGCAGCCAGCTGTGCAGGGAAGGAAATTTTGGCTGATGAGAAGATGATGGTGTCTGACACCCCACCTCTGCCTGCCTGGGCCACTTCCAACTGGCTCCTTTCATCCCACAAAGCCGCCGGCAGCAGAACTCCGTGGCAAGTGGCTCCATGTCGGAGCTGCATCAAGGCCGTGGGATTATTGTTTCCCTGACAGCAGCCGTCACTGCTACCTTTGGATCTGTTTCAAGATGCTCAGTGGGCATCTGTTCTGTGAAATGTTAAAGGCTCTGCTGAGCTGCATATTGAACAGGCTGCCCTTTGCTGGAGTTTCAGGCAATTATATATATATTTATATACACAAAATCATAGAATCATGGAATGGTTTGGGTGGGAAGGGACCGTAAGCTCATCTCGTCCCACCCCCTGCCATGGGTAGGGACACCTCCCACTAGCCCAGGTTGCTCCAAGCCCTGTCCAACCTGGCCTTGGACACTTCCAGGGATGGGGCAGCCACAGCTTCTCTGGGCAGCCTGTGCCAGGGCCTCACCACCCACACAGGGAGATGCAGAAGGAGACGTGCAATGGAGACCAACATTTCCCAAGTCAAACCGCAAAGATTTCTGCAATGAGGTTCTTCAAATTGCAAAATCCTCCTTCCAAGGACAAAAGGGCCCTTGTGACTCTGCCATGATGGGCTGTATTTTGAGCACCTCCTTCAGAGAGTGGAGAGAGCTACCAGTGACCAACACACTGCCAGAGCTGCTTCACAGGACAGAGGAAACAAGAGCCTCTTTGCTCCTTGAGCTGAACTACAGGATCAAACCCTCCCTAGAGCTCCTGTGCCAACACCCTCGCCCATGGGGCAGCTTGTTCCTGGCAAACATGGCACAATTCTCACATCAAAGGTGTCCTGAGCAAATATTTGAACCATTTATTAACCAAAAGAACACTTTGGCTGGAGAACTGAAATGCTGAGTGGCTCCAGAGAGCTCTGAGATAACTGAAATATGCATTAAAAAAAAGACTTTTCATGTAAACCATGAGGAACAGTGACTTCAACCTGCTCTAGATGGAGATCTGGGAATGTCTTAGGATCTGCTAGAAAAACTAAATGAACAGGGGTAGTGTTGCCCTTGACATGGGTCTGGCACATGGGTCTGGTACATTAATCCAAGACCTCAGCCCTACACATGGCTGCTGAGGAGAGGTTGGCACCCCAGGAGGAGCCCATCCCAGGCACGCTGTCCCTGCTCCCCAGGGACAGATGTTACTCAAAAACCTGGAAGACTGTTTGGTAACACGTGTCACCAGCTTTGTGGCAGTGACAGAGTGGCAGCGATGTGCGAGCCGAGATCTGGCGCACGGAGCTGACCCGGGAGCAACGCGGCGCCGCGCTGATCTGCAAACTGTCACACAGCCTTTCCTGGCTTCTGGGAGGTGTTTCCCCATCCCACATTGTTTATACACCTATTCCTTTGTGTTTGGAGCTCCCAGAAGGGACATGGCAGGTGTTTCCCAGGCAGCTCCACCCCAGCAGATGGGAGGCAGGACAGTGTGGACACCTGAGGATCCGCGCTCCAAGGTTTGCAAACCAAAGCCACGTAGTCCAACACCTTGAGCACAGCCT
This sequence comes from Pipra filicauda, assembly GCF_003945595.2. Lineage (NCBI taxonomy): Eukaryota > Metazoa > Chordata > Aves > Passeriformes > Pipridae > Pipra > Pipra filicauda. The sequence continues at coordinate 665,310 of NW_024104378.1, read as the reverse complement.
GGCCCAGGAGCATCAATCCCAGTGGATTTGGCTGTTTGCAGCTGCAATGTGACAGATTCCCTCAGGATCTTCCCGGCTGTGTTGCTGGGCAGACCCAGCACCAGGAACACTCAGCACAGCAGCTCGTGTGCGCATCAGCGGCAGGGAAAAGCAGCAGGAAAGAGATGCCAGTGCCACGGATTTGGGTCCAACCTCAGGCACAGCCTTTTGCTGGGTCTCACTCAGGCACTGGGAGCATGGTGAGGACAGTCTGGGCTCAGACCAGCACCAGCCATCACTTAAAAAATGAAGATAGAACCAGGGCGTGCATGAACATTGTGTTGTAAGAACAGAGGAGGCATTGGAAGCACACTGGGGGCATTGGAAACAGCACCAGGTACAAATGTGGAGTCAGAGAGGAAAGCTTGGCTTTGTATGTTATCAAACCTCATCCAGCTGCAGGATGTGGCCTCTGAAGGACCAGACTGCTGGGACACTCACAGCTCCATCCCCCCAGGACACCTCACAGGATGTCTGGATGTCTCCCCACTCCTGTCATAACTCCAACAGACCAAATACTGCACAGCAGAAAATATCAAGAAACAGCAAAATTCGCCTTCGAAAGGGAAATTAATTTGTTGATTATTTCACCCTCCTGCTCCAGAGGCTGTTAATGTTCTCCTCAGGAGCTCCAGGGGCCGGAGTGGTGCTGGGGATGCTGGTGGGCTCTTCCCTGTCAGCAGCAGGATGTGGTTTGAGCACTTTCAAATATTAATTAGACCTTTTGCTGCTAATGAATCACTCCTGATTTTTGCAAAGTCTTGGCTTTCAAATACTCCATGCAGAGCTCAGCCCAGTTCTCCTCAGAGACTGGGAATGGAGAGCAGGAATGTCTCACAGCCACTTTTCGAGGTGACTCTGACCTACAGGGACACAGAGGAGACCTGTATGGCAGCTCCTTTGGGGACGGTCACCCCGTGCCACCCATAGACAGGGCAGGGACAGCCAGCAGAGCTCCTTCAGATCACACAGTGCACCTTGCTCTTTTGGGAGCCTTTAAGGTTTTTTTCCCCCAAAATCCAGGAGGAATTCCCTGCTGTCAGCTGTTCTCCTGCCATGATGATCCCTCATTTCCACAGAGAAGAGCTGGAGCAAGGTGCTCACCCTCCTGCATTCCTCTGCACCTGAAATTGCTCACCAAGCCAGTGTGTCAGGGGAACTGTGTCAGGGGGACCAGCAGGCTCCCAGCTGGAAAACCCCTGGGAAGCTTGAAGGGAGGCAGTCAGAATAATCAGTCTTTGCCCTTCTCTGGTGCCTTTCAGCCAAGGATCTCCAAGCACACTGATCCAGAGGCTAATTAGGCAGAAATGGGAACAGCTGGTGGGATGCGAACGGCCTCGGTGGGATGAGAAGTGGCCTTGCACACCACAGAGCAATGGGCAGGAGGTTCTGCATCTCTGCTCTACCCTGGGATTAACTCCTGCCTGCCTCCTGCTTCCCTAAAATGGTTATTGATGCTCCTGGTCCGTCCCAGGCTGAAGCAGAGCTCACCCTCTGGCAAAGAGACACACCTCAGTGATTAAAATGATTTATTTTTCAGGCAGGATTGCTCCAACAGCCTGGGCAGGTGATGAAAAGCCTGAGCCCTGATCCTGATCCTCACCACTTCGGAGAGCAGAGCCAAAATCTGGGAGCTCAAACCCCATTTGCCTGGTGAGGGTTTTCTGGGAGTGAGTCTCCAACCCCAGCTGGATTGGGGCACACAGGGGCCCAGTCGGGACTCGTGATGGTCACCTTGACCACTCAAAGGCAGCTGTGGGGCCACAGCTGGCAGGCAGGTCCTTCTCCATCCTCCTGAGGATCAGGTCCAGGAGCAGACTACAGAAATGCTCCTTGCTAAGCTTTGGAATCCCCCTGCAGCCATTAGCTCCATGTGCCCATCACATCTCTCAAGTGCTTTCAAGTTTCCCTGCTCTTTCCAGGGCAGTTCAGCGTCTCACCACTCTCCTAAATCAATGGAAACTAATTTTTGCAGGTAACAGACACAGTGGGGCTGGGAAGCTGCTGAGTGTGGCTCAGCAGTGACACTCCTGTGGTCACTCTGCCTCTCTTCCCATCCCTGTGCAGCACAAGCTCCCTGTGCAGCTCCCAACCCAAGCCCAACGCTCAAAGAAATGGTTTTTTCCCATTCCCAGAGGCTCCTCTGCTGGAGAAAAGCCACGTGGGGTGGATAAATGATTATAAAGTGCTAAAGGCTGTTCATAGGAATTAGATAATCCGTCCCCTCTGTGGCCAAGTGCCGATCGGGATGGGCTGAGGGATGGGCAGCTGAGCGATGCGTCTCCGCTACGGTTTTCAGCCTTTCCCTCCCCCCATGCCATGAAACTGCATCCATAGATCCCCCATCTGCTCACATACATCACACACTTCACTCCAGTTTATTAGCTGGAATAAATCATAAATATTTCATTATATATCAACGACGCTCGACTCCGGGAAGGCGCAATCCATCACCTCGACATTCCTTGCGACCCGCTGCCATGCAATAAGCTTTCCAGTCTATTAAACAAGATTGATACAGTGTGCTGGGATGGACTAGGGGAATTTATTTATGGAGCACTGGGAGAGGGAGGGCACTGAACGTGTGGTGCCACACAGGCAAATTGGGGCTGCTCCCATTAGCCCTGGGGCAGCCCAACCACAAAGCCCTGGAGCTGCAGGAGACTGAGTCCTCTGAGTGCGCGGTGGGAATGTACTGCCAACAGAAGACAGGGAATCAGGGAATTGTTTAGGTTGGAAAAGACCCTTAAGACCATCGAGTCCAACCATTACCTCAGCACTGCCAAGGCCACCAATGAACCATGTCCCCAGGTGTCACATCCACATGGCTTTTAAATCCTTCCAGGGATGGGGACTCCGCCACCGTACTGGGTAACCTGTGCCAGGGTTGGACAACTCTTTCGGTGAAGAAATTTTCCCAGTGTTCCAACCTAAACCTTCCCTGGTGCAACTTTAGGCCATTTTCTCTTGTTCTGTTGCTTGTCCCTTGGGAGAAAAGATAGGAGTAGATGCTGCAGCAAAGCAGGGCCCAGCTGAAGCTGCATGCTGGCTCCAACACGGACCTTCCAGACTGTTCTCATCACTCACCATCACTATGAGTAACTCTCCGATTGAAAACTGGGCTTTCAACCACTGAGGAGTTACCAGCACCTGATGGACACTTGTGAAGATGCAACACAGAGCAATCCAGAGTCTCTCCTGCACTGCTGGGATTGATTGGAGGCATCTGTGCTCCTGAGGAGGATTGACACCTCCTCAGCAGCGATGATGTATGTGTACATATCTATTTAATGAAATGCTAAATGATAGGCTGAATAACAGCCCAACTTTACCTTGATTTATTGCATGGAAGCGAGGAATGTTTGTCCCTGCTCTCAGCCATCTTGGCTACGAGCAGAGGTCACGAGCACTAATTGTAGCTAATTAACGGTAATTAGACTTGTGGAAGTCTGGATTTTGGCTCCTTGTGCCGGCGCGTGTCCCAGTTCTCACGGGTCACCTGCCCGAAGACTCCTCTCCTCTTCCCCTTCACCTCCATCCACTTCAGCACTTCAGCACCCACATTCCCTGAAACCAGGCTGCACTCCCAGCCTTGCTTCCCACTTCCTTCCCCACTGCTGCCTCGTGTCCCCAAATGCTTCAGCAGGGAAAGGCAGCAGGAAAACCCTGCGGTCCTCCAGCAGCCTGTCGGCACCAAAGTTAATCATAGAATCATGGAATATCCTAAGTCGAAAGGACTCCACAAGGATCATTGAGTCCAACTCCTGATCAGGGAGTTAGTTCCTCACTGGAGCGAACCTCTGATTTTATCCTTTCTGCAGGTTATTGGATCCTCTGTGAGTTACAAGGGGACCTGAGAAAGTTCCTGTTAATCCCAATCCATTTGAAATCTTGAACTCCTGCTAGTTCACACCTTTTCCACCCTGCACAGACGATGACAGTGAGACCTGTAAGGCTCCCAAAGTCCAACTTGCTGCTGCCTTTGGAGTGTGTCACAGCCATGGAGAGGCTCTTTTGGGGCTTCTCGAGTCCACCTACCCTCACCTGGTCACTTGGACCAGCAAATGCCTTCCCTGGGCTCATGGAAGGCACTGCCCAAAAATAATGGGGCTGCTCCAAAGCTCTGCTCCCGCTGTGGTGCTTTGAGGGCTCTGTGTGTGCCATGATCATTAATAAAGCATCAAAGGCTCCTGAGGGGGAGACTTTGAAACTTCCTCAAAAAAACACATGTATATTAATACCACACCAATTATTCATGAGGAAACCATCTCCCCAGCAGCTCCCAGGGCTGCTGCTCAATCCGTGGGTCCAGGATAAAGCCCTTCCCCATGTCCCAGCCCTGCCCAGCAGAGCCACTGGCACTGGGAGAAGGGCTGGCACAACACTCCTCGATCCAGCTGCTATCCTGGCACTGGCAGCTCTTGCTGGCAGCAGCACTACAATCCTCTGCCAAAATCCTCCAGTGGGGCCTGGGAGTGGGAGGGAGGAGAGGGTTCAGCAGCTGCACCCTGAGATATATCCCTGAGCTTGGAACTGGCAGGTGAGCTCAGCATGGAGCTGCTGCTCTGCATGCAGGTTCCATCTGGGGTCCACAATACAAGGACGTGGAGCTGTTGGAGTGAGTCCAGAGGAGACCACAGAGATGCTCCGAGGGCTGGAGATCCTCTGCACTAAAGACAGGCTGGGAGAACTGGGGGTGTTCACCTGGAGAAGAGACCTTAGAGCCCCTTCCAGTATCTAAAGGGGCTCCAAGAGAGCTGGAGAGGGACTTTGGACAAGGACCTGGAGGGACAGAACAAGGGGGAATGGCTTCCCACTGAAAATGGGGAGATTTGGGTGGGATTTTGGGAAGAAATTCCTCCCTGTGAGGGTGGTGAAGGGCTGGAATGGAATTCCCACAGTAGCTGTGGCTGCCCCATCCCTGGAAGTGTTCAAGGCCAGGTTGGATGGGGCTTGGAGCAACCTGGTCTAGTGGAAGGTGTCCCTGCCCATGGCAGGGGATGGAACGAGATGAGCTTTAAGGTCCCTTCGAACCCAAACCATTCTGAGATTTTATGAAGCCCCATCCCAGAGTCTCCTCCAGGTCCAGAGCAAGCTCTGCCTCACTCTCCTGGAAGGGAAGAGCCCTGGTCTGGAGAACTCCTGCTCTCCAGACATGGGCTGTGCAGGAATCAAGGATGGAGGATCCAGAGTCAGGGTTATCCCCAGGATGGCACTGGTTGCTCCCACGCCTCCCCCCAGAAGAACAATAGGTGTCTGCAATTTGTGGCTGTCACACTTTGCAGGCCACTGGCCACTGAGGCAGAGCAAGATTTTGCTGCTGTTACAGATTTCTCCCCGTGTGAAATCTGGAGGTAATTTAATGGCTCAGGAGAAAGGAAATAAATCTATTAGAAGGGAATCGCTGTTTGTTTACGCACCTTGCCACGAACAGCCCCGGGAGCGGCAGCGGCAGCAGGTGGATGTGCAGCACCATTTATTTACATAATAAAATTGCCAAGTAGATTTGTAGCTCAGGGGCATCCTCGGCTCTCCCTGTGCTCCCTGATTCCCATCAGCACTAATGCACGTGCTGTGTGCTCAGCAAGGGGGGGACAAACCCTCCAACTGCCCTCGTGACTGCTGCTGAGGGATGGAGGGATGCAGATGCCTCTGTGTGTTGGGTCCTTGCTCTGGATTTGGGCAGGGAATGGGAATTGCACTATGCTTTGCAGTCCTTTCCACCTATCCAAGCTGAGTCAGGGGAGGGTTAGGATGGAGATTAGAAAAAAGGTTCTTCCCCCAGAGGGTGGTCAGGCACTGACCAGGCTTCCCAGGGCAGTGGTCATGGCCTCAAGGCTGCCAGAGCTCAAAGAGCATTTGGACAACGCTCTCAGGGCCATGGTGGGTGTCCTGTGCAGGGCCAGGAGTTGGACTGGATGATCCATGTGGGTTCCCTACAACTCAGGAGATTCTTGATTGATCTATGAGAGGCACTGGGTCTGCTGAGAGCTGCCTGCTCCCAGGAGAAAAGGGTTAAACAACTGACTCCCCACTCTCAAAACTTCTCCACAGAGCCCTGGAGCATCCAGCATGAGGAAAAAAGAAAATCAGAATAAAAAAAGTGCCCCAGCCTGGAATGAATTCCTGTCATGTTCTGTAACAAGGAACTTTGTATTCCAGAGGCAGCAGCGCTGAGCCTGCTGTCAGAGCCACGCTGGGAGAAAGGGCAAAACCCTGCCGAGATGAAAGAATGGGAAGCACTGGAACAGCCTCCCCTGGCATTTACACCTGGAAAAAAAAATAAATCACTCAAGGGCATCTCACAAAGAGCTGGGCTAATAAGGCACTGCTCCCCATGCTGGGTGGTTGCACCGGTAGAGCAGGAGATGGAGGGGTGCCAGGAATGCTGGCAGCATCTCCAGGTACCTGGGACGTGAAAGCAGTAGGTAAGACAAGTGTAATTCAAGCCAGTAACCCTGAGCTGTGCTCTCCCCCACTCTGCTTCCAGCCAGGGGACAGGGGGATTGGGGACCTGCTGCTGGGCAGCCCAGGAGCGCAGTTACCCCTTGTCTTGGCTGATCTATCAGTGATTCCTTCCCCTCATTTGTATTTTCCAAAGGTTCCTCAAATTTATTGCACCTCTCAGGCAGGGTGAGAAGTCACAGTGATGCTCGCTGACCATCTTGGCTTGTCTGCACATCGTATTTCCATTGCCATCCAAATTCCCCCTCCACAACCCTGATCTGGCCACTGTGAGTGGGCTCATTTCACCACATGAAACCTTTCCCTGCTCCCAAGAGGACTTTTCTCCTTCTCCAAGTACAGGGAAGAAGGCAAGACAGCATTTAGCCATTGCCCTTCTGTGTCACTGTCGTGCACTACGACTGCACACAGAACCCCCCTGAGGGTGCAAAGGGCTGGTGGGAGGTTGGTGTAATGGTGGTGCAGGGCTGGCAGGGTGCTGACAGCTTCAACCCCACTGATGAGCAGAGACAGCAGCATCAGCTTCGCCTGCAGACACTTCAGGGCGCTTGGAAAGCCCCACCCACTGCAACCCATCCACATCCCACCCCTTCTACCACCCACTGCAAGTTAGGCTTCCCAGCATGTCCCACTGGGCAGCAGGTGTTGGCTACCAAATACAAAGGCCCATCTCTGTACTATTGTTTTGGGCCTCAAGGGTTGCTGCAGATGGTCTCTGCTCCAGCCTTGGCGTTGGACACCCTTATGTGACATATGCCAGCAAAGTCCTCGGTGCTGGTGTCCAGCCAGGAGAGGACAGCACCAAATGGAAACTCAGCCTTGGCCAAGTCTGGCAGCACCCCATGTCCTGCCTGCCCTTGGCAGAGGTGCTGCTCCTCAGCTTTATCTCATTTCTTCATCTCAGTATGACCAGGAGCCTCTCCAAGCCCCGAGAGCTAAAGGATACGAGCAGATGAAGCCTCCCCTGGCTGCACGTCCCGCTCCAAGGGGGCCACACTGCTCTGATGGAAAACAGCGGATAAACCAGGCAAACCTTTGAAGGTTTCTGCAAACCAGGCAGCCAAGACTTTGTAGGTTCACTCCTCATTAGCAGGAGCTCATGGGTGACTGATATGACACAAGTAGGCTGAGCAGGAACCCCCCCCCCTTCCTCAGCCCAAATTACCGCAGATGGGTTTGCCCAGAGGAGCAGCCAGAAAAGAAAATGGGTAAGTAAAAATGAAAAACATTTCTTTTTTTCCACATTAGCATTTAAATATTTATGGAAATCCCTGCAGACAACGAGATGAAAAAGAAAACTCAAAGAGTAATAAATAAGTCAATGCTCCAAGGTGTGGCTGCACAGCTGAACGCGGCTGGTGGAGCTTTGAAGAGTGTGGTAACCAAAAATAATAATGGTGGTAATAAAAATATTAGAGCAAACCCCTCTGCTCTCTGCAGACCCTGAGATTGGCTCAGTTGGTTACAGTATGGTGCTAATAAGGCCAAAGTTGTGGGTTTGAGCCCCACATGGGTCATTCACTTAAGAGCTAGACTTGGTGATCCTTGTGGGTCCCTTCCAACTCAGAACATTCTATGATTCTGTGACCACTGAGGGATTGATCACACCTTAGCTAAAGAGAACTCTTGTCCATGCAGTGACCTGTCCCAGGCTCTGGTGAGACAAATGATTAAATAAAGCAGGATAATGTTGGGAGAGTGTTGGCAGAGGCACTGGTGGGACATGAGGACAGATTTCCGCCTTAAATTGTTTGCCTGAATATACAGAAGCCAATACTTTTGCTTACAGTACAATAGCATTAGTCGTGAGTAAATATGTTCTCAATTGTCTTGAGTGAAACCCAGAGGGAAAAGTAAAGAGCTTCTCAAAGGCAGAGACGTTCAGCTCATCTTCAAGCACTAATACCAGCCCAGGACCCAACAAAACCTCAGCACGTCTTGGATCATGCCTGATAAAAGTGATCCCTCGCTCTCCTTCCTTCCAGGAAGGAAGGAAACCAGGGCACTGGCTTGGGGGTTGGAATGAGATGATCTTTAAGGTCCCTTTCAACCCAAACCATTCTGTGATTCTATGAAACCAAAGGCAGAAGGAAGATCTATTTTCAACCAATTTCCTCCTGAGCTGGACACCTCTGGTGACAGGGCAGTGTCAGGACACCCACCATCACCACCCAAGGAAGGACAGGCACCACCTTCTACTCCACCAGGTTGCTCCAAGCCCCGTCCAATCTGGCCCTGGACACTTCCAGGGATGGGGCAGCCACAGCTTTTCTGGGCAACCTGTGCCAGAGCCTTCCCACCCTCACAGGGAAGAATTTCTTCCTAAATCCCTGGGATGAGATGGGAAGAACCACTCCCAGTAGTCAGGAGCTCATTCCAGCCTCTCTGCCTTCAGGCTGCGAGAGCAGCGCTGTCATAGCACAGCTTGAGAGGTGAAAGCAGAGTGAGAGAAAAGAGCCTGGACTTTGGAGGTGCAGGTGCCTGCTGTTCCCACCGGCTCTCAGCTGGGGAGCAATTGCTCCATGCCTCTGGAAATCAGACTCAGTGTAGCAGAGGTTCTCAAAGAAGTAAAGGGTTGGCATCCGAGATGTTTGATACGACGAGAGTAGAGCTTCGGAGAGTAAACAAATTCTGTGCCAAAAGCTGCTCTCATTTACAGCTACAAAAATCCCAAGTCACTCTGAACTGCTGAAAACATCAGCTTCACGAGCAGTCAAGGAAATGGAATCACAGAATCAGGGAATCATGGAATGGTTTGGGTTAGAAGGGACCTTAAAACTCATCTCATTCCACCCTTCCATGTCCTGATGACCCCTAGAATTCCAGCTGTTGGGCAAACCTGGAAATATTGAATCCTCAAGGAGAAGGAATAAATACTGAGGCAGAAAGCAAAGTGTTCAAAGTGCGTAAGGAACATTTGAAGGCGATAAAGGCTGTTGTATCAGAAACCATTCCACCTTTATATTTTTATTTCTAGAAACAGCTCTTAAATGAGGGCTGGGTGGAGATGTGAGGCCAGCACACGGCTGGTCTGGTTTCTGCTCCTGCTCCATGGATATCCAGTTAGATATCCTTCCTACAGCAGCACATGGAGCTGTGTTTGGGGTCCACCTGGTATTTTTGGGGATGTTCTTTCACATCATTTATGGGAAGATGGGTCCAAGCTCTGAGCTGCTCACAAAGGAAGAGGTGAGTGCTGCCATCCTGCCTCACTCACAAGCTTATCTCTGACAGAGTCCACAAGAAGATCCTCCAGGGAGGAGCCCACGCTCCATCCGGTGGGATCACCACACCAGTAACTCACATCATTTCAACACATTACAATTAAGGAATCATTCCTTTAAAAATAGAATTTGCATTAGCTGGATTTGTGCCTAGGAAAGCCACTGCAAACAAACAGAAAACCTGCAGATTAGGATGCTAATTAGATGCATTTCTATTTATAATCTGCCTTGATCAGGCTCAAGTGTTTTCTCTTTCAGGTGTCTGTGCTCCACCCACGGATGTGAGCAATTTCCCTGGCAGGGAAACACCTGCTTGTCCCTGGGGACAGGCAAGTGCTGGGAAAGGCCTGCGCTGGAGGGATGGGGGTTCATCCTGCCCCTTCTCCTTGGGGAGCAGCCTCAGAGGAGGGATGGTTTGTGCCTGGCCAAGGATACCTGCCCAGGGCCTTTCCTACACCACATTTCTCTGTGCTGGAAAACAGCAGAAAGCTTTGCCTCTCCTATCAGAAGCGGTGGAATTCATGGAATTGTTACAGTTGGGAAAGACCTTTAAGATTACTGAGTCCAACCATCAGCCCAGCACCACCACCATGGTCACCACTAACCATGTCCCCATGTGCCACATCCACAAATTTTTAGCACACATCCAGGGATGGTGAATCCACCACTACCCTGGGCAGCCTGTTTCAATGCTTTACACCCTTCCCATGAAGAAATTTTCCCAATATCCAACCTAAACTTCCCCTGGCACAGCTTGAGACCATTTCCTCTTATCCCGTCTGTTATTCCACCCTCCTGTCAGGGAGCTGTAGAGAGTGAGGTCTCCACTGAGCCTCCTTTTCTCGAGGCTGAACATCCCCAGCTCCCTCAGTCACTGCCCGTGCTTTGGTCTTGCTGGGGGTTGGACTTGATGACCTTGAGAGGTCCTTTCCAACCCAAACTATTCTATGATTCTATGGAATCTCAAAGAGCCAGCCTGGGAGTGGCAAGGATTTGCAGCTGGTGGCAGTTGTGGACTGGAGATCTCTGTCTGAAGAGGATGGACAGACACAAAGAGGTGCCTGGAACCAATCTGAGTCACTGGGATCCTTCCCTTGACTGGGAATTCACAGCTGCAACAAGAGCATGTTCCATTTCTGGAGCAAGCTGGGAATTCAGTGCTGAGTGAGATGTTCCCAGCTAAGCCAGGGCTTGGCCTTGGTGCCTGTGTTTGTAATAATACTGGAAAAACAACTTTTTTTTTTTAATCTTTTCCCTGGATCTCCTTTCACTGCAGAACATCCAGAAGGAATAAAGAGACACAAGATCCACCCTGTTCTCCCCCTAAAGCTTCCAACAAAGGTATATAGAAAGTGTTTTGGGCCATAGGATTTATTATGGGATTCTGGGGTGTCTGTGACCTGTGAAAAAGGGTCCAGCAAAAATTCAGTGACAAACCAAGACTTAACAATGTGAAAAACAGCTACGAAGGTTGTGGGGTTTTTTAAATGCAGCTTAAAGAAAGAAACTTAAAAGATATGAGTCATCATTTCGAAATGTGCATCAAACAAGTTAAATAACTCTTACTTTCTTAACAACATATTAATCAAAGTGCATTGATTCTTGAATCAGATTCCACTCCCACCAAGCTCTCTATCTTCCCCATCCTGATGCATGCATTAAGAGAGTTTTATTCTGACAGATACAATATAGCAATCAATAAAATCTTATTATATGGAGCAGAGATACATGGATTTGTTGCAGGATTTATGCACTACTTTCATACCCAGTGCTATTTCATGTCTCAGCTTTAACCTGTAATTGAAAATAAATCTCCCTGAATACACCAGATTCTAATTTTCTGGATGTATGGGCAAATGTGAATGGAAACTGGCCTTCCCTCGGGGAGAAAGCTGCTCTTGGATCCCATCGCTGCCTGGTGCACTCCGCTGGACTGACAGATTCCTATGGGGAAAACACCCTGTGCAGGCAGGAAAACATGTGGGAAAACAGACAGTGCCTGGGCACACCACTTCCAAACCCTCTGTCCCCTTCCTCAAGACTCCAGAGCCACTTGCTGCCTCCTGGGCAGGGATAATACAATGTGACAGTGCCACAGCCTGAGCTGCACTGGCATCGAAACGCTCGGATGGATGGATGAATAAACATCAGGGAATGTGACGACCAGGGAGGCTGGTGGTTCTCTGCTTTCCTCCAGCTCGCGGGGTTTGATTTTGCTCATAGAATCATGGAATGGTTTGGGTTGAAAGGGACCTTAAAGCTCATCCAGTTTCACCCCCTGCCATGGGCAGGGTCACCTTCCACTACACCAAGTTGCTCCAAGCCCCATCCAACCTGGCCTTGGACACTTCCAGGGATGGGGCAGCTACAGCTTCTCTAGGCAATCTGCACCAGGGCCACACAATCCTCATCCTAAAAAGTTTCTTTCTTCCTTCTTTGCTTCCCTCCTTCCTGCTCAGCAGCACACAAGCGTGTTTGGAGGCTGCCTCTCACCTGGCAGGGCGGGCACAGATGGGAGGGTCCGGCAGGGACAGGAGACAGACGGCCAGAGGCATCTTTCCTCTGGGCTCGTCTCGGTCTCCGAGGGCTCGGTGCCACTTGGATGTATGACAGCAGGTGGAAACCCAGCAGTCTCCCTGGAAATGGCTGGAGGGGACTTTGATCTAAGCAGCTCTGTCAACAGCATTAATACAATAAAAATAATCAAATTCACTCAGATGGAAATGAGAGATGGAGGAATCAGCAGACAGCAGTGCAAATCCCAGGGAAGAAAGAGGGCAGAGCAACAGCACATCCCCCCTGCAACACCAGGAGTTCAGAGGCTCTTCCAAGGAACCACAATCTTGAATTCATCAAAAAGTCACTGCTTTTCCCTTTTTTTCCTTTCCTTTTCTAGCTGGAGGCACAAAGGGGGTGGGTTTGCAGAGGGAGGGCTGCCCAACTTCCTGCACAGCACGCACACACCCAGAGGGAAAACAGGTCTGCAGTTGTTGCACTAAGCACCTGGTTTTCCCAAGATTTCCCTTGAAATGGAGTAGGGAGCTGCAGGAGCACATTGTGGGAGTGCTGGTGGCCAGACTCTGCATCGCTATTTTCTCCTCCTACCCTGGAGGGAGTGACCATCCTTAACATGAGGTTATTTTCCTGAGGAAGGCAGTTTAATGGGAGAAAAGGGGATTTTAATAAAGGAGCTGTCAGTCAGACAGGAAAATGACTGCTGCCATTAAGTGTTGGCTATTTTTTGTTTTGGATCCTCCACATTCTGGAAAAAAGTTAACTCCGATCACATATCCAAAGGAGGGAACGAGCTCCGATAACTCTTGGCTTTGTGTGTGTAACTGTGGGGATGGACACCCAGGTAGAGCCTCAAAATGATTATATTCAGCACACTGGGAACCCAAAGATAAGAAGGATGGGGAGCCACTGGAGCAGGTCCAGAGGAGGCCAAGGAGGTGTTCTGGGGGCTGGAGAACCTCTGCTGGGGAGACAGGCTAGGAGAGCTGGGTGTCCAGCCTGGAGAAGAGAAGGCTCCAGGGAGACCTTGGAGCCCCTTCCAGTGCCTAAAGGGGCTCCAAGAGAGCTAAGGAGGAACTTTGGACAAGGGCCTGGAGGGACAGGATAAGGGGGAATGGCTTCCCACTGCCAGAGGGCAAGGTTAGATAATTCCATAACACCATGAAACTCCAGCTGTGGGGCCTTGGCTATCACCTGCAATCACCCCATCATCTGCTTTAGGTGACCTGTAGGTCACTGGTGGACACACACTCCAGAGTCTGGCATGAGCAGAATGCTGGTATGGATTCAGAAATGGCATTGTTGGGGTTCTGGGAGCGCCATGTGCTGGTGTTCAGACTCACCTTTAAATCACCTCTATGACCTGGAAGTGGCAGATACAGCAGGTTACAGCCTGTAAGTGGCCAGGATTCACCTCTTTTGGATCCTGACAGTATGTCTTTGGCTCCAAAGTCACCCACCCCTGCTAAATAGGGGTATTTCACCCTCCAGATCCGGTTGCTATGATGGGACACAACCTCTTTTATTCCCTGAAGTGTTTTTTTTACCACCACAGGGACATTTGCCACCTCTGAGTGATCTCCAGAGGCTGCCAGTGCAGCAGGGGCAAGCAGGGAGAGTAAGGGGCAATAGGGTTCATTCACAGAACTGCTGGTTAAATGAGGCTTGAGAAAAAACCAGCCACATCGACCCAATATCCACGAGAGAGACGAAGCAAGCGGTGAGGAGGGGAATGAAAGGAAAGAAAGGCAGAGTGGGGGACGGGAAGGGGAGGGGAGTTCAAGCCTCCTGTCTGAGAGAGAGGGGACATCAGGGGGGTCACCTGGACAGGTGGGGCTTGGCCAAGCACCCCCTGATCCATCCTGAACCCCCCACTCCTGTCTCCACTCCCCTCCCTTATTTCCAGCTCTGAGCTTTGCTCAGTTAGTGAAAGGGTTAAGTTTAATTTATACTGATTTCTATTTAATATCATTCTCTCCCCGTAGGAGCCGGCAGCTGTGAGCTGATTGTAGTCCCTCATTATGCAGTCTGTATCACTAATGGCCTGTGACAAAGGCATGCCATCTTCCCGGCCTTACCCCCGAGAGCCAATTAAACACACATACTCCCTTCCTGTTTGCGGCGCATTACAATGAAATTAAACTGAATTTCAAAATCATTTTCTCCTAAAGACATCTCTTTGCAATAATTAATGCACGCTATTCCTTTGCAGCTGAAATATTCATCAGGAGTGTTGACTAAAAAAATTTTTAGAGCTGATTGCCCTGCACCCCGTGCGTCGGCTGATGGTGCTCCAGTCCCAGCCCGCAGTACCCGCCTGGCATGGGGACTCGTGGTGACACGGTTGGCAGAGTGATCTCTGCTCTGGGAGAACAATTATAATAAATTACAGCTTCTTCAAGAACCATCAATAAATAAGGTTGCACAGAAGGCATCAGAAATCCAGCTTGACTCCTGACACAATGGCACTGCTAACACACAGTAAAGGGGGGAATGAGGAGGTCAGAGCTGTGGGTATCATGGAATCAGAGAATCATAAAATCACTGAGGTTGAAAAAGACCTGCAAGACCATCGAGATCAACCTGTGATTAATCCCCTTGTCATCCAGCCCAAAGCACTGAGTGCCATGTCCACTCCTTCCTTGGATGCCTCCAGGGATGGGGACTCCATCACCTCCCTGGACAGCCCCTTCCAATGCCTGACAACCCTTTCCAGGAAGAAATTCCTCCTGATGTCCAACCTGAACCTCCCCTGGCACAACTTGAGGCCATTTACTCTTGTCCTGTCACTGGTTGACTGGGAGAAGACACTGACCTCCCACCTTGCTACCACCTCCTGTCAGGCAGTTGTTGTAGTTGGTAGTTAATGATTCTATGATCCTATGACACAGTCCCCATGTAAATAAGCTAAATCCCACCCATTTGCAAAGTTTAATACCCCAGAAAACATGAAGCAGTGGTATTTTATGCTTAGGAGCAAGGAACCCCAAACATCCCCCGTTACTTGGCTGACTCACTTTGGCCAACATATGCAAAGCCCATTCCTGAGCCCAGCATTTGGAAGTACATCCAGCCTGCACTCCAGGCTACCACCCCCAATTCCCAACCCCCCCAGAAGCTGGGGAACCCTGTGGGCCAAACCAGAGCTGCTGTACCCCTCTCCCCTCTGCCAGGTGCTGTGGGAAGCCACCCTGTACCTGTTCTGAACCAGCCATCAGGCGTGAAGGCATCTGCAGTTTCTTTGGGTCGGTTCCAGTACTCCCGGAAGACAGTGGGTCCTTTCACGAGCAGCTCCCCTTCTTGTCCCTCCAGACCTGGCGTGACCTAGGACAGGCACACAGTGAGTGCATCTCTCCATCACCTGTCCCCCAGCACCACATTTTGGGAAGCAGGGCGGTGACCGAAACACAGGACCCACACCATGTACTCTTCCAGCCTTTACCAACCTCCACCACACCCTGCTCACTTGCAGGACCTCTTTCCTCAGGTGGCTCAACCAGGTGCTTTTGATACTCCAAAGCACTGGAAAGAGACACCTGTGTCATATGAAAACAAGGACTGCTAACCTGGTACTGCAGTCCAGGTAGGGCAACGCCTTCCAGGTGCTGGGAGAGAGCTCTCACATGCAAATATAAAGGAAATAACCTTGGGAAACAGATAGTCCTTTCTGACCCCTTAAACACTTCCAGGGATAGGGCAGCCATAGCTTCTCTGGGCAACCTGTGCCAGGGCCTCACCACCTTCTCAGGGAAGAATTTCTTCCCAATTATCACATCTAACCCTGCCTTCTGGCAGTGGGAAGCCATTCCCCCTTGTCCTGTCACTTCAAGCCCTTGTCCGAAGCCCCTCTCCAGCTGTCTTGGAGTCCCTTTAGGCATTGGAAGGGGCTCTGGAGCCTTCTCTTCTCCAAGCTGAACAACCCCAGCTCTCGTGCTCCCATGACATGCTCTCATGCCTGTGCCACCCTGCTCCCTGCTCTGTTGACAGACAAAACCCTTCACTTTCCAAAACTGTCAATCTAACAGTTATTTTTTTCCTGAGGAGGTGGCAGGAAACACCATCTGATTTGTGCTTGGAGACACACAGCTCTTTTTAGGTTCACTGGAAGGCAACAGTTGTAGTGACAACGTGGTCCCCTGCAAACCTGCCCAGGCAGGTTTTCTATGGCAACAAAACAAATATCCTGCTGTTATGGAAACTGGGGAATTGCAGGAAGGTCACAGACTTGTCTGCCATGGCACCATGTCTCATCTCCTGCACATACATCACTTGGCAATTAGAAGGATGCAACAGGCCAAGGGAGCAGGAACTGGACAGGCACAAATGTCGGAGCACTTGTGGGACCGTGTTAAACTCAAACTTTTTGCAGGGAAGATCATGGAATCATGGAATGGTTTGGGTAGGAAATGACCTTAAAGCTCATCTTGTTCCACCCCCTGCCATAGGCAGGGACACCTTCCACTAAACCAGGTTGCTCCAAGCCCTGTCTAACCTGGCCTGGAACACTTCCAGGTATGGGGCAGCCACAGCTTCTCTGGGCAACCCGTGCCAGCACCTTACCACCCTCACAGGGAACGATTTCTTCCCAATATCCCAATGTAAACCCGCTCTCTGTCAGTTCAAAGCCATTACCACAGTGTGCAAAGCCACTCATGGGATGGAAGGCACTGAGGGATGGGCTTGCTCCATGTGTCTGTGGAGAACAGCTCAGTAACGGGAATTCTCTGCCACTTTCCGAGCCACTTTGCACTTGAGCTGCTGCAACACGGACAAGATACATCTGGGACCCCGAAAATCAGCAGTGCCAGAAACAGGGCCACGAGGGAAACAGTAATAGCAGCACTGGCGCATCAGGCAGTCCCAGGGCAGGGCAGGATCTGTGGCTCTCTGCCATGGAAACAAAGCCTCTCTAATGGGAAACGCTCAGAAAACTGCTTTTTAAGGCATAATATTAAAGTAATTTCTTCCTGATGTCCTGTCCTGGAGGATGGCGTGACATGAGGATCTCTGCACACATAACTTGGGCTCCCAGAGCCCTGGCTGGGCATCAACTCCCTGCCTGGAAGATGCTGCAGGAGAGAAAGGTTGTTAATTCCAATGAGGAACTGACAGCAAGGTGAGGGTGGTGCTGGGTGAGTTCTCCCCAGGGGTTCTGAAAAAGGGAGCCTGAAGTCCAGACTATCCATGAGCAGGACAGCACAGAAAAACCTGAAGTCAAAGAGAGCCCAGGAGAAAAATCTACACCTGCAGCAGCAAAAGGGACAAGGATGCACAGAGGGCACAAAAAGGGCACAAAGGGCTCAAGAAAGGGTACAAAGGGCATAACAGGCATGAAGCTTCCATGGGTAAGCATGGCAGGGCTGTGGTGGGTGATGCAGAGGGACCAGCAAGGCTGGTTTCAGGGCTGGTAGAGGCTGTGTGGAATTTTATGATGCAGCTCTGTCTTCTCACTCTTTTCCTGCTGGTCCAGCTGTGGCATCACAAAACAAGCACTTCTCTGAGCAGCATCCTAGTTTTTGGGCTGCTTCCAACTCTCCCAAAAGGGCTGGGGAGGGGGTGACAGAGGTAAGAACATGCAACTGTGTCCCTGATCTTCACCTACAGATCCTGACATGCTTTGGCTTCTTCTTGGCAGTGCTGAACACAAGAACAGGTGGAAATTTGGCTGCTACAAAGCCCTTCAGCCCCATCCTACCCAGGCACCACATGGTGCCGGATAACCAGATACCTGCACAGCTGAGCTGCCCAAGGGACCAATCCTGCCCCATGTTTACCTGCACTCTGTGATGTCTGCTATGAATCAAGCCTTGAACCAGCTCCAAATTTCTTGTCATATCAACTCAAATTTTGGCAGTGGCTCAACCCACATCTTATCTTGAGCAGAGCCCCTTGGCAGCAGGCACCTCCCTGTTGTGTAATTTAATGATGTTTTGGCTGGCTTGCAAACAGTAAAACAGAAAGGCCGTGACGTTATCTTAATAGGATTTTGCTTGCTGAACTCAGAATGTCACTGGCACCGCTCCCCAGCGTGGCAGAGGGGACGCGAACCAGCTCACAAACAGTGTAAATTAAAATTCAAGGTTCAAGGCATTTATCTCCTACAACCCCTCGTGTCTGATCCCTGCTAAAACCCCACTACCTGGCTCTGGGAGCGGGGTTGGAAACACATGGCTGGGGTGGTTGTTTCCTTTCTCCCTCAAATCTCGGCGGCTCCCGGTGTTGAGGCACCAGTTCAACGGCACAAGCAGCTGCTGGAAGCATCAGATTTCTGATGGCACAGATCTCCCCCTCTCCCAGTACCATATTTTAATGCATTCGAGCAACTTTAACACCCAGGCACAGTGTGGCCCTAGAGGTTGTTGTCTGAGAGCTTCCTGCTCTAAACCCAGCTGGAGAATAGAGCCAGCCCAGCCGGCACACAAGATAAGATTCCATTTTCCACGCATGAAAATAAAAGGTTGTAATAAATCCTTTGAAGGACTAAATCTGGGTGATTATAAAATGCATATTTTCCCTGTTCCCATTTTATCTCTTTATTAGGAGGGCGGTTTGTAAAGAGCTGGGAATCCCCGCTTGGCAAACGGCCCTGGGATTTGTTCAAAGTGCCCATTTGTTTTCTTGCGGTCTCTGCCCCACATTCCTCCGGGAACTGCGGGAGAGGAGCTTGTAATGGACTTTAATGGAATTAGGGGCTTTTATGGAGGGAGGCTCAGAGCAGCACGTCCTTCTCTGGGAAGCAGGGGAGGCACGGTAGATTCCTAAGCAGAAACATGTGGGAGACACAGTGAGAAAGCTGGAAGGTGAGGTTTGTTGGGAAGGTAGGAACGTGTTATTGGGCTGACAACTGGGAGGAAGACAGGTTTTTAGGAAAAAACCCAAATATCTTCAGGTTGCAAACAGCAGGTTTCAGGGGGCACATATAATTTCTACCAGATGCTTCCTTCCCCCTGCCTCTCCAAATAATCACATTATCATGGAATGGGCTGGGTTGGAAGGGACCTTAAAGCTATTCTAGATCCAACTCCCCTGCTATGGGCAGGGACACCTTCTACTACACCAGGTTGCTCCAAGCCCCATGCAACCCGGCCTTGGACACTTCCAGGGATGAGGCAGCCACAGCTTCTCTGGGCAACCTGTGCCAGGGCCTCGCCACCCTCACAGGGTACAATTTCTTCCCAATATCCCATTTAACCCTGCCCTCTGGCACTGGGAAGCCATTCCTCCTTGTCCTGTCACTCCAGGCCCTTGTCCAAAGTCCCTCTCCAGCTCTCTTGGAGCCCCTTTAGGCACTGGAAGGGGCTCTCAGGTCTTCCCAGAGCCTTCTCTTCTCCTGGTGAACATCCCCAGCAGAGCAGAGGGATTCCAGCCCTTGGAGCATCTCCATGGCCTCCTCTGGACTTGCTCCAGCAGCTCCATGTCCTTCTGATGTTGGGCCCCAGAGCTGGAGGCAGCACTGCAGGTGGGATTTCACCTGAGCAGGGCAGAGGGGCAGAGTCCCCCCCTCATCTGCTGCCCACGCTGTGGGATCAGCTGAGGGCAGGGAGGGGAGGTTGGTTTCTGGGTCCCACTACACACTGATGGCTCATGTTGAGCTTCTCTTCCACCAACACCCCCAAATCCTTCTCCCAGGGCTGCTCTCAATCCATTCCTTACCCAGCCTGTGTTTGTGCTTGGGTTTGCCCTGATCCACATGCAGGGCCCTGCACTTGGCCTTGCTGAACTTCTTTCCTGGGTGAGCACCACAGGCTGTGGTTCAGAGCATCATTTCTCAGAAGGGACCTTAAAAGGGACTTTGTGACTCCATGAAGGAAAAGCATTTAGACTTGGGAGGAAGGAAAAGTTTCTGCAGCCCTGCCTCCTCTGCCACAGCCTGAATGCACTGCTTGGCTTGGAATTGCTTGGCATTTTTCCCCATCTTGTAAATAAATGATTACTGTGATCAAAATAATTAAGCAACTGAGCCCTTAAGTGACTAATAAAGACAATAATTTATATGTGTGAGGTTTATGGAAATGATGGAGTCCTTTTAGCAGTTCTCCCAGAGAAGTAACTATTTTCTGTGTTTGCTGGGGTTTTTTTAATGTACTAGAGCACAGAAAATGATATAACAAAGTCTGAAGGACTGACCCAGCTCCCTTCTGTACTCCAGGGTTGGGCTGCAGAGCACGGATGCTCTACCATGCTCCCAACACACCACTGCTGGAGCTTACTTGCCACCAACACCTCCAGACATACCCCTGCCTCTCAAGAGACCTCTCACTCACCCCTTCAAAGCTTTGGTGGCCCAGAGCCTTGTCCACCCTCTTGTCAGGGAGTTGGAGAGAGTGAGAAGGGTCCCCCTGAGCCTCTTTTTCTCCAGGGTAAACACAGCATCCAACAGCTCAGCCCCCACTGATCTGGAGAGAGCAGGGAAGCTCCAGGCTTTGCCAGACTCTGCTTTTCCAGACCAGGAGATCACGCCACATCCAGAACTGGCATGGTGGGTACTGAGGGAGGTGAGGACATGCCCACCTGCCTCCTAAAAGGAAGCTGGAGACCAATAACCCACTTGACAGCGCCTTTTAATCACTGCCTCCCTGGGCCATATTGGAATGGATGTCCTAGGGCTGCAAGGTTTGCTAGAGCATTACCAAATTCCCAGGCAATCTGAACTCTCCTGCACATTCCTAATTAAAAATTCCCTGCTAAGTTGCATGTTTTTGTCATGGTATTATTGTTCCTCGGAGCTCCATGTCCTGCAGCATCCTGCACAAGCCTAGCAGGAGGTAATTTAGACACAGAACAATTTTCCTCCTGCTGGAAAAAGGCAGATTTCTGTTCCTTGGGGACACAGCACAGAGAGAGTAAGGAAAAAATAAACCCCCAACCTAAAAACCCCAAGCCCAGGCTGTAATCTATGAGGCCACATTTCACATCTGTTTTTGCAATGTTAACTTTTATAAAAGGGCTGGGAATAATACAATCCATTTACTTTTCATTTTGGAGGGTTATAAATTTAAAAGCAAGGCTGGTGCACAGTGGAGCTGGAACACTGAAACTTATTTTCAAACAACCCAACCCTTTACTTACAGCAAATGTTGCTCCACTGAAAACAAAAGTGATTGTCTATATTTTTAGGCAATACTGATTTTTGAAAGTTACAGAACTGATTAACTCCAGATGATCCCAAAAGCACCACAGAAAACAACCCAAGTTTGGGAAAGGTCAGTCCTCCCTGCAGTTGTTCCACAGACACAAAACTTCTTATCTATATTAACACCATAAATTAAACGTGTAACACTATTCCAGAGATGCCAACAGCTCTCCCTGCTGCTGTTCTCATCCCTCTTGTTTGCAGGCTTCACCAGATAATAAACAAAGTGAGATGTCAGCACATCCTCCCTCTCCCTCCGCTTTCCTCGTTAGGGGAAGGCTCCTGATGTGACCTCATGATGCCCGTGCTGAGCCTGTGCTCGGGGCAGGCAGAGGACTAGGGAACTATTTAATTAGTGGCCCACCTTTGTTTTGGTTTCCATCAGCCTCCCTTAAAAGTGGAGGTTGTGAGGCTGTGAAGAGCTGGGACTGTCCCAGAACCTCTAATTGCTCCTTGTGCTGAGCCACCCCTGTGGCTGGTGCCTCCTCCCCTTGGCTGGAAGAACTCCAGAGAAGTTCTGAACGACTGCCCCCCTTTCTTCTGCCTCTAGTTCAGCATCTCCCCACCACATCCAGGGCTCTCCCACAAACATCCCAAGTCTCCCCTCAGCTATGAAGATGAATGGTCTAGTGGAAGGTGTCCCCGCCCACGGCACTGGGTGGAACAAGATGAGCTTTAAGGTCCTCCCAACCCAAACCATTCTGGGATTCTATGTAAGCACAAAACAATAATAAAGAGATTAATAAAGATTCTGAGGGTGCTGTGACAAAAGCGAGTTCAACACGAGAAACACTTGTGGAAAGAGGGTTCTTCTTGACATACGGATTCAACTTCAATGTGCGAGGAAATATTCTCCTGGGATAGAGTCTGCCTGTGTGAGGAGAAGAGTCTTCAGCTGAGAAATAAGGGGACATGATGCTAAAGTAATCTCTGCCTCCACTTTTATTACCAGGAAGAAATAAAATAGATCTATGGCCACATATTAAGCAAAAATAATCAGAGGGCAGAGAGAAAGAAGGAAGGAGATATAAATACATCTGAGAATGGAATTACTGACTGAGTTGACCAAGGAACTGGATGTGATCAATGAGAAGCAGCTAAAATGTTTATACAGTAACAAAAGAAGCCTGGGCAACCAAGTGGAGAAACTTGAATTAGTCGGGTAGGACACAAAACAGGCTTCTGAGGAGATGAGAGGAATATGGGGAAACAAAAATGATAACTGGAACATACACAAGTGCAGTGTCCAGCACTGTGAGGGCTTTGGAAAGAGGTTTTGGAAGAAGCAGAGGCAAATGGAAAATGGGAAAAAATGCAGCATGAGTTTACCGAAGGTGGATTGTGCCAGAAACCCTCAGGCCTGGAGTTGCAGATAGAAGAAAAGCAGCAGATCTAACCCAGGCTGCCTTCAACAACGCATTCCCCACGCTACCTGATCAGGGGCTGAGGGCAAGCTGCTCATGGGAGATAGAACTGGGATGCTGGAGGTAAGGTCCACCATCGAGATACCAGAATATGAGGATGGGATGCAGCAGGGACAAGAGAACAGGTGAAAAACTGGAGGAGAGATGTTATGGAAGTGTAGGAGCACCGAGGACAAACTGGTTTAGGCTGAAGCCTGATCAGGATAGGAAAGGAAAAAGTAGGTGTCCCTTTGGTTGTTCCTCTGGGACAGCCAGACAGGATTCCCTTGGCCAGGCAGTCACATCCCCACCAGCATGTCCATCCCTGGCCATTTTCAGGAATGCCAGGCACAGCTGGCATGTGCTTATCTCCATTCTCGGGAGCTATATACAGGAAAAGAGCCTTGTACAATCGCACCAGCTGTTTCAGACTACCTGGATGGATGAGGAGAAATCCCACAGAGATGCATGTGCAACAGCACCTCCAAATGGGACCTGCCCCAGAGAGGTGTCAAGTACCCAAATCCACACCACCCACGGGCAGCAGCCATGGGGTGCCCAGTCCTTGGAGGAAGCCTCCAAGACAGTCCCGGCAGCTCAGTGGTGACCGAGCACCTCCCCACGGTTCTCCAGAGATCTCAGATGAACATGAGCAAGGTGGAGTCGCTCCCGGTCTGCTCCACAGGGACATCAATGCCAAGACCTCCAGTCACAACCACCGTGACAGTGCCAGCTGCCCCCAGTGCCCGCAGCTCTGCCGAGGCGCTGCCAACCAGCAGCAAGCTGGGAGCAGATGGCAGAGACACAGGGGGCACGGGAGGAGGGGCCCGGGAATGCTGGTGGCTTTCGGGAGCGATGGCCACAGCCGAGCCGTTCTGTCCAGGACGACAGCTTGCATATGGATAAACAACGAGATAATTACAACCTTTGGAGGGGGGAGCAAAGCCCATGGCACAGCGTCCTCCTGCTGCCAGCGCCTGCAACCCATCCGTCCCCACAGCTCCCTTCGCAGCCTGGTCACAAGGAAATCACTCACCATAAAAGCCCTGGCTACAGCCCTGTGCTGGATACAGCTGTGAAACCATTTATCTACTGAGAGACCCCCATTGTCAGGGGCTGGGGTTTGGCTTTCGTGCGAGTGAGCAATTTGGAAGAGATTAAAAAAAAAAGAAAAAGAAATCCAACAAAAATGACAACCCAAAAAAATCCAACAAACAAACAACTAAAGAAGGAGAGAGACAATACCCGACAGCTTGCAGGGTTTCCAGGCCTCTGCCAGCTGGGAAGCTGAGCGTATGAAATATGCATTGCACTGAACAAAGCAAACTCAAACGTTCAGCACTGGAGAGCTGTAACCCTTTCCTGGGCACCGGAGCCACGGGAAGAGCTCCAAAAAATAAGGGGAAAAAAAAACAGGGGAAAAAACATTCAGAGCTGTGGGTAAGGATTATTGAGCCTAAATGGTCTGACAGACTCAACAGGGAGTTGCTTAGGGTAGGTGAAAAGTTTAGGAGCTACTTCGGATGCAAGTGGCTCCAGGAGCAAGATCTGGGATGACTCAAAACAGGCAAAGTTGCTGTTCCTGACATCTGCTTCCACACCTCTGCTCCCCAGGGATGTGTTAGAGGAGAAGCACTTCTCCCAGCACTTCTCTCAGCATTCCCAGGGGATCAGGCTCTGTGTCCCCACGCTCCTGCACAGGGAGGAGGTAGGGACACTGTCAGGGCAGGCACTGTGAGTCCAATGCGACTGTCACCTCCTGCCCACGCTGTCCTGTCACAGGTGTCCCCAGGCTGCTGTGCATCCTTGGCTGGAACAGACAGAACAGTGAGGGGATCTCACCCGGCTGGAGCAGCCTCAGTCTGGGCATGGTCGACAGCCTGATCCATGTGTAGCTTGGGAAACCAACTCGCAGCTCAAGGTGCAGAAACATCCAGTTGAAAACCTGAACTGGGATGCAATGGAGCACAGGGCTCATGAGATGTGAGGAGACTGAGGGGCTGGAGCACGTGTGTGAAAGGAATCCAGCACTCTAATCAAGGCATGGGAGAAAATGAAGGGAAGAACAGAGATCCAGCAAACTTTCAGCTAAGTAGATTATTGATCTTCAGGGTGTGCCAGGAACCAGCTTTGCAAATTACAGCAGTCCCCTGCTGCCAGCTCAGGCAGTTCCCGGATGGCAGAGCAGAAACACTCCCCACCTCCCTGCTCCTGCCACCCACACGCCTTCCCCAGCACCACCGCGCTCCTGTTTGGATCTCACGTGTCCAAAGGGCGATGGCGCGAAAGGAAAGGGCTCAACGCCCCAGTTAATGGGAGAGACTGTGTTAGCGGGGAAAAAACAGCTCGAAGAGAGTCTGTTGTCGTGGGAGCAGAAGGCAGGAACCCGAGCCCAACACAAGCGGGGAAGGCGGTGACCTCGCGAGGCTCCACAAACAATTCCCTTGGCAAAGGCAGGCGTGCTCTGCTCACAGTCAGGAGGGTCTGCATGGCACAGCCGAGGTGTGAACGCCTCACAGATTGCCCTGACAATGTGCCTCACCCCCAGTACGGAGATCACCTGCTCACAGGAGCCTGGTGGGAAGAGATGGCTTGGAGCCCAACTCCTACTGGGGTGCTCAGCATCCCACTGGATCAGCCCCACAGTGTTCACTCTCACAGAATCACAGAATTCCCTGAGTTGGAAGGGACCAACTCGAGTCCAACTCCTGGCCCTGTGCAAGACATCCCAACAATCCCACTCTGTGCCTGAGAGCGTTGTCCAAATACTTCTTGAGCTCAGACAGGTTTGGTGCTGTGGCCCTGGGGAGCCTGTTCAGTGCCTGACCACCCTCCGAGGGAATATCCAATCTAAACCTCCCCTGACTCACCTCCAGCCATTTCCAACTGTCACCAGTTCCACCACCAGCCCTCCCACCAGGACCTCTCTGCCTTTGCCAGGTCCACGTTGTGGACCTCCCAGCCCTCAACCAACACTCCATAAGGCTCAGAGCCTTCCTGCAAGGGAGTGAGGAAGGATTTGTTCATCCTTCTCATAATATGCAAGGAAAAGGCCACCGGGTTATCCAGTGGCACAGGCAGGGTGACACAAACTGGATCCTCCCATCACAGGGACATCCCCTCCGCTGTGGAGGAGCTCATTTAAACAAAGTCAGGCCTTTGACTGGTGGAGCGTGACGAGCACTCGGACTGTCAGATCCTCCTTGTTTTAAATAAATTCCACTGACGTACTCTCTGCTGACATGAATTATTAACCAAGCATGATGCACACACAGTGCCAGCAGCCGCGTCTCGGGGCAGGGACAGGCAGCAGGTGAGGCTCTGCCCGGGACCTCAGGTGTGAGGCAGAGGAATTATAGCATCCCTGGGAGCAGAGGGGTGTCACCACCTGCCTGCCTGCCTGGCCACGCCATGGAAAGTAACATTGCATGCCCAGGGCATATAAAACCCAAACTTCTGACATCTCCACACATCCGCCTGTGCCAAGACACACTGGGAACAGTGACTGTTTTTCGCACCTGAGGGGATGACGGGCTTCCAGCATCAGACAAAGGTCAGCTGGGCTCCCCTTCTCTGGTCACTCAATGCAATGAGAAGGAAGGGGAAGGAGTATTGAGCAGAAAAATAACATCCCTTTTTTTTTCCTCTCATAATTCAGTAGAACAACATCCACATTTCATCCTGGAAGTAGCTGCACTCTGGGTATTCTCGTGTCTGAGACCTAATCTGTAAAGAGCCCAGAGATCCCTTAGGGGACAAAAAGCATTATAGGATCATTATTAAAAGGGACATGTTATATTTCATGTCTCAGTTCCACACAAGTGGAAAAAAAAAGGCCAAGAGCTAACTCTGGGATGAGGGGACAAACCTGTGAAACATAACACCCATCCAGGGAAGTGACAAAAATAGGATGTGGTGAGTCTCCTGCTTTGCCCACTGCTCAGCCACACCACAGCAGTGACACAGAGGAAAGAGCAGAAAACCTTTTTTTTAATAAAAGCCATAATCCCTGGCCAGAGTGGCCCCTCTCATCCTTCCCCCGGGCTAGTTTTACATGTCTGGGGTGGGATCCAGCGCTCATTCAGCATCAGAACATGGAACACAACCTGCCCCAGCCCGAGCACAACACACCCACGGGGCTGCCTGTGGTCCTGCTGGTTCCTCCACCTGCTAGCACAGAGAACTTAGAGAATAAAAGGTTTTCTTGAGCCTTTCATCAGTGCTTACCCCAGCAGTGTCTCTGTACACCCTGCATAGGCTGGGAGCTCCTTTCAAACCCTCGGCATGTAGGTGGCTGGATGAGAAGCAATTTCCCCAGAGGAATGAGTGAAGCCACGTATTTCAGGTTGAATCTCACGCCTGCCTGTCTCCCACCCACACAGCCACACGGCTGTAATTTCTCTCACACACACATTTATCTGCTCAGCCGAGCCCGGACATCACCTGGGGATTGATCTGACGGAGCGACACGACCTGCACCCACAATGAGGGAATGTGGCAGGAATGCAGACCTTGTTCAGCTTTGTGGTAAGAGAAAGGGCTGAGGCAGCAGGACAGCCTGGACCAGCCCTGGGTTGGGCTGCTTCTGCAGTCAGATATTTAGGATGGGGGCAGATCACGCATCCCCATCCAAGATATCCAACTTCTGATACCAGAACTGCAGGTGCAGACATCATGTGGCAGCTGGAGCTCAGCATGGAGCTGGATTTTCATGGAAACCTGATGGGTTTCCCCCAGTGCTGTTTCAAAATGAATGCAATCCCCAAGGCCACCAATCACAGAATCGCAGAATGGTTTGGGCTGGGAAGGACCATCTTAAAGCTCATCTCATTCCACAGGCAGGGACATCCCACTAGACCAGGTCTTCTCCCTGAAAGAGACTAGATTTAGATATTTGGAAGAAATTCTTCCCTGGGAGGGTGGTGAGGGACAGGAATAGGTTGTCCAGAGAAGCTGTGGCTGCCCCGTCCTTGGAAGTGTTCAAGGCCAGGTTGGATGGGGCTTGGAGCAACCTGGTCTAGTGGAAGGTGTCCCTGCTCATGGCAGGGGGGTGGAACCAGATGACCTTGAAAGGTCCCTCCCAACCCAAACCATTCCATGATTCTGTGATTCAGTGGTCAGCACTTGTTCAGTCCATAAAGTACCATGGCTACAGTAACCCAGAAAAAGAATACAAAAACCTTTCAATAGCATAATTGACTCCCTGGGAATTACAGCAGTGGAAGCCTCAGTCCTTGAGGTTTCAGAGGACTGGGAAGGAGAGAACTTTTCATGAGTGAAGACCTTTTCAGAGTGCAGACCTTTTCAAAGTGAAGCAAACATGGCTGAGTACTACCTGTGTGCTGTTCTCATCCCCCTGAGCATGGACGGTGTAGGAACGAGCCCCATTCTTCAAGGTCTCAGTGGCAATGCGCACTTCCACCCCTGGGAGAGGGGTGCCCACGGAACCTACAGAGGGAAACAAGGTGGGAACAGTGGACAGCCTCTGGGAAATCACAAAATCAAGGATGCGAAAGAGCAGCTGCTCGTCTATCAATGGCATCTGCAGACTGTGCTGGCACTAAAGAACTTCCTAGCAGGGGGTTACCCTTCAGGAAGGCTTCGATCACGTCGTGTGTCTGCATGCAAATGTCACAATGGTGCAATATGCTGTTGTTCGCTGAGCAGGCAGTGCTGGAAATGCCTCAGAAAACAAATGTGTCTCCAGCCCTGAACAGCCTCTCTTGGCCAGTCTTTGAAGACTTCAGCACAGCTTCGTAGCTCAGTAATGAAGCTGTTTCTTTTTTTTTTTTTAAAAAAGTACCATGAAACCTACACAAAGCTGTGAAAAAAAAGAGCACAGTGATTACTCCGGTGGCTCCTCTACAGTCTGAACCTGACAGGGGAGGCAAAGGCTTAACAGTGTGAGAATTGCAAGGGATTATCTCAGTTTTAGGAGACATCAATACACTGTATAGAAAACATCACAGGAGAAAAGCAGGGATCAAAACCATACCATTCTTCCACAGGTTTCAATTTTCAAAGCCAGGGAAGCTGACACAGTGTCAGCTATTGAGCTCCAAGATGGTTCTGTGACCAACCTGCAGCATTCCCACCCCCTGGTTTAGTGCTTACTCTTCCTGGGGAGCACCTGAAAGCTCAGCAGAAAGGGCAGCTTTGTTCCTGTGACCTGTCTGATGGGCTCAGCAGCAACCAGGAGCTGTGGGCATCTGCTGGCTCAGCAGGGCTCGCTCGGCATCTCAGCGGCACAAGATGGCTCTTGTGGCAAAATGAGGCCTGTGACCTTCATCCCCTGTGAGCAGGGAAAGGGACAACAGCTCAGAGAAATCTCTGGCTCACGAGGACTGGAAAATTCGAGAAGGACTTTTCACAAGGGCACAGAGTGACAGGAAAAGGGGGAATAGCCTTAAGCTGAAGGAGGGCAGGGTTAGATGGGATAGTGGGAAGAAATTCTACCCTGTGAGGGTGGTGAGGCCCTGGCACAGGTTGCCTAGAGAAGTTGTGGCTGTCCCATCCCTGCAATTGTTCAAGGGTTGGATGGGACTTGGAGCAACCTGGTCTAGTGGAAGGTGTCCTTGCCGGGAGTGGTACTGGATGGTGGTACCTAAACCATTCTGGGATTCTATGATTCTAGAACTGGTAAGTGTGCTTTTTATTTGAAGAGATGATCAATTTTTCTCCCTGAAGATGATCAATTTTTCTCCAGTTGGTGCTTTCCAAGTCTGCCAGGATCAGCTTCACCTTGAGAAGTCCCTACAGCAGGGTGTGCAGGACCTGGAGCTCAGTGCTGTCTTCCCCTTGTCACCTCTATTTCAGGCATTTGGGTTCAAGTGACACTTTCCTTATCCTGGTCTCATTCTCCTCTTCAAGCCCTGGAGATCTGCTATCCGTGACATCATGATTCTGTTTGCTACACTGGTCAGTTGCCATGGAAATAGATATGTCGTCGTAGCCCAGATTTATGGCATCCCTGCAGGATGAGCCAAGAGCAGATGGGCTATGAGGGAGTGAGATTTTATTGCAGTGAAACTACCCGAACAATTAGCAAATCTGGCAAGAAATAAACAGAAAGCAACGTGGCAGCTCTGTGATCCGTGTCTGCTCTGCTCGGAACTGCCTCCGGCATTCAGGTCAGCCAACACACAGCCAGGTCTTTCCTTCTCACCACCAGCATTGCGTGGGCTGCTCCCATCTCCTGGCCAGACACTGCCAAAAGCCTGAGACAGAGGGTTGCAGTAGGGTGAAGAGGGAGCCATGAGCCAGAAGTGCCCTGAGGTGCCACGCTGAGGTATTTATGGAATCAGAGAATCACAGAATATTTGAGTTGGAAGGGGCCTACAAGGATCATCAAGTCCAACTCCTGGTTCTGCACAGGCCAGCCCCAAAAATCACACCATATGTATTTAAAACCTGCTACGAGAGACTCCAAGAGACCTCAAAGCAGACAACAAGTCATAGAAAACACAATCAGTGTTGCATGGAAGCTTGTTGAAGCCGCCTTCTAGACTTCTATGGGAACAGTTTCTCCAGGGTGAAAAATGCCTTGGGTGAACAGACTTCTACCCGCTCACAAAACGTGGCACCCGACAGTGGGCAGACACCACAAAGTCTGTCCTGGAAAGCTCATGGAGGGAGCATAAACCAGAGAAGGAATTGACATGGGCTCTCATAGACTTGGAATTTTTCAAAATCAAGATCAGCTGGATGCCTTCCTTGGAAGATCCTTCTTCCCAGGATGAAAGCTGCTGACCTCAGCATGGAAATGTCATGGAGTGATTCATAGGCAGCAGGACTCAAGGATTAGTGCCCACTTCTAGTCTCAGTCTTTGAGAAGGGAACACCAAAGCTCAGGACAGTGCTGGCAAATCTAAGCCATGTAGAAGTGACGTGTTACCCACACAGTGTTTTCAGATCACAGTTACAAATACAGCTCCACCACTTTGTTTCCTACTTGGCTAAAGCAAAAATCTACATGTAAAACAAGTCCCTGGTGGAGAGCTGCTTCCTTATATTGGGTCTGGAAAAGGTTTTCTGGTATTTAGGAAAAATTACAAACTTGGAATTCAACATCTGTAAAGGCTGAAAAGCTCATATCATTGATTAGAACTACACAAACCTGACAGTACTAATAAAATTCATGTAAAAACAATGACTAGAGCTTCCCAGGCCCATCCACCACATCAAAATACACACTGTGCCAACTCCAATAGGTCAAGAGAAGGTTGAGCCCATTCCCAAAGGAACAGCATTGGATGTCCTGGCTTCAGACCACAATCGGGGGTGATCAGCAGGGTGTCAACACTTAGCACTGGCTTCCTTTTGTCCCTAGACATAATCCTGAGTGGAAACTGGGGAGAAATCCCTGCTCCTTCCCCTCTTGCTCCCTCCAGCTCTCTCCAATTTGCAGGTTCCTGACTGTTAGGAGCTGCTGGCACCATGCCCGCGGTGTAGGCACAGGTGGCACCAGCCGGGCTGCGGGCAGGAAGGAGTGACACTACTATTCTTTCACCGGTTCTCCTCTGTTTAAAAAAGTTGTCAGCTCTTCCCAGATAAATTTAATTGGCCCCGTGGTCTGTGTCCTTCGGTATCTGGGTACCTCGGTGCTGTTATGTGCCGAGGTGTCCTGGGAGAATTGAAACAGGCCAACGATAAGGCACTCAACGATCTCACTGTCAACAATACACGGAGTCCCCGCTGTAGGAGCTATTAGCTGCCTCTGATCTAAACCTCCAATTAAAGTGGTGATTAGGCCCAGTGAGGCATTCTCCGGCCATGAATTATTCATCTCCCTTCACAGTAACAGCACCAGGGGGGATTAGAATGAGAGCTGGTGAAAACAGAGGCATTTTAAGCAGGGTTTTAACCATATACAAGCAAACATTTATCTTTCAAATCTTTCATCTTTGTTTCTTCTGAAAATTAAAGCCCCCACATTCTCCTTCATGCCCCTTCAGACCTGTGCTGTGGGTGGAGAGAAGTGCCATGCTGCTAGTGACACCAGTGGGGACATCAGCAGGATGAGCAGGGTCTGAGGACTTGACCCTTCCCCAGCCACACCAAGCAGGTGGAAGCGGGCAAGGGAAGCCCCAGAATCTCTGCTCAGAGGCTCAAGAATCATAGAATGGGTTGGGTTGGGAGGGACCTTTAAGATCATCTAATTCCACTCCCTGCCATGGGCACGGACACCTTCCACTATCCCAGGTTGCTCCAAGCTCTGTCCAACAGCTTCTCTGGGCAACCTGTGCCAGGGCCTCATCACCCTCGCAGGGAAGAAATTTTTCCCAATATCTAATCTAAACCTAATCTAATCTTTCAGTTTGAAGTTATTCCTCCTCGTCCTGTCACTCCAGACCCTTGTAAATAGTCTCTCTCCATGTTCCTTGACGCTCCCTTCAGGCACTGGAAGGCCACAATTAGGTCATGCCAAAGCTTCTGTTCTCCAGGCTGAACAATCCCAATTCTCTCAGCCTTTCCTCATAGGAGAGATGCACCATCCCTCTAATTATCTTGGTGGCCTCCTCTGGACCCTCTCCAACAGGTCAAAGCAGTAGAGAAGGGCATGTGCTGCTTCCACTCCAGGAGAAATCTGCTGACAAATGTCCCCTGTCCCCAGCCTATCATCACATTTGACTTGGATGCTCTGTGGTACGTGGTGACCTCCCAGCCCAGCCTCTAACAGGGCACTAGATCAAAAGCTTTTTCACAGCTCCAGTAAATTATGCCTCAGCTTCACCCATCTGCTTCCCAGCTGACACTGCCTGAAATAAATTAATCAAGCCTATTCAATTATAGCCTCCTCTCTGTATGGTCTCTTGCTGATCCACACCTTTACGAGATGCTTCTCTTTCCTCTTGGGGCCACAGGAGCCCCTGCATGGGGCTGGAGTAACAGTCCCCAGCCCCTCTGCTCTGGCTGCATGAGAGGATTTAACCCCAGGTCCCCTGCAGACCCCAATATCCTCAGGGTTGATGTCTCAGGAACACAGCCACCCAGCTCTGGGGCAGGAGCTGCCCATCTGGGTGCCAACTTCTGTCTTGCCAGTCTTATTTCCTGTCTTTTTTAGTCTCCTGGGAAATTTCTAGAGCCTCCACTCATTTCCCCTCCTGAAGATCAATAAAAAGCAAATATAACCAGGCCACAGGGACACTGGAATGATCTCTGCACCGCCACCCTGCAGTGCAGGGCTCACAGTCCAAGCTAATGCAGGTGGGAATCTTGTTTCCTTGCCTGCTTCCCTTCCTGCCTGCAGGGATGGGGCTTCTGGAGGGAGGGAAAACTGCCTGAGATGGAGTGGGGGAATGCGAGTTACTCTGCAAAAGTAAAATAGAGTTTGTATTTCAAGCTGTTCTTGGGTTGAGGAGTCAGTGAGGGGGAGTTGCGGCTTCCCCTTTTCCTATGTGAATCCTGCGAGGTCCAGTTTCTGCATCCCATGGGATTGAGGTGCTGTGGGAAGCTGTGACACCCAGGACAGCCCCCCACGACCCCCAAAAGGCTGCATATGGTGCCATGTCTGCACAGACAGTGTGCGGGGAGGCAGGTGGCACGGGGTGGGTGCTCAGCACACAGATGGCCATGCTCCAACCAGGGGAGGGTGGGGGCATTTTATATTTGTAATGTTCAGATCAATTTATTTCTAGGTTACATGAAGTACAGATATCAAGAGGAGTCATAAAGTGTAGCTAAGAGAAGGGGGGGAGGACAAGGAGAGAACAGGACCAGAGAGTACACTGAAGTGTGACAATTCTAATTCCTTAAGAGGCAAGAAACAGGCTCTAAAATAAGAGTGAGCAGACATCCTATTTTAAGTGTTCAGCACTGATGGGTTGGACAAGCACTGCTGTGTGGAGAATCCTGTGTGACACCACACAGAAATACAGCTCCAGGGAGCGGGAGCTGAAGAAACAGTCCCAGTGCTTCAATTCACTATGATTTTGGAAGTAATAAAGCATCAATATGGACTCTGCCAACCTGGCTGCTCAGGCCAGTGGGCTCCACTGTGAGCTCTGCACACACAGCTTTGATCCCAAGGAACAATCAGCCACTTCCCACACATCCATGTCCTGGCTTCCCAAGGCCAATTCCCCCACCAGCATCCTTGTAGCCTGCTCCTCACTCATGTATAGACTCTGTGCAGATAAAACCCACGACCACTTCCCAGCACACACCTCCAAACAGTGAGTGGGCACCCTCTGGAGACTCCTACCTGGGACACGGACTCCATGCAAAGGGTTAGAAAGCGCCATCCCAATCTCAGTCATCCCATACCTCTCCAGCAAGGTGTGCCCAGTGATGCTCTTCCACTTCTCCAGGACAGGCACTGGCAGAGCTGCTGAGCCTGACACCATTAACCTGCACAAGGAAAGCCCAGGTAAGAGAGTATCCAAGATTACCTTTGCTTCAGGGAATTTGCAACCTAACAGGGTCACATAAAGTCCGCTCCTATGTAAAACCTTAAGATAGAAACCCCCGAAGCCTTTTAACCGGTATCAAAGATGTTCCTCACATGCTCTGTCTGATATGGGGTTTAAGTTAAGACAGGACAGTCTCCTAAAACAGGTCCTGGAATACAAGCATGGGCTGCAGGACAAAGTCCTCAGCCACGTGTTACACATGGTGACACAGACAACGAGCCCCTTCTGGCTTTACCATGCAAGAGTGGCTCATAATTAAATAATGTCACCCTTGTTCCTGTCAAAGAGACACTAAGGCACAACAACCAGCACTGAAAGAGCTGGTGCTAAAAGGAAAACCTGGAGGATCCATGGTATGGATACCCAGGCACCAGCAGCCCCTGCCCACAGGGGCATTGCTCTCCCACCTGATGTTCTCCTGGCAAAAGGCCCGCACGAAATCCTGGACTTGTGGCTGGGAGAAATGCTTGTCGTAATATTCCATCAGTTTGGCATAGATGGTGGGCACTGCCATGAAGACACTGATACGGGGAGCTTCGGAGCTCAGCAGCCTCTTCCAAACCTAGAAAGGAAGGGAACCTACATGGATAAAAATGCACCTGTGTTATCTAAGACTTCTGGGAAGTACAAACAGCTGGAAGCCTGTTGCGTGCACCTCATCCATGTCCAGAACAAGTTCCCAACCTTCATCATGCCCTTATTGCCCAAAGCACAATATTCATCTCTTATCTCACCAGTGGATCACCTACCTGCTGTCATACTCACAAGATGATGGAAATGGCATTTTTAGTGCTGTCACATTACAGCCAAGAATTTGCTCTTGAAGACAAAAGCTTGTGGCAGAACCAGTTAATTCCCTTATCATGCACAGTTCTCCAAAGGCTACACAAAGCCATCAGCTTTCCAAAGCATGAGAGCTCTTCTTTGGAAAGACACTAAGCCACGTTTGAAGAACACAATACACAGGTAGGAGCCCAGGGACTCAAACTTCTGAGGGAGAAAAGCTTTGAAGACAGATGGCAGAGTCTGGAAGAGGAAGATCACACACTGGAACTGGGAGTGAGACTCCATGAAAATAGTCATCTGCTGCTGAGTGGGTGCAGAGAGACATGTCCTCAACGAGCTCAGAGGAGCCACCAGAATCCACAGGTAAACCAGTGGCAGCAGGAGAAAGCAGCTGGCCAGGAGGGCCAATACACCAATGAAACTCTTCCCGAGAGGAACAGTCATAGAATCAGTAAGGTTGGAAAAGACCTCTTAGATCATTAAGTCCAACTGTTAACCCAGCACCACCATGTTCACCACTAAACCAGGTCCCTATGGGACAGATATTTTTCAGCTGCAACTCCTGCTAACCTGTGGGAACTATTAATGGGGGCAAATTCCACCATCCAGCTCTGCTGGGATGTGGATGAAGACCCTCTCTGGGATGAGCAGCCCCTGGGAGCAGTTAACAAGGCGCAGGAGCCACAAATACCACACTTGGGCCCACTCCTTCCACACCTTGCCACTCATCCCCCTAGGCGAGCTCTTCCCAAGACAGGAGCGATCCAAAGCCATCAATAAATCAGAGGCCCCACTGACGGCCGCCTCCTTCCCCTCGCTCCGGTCCCTGCCCCGCTGGTGACAAATGTATTTCCTAACAGCTCCTGACAGGGCGCTGCCTCCGCTCCTGCCCGCGCACGCTCAGCTGCACATGGGCGCCTGCGAGAACCCCGGCAAGGCAGGGACTGATTGAAGGTGAACCACAGATTCTCCTTCATGCTGTCACTCTGCCCCTTCCCCTCCATTCTGCTCGCTCAGGCTCCATTTCATTACTTTCTACTTGGCTGCACTGGCGCCGCCTCCCCCCACGTCTTGCACTCCACTGCTCCAGAACAATCAGCTCCTAAAAAAAACTCACCACCACCACGGTGTTATTCTTAATAGAGCAGGACACATCCACAAAGGCACTGTCCCATCCAACAGGAGAGAGTTCATGCTGCCTCCCAGCCCAGAGGTGCGATGGGGAGAGAGGAATGCATAAGGTGGAAATCCCCTGGACACCTCGGGAGGTGGGACACGAGCACTGCAAGATCCCCTGGACATCAAGGAAGGCAGAGTTGGAATATGACTTCCTGGACTGATGGGTGATATGTTCAGAGAGGGGATATTTCACTCCCTGCAGAAACCCCACCTACCAGCACGATCTCCAAAACCCAAGCTGGAATATGCAAAATTGCATTCAGAAGGATCTAATCCCTATCATACGCCTCCCATCCTCTTTTTCTCTTCAGCCTCCCAATATTTTTCCCATTCAAGGCAGCAGAATGGAGAAGGGCTGCAATCTCCAAAGCCAGGGCTGAATGGACCTGCTCTCCTCAGCCTGGTGTTCCCGAGAGCCATTGCTGTGGGCAGGGAAAGACATGTCATGGCAAGCAGGGATCAGGACTGTGTTGAAGGGATCGAAGGGAGACAGATGCTCAGGGTTGTTCAATCCTTGCTGGGTGATTTTTTTTGTCTTCCCAAGTCCTGAGCAGCTGTGGGGAACACAGGGAGATTTCCAGTCTGGCCATGCAGCAGAGTTATTTTTATATGATTTTGGATTTGAAAAAAAACAACACTATCACTCTAAACAGAGCAAGTCTCTCTTGCACCCCAGAATTCCCTGTCCCGCTGTGCCTGCTGAACTCCTGCTCTAGATAAAACCCTTCTCCTGCCACTCCAGCCATAGGAGCAGCTTTTTCCATGTCAGTCTGACTTGCCCCAGCAACAGCCCCTTCCTGAGGATAAGCAGCTGCCTTTGGATTTGTGCCACCAGCTGCTGGGGTGATCTGCTGACAGCCAAACTCCCCACCTGCTCTGCTCCCGCTCAGCCAAATCTGGATCCTTCCCATGTGTTTAACAGGACTAAGCCCCAAGCTGTGGTACAAAGCTGGCAGCTCTAAACACTCCACAGAGCCCGAGCTGGCCAGAGGGCTCATCACTGCCCAGCCAGCTGGAACAGCTATTCCTGGGTTATAACTTTAACTTCACGCTCTGAGAGAAGAATCTGGGAAAGCCTCTTTACCTGGGACTAATCAATCAATTCCGGGTCTTGGACAGGCTTGTAGCAAGAGGCCACTTTGTCCTTCCAACACCCGGCATCCTCCGACAGCATCAGGCTTGGAGTAGCACAATCCATCTCCCCCTCTGTTCTCCCACGTGTCACTGACACCACATCAATTCCCTGTGGAAAGGATATTGGCAGCCCATCATTCTGTTTTATTTTGCTCACCTGACACCTCAGGCCTCCAAATGCTTTTAAAAGCCCTGGATTCAGGAGGAAAATGTGGCACCTCATGCCAGGGCTACTGGGTTCTGCACCAAGGGAAGCAGCAGCCTTCCAATGGAATATGCTCAGGATCAAGATTCCTTTTAAGATAACCAAGGGCTAGAAACAAAAAGTTTCTCACTGCAAGAAGCAAGAGTGTGAACAGCTTCCCATCAGGAATAACAGCAGCGAATGCTTACAGGACAGGGTTGCTTGTGCCAGCAGAGAAATGGGAGACCTAATGTTCCCAAGAGCCTTCCTGTCAGCATGACATTCCTGATTTTCCCCCCTTCCTACTGCTCAAAAGCATATCATGGTCTGGCCAGTGGGATTTTGCCATCACTACATGGAAAAAAAAGGAGAAAATGACACCAGTGGGTACAAACCAGCCACAGTGAGACACAGCTGGAAGATTTTTCCCACGTATTTTTCCCAGCATGCAGATGGTGAATGAGGGTGAAGGAACATACAAGCTGCTCCAAGGGATGGTCATTCCACAGAGCAACCTTCTCAACCAGCCCCCAGA
This sequence comes from Pipra filicauda, assembly GCF_003945595.2. Classification (NCBI taxonomy): domain Eukaryota; kingdom Metazoa; phylum Chordata; class Aves; order Passeriformes; family Pipridae; genus Pipra; species Pipra filicauda. The sequence goes on along the minus strand of NW_024104378.1, from coordinate 627,303 downwards.
CCCGCTAAGATCATCTGAAGGAAGAGATGTGAGCACAGAGGAGAAAAGGCAATCATTATTTCCTTTTACAGAGGGAGACACGCAAAGACATGAGCTAGGAAGAAACAACAAACTCACCAACACCTGGGCATCTTCTCATGCAAAAAAAAGAAGAGAAGGTGGAAAAATCATTTGCATCCTAAATCATGTAAGATTTTCCCTGATACAAGATTCCCAAAATCAGAACTGTGAGCCGAAAAGGAAGCAAATACCAGCATGGATTTTTCCATCAGCCCACAAATGGATAATGTGCTGTTGCCTCTATTGACAGACACAACAGCTCCTCTCTCCTATAAAATTATTGTACCATTTTCAGTTGTTATTGAATTTTTCTCAACCTTTTCAAAAGTAACAATCCCCCTAATGCAAGGTTAACTCATCCCTTTACTTCCCTTTTGCTCAGGGAGATGGGTCTGTGTTTTACATTGACTACTGCCATGTGGGAAGCATCAGCAAGGAAGAGGGCTGACCGTGTTTTCCAGAGTGTCTGTGAGAGCAACAGGCACAACAAGGCTGTAGCCAAAGCAGCTGCTCATTTGGGGAGATCCTGTGCCAAACATCGAGGGTAGGAAGCTCCTGTAACTCAACAGCAGCAGCAAAGGGACGGCAGGACCACGCTCACAAATTTGACAGCAATTTATCCCCAAAAAGCACACGGGCATGACATGAGATGAGAGAGCACCAAGGGGAGCTCTGCTCACTCCCAAGGACTGAGCAGCCGACACTTCACGAGCAATATGCAGAAAGAGAGAAACACTCTTCTCTTCAAAGGGAAATTGGGCCCTCGGTGGCTTTGTCTCATGTTTGTTATAACCCCAAACTGTTCACGCTCTGCGTGACTCTGGTTTTAATCATTTATTCATCAGCGCAGTTTGACGGCCCCTCTGCATTCCAGGCTGAAGCTTTTAAACCCTTCCTATGCTGGAGGCATACAGAAAGGAGCAAGTGCTTTCCCTGGGACCTGGAAATATAAGTAAATATGACAGGCTCTGGTTCCATTTTTTGTATTTCCCCACACACATCAAAAGCCATTACTTAGGAACAGATGCTGAGGACAGACGGCAGATCTGGGGAGATGGGAAGAAAACCTCTAACTTTTTAAAGCCAGGTCTGTGAGAAGTGATCAAACATAATCCATTCACTAGTGACCTGCTCCTCCCTCCACCAACTCCTCTTTGAGTCTGAAATAAAATTACTCCTCTGAAGCCTCCCATTAATGGATGAAAAGACTTCCAGCCTTTCTCCAGCTGAAATTGGATGGGAGCCACGATCCCCAGCACATTTGGTTATTGGAGCTCAGATGCCTGTGCTTGGATTTGCTTTTCTTTTAAAAATAAACTAAAAGAGCTGCCCAGAGTGATGTTTGCAGAAGTGACAGATCCAGGGGAGAGGCTCAGTGTGGTACACGCTTCTCCTTCCCAGAGGCAACCAGAGCTGCCAAGCCCTGGATCTCCCCATGCAGCCCAGCCAAGGTATAAAGAATCAGCCCAGCCTGGCTCACACAGATAACAGCAGAGCCAAGGACAAAGTTTGCTCCCAGACGTAGCACAGGCTCTCCTGGCCTTTGGGAAGTCAGGGCTGTGACCACATAAGATGCAGCAGCGACCCTGGAGCGACACCTCACACACAACCTCAACGAGTGCCAGGTCTGCAGCTCCCTCCCACCACCGGGAAAAGGTGCCACAGGTGACAGCACACCCACAGCACGTCAGGGCAAGCTTGTCCCAAATCACACACCACCTTTGGGCACTCAGCAGTCCTAGTTCCCTAGAAAGAAGGGTCTAATTAAGATGATTTTGATGGCTTTGCATGCGACATTGTAAAACAGGGTATGGTTTTTAGAGGGTTTGATCCTCAGAGGCACCTTAAGTCACACACGCAGTGAGGCTGGCACCAAAACAGCAGCTCTTTGCAACTGTAGGGTAGTAAATCTGCATCTTGGCATATTTATCATGGAAGGGTTTTCAGGGCACAGCCAGGGCTGTCACTGCACAGGCAGAACATCACAGCTTGAAACCTGCCCGGCAGAGCCGAGCGGGCAGCACACGCCACAACTGGGTCACTGGAGTGGAGATTTCCATAAGCTTCTCCCATCACTCATCAGAGCAAGCTTTTTCTTTCAGGTTTTTGAATACTTTTATTTCCCACTCGGCACAAAAGACTGGAAGACCTCCTGGAATCTGATCTTGTGTTTATCAATGCAAAGCTGACAGGGAGCCTTTTCCTATTAGAATATCTTTCCCTTAAGGCAAGAGCAAGGATGGTCCAAGGCAAAGATAAGCTGTTCCTGTTGTTCAAACTCAAAATGGATCCTCTTCGGCCAAAAGCCTCAGCAGAGGCTGAACTGCTGTCTGACTGACCTCATGACTTGCTTCAAAATGCTCCTGTCTATAGGGTACCTGGCACAGCCAGGTCCTGGTCTGGAATGGGGACGTCAACATGTGACTGTTACAGCAAGAGCAGCTGCATGGAGGGCACACAGCTTCTCCTCACTCCATCTCTCCAGACTCACTGACATTTCCATGGAGCTACAGTCACCACACAGGGAGTGCTCAGCCTCAGCAGCCTGAACTGCTGCAGGAAGGGAGCCCCTGGAAATGGATGCTCTAGTGAGTGCTTGGTGCAAGCCCAGAAGCCTCCAAAAAGCACTTGGTCACAGGCTTTCTCTGCTGCCCAGTAGGAGAAGGCTCACTTTGCAGTTCTCCCTTAATGAAAGCATTGATCTCTTCTCCTCTGGCCACCAGAGTGCACAAAACCTGCATAAAAATCTTTTAAATGTCTCCTCCTGCACAAGCAAAAAGCTGGCACCTGGGATAGGGTCAGCAGCAGCTGAGGAATGCAAACAGGAACAGCACAGCTGGAGAAGTAAACTCAGCTTGGAAGCAGGTTATGGTGGGAGGATCATGTAGGGATGCTGAGGCTGCAGCTTGCTCTGGCTCCAGAGGAGGTTTCTGCCCTCCCAGTTCTCACCCTTGAAAAACACTAAAATAATTATATCACAGCCAGCTGTGCCCCACACAGCTGCTGGGAGGAACACACTGCCAGGCTCACTGCTGTTCTCCTGCCTGCTCTGTGCCCACAGCAGTGCTGAAAACTCTCCCTCTCAACCATCCCTGCCATTTCCAAGCCCAGAAGCACAGACAGGCACAGTGGATGCTGCTCCCATGGCCCCCAGGCAGAGAAGGGCTCCCTGTAAAGACACTCCACCCCATGGAGTACAAGCACCAGAGGACTTTGCATGTCACGTACAAGTCGACTAATTCTGGAAAGTAAGGGTCCATTTATAAACCCTTTATTAATAAATGATTAATAGATGCAGCCATATTTTTTAATAACTTGCAATAAAAAGATGCTACAAAAAGCTTAAGCAAGACAGTCTTAACAGATGGTGCTATAAAGTGAATTATAACATGTACAGTAGCTGGTGCAGAGTAATGGATGTCCTCATTTAATAAAAAGAATCTGATTTTATGCAGCAACTTTCACGCTTGAGGCACCTCAGTACAATTTAACAAGTCCTCATGGCCTCAGCAGTAGCTTGTGTGCAGCCACAGACATCAGATGCTGCTTTAGTGAGGGAGAGGACGTTGGTCAGGACACTGGGGCTACTCCACAGTCCTGATTTTTCACCTTTCCTTGGCCAGCTCCCAAAAACAGACGGAAAGGTCTGAAAGCTGCCACCTCCTAACACTGCACCGCAGGGAACGACAAGCAAGCCTTGGTCTGGGGCTGGAACTGTCTTCTCAGGAAAAAAAAAAAAGAGCATTATTCCCACCACCAAACCCAGACTGCCATCTGCATCCACGACTATGAGGCATGCCGCAAATTATGTAATTTAATAAACACTGTAATAATAAAGTATTTATTTTGTATAATGAAGTGTTAGTGATTAGAAACCAAACACACATCGGGCGTGCTGCTGCGGTTTCTCTTGAACCTTTGCCAGTATCACTCAAGGCTAAATATGTCTGCAGCAGGTTGAGAGTAAGTTCCTCGCCTTGTTTTGATCAGCCTGTCAAGTGTTTTAGCTGCCAGTCGAGTTTCTTTATATCACACTATAATTGGCTGCTTTCTCAAGGTGCAGCGAAGGAAAAAAAGCACACGGCAAAACTTGGGCTCCTTTGGCAAAATCCTCCACTGCTGCTTTGCTGAAAGCTGATTTCAGTAGCAAAGGGCATTTTGTAAACAGCTGGTGAAAATAGAGTGGAACTGAAAGGCAGCTTGCATTAAACTCCACAAGAAAGCCTTATTTACCCTCCTGTGCTCGCTTTGTAGTGTCGATCAAACCACTTGCAGCTCCCAGGGGAGGCCCTCGGAAAAATAAAGGGAATACAAAAAATAGAAAAGCAAATGACGTCCTTCAGAGCCCCAGTGCACCTGAGAGGTCCCAGAACAGCACCCCAACCTCCCTGCCCAAGTTCAAGCTCCAGGGTCAAGCGGCTGCCACCGGCGCTGTCCCTGCGTGCCCTTGGACACGTCTGGGGAGAGCTTGGATCAGGGAGGGCAGGAGGGGTGTCCCACTCCCCCATCCTGAACCCATCCCTCAACGTCAGCTCATTGATTTGCAGAGCAGAGAAAAACACCAGGGGACAAGGGACCATCAATCACCGGTGGCACAGGACGTGGAGCAACGCGCCCTCCAGAGGCTTTGGTTCCAGGATCCCAGCACCAGCTCTGCCTCCCAGCACTGGCCACGCTCCCAGCTCCAGCACACGCCTGCCGCACCCCAAGCTTTTGGGGTCACACCCTCAGGTCACGGGAGGACAATTTGGCAGCATCCATCAAGGAGAGAGCACTGATTACAGCTGCCGGGGGACTTTCCTGCCGCCTTCTACTGCAGCATCCTACCAATTTACTCTTGAAATTTGAGTGCAGAGCTGCCCCTCTGGGATTCTGGAGCTGTTCCACCCCAAAGGATCAGTGTTTAGGTGTCAGAGCCATCTTGACACGAGGAAGGAAGTGTCCATTTTCTGTGGTTGCTTCTCTGAGAAGCAGAAATAAGCACTGAAGAACTTCCCCGGTCCTGCCATCATTCAGATCGGAGCCAGGGCTCACCCTCACGTGGCAGCAGCACTGCCAGAGGCTTCCAGGTGTATCCCACAACTGTCCTTCCAGTATGACAAGTGTATGGACAAACACAAACAGGTAGAAAAGCCTGTTTAGTTACACAGCACAGGCTTGACAGGCTCCTTTCACTTTCCCACGGAATTCTGCAGTGACACCACACATCTCCCTTCTGCTACGAGGAGGCAGCAGCACCTGAAAACCCAATTATCCCTTAACAGTGACACTGCAGACACCATCCACGACACTGGGAGATGTGGATGAATGGTGCTGGACCCCAGGAGCTGGGAACTGTAGAACCTTTTCCATCTTCCTGCTGCTTGCCCTGTTTCTAGTCCCTTTTCATCCTCTCTTTACATCGTTTACCTGCCACTGCTGCACAGAACAAAGGAGAAGCAGAACACTGGGACTGGTGTTTCCTGGCTCAGCTACAAAACGACATTATAAATGCATCATTCAGGTAAGGTTTCCCTCCTGCCACCTTTCCTAAAAGCTGCGAGAAGGTCTGGATTTGCAGACTCTCTCATATCACTGAGTCCAAACCAACAGCTCTGTTAACACTTGTTTCTCCACAGAGGAAGAGCAATGTTTCCATGCACGTGAGGAGAACCAGTATTTCTCTTACCTGAGCTGCAAGAAACTCTAAAGGCTGTGTTCTGTCACGTAATGTCATACAAAACACTACAGATATAGGATTGGAAGGGAAAAATTTGGAGTGGGCTGCCCAAGGAATCACCATCCCTGAAGGTGTTCAAGAAACAACTGCATATGGCATTCAGTGCTCTGGTCTAGTTCCAAGGTGGTGATTGCTCACAGATTGGACTCGATCTCGGAGATCTTTTCCAACCTGAATGATTCTGTGATTCTGTGAAATGCAAGGTATCAAAAAAGCCAACAAGCAGCACAGCTACAAGCAGCACCCAAGAGAAGAATCCAGCATTTCCACCTTTCCTGGCACTAAAAAAATTAAGAACCCACCAAGAGCATTTGCACCCAGAGTTAGGGTCCGTGGAAGGGCCCACCAGCAGCCAGAGACCCCCAGCCCCACGAGGAGGAGCAATGTTAAGTACGTCACGCTTAAACAAGCTGCAGCCTCTGGAATAGCATTTACCCCGGACTGAGTGCTGTGAACCACACACAGCCAGTGGCTAAAGAGCCTGGAATTCTTAAAGAACTTATTTCCAGAGTTGCTCTAATTACAATGCACGGGGTCCTGCTGCTGAATTTCAAAGGCAAGGCTCAATCCCTCCAGGCTCACCATCTGTGCGCTGAATTCCGGGAACATGATGCACGTCGCTCCCACCCACAGAGGACACAGGAGCTTATTGATCACCCCGTGGACATGATGCAAAGGCAGCACGTGCAGAATGACATCCTCCTTCTTCCACTCCCATTTTTCAACCAGCCCTGTGGTCTGCAGAGCAAAACAAACAACACAGTGTTAGGGCAGGAGGAAGGATTCTCCTGAGGTATCCAAACCCCAAATCCCTGGGCATGGCTGCCGGCAGGAATCCCAGACCTGCCTGGGCACAGAATCTTTCCTTTAGGATCAGCACGAGCAAAATTCCCACCACAACAGCAGAACAGAAGAGGAACACCTTTTGCATCTTTATATATCAGCAAAGCCCTTCCTTGTTGCTGAGAAATAGTCAACAGTGATTTTAAGCAGGGCCTACAAAAATATCAGCCTGCTGCTACACATGCAGACTTAGCAGCAATAGTAATCAAAAAACTAATTTTCCCAGAATTCTGTTGACTGTTTGGACACTGATGACACCAGGCTTTTAGCATCTGTAAGGGATAAACAGTAGGACCAGAAAATCACTGATAAGCAGAAAGTAGGTTTCATGTTAGTAAAAAATGTTGATGTAACAAGCTCCCAAAAAACTCTGCTCTGAAGGGATAATTATCAGGTTTCGGGGCGACCATGCCCTTCAGAGCCCAGTGCTGGCAACTGGAAAACTTATTTCCAGCCACCCAAAAATAAAAAAGCATTTGAATAGTGGAATTTGGTCGTGTTCCTCACAATCCTCTTCCACAGTGCAGGGAGCAGCTTTAAGGCTTTCTGGAGGACAGTACAAAGGATGGGAACTGCTCAGGCCACCCCCAAATGATCAGCATATTTGTAAGGGAAGAGATTCTTTGCCCAATATAGCCAAGCCCTGGCTCTATCCATCAAGGCTTTCATTCCACGCCCGACACTGTGGTATCTGAGCGCCCAGAACAACGTCAGCTCCCAGAGCTATCCCTAAGGCCTGCTGTATTCCCTGCCCTTTTTCCCTAATGGCGGGAGTCTAGCAGTTGCAGGCACTGATAACCAAGTGGTGATGTAGTCAGCAGGCTCATTCAAACTTTTAATTCCTTTTGGCTCTGAGAGCTAATGGATTTTTTGCCTTGGGGATACAGACCTGAATAATGCACAGGCTTCACACAGCACTGGGCTGGGCTAAGATACATTCCAGTCAGGAGAAAAGATTCTTTCCTAGTCACAGCGTAGAAAAGCAAACTGCAAAGAAATGAGTTTTTTTGCCACAGGTCTCATCCCTTCTGCTTTCCAGGAAAGTAGGGAGGAGAGTCCACCTGCCCTGGGATGCAGCTGCAGCAACACCACCAGACCAAGGTTTAGAGCCTCAAACGCTGCTGGCTGTTCACTTTCCAAGTGCTGAGGATTTCTGAGTTACAGCCTCATAGCTCCCTGCAGGAATTTGATAGCGGGAAGGTGTGTTTGCAACTCCAAAATCCAAGACTTTGGAGGGGGAGCAGCACTCACCACAGCCTGCACGTTCTCATGGGTGCTGAGGACACCCTTGGGCCGCCCCGTTGTCCCGCTGGTGTAGATGATCATGGCTCCTCTGTCTTTCCACGAGGAGCAGGCTGTCAAGGGACCCTCTTCCACAGCTGTATGGCCTGTGGATCCATCACTACGGGACTTGGGAAGCGGCAGCATTGGGATTCCCAGTTTCTCAGCAATAGGGGCTATTTTCCCCACGTATTCCTCAGCTGCGATAACCAGAGCGCTCTGGGAATCCTGGATCACGTACTCCAGCTCTGGCACGGGGTGTTTCCTGTACAGGGGCACCGCTATGCCCCCGCTCATCCACGAGGCCCACTGGGCCACCACGTACGAGGCATCATTGGGACACAAAAATGAGATCCTCTCTTCCTTCAAGTCCCTGCTGGAGCACTCCAGAACTCTACAGATCTCCCGGGATAAGTGCAGGCTCTGGCCGAGCAGGTCTCTGTACGTGTGCTCCCTGTTTTGGTCAATGATGGCAATTTTGTCACCGAAAGCCAAAGCCCTGGTGAAGACAGGGTTGACGTCACTGCTGCAGGTGGCCCAGGCTGTTTGCAGACCCCTGTGGGGACAGCCAGCCCTCTTCCACCCCCATCTGGAGCAGGACAGGTCCCGGACACGGCTCCAGAGGGGCCGGCTCAGCCGAGGGAAGAGCAGGGAGAGCAGCATCCCGCCAGCACCACTTGTTTTGGAGTGATTCTGCAGAAAGCAATTACAGGAGCAGATAAGTATGTGCAGAGATTACCCAGGGGGTTATTCCCACCAAGGAGAAGTGGCAGCCTTCATTTGAATAACATCCACTGTATTATTGATGTCCCCACTTCAGGCTGTCATATCCCTGGCACGCTGGGCAGTGCCTGGATGAAACAGGAGCCTGAGACCCTTCCCTGCACAGCCTCCACATCCGTAAAAACCAGCTAACTTAAATTATGACCTAGTTTTCATAGAATCGTGGAATGGTTTGGGAGGGATCTTAAAGCTCATCCAGTCCCACTCCTGCCATTGGCAGGGACACCTTCCAGTAGCCCACGTTGCTCCAAGCCCTGTCCAACCTGACCTTGAACACTCCCAGGGATGGGGCAGCCACAGCCTCTCTGGGCAACCTGTGCCAGGGCCTCACCACCCTCACAGGGAAGAATTTTTTCCTAATATTTTTCTGAGGTATCCCCTCAGTCCCTTCCAACCCAAACCATTCCATGATTCCATGAAGAATCCTAACTCCCTCTGCACAGCCTAGAGCTCTGTCTGGGAACTCAGCAGGAAGCAGCACCCTCTCCATAGAGCCCTCAGCAATGGGGAGCAAAGAGGAGAGAACAGGCCTGTGGCAGGAGAGAGGGATTTACTGCACAGAATCCAATTACCACCAAAATATCCCCAGAGAGATTCCATGACAAGAGGAAACAGCCAAAGGATGACAAGTCCTCACTCTCTGAGAGTGTCCGTGACACTTCCTTGGCACCAGCAATCACAACTTGATTTCCTACAATTTTTTTGATAAATACCTATTAGTGGAGCAGCTCGGCTCAAACAGCCTCCCAGCTCAGCTCCCCACTGTGGGGAGGAGCTGAAACAAAAGGGATCTAGGCTGGCAGCTCCCCAGGGAATTGCTGAGCAGGGCTTTACCCAGCTCAAGTGTTTGTTTTTCTGTAACCCCGCAGTCTCTCCCCTCCACCTTCGGAGCGTTTCTCCACCCAGACACCGGCTCTGCTCATATTTTCTTTTGCATATTGACCTCAATTTCTGCTTCTGCAAAACAAACTTGTGATTTACTGCGGAAACATCTGGGGGAGCAGAGAGGCTTCAAACCCAGAGTGGGGTGACTGTGTGAACCCCTGACATTTGCCACCAGGATGGAAAAAAACAAAGCAGGTCATGACCAAATTCGTGTGACATCTTTCCACTGCTCTGCAGAGACTAAAAGATAAAGAGCCAACACATTTTGTAACTTAAACCGAACCCGGGACATTAACTGGAAGCAGTGGTTTCCCAGGATCCTGCTCTCAGCATTCTCCCTGTTCCCTGTATGGCTCCAGAGCAGGTGTTTGTTGCTCCTTCACAACAGTTCCTTCCAAAAACATCCCATTATCCCATTCCCATGAGTCTAGATTTAATGGAGCAACAAACAGCAGCACCTTCAGCCAGGCCTGGGCATTAGGGACTTCAGAGAACTGGGCTTGTCTACGTGTGCAGACTTACAGACACTCAGGGGAAAGTAAATCCAGGGGCTGTTTTCTTTCCCCTCCCATTCCCCAGGGATAACTGGGACTACAAAGTCTGGCACAGTACACCTGGAAACAAAGTTTGTCACCAGGGCCCATGGGAAGATCATGGTAGCACAGAGATGGGGCTCTGCTGCTTTGGAAAAGAAGGTTCAAACCCCCCTGGAAGGGAAGGTCCAAGAAGGGAGGGTCTGTCCCCCCCAAGAAAGGGAAGGGTCCAACCCCTCCCCCTGGGAAGGGAAGGGTCCAAACCCATCCTCCTATGACTGAGGAATTTAAAGCAGCCAAGGGCACCCACCAGCTCCCAGCACAACCAAACCAGTGCAAACTGGAAGCTGACCCAGTGCAGACCCATCCCTGTCCACTCTGTGACAACCCCCTCTGCACCTTCTGAACATAAAGGGCATAAATTGCATTCCCTGAAGTAAAATGATCCATGGAGTTACTCTGAGCTATTCCAAACTGATTTATAATAGGAAATAATCATCATTCCAGCTCTGATCGTGGCTTGGTGATGTAACTATCACTGAAAGTCCAACCTGCAAGATTCCATCCTTTCCTCATTTATAGACATAAATACAAAGCAACTCGGCTTTTTCTACAACAGAGGAGATAAAAAAATACTTTATTCTTGGAAAATAATAAAATAACTTAGAGAAAGAGATGTGAGAAAGGTATCAAATAATGATTGAGATGCTGATTATTCTCCCCTTCTCACAAAAAAAAATAGAGAAATATTTAATCCTAGAAAGGTTTGTGTTGGAAAGGACCTTACAGCCTACCCAGTCCCACCTCCTGCCATGGGCAAGGGCACCTTCCACTAGACCAGGTTGCTCCAAGCCCCTTCCAACCTGGCCTTGAATGCTTCCAGGGATGGGGCATCCACGGAATACCCTGTGCCAGAGCCTCACCGCCCTCACGGGAAGGAGGGGTCTAATTCTTTTCCTATCCCAGACCGGATTCCTCCCCCCCCAGCTCTTTGCCCTCACCCTACTCACGGCACGCCCCAGAGCAGAAGCAGCAGGAAAACCCTTCGTCCCACGATTCCCGAAGTCCCGCGGGCACGGACCGGCCTCGCCGCGGCCCCGCCACAGGCCCCGCAGCCTGCGGGACCCCCTCGGGGCCGCCCCGACCCCGCCGCCTCCTGCGGGCCTCACCTGCCGCCGGGGGACCGCTCCGCCCGCGGACGGCTCCGGGCGAACACAGCGCGACGGTCCGAACGTTCCGCGCACGAACGTTCCGCCACCGCACCAACCCGCACCTGATTTATGGGGATTTGGCCCCAAACAGCTCACGGGGGGCGGGGCTGGGGGCGCCGCGGAGCCGACGGTCACTGCAGCAACCTGGAGCGTCCTCATGGTGTCCTCTGATCTCATGGCGGGTGTTCATGGTATCATGGAGCTGCAGCTCTGCCTGGGGGTGCTGGGGCCACGTGCCCAATCCACGGGACTTCGGGATTTTGGCACGGATGAGGGATCGCCTGGACTCATGGGACCTCCAAGGTGTGGAGAGAAGTCCCTGGGGTGCACAGACATCTTAGAGACACACAGACACCCATGGGACACACAGACATCCCATGGACACATGGACGTCCCTGGGACACAGGGATATCTCGGGGACACACAGACATCCTGGATACACACAAACACCTTGGGGATGTACGGACATCCAAGGGATGCTCAGAGGTTGCCGGGTGGCACACAGTGTGTCCCCTGCCAGCCCTGCTCCCCGGTGGAGCCATGTTTTTCCGGCCGTGCACAGTGTTCCGTGAAGCGGCACAGCCGGGGTGACCCCCCACCCACCTCCCCAGGTGTGTTTCCACCAGGGCCGGCGGCCACAGCCCACGAGGCACAGCGGGGTGGGAGCGGAAACAGGGCCGGGAGCCTGGCCTAGGGCAGAGCCCAGCCTAGGGCAAAGCCTGGCCTAGGGCAGAGCCCAGGCCTGGCGGAGGCGTGCAGCCAACAAGCATGTTCCAGCTGAGCTCCCAGAGCCCCACTGCAAGGAGTACCATTGCACAGCACCCCATTTCACAGCGCTCCATAGCACAAATCTCCATTGCACAGCTCCCTCCTCATTGCACATCTCCTCTCTTACCCAGCTCCCCATTGCACATCTCTCCATCTCCTGGCTCCCTCCCTGTGGCACAGCCTTTCCCCGTTATGCAGCACCGTCTCCCTTGCACAGCACCCCATTGCCCGGCTGTCACACAGCTCCTGTTGCACAGCTCCCCAAAGGATATGTTCCATGGCTCCCTCCCCGTTTCATGTCTCTCCATCACACCACTCCCTCCCCATGGCACACTCCCTCTCCATTGCATGACTCTCCACTGCAGAACTCCCTCCTCATTGCACAGCTGCAGCACAGCTCCCTCCCTCTTGCACACTTCCCCATCACACAACTCTCCCCCCCATTTCTTCCCCATTTCGTGCCTCCCCAGTGCATGGTTCCCTCCCCATTGCACACTCCCTCCCTGTTGCACAACTCTTACACACCTCTCCATCACTCAGCTCCCTCACCATTTCACAGCTCCCGATCGCACGCTCCCTCCCTGTTCCACATCTCCCTATTGCACAGGTCCCTCCCTGTTCATGCTTCCCCATCACACAGCTCCCTCCCCCCATCCTCCCCACTGCACAGCTCCTCGTGTCATGTCTCCCCATTGCACAGCTCCCTCTCCATTTCAAGGGTCCCCATTTCATGGTCCCACAGCTCCCTTCCCACTGCACAACTCAGCATTGCACAGCTCCCTCCCTGCTGCACAGCCCCCTCCCCATCGCACATTTCCCCATCACGCATCTCCCTCCCCATTTTCTCCCCATCACAGGGCTCCCTCTCCATTGCACAGCTCTTGCACGACTCCCCATTGAACACTCCCTTCCCATTTCACACCTCTCCCTCACATGGCTCCCTCCCCATTTCACATCTTCCCATTTCACAATTCCCCATTGCATGACTCCCTATTGCACACTCCCTTCCCGTTCCCCATTTCAAGCCTCCCCATTGCACACTCCCTTCCCGTTCCCCATTTCAAGCCTCCCCATTGCACAGTTCCCTCCCCACTGCACACTCCTTTCCCATTTCACACTCCCTTCCCATTTTACACCCCCTCCCTATTTCCTGGCCCCCTGTCACACACCTGTCCCATGCAGAGCTGCTGCAGGAGGGTCTGAACATCCCCAGCAGCTCTGGGCTGGCCCCCAGTGACAGTAGGTGCCACCTCCCTGCAGAGGGTTCAGGGTAGCTGTGCCCACCTGCTGCCCTGCACCTGTGCCCACCCTGGCCTTGCCACTGCCCAGCTTGACCCTGTCACCACGACCCTGGCCCTACCAGTGCCACTGTCATTCTCCACTTCGCACTTGCCATCTGTCACTGGCCTCCCCAGGCCCCGCAGGCCGCAGGGATTAACACCCCCCTCGCCAGGGGATGTGTGCCCACAGGGGGGTCTCTGATGCCAGCAGGGTGTCACCACCCCCGTGGTGGTTCAGGGGCTGGCAGGGACAGGGTGCACGGGGTGAGGACAGGTTTGGGACATCCATGGATTCCTGTGTCAGGCAGGATGCTCCTCTGTGCCTCTTCAGCGTGTTCAGAGACCCCCCGCCCTGGGGAGGGGGGGGGTTCAGGGCCGTCCCCCCCGACCGTGGCAGGCGGCAGGGCCAGCTGGCCGTGCACACCAGATGTCCACCCCGACCCACCCTCTGCTGCTCCGGCCCCCAGCACCTGGTGCCCACCGGCCATCTGGAGGCAGCCACATCCCTGGAGACGATGCTCAGCCACGGCCACGAGCAGCAGCCGGCCACTGCCGTCCATTCTGGGGCCACACGCTCCCATCTGGGGCTGTGAGGAAGGAGGGGTCCCCTGGGAGGGGTCAGTCCAGATGTGCCATCACAGCTGGGAGCAGAACACCCAATGTCATGGAGCAACCAGACACCGGAAAACCAAAGCCGGGGCGCACCACAGCCCTGCTCACCCATCGCCCCCCTTCCCCAGCTCACGGGGCTGTTGAGATGGTCCCCAGAACACTGGGATGCCCCGAAAATGCCACCGCGGTTTGTCCCCTCCCTCCCTCCCGGCTGGGTGTGAGTCCCACAGCCCGCACCGGAGGGAGGGTTTTCCGCCTTCTCCGCCACCCCCCCCCCCCCCGCCGCCTTACTCAGCTCGGTGATTAATTATGGATCCAGCAGAAAGCTTTTATTGCGTTCGAGTTTACTTGTGGCACATCCGTATTTATTAAAAAAAAAAAAAAAGGAAAGTAATTACTGGGTGGTGTAAACACCGCAAACACCGCTGGGTTCCAGGGAGCTCAGTGCTCAGGGAGAGCACCATGGCTGCCAGAGGCTCCATCCTGGTGGGATGGTGTGGCATGGCATGGCATGGCATGGCATGGCATGGCATGGCATGGCATGGCATGGGGGAACTGGAAGCTGCCACACAGTGCTGTTTCGGGTGAGGATGGAGTGAGGTGGGAGCCCATCCATCCCCACTGGGACACCCCAAGACCATGGGAATTGTGTCCCTATCCCCATCCTGCCCCAGTCCAAGGAGGGACAGAGCCGGAGCGCATGCCAGGATCCCTGATTGCTGCCCAGGAGGGTGTTGTAAACAAGGGGGAGTGAAATGTTTGATCTCCATCCATCTGCTGGAGCCTAATCCCCCACCCCTCGTGCCTCATCACTTCCCAGTCTCCCTAATCTGCTCCCCGCCAGCCAGCGGAAGGTCAGTGCCGGGTGTCCCCCACCACATGCCCTGTGGCACCGTCTCAACCAGGAGGCTGACAGGGCTGGTAGGGCCATAAGGTGGGAGAAACCAGATTAAGTGTCCCCATTTGGGGGTTTAATCCCTGTGCTGCTGCTGCTGTGATGGGAAGGCACAAGACAGGGACAAGATCTCCCTCTTTCCCTTGTTCTCCTCTGTATTTCAGAGGTCCCCCCATGCCTGCATCCCACCCGACATGAGCATCCATTGTCAGAACCACTACCCACACTGGAGCGACAGGGCACAGGTTTGTCCCCAGGGGCCTGTGGGGGACACGATTGCCATCGGGACTCCCTGGGGACAGGAGCAACTCGGAGCTGCTCGGCGTGAAGTGGAGCCATAAGTGGCTCCTGTGTCACGTGCTGAGGATAAGTGCAAAATGGCCCTATTATGATAATTGCACAGAATTATGATTGATGGAGATTAACTGCTTATTTGAGGAAATGGCAGGCGCACGTGTGACACGGGCAGGCTGGGGCACAGCCACCGGGGCATGGGGACACAGGGACATGGGCAGAGTGGCACACCAGGATATTCTTGGGATCTTCATATGGCACAGTCACCACCATCCTCGGAGGTGCCATGTCCCCAGCTCTCGGGTTGGGATGTGCCACCACACAGGAATATTGGGGGCTGCATGGCAGGAGGACCCACTTATACCTCATCCTGTCCCATGGAAGGCTCCTGGTATCTCCTGCCAACTCCATTAAAGACATCCCTGATTAGGGGGTAAACCTGTTAAACAGGGATGGCAGCGGCTCTCCATGTGCTCACTGTGCTCTGTGCCCCCAGGCTGTGCCATGGGGCTTTGTTGTGGGGCTGAAGAGGGGGCAGGGGGCAGCCCTAGGATCCCCATGGCTCCCAGTGAGCGTGGCTCTCAGTAAATGACTTATTTTGGGAGAACTTGAACAGGAACTGGGCTGGCTCTGTTTCCTACTTCCAGCCCAGTTGTTCCCACCAATGTCCCCTGGCCTCAGGGACCCTCCTGGGTTATTGGTGCCAGGAGAACCCAGGCTACAGTAGACGTCCAAGACACACTCCCACCTCTCCCTTCAAAAATACACCAAACCCAGGAATTTGGAGAAGAAAAGCCAGAAAAGCAGGGTCGGTTGTGATGCCGATGGCTGGCCAGGATGGAGCCATGACATGACTGCACTGCCAGGGCCAGGATTTCGGCACAAAGTGAGGATGTTGTGCTGCATGAGGCTGAGACAGCCATGTCGAGCAACACACGGCCAGAGGGCACCCCAAAACCCCCCACCCATCACCAGAAGTCCCTCCTCCGCTCTCCCCTTCCCAATTTCCTGGGCCTCCCTTCGCAGCAGACGGATGCTGGGTAAGAGGTGTGTCTATGGGAGCCGTTCTCGCCATGCAGCATCGCTGGTCTGCGTCGGCACTTACCATCCCTGGGATGGGCTTTCGCGGCTGGACTGGGGGCACGAGTGGGGACAGACGGGGCTGAGCCTCTCCATGTGAAACCGGCACCTCGGCCAGGCTCCCGCACCTCCACGAGGGACAAGGACATTGCCCAGCTGGCCTTGGCCAAGGGAAGGGGCCCCTGGTGGGTCCCCACCACCGGGTACAGCGAAGCCAACTCTTTTCTCTGCATTTTCCCCTTTTCCTCCCCCCATTTGGCTTTTGGCAGCGGAGCTGCCGTGGCGGCTGGGGCACGCGGTGCCGGGGAAGGGCTGCCAAGCCTCGGCAGCCCCCCGCGGCCCCCCGGCCCACCGTGCCAAGGCTGGTGGCTGGCAGAAGGGCTGCCTGCGCCTGGCAGGGCTCCGTCAGCTGCGGGAGGATCCCTGTGCCGCGCTTGCTGCCAATTTCCCTGCGAGCTGGCACCACAGGCGGCTCTGGAGGCACCAGCGGAGAAGGCTGGGGAGGACGGATTGTGAAAGGGAGAGAGGAAAAAAAAAAATAATGGACACATGCCATCGCTGGAGCGGTGAGGCTGCCAAAACGCCAGCAGGCAGCGGGGGCCAAAATCCACCAGTGGCGGAGAGGAGGGTCTGGCAGCGCGGGCACATGGAGGACGGGCAGCACGGCAGAGGCACAGCGTGGCCGAGGCAGGATGGGCAGCAAACGGAGGAGCCGGAGACAAGAGAGGTATTTGCCTTCGTTTTCAAGGGTGTGCGTGTGCGTGCATGTGTCTGCAGCCGGGGCTGTGCATCCCGGCCAGCTCAGCGCATCCCGGCTGGCTCAGCTCCATGCAGGCTGCCCATGGCCTCCCTGGATGTCCTGCTGCTCTCCTGCCTGGCCTGTCCCATGGCAGCCCTTCAGTCCTTCCACTGCTGTCTGGAACAGGCAGGCAAGGGCTCTGAGTGCCGGTCAGGCTTGGTCGGTGGCTGCAGAGGGGATTTGCTGCACGTGGGGCCGGCAAGGGAGGTTGTGGCTTTGTGTGGTTGGGCTTTGTCTACCGGGGGCACAGGGCTGGGAGCCACAGGGGCTGTGGGCAGGGAGGTGTGAGCCAAAGTCCTGCTGCCAGCAGAGCTGGACTACTGCAGAGCTGAGCCTGGTGGCTGAGTGAGGAGAAAGGGAGGGTGGGCAGTGAGTCCCCCACACTCACCACCATACTGGGGAGGAAGAGGAGGGAAAGGGAGGATTTTGGTGCACTGGGAAGCTCTTGGTCCATGACCATGACCTGCATGATGCCAGGGTCATAGCCACAGCATGATGCGTGAAGGAGATGGGGGTGTGAGTGGTTGTGGGAGCCTTAGGGAGGAGGCTGAAGGTGCAGGACAGAGCCTTGGTGCTACCACATGCTGGTCCAGCTTGCAGAGCATGCTGCCTGCCCTGTGCTGCAGGAGCAATGTTGGAGCCAGCAGCAGATGCCAGGAACACTGTGGTGTCACCGCTCCACAGGCACCATGTGAAGGCTAAGGGTCCCAAAGTGCCAAACCTGCCCAGTGTGAGGGAAAGGAGATGGCACTGAAGGGAAGCAGGGTTGTTGGCAATCCCAAATCTCAAGCCACCCTGATTCCTGCCTGATGCTCTGCACCCTGGCTGTGCCCAATGATGTCCACTTGGCACCAATCCTACCAGGACAAACCTCTCTCAGGGTCCCTGACCCCAGCATCCATCATCTGCAGGAACCAGGGCAGGGACCCCAGCATCCAGCTTCGAGGGCATCAGCATGTCCCTGAGAGGGATGTGGAGGGAGACAAGAGGAGACATCTCATCTTATCCCATCCCATCCCAGGCTCCATCATCCCAGGCTCCATCATCGCTGGCTGGGCTGGTCAGCACCTGGTAACCCCAACTATAAGCTGGAGGAGCAGCTCTGTCCATTCTTTCATTGGATATTTGGACTAAACACAGTACCCTGCTGCAGCCTGGTCCCCCAAAATGTCCCATGGAGAAGGATCAGAAAAGATCCCTCCACCTGGATGGCACCACTGCAGCCCCTCCACCTCCCCAGAGCTGTCATTCACCGGAGGACGAAGCCCCACACCTTCCCTGCACTGCCCATCACAGGGCCAGAGGGGCAGGAACGCTCCCCATGTCACGGGATGATCCCCCCATCTCCCCCTTTCCCTCATTTTCCTCCGTATTTCACAGTTCCTGCTTCCTGCACAAGGCAGGGGTCTCCAGGGACTCCAGCCAGATGTTCTCTGCAGCACACCACATTGCTTTCCTAATGAAATATTCATGGAGCCTCTCTGCCTCTTGCCATGAAAGCCTTCTGCAGCTCCCAGCCATGGAAACGCTGTGCAGGCAGCATTCCTGCAAAGCTCCTGGCCCCCTGCTTCCCGCTTGCCACCTCCATCTTCCTCTTCCTCCTCCCACCAGCCATGCTGGAGTGAAGTCTTTGTCTCCTTTCACCTTGCAGGTGGACATAGTCAGGGCATAGCCAGGCCCATGTGCTGGGGACACTGTGTCCCTATGCGGCTGTTCCCCACCCCGAGGAGAGTCCCTCCATGGCTGGGAGAAGGGGGCAGGGGGGGTGCAGACCCTGGTGTGGGGCACGGAGGGGTGTCACCCCCCCCTCTGCCCAAACCACCCCTGCTCCTGGTGCTCCCGCCGGCTCCCAGCCAGCCCATGGCATTAGCGATGCTGTGCGCCATAATCCAATTAGGTTGTTTATGCAAACAATCAGGTTTTATGTTTCGGTAAAAAGCTTAAATAACCTTAATCAAAGCAAAAGACCTGAAATTGTCACCAGCAGGGGCTGTGGGTTGGTGGGTAGTGGGCAGGACACCCTCTCTGGCTCATGACACCCTGCCTGGGTCACACCCGCCACTGGCAGCCCTGGGATCTCCAGGGGGCTCAGCACCAAGGGCCACATGGGAGATGTTCTGCTCCATCCCAGCATTGCTGCCAGAGGTTCAAAGCCATCCCACTCACACTGGGGATTCCTGGTGCCCTTCAGCATCACGTCCAGCAAGCCCCAACCTGGCCCTCAAGTCATGGCCTGCTGGGACGTCTTGTCACCCCTGTCTCTAAATATGGGAACACTGAGGTGTGGCATCAGGCTGGAAGGATGCAGGAGGTCCCAGACAGTGACCGATCCAGCACGCTGCCACCATCCTACCTCACATCGCCAGTCTCAGCAGCTCTGACAGCACCACGGCATCCCAGTACCAGGAGAAAATCCCTGCAGTTTCACCTCAGGTCAGTGTGAGGTGGCACAAAGGACTGTGCTGTGTCCCTGTGCCTGCGTGGGGATGGGCATGGTGAGCTGGGGAGCAGGGCTGGCTCTGGAGGGCCATGCCCGCTGGCACTGCCTCCCGCATACCCCGAGTTTCTGGAGGAGTAATAAGCTATGCATGTAGTGTAGAAATAAAACATGTTCTGCAGAACAAATGATGTTAATTTGCTGAGAGGCTCTGAAGCCGAGTATTAGCAAAATGCCTTGAGGGAGAGAGCAGCAGCTGTGCTGGAATTAATGGCAACGTGCCGAATTAGCACTGCTATGCATCATAGTCAGAGGGAAAAAATTACCGGAGAGATGGGGAAAACAACCCCCTCTGTGTGCCAGCCCCGACCCTGGGGCACACTGCGGAGCAGAGCCGATGCGGTGGGTCCTGGTGCCCGGGGAATGCCCTTGCCCCGGCCCTGCCCAGGCGCACCATGACTCACTCTGAGCCCCATGGCCTCCTCTGCCAAGGTGTGTGTCCTCAGGAGTGCTCAGCATCCCTCTGGGATGGTCAACATCACTCCTGGGTGCTCAGCATTCCTGTGGGACACTCAGCATCGCTCTCATGTGCTCAGCATCCCTCCAAGACACCTGACGTTGCTCCAGGATGCTCAGTATCCCTCTGGGGTGCTCAACACTCTCCCAGGTGCTCAGCATCCCTCTGGGACATTCAACATTGCTCTCGTCTGGGATGCTCAGCATCCCTCTGGACCAAACCATGCCATTCCATCCCACCCCTCTCCCAGGGACTGTCTCCTCTCAGATCTGCATCCCTGCTGCTCTCCCACTCCTTCCCCTTCTTTCCGGGATATTATTCATCTCCTTGTCTGTTTATTTCTTCTCTTCACTCTTGGTGGTTGAGCACTGAAAGTCTGTAGCTCCTCATTGATTACTAACAGTGCATCTGGTTTATGGCTCCGCAGTCTCCTCCAGAGCATCCGTCTTCCTTCCCTGCCTCCTTCCTCCTGGCCGCCCACCACGGCATGGCCCGGCTGCCAGGAGCACACTGCGGACTGTGTGTTACCTCCTAATGGATGGTTCCAGTAAATTCCACACCTCTGATGAATATTTAATACCAACTCCCATCCCTGCTGCCTGCCGGAGGGGGATTGGTTTGGCAGGTACCACAGTGCTGCCAGCTCTCGTGGGAAATGGGGTTTGGCCCTTGGGTGCTGAACTCGAGCTCATGGAGATGGCAGTGAACAGTTATCCCAGTGGAGGCTGGGACTGGTGACATCCTGAGTTGGTATTCCTGTGAATCCTTCATCATCCCATGTGCCTGTCACAGCCCATGGCTGCTCATCCCCAGCATAAAACATCTCCAAAAATAAAACGTGTCTCTGTTTGTCTTGTCACCCTAAGTCTTTTCTCCTGCTTTTCATCTGCAGATCCCAGTCCCATGGGAGCAGCCCCCGCCTGGCCCTGGATGCCACTGTGTCACCCAGTCCTGGGGCACAGACTCACACCTGGTGGTGCCATGGGCCATGTGATATGACATGTGGATGTGCCACCGGTTTTGTCCTTGCTGGGATGTGCCAGCAACTGCTGAGCACCGAGCCTGCTGGTACATGGCAATGGGAATGACCTTCCGGCAGCCATCAGATTTCAGCATCCCCAGGAGTGAAGAAGGTTTATCCATTTGGAGGCTTATCCATGTGAACACCAGTACATGTGGAGCTTTACCAAATACACTCAGGCTCTTCTGGATGCCTCAGGGGACAGGATTTGGCCGGGGAAGGAGAAACGTGCTCCCAGCCGTGCTCTGGACCATGGGAGCACAGAGGCTGATGGTGGCATCACCCCGCAGGACCTGCATGGACACACCAAGGGCTGTGCCAGAAACTGCTCTGCACACCCGGAGCACCATCAGTCCTAATCCTGACCCTGCTTCTCAGTGTTCAGGGAATACTTCGGCGTGTATTCCTCATCCCCACCCCAAGCCGAGAGCTGTGGGTGTGTGAGGCCATCACACCCCTCTATTGCCGAGGAATTGGGCTGGGAAATCTTGTAACTGCATTGATTTTGGAGCGGGATGGAGAAGCTGGGGGAGGTACTGTGGGGTGCTGGGGATGCTTGGGGTGCTGGGAGTGCCCGGGCACAGGCAGGGCAGCGGGAGCTGCCGGTCACTGCCAGGTTACATCTGCCGGGGCACGCAAGAGTGACTCCAGATGCATTAGAAGTGCCATGCTCCAATTTCAATTTCATCGTCTCACAATCATTTTCAGGCTCCTCTTAGTGCCACATTAACGAAGCCTGCTCGTTTGAATGCATAATTAGCCCAAGCATTCTACCTCGCTAATTTCGAAGCAAGGGGGGGGGAGGGAAGAGGGGGGAATTTGCATATTAATTTAGCAGAGGGAGAGAAAAACTGTTTACCACTTGCTTCTTGCTGTTGATCACAGCGGACTTAACTCTTTCCCGGGTGCCATCTGGAGCTGCAGAGCCGGGCGCCCAGCCGGCACGTGGGACAGGATGCAAAGGTTACAAGGCAGCAATTAAATCCTCCTCGACCACCCTGGTTGCCTTTGGGAGCTGACTGGGAGCACTGGGGTTGAGGCTCCTGGGAGCACAGGACTGGTGAAGGGCAGCTGAGGTGGTGATAGATGCTCCAAGGTGTTCCCCAGTCCTCCTCCACATGCAGCTCTGGGGTGAAACTGCCACTGTCACCTGCCCCAGGGTGGCAAAGTCCCATCCTGGGTCTGTCCTTCCATCCTTGGCAAAGCCAGGAGAAGGGATTCCCAACAGCATCATCCCTCCTGCAAAGGACGGATGGGTCCACCCTGTCACTCTTGGTGTGTCCCCTTCAAAAGGACACCTCTGTCCTCATATTTCCCTTAATTTTAGCATCATCCACCTGTAATATAGTGTTAGATGAGCATGTGCCATCCCCAGAATCCCTTTGGGTCTCATGGATTTGGTGTGCATGGGATGCTCACAGACCTGCTGCACCCACAGAGCACCCACAGACCAGGGTGGGCAGCCTGGCTGAGCACTGGCAACTCATTACACCTCCCCCCCATTACCACCCCTCTTCGTCTGGGAGTCCGTGGGTGTCTTGAGCCGAGGTTGGAGGTAATTTGTCTGTCTCCTGCAGTGGGCTGTCATCTCGCATCTGTGAACCAGTTCCATTTGCACTGACATTAAAAAACCCTCAGATCTGACAGGTAGTAAAAAAAAAACATTAAAAAATTGCAACAGGATGTTGGGAATATCACAGGCTCATTCCAGAGATAGCTAGATTTGAGGGTTGTCACAGCTCCGATGATCCGTATTTTGGCCTTTGGATGTGTATTCCTGTCTCATCTGGCCTTTGCACCTCCATTCCGGCTCCCCAAAATGACTTTCTCACCCCTGGAGACCCGCTGCCCCACCATCCACTCTTTTCTGCTGGCTTGAAGCCATCCCAGTGCGTCACAGCAATTTGGGGACACCTCCATCCCTGGCATCCCTGTGTGACTCCTGCATCCCAGCTGGCACAGAGACATGCACAAGGGGTTTATCCATCACCCTGCTATGAGAACATGGAGCTGCATGGAAGGGGACATCCCAAATGTGGGTCTGGGGTCTCCAGAGTGGCCGGAGTGGTACTGGGTTTGTGGTGGAGCGTGGGGCTGGCTCGGAGGGGGTTAACAGTTGATTACAGCCTTTGTCTCCGCATCAGTGTACATAATGCGCCCGCATTTGCATACTGCAGTGTGCGCTCAATTAAAATGAACTTTTAATTTCTTCTAAGTAAATTACTTCTTCCCGCTACGTGACGCGCACAAAATGTCAGAATAATGGGAGAGCCTTAATGAGCTGGGAATGAGGGCCAGGGAGGGGAATGTTGGGGGCTCCGGCTCCCCTCTGGGCTACTCCTGCCTGGGGAAAGGATGGATCCTGCTCTCTTCTGCCTTCCCTGCTGGGGCACGGGACATCCCTGCTGCCAGGATGTCCCCAGGGCAGGGCAGGTGTCCCACCTCCTTCCCATCACCTTCTCCTGCCCGTGTTCCTGCAAGGAACTGAGTTCTCTGGGTGCTGCCAGCATCCCAGCATACAGGGATGTGTGGGACAAGGGATATCGGGGCATCCCTGCAAGGGGCTGAGCTCTCCGTGTCCTGCACACATCCTGGCACTCCACATCATCCCAGAAATGCTCCCTGGACCATCTTCTTCCCAGGATGCCCCAAGCCATCCACAGGGACTCACAGCCCGCTCTGTCCTTCCCACGGAGGATGCTCGGGGAGGGACACGGAGCACTCCATCCCGACCTCCTCGGCTGCCTCCCGCCCGGAGCCGGGGCGGCCGCGTGTCCGCGGGGGCCAGATGGCAGGCGAGATTACTGGAATTTGATTTTCAGATAAATCACAAACCTGGATGAGCGAGTGCTGCTCCAGATGCATTATCCGTAATCCCTTGGAAGGGAACCTTTCGGAGGAGACGGTCCCTGTGCCAGCTCGGCAGCAGCTGGGTAATCCCGGCCGGCGGTACAGCCCGCACAGCCCGGGGGGATCAGCTGCTGCCCGGCCGCACCGCGGTGTGTCACCCGTGCTCGCCACGACCCACATTTGGTCCCGCCGAGCCCGGGCGGGAGCAGATGGAGCCAGATGGAATCACACCAGGAGCACACGGGCACCAGGACGAGCCCGTGCCCGCAGTGCCCGTGCCTGGTTGTCTCACCCGCTCTGCTCAGTGCGGCGGGAGGAGGGTGAGGGGATGCAGGGGAGCTCTCCCCATCCCGTTTCTCCCCTTAAGTGGTGCCCAGAGCATCCCAGTGCTGCCCTTCACTCATCCCACTATGCCCAGCCTGCCCACACCAACAGCATTGCTCAGTTAAGTCCTAAGGATACAAGTCCACTCGTTCCACCGAGTAACTGGGATGCAGAAATGACTCCCAGGCTGCAGGGCCAACCCTGGCGAAGCTGCCGAGGAAGTGGAGGGAAGGGACGGGGTGGCTGCAGCCTGGGCTTGGCACCTGAGGGGGCTGCTCCTTGAGACCCTGGTGCCTTGGGCTGCCCAGGGGAACCAGCATCGCAGAGGCAGGGAGGGCAGGGGGGTGCAAGCCCCGATATTCCCGGGAGTGCTCAGGGCTATGCTGGGGGTTCTCCACTCCAGTTTGGGGTCATACTTTGAGAGCACATTGAATTTTGGGGGCTCTCAGTTGGGCAGCAGCTTCCCCAAGCCCCATATTTGGCTCATCCCCACCTTTGGGAGCCGTGTCCTGCTGTTCCCCCTCTCCTTCAGCAGCACAAATTCAGGGACTCCCCAAATAAATGCAACCTGCAAGAAGTGGGGTTGAAGGATCCAGTATAAAGTCCCCCCCTCTCCCCACAGTGCAGCCAAGCACAGTTGCAGACTCTGAGGCTGACCCCAATTTCCCAGGTGGTGATGGCAGGCTGTGTCCACTCCAAGACAGGACATTCATCACCCATTGGGAATGGCAAAACAGGCTCCAGCACAGACCCGTGACAGGAGGATGTGCCGATCAATGGGCACATTAACCTGAGTCTGTGCCCCCCCTGCCGTGGGCCAGGGGGTTGGGGGAGCTAGGGGGCATGGCAGATACTGATTCCTCTCCAGCTCCCTAAGGAAAAAGAGATGTGAAAAGCTGAGTGGGGAAAGCAAAGCTTTGTCTGGCTCCAGCATGGTCTGGGAATCTCACCACTACGTATGAGGATGGTCCTCCCACACCTCAGCTGTCTCCCCTAAAAGGAAGGGTCCCCTAAGCTGGTTGTGACACTAAGAGTATTACCCAATGTGTGTTTGTGGGAGCCAACAGAAACATCAATCCATGGCCATCGCTGGACCCTGCTTTTTATTTTTTCTCCCCAAATCCCCTCTTTTTGCATCCTCATTTACAGGAAATGGTAGCTCATCTCTCTGGGATGGTGGTTCATCTCCCTGGGCTGGTGATCCATCCCCTTGGGCAGGTGGTACATCCCCTTGGGCTGGTTATCCCCCTCCCCAACCTGTTTCCCACCTCTCCACACCCCCAATGTGATGGAGCTGGGATGCAGCACTGCCAAACCCCATCCCTACTAAGGGCAGTCATTACTCATCCCCTTGTTCCCTCACCAGGCCTGGTCTCCCCCAACCCCCCCAGCATGGTCCCAGTGGCAGCAAGGGAGCACACGTCGGCTTTCCCCCCAACGCCAAAATTTACATTGAACCACAAATTAATTTCATAATTTTTTCCTCTCTAATTATGCCAACATCTGCTGCGAGGCCCAAGCTGTGTGCATGCATTTTAATACATCCCTCTCCCCGTCTCTCTCAGCACTGAACTTTTCCGTAATTATCACCAGGAGAAGGGCTCCTTTCCACAGGAGGGAGAGGTGAAGGCTGGCAGCGGGCAGGAGCACATGGAGCGAGGTGCAGGCAGGGACTGTGCCCAGTTTGTGGGCTGGCACCAGCCTCTGCTGATCTGTGGTGCCTTATTTCCAGGAGAAAAGGGAAAAAGGAGGGATGAGGTTGCTCCAGGGGTGGCCTGGAAGAGCAAAGGGAACCCTACATGTGCAGGAGACTGGACCCCGTGCCAGGTTGAAGCCCAGAGTGCCAGCTCTGTCCCAGGGATCCTGCTCTGTGCCAGGTTCAGGGTATCAGCTCTGCCCCAGGGATGTTGCACCATGGCTCTGTCCCAGGGATGCTCGCTCCCAGGCCAAGGGCAGCCCATGGATAGCAGTACCCATCACTCCTCAGGGATGTTGAAGGGTCCTTGCCCCTGGACACCTCGGTCCTGTTTTCATCCTGGCCTTGTCCCTGTCACCCCATCTGGGTGAAGTCGGTGGTGTGTCAGCCCCGCCACATTCCCACTGCGTGTCTGCTCCCACTCAGGGAGATGTTTCATGGCCTCGCTGGCAGATGTAAAAGGTCATTTGGCTGCCGAGTAATTAAAACCTGGCAATTATCAATTTAGAGCAGCAAGCTCCTGGCCTGGTGAATGCTCCTGTCCTCCTGTGTGAGCTGTGGGATGCAATTGAGGGCTGGCACCAAGGAGGGGACACAGGGATCATGCACGTCCCTCATGCTGGGATCTCACCTCCCACACTGGCAGCTCAGTGGAGAGCCCGCAGGGATGCCATGCTCTCATTATAAAGTTCATCAAGGTTTTAATTAAAAGGTGAGGGGATGAAGGTGTTGCTTGGATGCAGGATGAGCTTGGCTGCTATGCTCCAAGGAGGAATGTCCTGCTCTGGGTGTGGATGTACAGCCCAGTCCCAGGTTTGGTCAGCAGCTCAGCGATGCCTCTACGATGGGAAGGACCTGATCCTGCCCAGGACTGAGTGCCAGGTGTGCCACAGGCCAGGGCACCCATGGAACGACTAAGTGGGTGCAAAGTCTTCCTTCCTCGAGGCACCCACCCTATGGAGCATCATCCCAGGGGGCAGCAGGGACATCCTACACCCCACCAGCCACCGCGTGGGTTCCAGCCCGGTGCGGTGCCGATTCCTGTGGCAGCCCAGGTGTGACAGCAGGAGCGGGGCCGCGTCAGCCCCATTCGGCTGCTGCCGCCCGCCCGCGGCGCAGCCGGAGCAGATGGCAGGCGACAGAAGCTGCCGATGAATAATACACGTCTAATGAGCGCCGCTCCCACCACCCGTGCCGGCGCTGCCCCACGTGCGCCCGCTCACTCCATCTGCGCCCGCCACCGCCAGGGGTGGTGGGCCTGCCACGTGCGTGGCACCCACGGGTCCTGCCCCGTACCCTGCCATGCCCCTGGCACCCATGGATCCTGTCCTGTACTGGAGTGCCCCTTCCATGTGCCTGGCACCCATTGGTCCTGCTCCAGACCCTGTCATGCACCCTGGCACCCACGGGTTCCTGCTCCATATTGGGGTGTCCCTGCCATGCACCCTGGCATCTATGGATCCATCCCCATATCAGGGTGCCCTTGCCATATGCCCAGAGACCATGGATCCCATGGATCCATCCTTACACTGAGGTGCCCTTACTATGCACCCAGCACCCACGGATCCTGCTCCAGACCAAGGTGCACCCTTCCATGCACCTGCCACCCACAGGTCCTGCCCCACACCACATTCACCCCACCACACACCTGGCACCCATGGATACATCCCTATGCTGGTGTTGGCCCTGCCATGCACCTGGCACCCATGGATCCTGCCTCAAATCACAATAGCCTTGTCATGTACATGGCACACACAGGTCCTGTACTGGGGCATCCATGGATCCAACCCCGTATCAGGATTCCCGCTGCCATGTGCATGGTAGCTATGGGCACATCCCCATACCATGGTGGCCCTGCCACGCACCTGGTACTCACAGATCCTGGGCTGCTCTTCCTACCCTGTGGGTGCTGAGGGAACAGGATGGCCCAGGGAAGGATGCCAGGGACCAATCAGGGTGTCTGGTACGGGGCTGGCAGGGGAGAAACACATGGATGCCATGACACAACATCCATGCTGCAGGACCAGGAGCAAAGGAGAGGAGAGGACTGGGATCAGCTTCCCAAGCACCTGCTCAGTGCCTGTCCATCTCACTACTGAGGCCCTGGCTCCAGGGAGGGCTGCTCTTCTGTTTGGGGCTCTGGCTGCTGCACCTGAGAGACCAGCATCCCTGGGGGTGTGGGACCCCCAAGTTTCTCCTAGTGGGGAGCATGCAGGTCAATTTTCCAATCATCTGGGCGCATGGGTCCAGGCACTCCAGTCCTGGGATGCTCTTCCAGCTGGCTCCGAGGGTTTGTGCCTCCATGCCCTGCTGCCCCCAGACATTCTCCTGGCTATCATCATCATCATCATCCTTCAGCAAATCTCCCACCTCAGTTCTCCCCTTGGCTCCTCTCTCCCTGCCCAGAGCAGCACAGGTCAGTGGGCACCCACAGCCAACACCTCGGGAAGGGGAAGAGGAGGGTGGAAAACAAAACGCTGATGGATTGTAAAGCTATTGAAGTGCCAGCAAGTAAACTCCATATTTTTAACGGCATTTAAATGCCTCCAAGCAGATTAATAAGGTCTAGGTAATAGCAGCACCAGTCTATATTTATTCTATCTTAAACGCCAGTTTGTCAGGCTGTATTAATATTGATGGTAAGGCTTGGATTGAGGACAGGAAACGCTGGGACTTCACTTTATCTCTCCCAAACAGGCTGCTCAGCCCCTTTATCAGGGCTGCGGCTGCAGCAGCAGCTGCCTCTTCAAGGGCTCAGCGCATCCCCTCTCCCCCCCCCACTCCCTCTTTTTAATCAGAGGAGGAGAAGTTGCTGGCTTGATCATTCCATTTTTATCTCTTTTATTTACTCCATTTTCATGTCTTTCAGTGCATATTTTATTCCCATCAAGGCAGGACCATTGATAGCTTAAGCTGTGTTCCCCCCCCCAGCTCCCTCCATGCAGCCTGACGGGGAAGGACGAGGGGTAATTACCAGGAAAGAGTCCCCCCCTTCCCTCCCCTCCTGCCCCCCGGCAGCCACACACAGTGTGGCCCCCCAGGAGGGATTGAGCTGCCATTTGGGGGTTTTGGGGGCGAAGGTAACCACTGCTGACTCAGCCTTGGGGGGCCCCATTGCCCCCCAGCCCCATGAACATCTCTCACTGCTGTTGTGGGTCTGATGCAGAGGGTCCTGTCCCCTCTGCCACCGATCCCCCCATCTCACCCCATCCTGCCCCACTGGGGCACCCCAAAAACTCCTTAAGTAGCTGTTGGGTTCCCTGGGGCTGTTCCATGGGGTAGAACCACTGGAATGTCATGGGGTTCCATTCTGGCACCCCATCTGGGCTGCCATGAGGCTGAGGATAAACCCTTTTTCTTCCTACATATTCCCCAAAGCCCACATTCCTGCCTGGCTCTTCCCTGCCAGCATTTGAAATTCAAAGTACGCTGGGCCTTGATTAACGCTACAAATCATCCAGCTGGGGAGCAGCCGTGCGGCCACGTGGCTGGGGCGTGGGACCGGCACCGCCGGCATCGCTCCCCGATCCCAGAATATTCAGTGCAAACTGTTTGTGCAGCTCTTCCCCTCCAAGAGTGGGAAAAATGATGCAAAGGGAATTTGCACGTGATTTGAGATGGGGTAGAGCGCTGGCTTCATGGGTAATGAATGCAAAATAATCATAATAAATGCTAATTGCAGGAGGAGGGATGCAGCCTGGAATGGGTTTTGGAGAGAGTCTGGAAAAATCCATGTGGGGAGCAGGACAAGCTGAATGGATGCTGGATAATCATGGAGTGCTGGGTGCCCCAGGGATGCTGAGTGTCCTGGTAATGCAGGGATGCAGGGGGCCCCAGGGTTGTGCAAAGATGCTGAGCACCCTAGGGATGCAGGGATGCTGGGTGCCCCAGGATTGTGCAGGGATGCTGAGCAACCCAGGGATGCAGGGGGCTGCCTGAGCACTCCAGGGACACACAGGAATGCTGGGTGCTGGGTTCATGTGCAGAAACAACACATCTCCCACCCCTGGTGGCCACGAGTCCTTGTTCCCCTGTGACCCTGGTGGGATGGGGTGTGAACATCCTTGTCCTCTCACTGCAGTGGCTGGTGGCTCCCAGGGCTTTGGGCACCGTGGCCGGGGTAGCCCCTGGTCCCCATCACCCTCCACCACTGGCAAAGCAAATAAGTTGAATTTAACAGCCATTAGTCCTGGAAACATCAAAGGGCTCCTCTGCTGGAAAATGAAAATCCTCATTAACTAATAAAAAGCCCATTGCTCACTCTGTCTTTAATATAATTAAGACCAACCAAGACTCCAATTAAGGTTTTATCCAAACTTTGAAACGCCACTCTCTCTCTCTCTCCATAATTATGGCGGGCACAACAGCTCCAGCCTTCCCTGGGATGCTCCAGCTGTGCACACGCGTGTGCTCCCAGCCTGTGCCGCCCCGGGACAGTGTCACAGCTGAGGATGTGGCGTGTACATCCCAAATAGGAAATGTTTGGGCTTGGCAGGAGCAGGGGGTTTGCTGGATGGCTCTGACTTCAGCAGGGAAATATGCTGCCGGGAGGGAGTGGGATGCTGGGTGATGGGAACAGGCCAGTTCTCACCGCTCACTTCCCGCTCTCTTCCCTGTGGCAGCCAGGACAGGAGTGCTCGTCTCAGGGATGAGAAAGTCAAAGGGTGGGAATGTCAAGGGATGAGGAGCCTCATGCCGTGCTCACAGGGAGATGTCACCCCGTGCCATTGCCAGCATCCTGGATGTGTGGAGGTGGCCCTAAACCAGGACACAACAGGGGATCCCTGAGCATCCCAATGATACAGGAGTGCTGGATGCCCCAGGGTGACAGAGATGTTGAGATGCTGGGATGCTGAGCATTCGAGGGATACAGGGATGTTGGGTGCCCGGAGGATTCAGGGATGCCTGAGCACCCCGGGACAACAGGAGTGCTGGGTGCCTCGGCAATGTGCAGGAATGCTGAGCACTGCATGGATGTTGGATATCCTGGAGTACAGGGATGCTGGGTTCCTGAGGAATGTGAAGGGATGCTAAGAATTCCAGGGATGCAGGGATGCTGGGTGCTGTGCTCATGTCCAGAACAGCACATATCCCACCCCGGATGGCCACAAGCCCTCATTCCCACATACCCTGGTGGGGATGGAGTGTGAGGTCCAGCCTTAATGGGTGCAGTGAGTCAGTGCTGCCATCCCAGGATCCAGCATGGAGAAGGGAGAGTCCGGCTGGGCACGTCGGGGGAGCAGACACGTCAGGAGACGGATATGCAGATGGCAGCTCTCTTGGAGAGACGGGACCATAATCCTCCCCATGGGTCCCATTATCATCCCTATCTGGTGAAAAAACTCTCATCCTGGATGTATCTAATCCTAATCACTCCCTATCGCCCAGGACCACTTCAGACGGGCCAGACGGACAGACGAGGCCTCTCCTGCCCCGCATATCTGCACAGGCAGCCCCCGGGAGGGGGGCCTGGGGGGGCCCAGGCCACCCCTTTGCTCCTAATCCCTTGGCGAGCCCTTCATTTAAAAGGGGATTTGCTGTTTATTCCCTCCACAGGCTCCACGATCATCACAGGAGTCAACATCTGAGCTGGGAGAACCTTGTTAAAACATAATAATGGTGCGTTAATTTGGGGTGGGGGAGGGAACTGGAGGGCTAGGTAATGCCCTGGCCAGTTTCCAAACACCAGGGCATCTCTTGGGCTCGTTGCCTGCAATGAAAGGCTCGGGTCTCTGTGGCTATGGCCAGCTGGGGATGCTCTGAGAAATCCCGTTCAGCCTTCCCAAAAAATGCTGGAGGTGGTGAAATCAATCCCAGGGGAGGGCGGCTGTGACACCATCCCCTCTTCCAGGCATTTTCTTGGAGGGGGGCTGAGATTTGGGCCTCTCTCCCCTATGACAGTCTCCTTGCTTGGATATTTAATTCCACTCTCTCCTGCTTCCACATCCATATTTATGGCAGGGACAGGCACGGGGCAGGAAGGTCATCACTTTGGGGGGGGGTCTCCTGCTGCACACCCAGTCGTGGGGGGTGCCTGGGGCTTCTGGGGGAGTGGGGATTAAATCCAGAAGGGAAAATATCCTGCAGCAGGTGCAGCTTGCGACAGGTCTGAATGGCTGCCAGCCGGCTCGGAAATCCCAAACACATCTGTGCTCATCAGTTGGACACCAGATGGGCCTTGGGTTAGGATTTTGGGCTGGGGTTATTTGGGGGGGGGGGTTGGGCAAAGCTGGGGGAGGCTGGCTGCTCCAGCCTGAGATGCTCACATCCCGCCTGCATTCCCTCGTATATTTATCCTGGTATTTTTAGCATGTTTTGCCAGCTGGAGGTCAGACCCCTCTTGGGGCGTGGGGCAGGTTGGAGCTACGTTGGAGATCACAGTGATACCTGCCAGGCACCACGGTTTTCTGAGTCCTGGCTCTGTCCCCAGCTTCTCACCCCAAATCCCCCAGGGAAACCCATCTCCTCACCGCTCCAGAATCCTGGAGCATCCATCAGGCAAGAGGTGCAAAACCCCGACTACATTAAAGCCTTGCTGAGGTGCTAAATATTATCAACCCTCAGTATTCTGTGGATATTCTTATCCACAGCTGCACATTCAATTCCCCAGTGGATTAGGACCATCCCAAAACCGAGAGCACCTTGTCTCCATCCCGATGTCCTCCTGGCCCTGGCATCAGGCTGGCACAGGGATGGCTACATTCTTTCATGCCAGTAGCTCCAAACTCTCCTGCAGCCAAACAATTCTGGGGCCAACCCTGTGCATCCCAGTCCTGTGCACCCCAGCTCTGTGCACCCCAATCCCATGGGATGAGGGCTGGAGCTCTGTGTTTGCTCCTTGTGGCAGCAGATGCAGCTCTCCAGCCTCCCAGCTCCTGGCTATTTTTAGGAGCATGTCTGTGGCTAAATCTGGTGCTATGTGGGCTCGAGGCTTCCCAGCCATGTGGCTGCTGCCCTGTGAAGCACTTTTGGGCTCTGTGTCTCTCCATGGGAGCTGGAAACATCATGAGCACATGTGGGGCAGTGCTCCCTCACCAGACAGACCTGCAGGATGGGAAAACCATCCTGGAGCAGGGATGGTTGCAGCAGGAGAGCAGTTTTCCAGCCCTGAGTGAATGCGGGGCACAGGGTGGGTCACACCAGGGCAGTGGCATCATCCCTAGCCCCATTTAACAACCTGTTCCTGAGTGGCAGGAGAGAAGGACAAGTCCCGACTCCAAGCACAGGGATTAAGGCTCATGAGGATCCCTGATGGCTTCACCTGGTCTAACCTACAAGCAGGGGAATGCCACCATCCACCTCTCCCTTCCCCAGAGCTGGGGCTATCAGGGCACCTCTTCCCTCCCCATCTCTCCCTGAGCCCCTAGCCCAGCTGAACTTGGAGCCCATGATTGCTCTGATAAGAGGAGGAAGCTGTTGAATACAGAAATGTGGCTGTGGGAAGTGGAGCTGGCAGGGACTCGTAGGTCCATGAGGAGGAAGAGGATGTGCTTTCTTCCAGCCCTGCCTCTGCCCAGTCAGGACTAAACCAGAGGACTGTGAGGGTCCTTTCTTCCTATGTCTTCCCCCAATCCCACTGCCTCTGTGCATGCACAGACCCATTCCCATCTCTGTCCCCATGTCTATACCTATCCCTGTCCACATCCCCCTCTCCGTCCCCCCTCCTATCTCCATCCCCACTCTTGTCACTGTCCCTATCCCCATCTCCATTCCTATCCCTGTCCTCATCCCCATCCCGATCTCCATCCCTATCCGTGTTCCTGTCCCCATCCCCATCTCCTTCTCCATCCTTACCCCTGTCACTATCCCCATCCTGATATCTGTCCTCATTTCCATCTCTGTCCCCATTCCCGTCTCTGTACTCATCCTCATCCCCACCTCCTTCACCATCCCCATCCCCGTCCCCACAACCCCTGAAGTGCCGGCAGAGCCCCGGGGATACTCAGGGACGCCGTGCCCGGGGCACAGAGCCCAGCACCCCATCAGGGACCGGCTGCGCATCCCCGCGGCTGCCGACGGCCGCTCCGCTCCTCTCTTCCCCTCCCCTCTCTCTCCCTTTCTGAAAATTGATAATTAACCTTTTGTCCGTGGGGCTGTTGTGTTTATTTGGCGCAGGCGGCTGCAGGGCGCTGATATGGAAATCGCAGCCGGCAGCCAGCTCCCGTCCCCCCGCAATCTGCAGCCGCGCACAGCCGCTGGGCAGAGATAAGCAGGTGCTTATTCACAGCCCCGCAGCTGCCGCCGAGGGCAGCCCTACCTGATCACTCCAATCTCAGTGAAAAACTACTTGAGGTTGGGCTCCCGCGATGGAGAGAGGCGATAGGGACGCGCCAGACAGCTCCCCCGGCTCCCGCTTCGCCTCCCCGCGCCGCCTGCCTCCCTCTGCCCGCGTCCTCTCTGCTCCCTCCGTCTCCCTGCTCTGTCTTCCCTCTTATCTCCCTCTCCACATCCCTTTGATTTCTTCCCCCCCCTTTTTTTTTCTAAAAGAATTTGTCTTTGTGTTCCATGTGAACTCTCGGCAGCTCCCATCTCCCCGGCTTGGCCGTCGCTCTCTTTCCCATCCCCAGCTCCTGCCTTTGCTCCTGTATCCCCGTTTCCCTAAGCTGGAAGAAGCAGATTTGGGCGTCGGTGTATAAAAGCCCCTTCTTAGCCACACGGCGGGGCCGTGGCCTCGTCCCATCCCATTTTGGAAGGTGATGGTTTCTTTTTGGTTCCGGCAGCTGCCGGTGATGTTTTGCTCACCGGTTATTGCTGCCGCTGCCTTTCCCCTCGGGTTCCCCACCCATCACTCTCAGATGGAAAGGGGAAGGCAATGGGGTGTTGCAGGCAGTGGGGCACATGGGCTCGGGGCATTCCCCAGCCCCAGGGAAGCGTTCCATGCCATGCCGTGCCGTGCCTTGCTGTGCCATGTCACGCCAAGTGCGGGGCTGGCACAGCCCTGGTAAATGCCAAGGGGGCTGGTGGGAGCCGCAGTGGGACCCCGGCTGCCCCCGGGGCTTTCTGCCCCCGGGGCTTTCTGCCTTCCTTCCCCCACCTTGCTCTGAGTGTGGGGGTGGTGGGAGCCCATCCTGCTTCTCCTTTACCAGGGGGAAGTTTATGCTTGGCAGCAGACACGGCTCTGACTCAGAGAGAAACCGGCTGGGAGCGCCAGTGGGCTCCCCGGAGCGTGGGCGGGAGGGGGTCACCTGTGACGGGGCAGACCCCATGCCCCAGGGGTTCCCCCATGCCAGGATGGACTCTGAACCCCCAGGGATTCCATGTATGCTGAACCAGACCCTGGGACCCAGATGTTCCCCTCTTACCTAGACAAATCCTGGAATCCCAGGGTTTCCCCCATGCCAGGGTTGACCCCGTGCCCACAGGAGTTCCTCTCCAGGCTGAACCAGACCCTGGGACCCCAGATGTTCCCCCCACACCGAGCCAGACCCTAAGACCCCAGGAGTTCCTCCCACACTGAGTCAGAACTCTGGATCCCAGAGGTTCCCTCCTCCACTAAGCCAGACATCAGGACCTCAGGAGTTCCCCCCACACTGAGTCAGACCTCGGGAGCCCAGAGGTTCCCCTCACACTGGGGCATTCCCTGTGCCCCGACAGCCTAGCGCCTGCCTGCAGCTGCCTGGGCAGGTGCTGCCTGTTTGCTGGCAGAGAAAACCCTCCCACACGGGTAACATGGGGACACGGGGCCGCAGCTGGGTGGGATTTTCCTGGTCGGCCCTGAAACCCTCTGGTTTTGACTTGCTGCCCTGGGACACTCCCCAGAAGTGGCCATTTTCTGTCTCCCCTGGTGAGCCCTGTCCTCACAGCAGGGCAGCTTGGCAAAACACCAAGCGATGACACCGTGCCCACCTGGGCCAGCCAGAAATAAAAGGGGAAGAAGCAAGAGCCTGAAACACAGATGGAAACCCTGCCAAAACCTCTGCCAGCCCTCAGTCTATATGGCCAGACTGCTCTACCTCTGCTGGTGGGGTACAGGCACCAGAGTGGGTAGGATGGAGCTGGGATGCCCCAGCATTCCTGGGATGCAGGATGTGTGTCCGGAGCAGAGCTGTGCTGCGGGCAGCTTTGGTGTCTCGCCCTGAGCACACAGTCCTGGATGGGTTAGGCTGTGGTTTGTAGTGTGTGGCCCTTTCTGCCTGCACATCAGCCCCATACTGGGGCTTCCCCTCATCTCCCTGCAGCACCCAGACCATTCTCAATGTCCCCCAGGGCTCCAGGCGGCACCCAGAGGGCAGAGACTCTGCTGGTGACACCCCTCTTTGTCCTGCTCCTGTGACCCTGCAGCACAGCACCCCCACAGCTCCATACTCTGGGACTCTCCTCCCTGCTTACACCCTACGGTCCCTTCCCCTGCCCCCGAAGCCGTGGGCGGGGGGCATGAAGTGGGGAGCCCCGGGTGCCATCTGCGGGAGCCCAGGTGGCCGCCGAGACACGCCATCTGCTCAGCCACCTTCGGGGACCGTGCAGGCGCTGCTGTATTTTTAGGACACGTTTCCTCCCTCCCACCTGCAGCCCAGAGCTGCTTTTCGGGTTTCTAACAAGTTGTTTCTCTCTCGCTGACGGCTCTTGGGGAGCCCAAGCCCTGGCGTTGTGGGGGCTGTCTGGGGGTGCAGGGATGGGTTGCACAGTGGGGTTACCCTGAGTGCTGAGAAGGTCAGGAAAACGCTGCAGCTGCAGATCAGGGGGACATCCTGGATATCCCCGGGAAAAGGAGCTGTAGCAAGGGGGGTGAGCCCTCTGTTTGTGTCAGGGTGCAAATAGACAGCCATACCATGCTGACTAAGCTGTGCCACCCTGCACGATGCCAAGGTGCACCATGACAGCTGTGCCATGCCGTACTTGTCATGCCATGCCCACACTGCACTGAGCTGCCTGTGCCGAGCTGCACCACACCGGCCCCTCACAGTGAGGAAGTGAAGCCGGCACGAAGGGGAAGTTGTTGGAAAGTCAGACCGGAATGGCTGATAGGGAAGGCAGAGCTGGGCTTGGTCACAGATGGTTCCTGTTGGGGAAGGACACGGGCGCAGCTGCCCGGCCACCCCCACCCGCCGCATTATCACTGCCCGGCAGCTGTTCACCTTCCCCTCGCCATGGGACACGGCTCCACTGCCACCGTGGCCCTGGCTGTCACATGAACGGCCCTGGCAGTTGGGCAGGCACCGAACGGGCAGGACACCCCACACTCGGACAGTGCTCAGCATCTCCATCCCCAGCTTCTGTACTGACACGTGGGACCAGCCTGGCTGCACCAGCCCCTGTGGAGCTCACGACACTGGGGTGCTGACACCCATCCCCTCAGGATCCCCCAAACCGGACCGACACCCCTCCTGGGACAGGGCACAAGGCAGGACTGACTAAGGTAAGAGAGACGTTGCGGGAGGATGGTGATAGTGAAGGACACCTGCCCAGGCTACCTGCCCAGTGGCATGCTGTGGCTCTCACCCCAATGCCAAAAACAGCCTTGGGCAGACAGATGCTTCCCGAGGGTGGCACAGGGCTGGTGCCCATTGGTGCATCCCCATGGGGACCAGCTAATGGGAGAGGGGAGCAGGGGCATGTCCAACCCCATGGCTTATCAGCACAGGGACCCCTTCGGAGCCCGCTCTGCAATTAACCTTTTCATAACAAACAATCAGCTCTGAGGATGTTTTATTTACAGCATTTCAATCCTCTGTGTACTGGGTGTTTTTGCTCATTCTGGGGTCAGCAGCTCACATCTGATCCCACAGGTTCTCTGGGTGCTGCTGATCATTTGCAGTGCGGAGGCTCCGTGGGGATGGAGCATCCCATATCCCTGTGCTGGAGCATCCCCAGGGCACCAAGACTGAGGTGGTGGCTCTGAGGGACCTGGGGGGCTCTGCTGGGCTGTGCCTGGCGAGGGCAGGAAAGCAGAGCCGCCTGAGTCACCAGCGTGAACAATACTGGCCCTCTGCCTTGCTTCCCCTCACACATCCCGCTCCCCACCGGCACTGCGCTCTGGCCACAGCCCCCTGCCCACTCCTGGCACCCACCCATGGGTCAGGGATGTGGCAAGGATGGGCATGAGGGCAGGGTTTGAGGCACACTGTGGGTGCTGCACCCGTTGTGCTGGTTCACTGTGGGTGGGAGCTGTACTGGGGTCCCTGTCCCCAAACCTGCAGCAACACTGGGCACATCCCAGGCACGGGGCAGCCGCCGATAAGGCGCCGGGATAAGGTGGCGCGGCCGCGGCGGCTCGGCGGGCACCGTGGTCCGGAAGGCTGCAGCCAGGGAGCTGTGCAGATTGCTGCGGGCTCTCTGGGCTGCCCGTTAGGCTCTTGGCAAGAGAAATGTTTATTTTGTTGGCCGAATATCTCTGCAAACTTCCTGATTTCCTTGCGGCCGGCGAGGCAGCGATAGGGCTGGTGAGGCTGTTGCCGGCCCGCACTCCGGCTTCAGTGCAGAGCTGTTATCTCCAATACACAGCGGGCAGGGAAGAGGTGGAGAAAGGGAAATGAAATACAACAGAGGTGGCACATTTTTTGCTCTTGATAACAAGCCCTGCTTTTAGCCTGGGAACTTGGAAACGATGCAGGTGGCCAGAGACAGCCACAACGTCCCCTGCTGCTGCGGCGCATCTGGACCTTGTAACAAATCCCAGACCTCACCCGGCACAAAGCCGCGGCTCCCCATGGCTTGGCCTGGCATGGTACAGATCAGCACCGACCTCTACATGGCCAGAGCCCCATGCCGGAGCATTTTGGCCTTGGTGGGATGCGGAAAGCAGCCCCAAGGCTTGAGTCTCCATCCAAGCCTCATGCTGGAGCAGAGGCAGGCTGCGCTGCACCGCTGTTAGCTTCCATTGATTTTTGCAGGGATGTGAGGTGTTGGAAGTGCAATGCAAACTAATTAAATTCCCATTGTTATTAAAGAGCTCTATTCAGGCAGTTGTAGTCTGTGGGATAGAGAGGGCCAGCAAGGAGCTGGTCCCCAAGGTTTAGCGGGGAGAAGGAGAATGTGAACTATTGTGAACCCCAGGATAACTCAGGGGATTTTGCTCAGCATCACCCAGTGAATTCCTGCTGGCCACGGGTGAGGCTGGCAGGACTCACCTCTGGTGCTGCTTCCATGGGGATGTCAACGACATCTCCATACACCCCAAAACACCAACACTCAGGGACAGGGCAGCACGTGGCCATATCTGCATTGCAATTTAAACACTTCCCAGACTCTCCATGACAAAGAAAAGCTAGAAGCTTGACCCCCAGCAGCCCCAAAACCTTAAAGCTTCTGGAGAAGTGATGCTGTATTCCAAAGTCTCCCATTGTTTAAGCCAAGCCGGTGATTTTTCGGAGCCGGCGGCACAAGGCAAGTAGGATGATAAGCAGTAGGGGCTGGTTTCCCTTTGAAAGCTACAAAGCAGGAACGAATCTGTCAGCAAGGAAAACAGGATTTTAACTTTTTTTTTTTTAATGGAAGATGCATTTTTTTCTTTTCTATATGGAAGTTGTGAGAAAGCCACAAAGCCACTGGATCTGCTTTCCAGCAGCAACAACCAGTGGGGCTGCTCCTTCCAGCCCTTGGCTGAGGAAACGAGGGGCTGGGATGGCTGCAGGGCAGGTGACCCCAAGTTTGGGGACCCTCAGGAGTGGTCACAGAGGGAAGCCAGGCACAAACAAACCCCCTTTCCTTGGAAAGGCTGGCGCGCAGCACTTCCTGCCGAGCAGATGTCCCCGGGCGGATGCAGCTGCGGCGGGCGATAGCCGGTGGCGGGTGAGCCGCCTTCCCTGGCCACTGGCTCCCCACCAGCACCTTATCTCCCTGGTGCATTCCCTGATGAATTAACGTGCAGGAAAATCCAGCACCAGGGCTCCTGCTGTAAGCAAAATGCCAAGGGAAGAGCACTGGGGGTGGTAGTCTGGCTCCCAGTGCTCGTTCCAGGTTGGATTAAGGCACTGAGATTCAGGCCACCACATCCATGCTCTCAATCAGTGTGATGAGACCATTTGTGGTCACACCAGCCAGGGCAGTGGGACCGTTCATGGTCACACTGACCCTTCCTGGCCCAGCAGCTCCCTGTCCCTGCAGGGATGCTCCAAGCAAATGGCTCCCAATGGAAACTGGGGACCCCACAGCATCATGGGGCTTTGCATTGCTGCTGCTGCTCATGAGCACCCAGACACATGTTGTCCCCAAGCTCTGCTAGACAGGCAGCACTGGCATGGCCACTTCTGGCATGGACTCAGAGAGGCAGCTGGGGATGCTCTGCTTCCCGAGAGGGAGAGGATTGAGACTGAGAAACCCAGACTGACAGACAGACTCACTGGGGGTGACACAGGAAACCTGTGGCATGTCAGGGCTGAGTGCCGGCACGGCTCAGTGCCTTCATCTCCAGACATCCTCCCATGAGAGCAGGCAGAGGTAGGACCCCCAGCATAGCATGGCAGAGGGGCTGTGGGTGCTCTGGTGAGAGACAGGTGGAGGCAGGACCCTCGGCACAGTGCGGTGGAGGGGCTGTGTGTGCCCATGGAGGGACAGGGGATGAGTCACCAGCGTGGTGACGGGGAAGGTGTGATAAACCAACACCATGTGCTTTTTTAAAAAGCCTGAGGCTGGTGAAGAGGGAATGCAGCCTGAATAGCAATCAGCTCCTACCGGCACACTGGGAAGCAACAGGGCTGAGCAAGAGCTCTGGGAGAACCAGGAGAAAGGGGACAGTGCATTGCCAGTGGAAGGCAGGGTGGGGGGCTCAGTGAGAGCAGTGGGTCAAGACTGATGGTTGGGCACCCACAATGTGTGAAAAGGGACCCCAACACCATGGTGGCTGCAAAGGCATGAGTCGGGCATGGGGATGTTTTGGGGGCAGCACGAGCCCAGCACCCACTGGGTTGCCCCACATACCCATGCGCAGCCCTGATAGCGGGCAGGGGTCATGTGCAGGGGCAGATATGGGGCCTGGATGGCACATGGTGGTGACCATTTCCTGCGAGGTTTTGGTCCCAGTTGCCCTCATCTACCCTCAGCAAGTATCTTATCTCCTGGCATGTACCAAGTAAAGCCCCCGGGGTCCCCCTCTCCCCTCAGGCTGTGCCTTGGGGTGTCCCTTTCCCTGGGGCAGGTCGTTGGCATTCCCCAAACCACTCCAGGCAGCTTCTCCATGTGCACACTCAGAAGGGATGGAGGACATCACCCAGTAGGAATGGAGGACATCATCCAGCATCAAGAGCAGAAGTGATGGGTGATGGTGACACACTTTTGTGGGACTGGGACACTGTGGGGTGGGCAGGCAGTGATGGGCACCAGGCAGGATGCACGGCAGTGGGAGATGCCAGCTTCTCAAAACAAAGGGAGCTTGGATCACCACAACATGTGTGGTTAGCCTCTGTGCCGGGTAGTTGCTCACTGCGCTATCAATCACACGCCAGCGTGACCTACACCTAGTCATGACAGGAGTTTCCACCCTCTCCGCTGGGTGGGAACATGGTGGGGCCCCATCCTGCCCTGGCTCCAGATTTGCTGGGGGAAGGATTGCTGGGCCCTGCACTGGGATGGATCCAGCAG
This sequence comes from Pipra filicauda, assembly GCF_003945595.2. Lineage (NCBI taxonomy): Eukaryota > Metazoa > Chordata > Aves > Passeriformes > Pipridae > Pipra > Pipra filicauda. Next base: position 585,899 of record NW_024104378.1, on the reverse strand, counting down.
GCTATCGGGCTCTAGCAGGCGCTTATCTCCCGGCCAGCCGTTAATTTCCCACCACAGCAGAGCAGAGCCACCAGCTCTGCTGAAGCAGGGCTGGTCCCATCGCCTGCCTCCCGTGTACCCAGGGAGCTGAGGGATGGGGGCATGTTTCCCCACAGAGATGCCAGACCTCCCTCCATCCTCATTCATGGGATCCGGTTGTGCAGTGGATGCATGGCCATGGAGCGCTTGGCAGCTCCCAGCCCGGCTGGGCAGGGAACGGGGTTGGGGCAGGAAGGGGTTAACCTGGGGAAGTTTGCTCACTCTCAGCAATGATTTAAACCAGACAGAAAGGTTCTGTCATCCATCACGCTAACAGCCAGATCATTGTGTTTTAAAGTGTCTGTAATTGCAGCAATACAGAGACCAGGAGAAAGATAAAGGCTGGGAAGATGCAAATGCGGAGGGGAAGCACCAGCCCCCTGCACCCAGCAGGGAGAGACTCGGGACAGCCCTGGGGACAGCTGGGGGAGGAAGGGGGGTGGCCCAGGCATTCTCCTGCATGGCAACGGCACAGTGTGGGTGATGGCATGTCTTTGATGTGGTGGGAGCACCCACAAAACAGCACAAGGAAACAAACCTAGGGACAGGGATGGTCAGGGAAGGGTTTAAGTAGGTACTGGACTCCAAATATTACCTAAAAATTACATTTATCTCCCTTGTTATTGCTGGATTAGCACCAAGTGGCATTTCTCTCCCCACCTCTCCATCGGGATCAAGGTATTGTGGAGACAGGGTACGAAGCAGAGTGAGATGCCATCCAAAGCATGCAAGGAGGTGACCATAGCCATGGCCACGGGTGCCCAGGCTTTGTCCCAATGTCCCAGGCCATGTGCAAACCCACCAGCAGAGAATTATTAACATTCAGTCAAAACTCGCTGAATAAAGCAAGCGAACACAAATGTTTATTTTCACAGTAGTGAATTATGACTTCAATAGACCAAAATTACAGGCTGCGTGCAAGGAATGGGAATGCAGCAGCCCCTGCCACCCAAATGCCGCCAGGGGGGACACGGTGGTTCTGTCCCATCCCTGCTGTCCCCTCGGGGTTACGGTGCTGCTTCCCCATCCTGCCGGTGCATGGGCAGCTGGTGGGCTCCTGGGGCAAGTGGTGCCAAGGCAGCGGATGTTTGATGGCACCCCAAATTAACCAGGAGATGAAGGGGTGGCAGCTTTTCCCAGCAGGTCCCTGTGATGTGCCCATGGCAGGGTGTTGGCAGATGGGTTCGATCACCTCTGGGCTCATGGCACATCACCAGTTAGGCATTCACACGAGGGTTTCGTGATGTATTCAATGTTTTGCACCTGGGTGTGTGACACAGGTGGCTCGGCTAAGAGTGTCACTGCCATGGGCAGGTCCCTGCTCCCCTGGTGAGGGGCCAGATTCCAAAGGAGCCCTGTGCTGGTATCCCAGAACTCTGGGGCTCTGCCTCGGGACCACTCTCGGGCTGCCTCGGTGATGCTGGGGGTCCGTGATGCCTCGACCTGTGCGCCAGTGGGGTCTGCACCGGGCACCACGTGTCCCAGTGCACGTGCCCCCACACACATGTGGAGAGATGGTATTTGCATGTGCCAGCCGGTGCCACCCATGCAAAGCTGGGGGTGTGGTGAGGTGGGTGTGCAGCTGTGCGGGGGCGGAATTTCCTCCAATGCTCATGGGCCTGTGCTGGTGGGGATGTGCCGGTGGGGCCATGACACTCACCTGCACAAGGTTCCTGGAGAAAGGTCCCATAGGGAATGAGGGCAGCAGGAATGCGGAGAACCCTAGGCCCAGTGGGCTTTTCTCTGGGAATGAGGGATGAAAAACCGGAGCTGGAGGTTAGAATGGCTGAGAGCGGGCTGAAGGGGCTGGACTAGGGCACTGCAGCACCTCCTGCTGCGACCCCGTCAGTGGGGTGATGTGGGGGGGAGCTTGGCTGTGCAGTGACCACGCAGTGGTCATTTAGTGGCCATGTGGCCACACGGAGGCCATGCAATGTTCACACCGTGCAGCAGTTCTGCAGTGGTCATGCCAGGGCCATGCAGTGCCCTCGCAGTGCCCACACAGTGTCTGTACATCAGCCGCGCCAGGGCCACGCCCTGGCTGTGCAGTGGCCACCCAGCTGTTTGTGCCACCCGACACCCTGGCAGTGGTTGTGCAGCAGCCGTGTGGTGGAGACTCGCTGCCTGGCAGAGCTGCCACGATCCCAATCACTGGGAAGCGGGTGAGGATGAGTAATACAACCAACACAGAGGCGGCAAAGGCTCGGCAGTCCCAGCAGCTGCCAAGCACAGGAATTACACACAGGCAGGGCTGTGGTTCGTAGGGAAATTCGCAGGGAAATTTGTGGGGCTTGTGTTCCCGGCTGCAACATCATAGTAGGACTTGGGCAGGGAAAGGAAAATGTTAATGCTCCCCCCAGCTGGCATGAAGCGTGCAGGAAGGGTACGCCAGGCAGCCAGATGTGTGCACCATTGCCCTGCACCGCTGTAGAGGAGGGTCCCACTGGTATTCCCACCACGCGGCTGCTCTTTTGAGTCCCACGGAGGCCAAGTGGGGTGGGGAGCACATCAAGGTCGGACTGGGATGGGCATGTGGGATGTTGAGGGCTGTGCCTCTGGGGCTTGTGGTTGTGTGTGTGACTGCTCCAATTGCAACCCCAGTCCTTGGGCCTCTGGAGAGGGAAGCTGAGCAACCACAGCTCCAGTCCCCTGCAGCCTCCCAGCCCCTTACAGACACCCCCACTCCGCTCCAGCCCCTTGACTGTTCCCATGGCCCCAGACAAGCCCTGGTCCATTCCCTTGCAGCCCCTCCACCTCCCCCCAAACAACTCCCAGACCCTTGCAGCTCTCCAAAACATTTGATGCCCACCCCATGCAACCCCCCACCCCCAGCTCTGCAACTCTTGGTCTTCAGCACCCCGAAATCCTTGTGAATTCTGAAGCTTTTGCAAACTCCAAACCCCTGAAGCCTGCAAGCCTCATGTACCCCCTGCATGGCCCTCAGGTTGACTGTCACCAGGCCCTGTGCACCCCCCAAAGCCCTGGGCAGCCCCATGTTCCTTGCAGACCCCCAGTGTTATGCAGCTCCATGATTCCATGCCGCCCCTTGGTGTCATGCAGCCCCACGTCCCCCACAGCGCTTCGGTGCAGTGCAGCTCCCCCAGTGCTGTGCAGCCCTTCGGTGCTGTGCAGACTCTCCAGTAATGCCCAGCTTTGTGTCCCCTCACAGCCCCTCAGTGCCATACAAGCTCCATGTCCTCCCGCAGCCCGCCGGTGCCGCCCATCCCGGTGTCCCCGTCCATCCCATCCCATCCCATCCCATCCCATCCCATCCCCGGGGGTCCCGCTCCGGTGGCGGCGGCGGCGGCGGTGTGGCGCCCCCTGGCGGGCGCGGCGCAGCGCCGTCTAAGGCAGCGGCGCGGGCGGGCCCCGCTCACTCCGGGCCGGGCGGGCGGCGCGGCGGCAGCGGCGGCGCGGCGGGGGCCCGGCCGGGCTCGGAGCGCGGCCGCGGGCGCCCCACGGCCGCGACGCGGCGCCGGGAGGATGCGCCGCCGGGCAGCGCGCAGGGGGTGAAGCGGCCCCGCGGATTTACCGGCTTCTCCGCCCTCCCCCGCTTCTCCGGTGCCCCCCCTCCGGGGGGAGGGGAAGCGCCCCGACCGCCGGAGCTGGCGGCCCCCGGCGGCCCCGGGCGCGGCGAGCGGCGGCGGGCAGGTGCCGGGGGCAGCCGCCGCCGCGGGGCCGCGCTCCGCCAGCGCCGGCCTTAAGCGGGGCCCGGGGCCGCCGCCACCGCCGGGGGCCGCTGCCGGCGCTGCCCGCTCCTGCCGGCCCCTGCCTCGGGACTTACCTCACCCCTCCGCCACACCTCAGGACGGTAAGTGCCGTCTGCCGACGGGGACGGGGAGGCTCCCGGTGCCTGCGAGGGCTCCCGGGGAAGAGGGGCTGGGGATGTTACCGGTGGTCGAGGGATGCTCCTGGTGCGCAGGGAAACCGAAGGCTCCCGGTGCCAGGGAAGGCTCCCGGAGAAAAGGGTCTGAGAATGCTCCCGGTGTTCGGGTGATGCTCTCGGTGTGCAGGAGTCGGGGAGACTCCCGGTGCCCGGGAGATGCTCCTGTTGTGCAGGAGTCCGAGATGCTGCCGGTACCCGGGGGAGTCTCCCGGTGTCGGGAAGCTGCCGGTGTGCAGGGCAGTAAGAGGCTCCCGGTGCCCGGGGGACGCTCGCGGTGCGCAGGGCAGTCGGAGGCTCCGGGTGCCCGGGGGAGGCTCCTGGTATCGGGGAAGCTGCCCGTGCGCGGGGAAGCTCCTTGGCGGCGGAGCGGGGCCAGGCGAGCGGGGGCACAGCCGGGGCGAGCGGGCACCGGAGCGGCGGAGGCAGAGCGTGGGACCCGCTCCCACGCGCTGCGCTCCAGCGGGGGCAGCGGGGTGCGGACCCCTCTCCCCTGCGCTCCCGGGGCTCTCCCTGTGTTCCCTCCCCGTCGCCGGCAGCCGTTTCCCGTGCGCCGGGGCGGCGAGGGGCGGCCCAGCATCCCCGGGAACCCACTCGAGTTTGTGCCCACCCCCCCAGCAAATCCCCCCTGGTTGTGGCTCTCGACTTCTGCCCGACGGGAAAACTCGTTGTCATTCCCGCATCCCTCCTCCTCGCCCGCCAACCCGCCGGCTCGGCATCCCGCTCCAGCTGCACCGTGGATTTAGAGATGGAGCCGCGTTTGGTGGCGAGGAGGACCTGACCTACTCGGGAGAGTTTGTGGAAGGAATCCCAGGGCTGGTTTGGGAAGTTTCAGCTTCGGCAGCGTTGTTCTGTGTTTACATGCGAGGACACGGGTCCGTGGTGGGGACACAAACAGTGTCCTCGCGTGTGCCGGGGATGTTTTTTTGAGTGCGGATTTGGGAAAGAAGGCTGGCTCGGGAGCCTCCAGCACTGCCGTTGATCACCTCCCCGCTCTTGCTTTCCCTCTGGAGTCACGTTAAGCTGGGCAGCCCGCTCCAGGAGCCTGGCTTTGCCAAGGGAATTCTGCCGGCGTAGTGATGGAGTGAGGCTGGCCCCACGCTCCTCCGTGGCTCCTCCGTGACGCTGAGCCGGAGCACAACCAGTTCTCCCCGTCATTCCCCTGCCGCTGGATGGTGCCTTGGATACTGCAGAGCCTTTCTCTAGTTAAACACACCTTTTCTTGGAATTCTTTTTTTTCCCTCTATTAGCCAAGAAAAACTTTGCAACTTTCCTTCGCTGTCGGAGAGGAGCCGCTGCCGCTGCTGGGTTTCATTTTGTTTTTTTTAATTCGAGGTCACGTGCGCGTTGACAGTGCCTTTGAATCCAAGCGATGGTCTCGTCTCCAGCTTCGGAAGAGCTTTTGAGCTCTTCCCTCTGTTGTTTTCTCTCTGTTCAGGAACAAAGAGATTTTTCTGCCTTTAATTAAAAGGAATATTAAATCCCTGCTCCTTTGTTGAGCGACTTGAAGACACTCTGCAAACATCCGTCTGCTTGGCACCGCGGCGGGGTGAGCTCTGCTATGGTACAGGGCATGGAGATACAGGGGAACCATCCTGAAATCCCACAGCAAGCACAGAGCAGCAGCCAGGGAGGATGCTGACAGCCACGGTCCTCGGGTGAGGAGCCCCATGGGTCCGAGCTGCCACCTGGGGTGGGCTCTTGGATCCTCAGAGGTGTGTGAGGCAGGTCCCTGCACGGAGTGTCTCCACACAGGGAGAAATTCCACTGCTGGGGAGGCAAGTGGAGGTGAATTTGGCTGTGCCAAGGGAGTCTTCCCTGCTGGCTGCTTCCCGTGCCGGCAGGTAAGCTTTTACCCAGGGACAGCCAGACGTTGGATGTGTTTTGTTTGAAAAATGTGAGTGCAGATGTTGGCTTGTGGGGAGGACAAGCCAGGATGCAGGGGGGGAGAGGCTGTTCTCCCGTGGTGTTGGGTGCTGGCACGGGGTGGGTGCCTGGTTCAGGCAGCATTGAGGCCTTGTGTGGGTGGAGAATTTGCCTCTTACATTGGGAACTTCCAGGGTGCAGGATAGAAAAATATTCCTGTGCACAGTGTGCTGGGGAGGGCTCCAGCCAGGTCCCACAGGGGGGATTTGTGGCTGGAAGGTCTCTGCTGGCATCCCCCACATCCCTTCCTGGCTTTCTGCTCCTGAGCCATGGATGTTTGCAAGCGTGGAAAACCCCAGGCAGGATCCAGGCAGTGTGGCTGTGCTGTGTCTGTCTTTGCCGTGGAAATGGGGTCTCGGCTCTGATTGCCGCCGGCAGCCAGCTTAAATCCCTGGAGCAGTCTGGAGGCTGTTCGGCTCTGCCCCATCTGTGCTGTTCCCTGCCCTACAGCCACATGGGGAAGGGGTCTGGGGTGTTGTCAGACCCCCGGGGAGGAGAGGGGGGTCCCTTAAGCGTGGTCAGTTGATTGCCAGTGAGTCAGCCAGGGAGTGTAGAGCTGCCAGGGAATGCTGGCGCAAGGGCAGGAGCTGGGTCTCTCCTAGAGGAACACACCAGCCCCCACCACCAGCACTGATGCTACTTCTGCCCCCAGCCATACCAGCACAGTCTCAGTGAGCACAAGGTTTGGGGCAGATCAGGGCCTGATGCTGCAAATGGGGCTGTCCAGGTGCTGGGGGGGACCAGGGACAGCCCACGGGTTAAGCTGGGCTTAATTACTGCTGCTCGGGTCAGTGGGATGCAGTTGGATGCTGCAGGTGGGATGCTGCAGTCCTGACCTGTGCTTTCCAAGCTGGAACTCACTTGGGAGATGGGTTTAGCTGCCCAGCTGAATGGGGACAAGGGGGGATGTCCTCAAGCTGGGACAAATTTTTGCCAGCCAGAGGCAAGAACAGGTTGGTGGTGTAGAGGACACCCCCTGCCTGGCACCACTGCCCTTAGTGCCATTGACCAGTTTGAGGTTATTTTTAGATTTCCTGAAGCTGTTTTCTGCCAACTCTCCCAGTGTGCTCAGGCTCCCCAGGGGGAACCCCACCTTGACAAGCCCACAGCTTTCCTTCGGAAGATGCTGACCAATGTTTCCAGAAAACATCCAAGGGATTTCCTGTTTATTTTGCAAAATTCTTATTAATATTTTTTCCTGTGTTGTTTGATTCAATCTCACATGGGCGAAATTGCCTTGAAATGGAGCCTGTGCTTCAAAAATAGACAAAGAGTCGGTGAGGCAGCAGCCTGGAGGCTGTGGGAGTGCATGGCTGGATCCGGCACCCCCTAGGAGCTGGTACCATCCTGGCGCCTGCGGGGCCGGATCCGGTGCGGGGTCCCTGGGGAGCCGGCAGTGCCTCGGCGTTCCCACGCTGCAGGGACCGTGCAGGGAGCTCCCTGCCAGCGAGGGTGTGTGGAGGGGAATGTTTCCCTTCTCCAGCCACTCTCTGCCTCCAGGATGCCCTGAGTCCCCTCCACGTGCCACTTGTCCCTGCTCCAGCCACCAAGGCCACCTTTGGGCATGAGCATCCCTGTGCACATCGCTGCAAAAATCCCAGATTGGGGCATTTTAGCCAAAACCTCCCCCTATCTTCAAAGAGCACCCGGTGCTGCAATGGGGGCACTGGGCTGGTTTTGGGGTGCCCCTTTGGTAGCGAAGGGGGGGATGGTGCAGTTGAGGTGTTTTGCAGCCCAGATGTTGGTGTTTCCTGGGTGGGGGCAGCTCCAGTGGGGTCAGTTCCAACCCTGTGCCGCCCACGTGTCTCCAGGTGTGCTGGGCTGGCCACAGCACTCTGTTTACTCCTGGTGCTTGTGTTTAGCCAGTATATTTAATTTCCAGGAGTGTAAGGCAGCTGGGCAGCAGGAGGGTTTGTGTGTGCTCACTTCCCTGTGCCACCCTGGGAGCTGCTGGGGGGTGAATCCAACAGTGGCACTGAGCACAACACTGCAGCAGAGTTTGTAGCAGATGTTGTGCCCTGGCTGGGTGTGGTTGGCTCTCCTGCTGCTCCTCCAGCACCAGTAGGTCAGGGGCACCTTCCCTCCTGACCCTGTGCGTGTGGGGACCCCTCTTGCCATCCCGTCTCCACGCCAGCAGCCACGTCGCCGCCAGCCGCTGTTGACTCACAGGCTCCGCCGTCGAGTCCCAGGGCTGAGCCCGAGATGCTTTTCCAGGCAAGGCTGAAATGCACAAAATGTTCGACTTGTAAAATATGTAGCGTGAGAAAATAGCCTTTTCTGCTCTCCTCCTCCTGCCGCCGCTCCCCTGCCCCATCTGCTCGCTTGGAAGGCTTCCCGCAGCTGGGGGGGGCTGGCAGCACATGGGGTCCCTCGGCATGGATGGCATCCACCCCCCGCTGCCGTGCCCGCGCAGAGGGGTCACCCCTTGGTACCAGTAGGGCTCCCGGGGGCAGCACGGGCGCCTCAAGGATGCACTTGATCCATGAGGATGTTGCCCACATGAAGCCCTCTCCGTCTGCCCGCCCTCCCCATGTGCTCTGGCATCCCAAAGTTTCTCTCCCATGAGATGCGTTTTGGGGCTAGCAGGGGGAATGCCAGCCGGGCTGTGTGCGCCCCGGCACGGGGGATGATGACGCAGATGGCATTGGCGCATCCTACGGGGACTGGGGTTTCCAAATCTCTCAAGAGGGTCCTGGGAAATCCCCCTGCAAGGTGCCCCAGCAGCACCGGGAGGGAGCTGCCATGCCAGAGCTGGCCATGAGCCACAGTTTTCACCAGCCACCTTAATCCATCATTATCTGGGCACATTTCGGATCCTTGCCAAGAGCAAGGTGGGAAGGGGGGGTGTAAGCATGCTTTCCCTATTCCCCTGCCATCCTTTTTGCTGCCTGTGTGTAATTAACAGAGTAATTAAAAACAGGATGAGTTAATTGGTATTCATTTATGTGGCAGATGTTTTTAATTGAGATACGAAACAATTTACCTGTTTACATAAACAATAGCAAATGAAGGCTTGTAAAACAGAGAGGGCACTTTTTTTTTTTGGCTTTTTTGTTGTTGTTTCGAGGAAAATCAAACCTATCCCATCCTCCCCCCACGCCCCCGGCCACACCAGCTCAGGGAGAGCAGGAGCTGCTGGCACTGCCTTAGTGGCACTGAGCCAGCTGGTTTGGGTCCATGGGTGGCTGGTTTTGGCTTGAGAAACAGGATTTTGGGGCTTGAAGTATGGAGAGCCTGGCTGTGGGTGCTGGTGTCCCATGTGGACCTGTCACTACCACACTGCAGGAGGTGGAAGGAGGGAGGGATCATGGTCCCTGTTGGGAGTTGATGTCCTGGAGCCAGGGGAGAGTGTTGCCCATGGTGCCTCCCCCTGGCGGTGCTGACACGCCTGGGATGCAGGTGCAGGCAGTGTGGCCGGGGGCTGCTCGGAGAGCAAAGCAAATTGAGGTGTATCCGAGCATGGGGAAACCTACTTTACCCCAGAATTGGGTGGGTGGGAAGTGTCCCAGTGGGCCGGTGGCATGGGACATGTCCCAGGATGCCTGTGGGAAAGGTGAGGATGACCTGCTGGGGCTTTCCAGGACCGGTTGAATCTGAGTTCACTTACAAGTGCAACAGAGAGTTTAATTAATTGGATTTACTTTTAAAGTCAGTTTTATTTGTGCTGGTGAGTGCTGGGGTGTGGATCACTCCCTGCTAGCCCTCCCTAAAATGAGTATATGTGATGCTGTGGTGATGGGTTGGCAGCAACCCTACAGCATCATCACAGGATCATGGAATAGTTTGGGTTGGAAAGGACCTTAAGCTCATCTCGTTCCATTCCCTGCCACGGGCAGGGACACCTTCCACTAGACCAGGCTGCTCCAAGCCCCATCCAGCATGGCCTTAGACACTTTCAGTGATGGGACAGCCACAACTTTTCTGGGCAACCTGTGCCAGGGCCTCCCCATCCTCACAGGGAACAATTTCTTCCCAATATCCAAACCCACCCTCTGTCAGCATCCCACAGCCGCTCCCCTTCTCTTTCCCCCTCCACATGCAACTGGGGATAAGCCACCTCCAAGGTGGCTGCTGTCACCGGCCCCCATCATCACCATGGCCCCAGGGAGGGGATCAGGAGGGAGATGAGGATGCCGTGAGCTCCCACCAGCTCTGCTGGGCTGGTGCACATGGCCAGCACTGCTGCCTGGCCGCCGGCACCACTCGCTTCCTAACCTGCTCCAGCTGGGACAGCTCGGTCCCTGCAGTCTTACTGGGGAGTTGTTCTTGGCTCTGGTGGCTGCAGCAGCTGAGAAGCAGGAATGCTTCCCTGCCTTTGTTTCAGAGGCAGCCTGGTTTGAGGAGATGTCGCCTCCAGCATCTGGATTTCATTTGTGGCCATTTGGAGAGCATGAAGGATGCTGGGCGCTGAATTCCCTTTAACCCCTTCCTTGCCCAGGCAGCTTTGCCTGGTCCAGGAGGGCTACAGGGAGCCAGAGATTTCCAGTGGCCACATCCAAGGCAGTTCCCTGCCTGCTCCATCCCCAGGGAGTGGAGAGGATAGCAGCCAGCCTGAGTGCTCCACAGTCATTGGGCTCACCCTTGGCTGGCACATCCCATGTGCTGCCTGGGAAGGGCAGAACTCGGGACTGGGACACTGCCTGTGGTGGGATGGGCTCCCTGGGGCTGTGGGAAACAGCAGATGCCAAGCTGGGATGGCTGCCAGTCCCATCCCTCAGGCACTGCTCCTGTCCCTCAGGCTCCAGCCTGCAGGATGCCATGCATTGTGCCCTCTGGAATGCTTGGCTGCATGTTGATGCCCACCAGCTGTGTGACAGTGTCACCCTGGCAGGGGCCTTGCCCGGGTCAGTGCCAGGGGTTACACCCTGCAGTGGGACAAATGAGGGGCTCAGGGTCACCAGGAGTGTGTGGGGATCCAGCATCCACTGGCCCTGGGAGGCAGGGTGGGAACACTCGCTCCCGCCAGCCGAGGAGAAAATACTAATCCTTTTATTTTTATATTATTACTTATTCATCTGGGCTGCACAGACCTAATGGAAACCAGATGGAGGAAAACAGACACGGCCCCGAGCGGCTGGGACAAATTACCCCAAAGAGAGAAAAAAATAGAGGGGAAAAAAACTCCAGTGGAGTTTGAGTTGTACTGGGGAATCGCTGTTTGGAGGAAATGATGGGAAACTGTATTTTGCCCCCCAAAACTTCCTTTGCCCCCATGAAGCTCATCCCATCCTGCAAAGGACCTGGGTTGGTGGTACAGCTGTGGTTGGGTCCTGTGGACATCCCAGGCTCTTTGTCCCATTGGATTTGAGACCATTCCTGTGCCTGCACAGCCGTGTTTGGGTTGCAGACGTCTTGGGGAAAATTTATAACTCAGAGAAAAAAAGGAAAACACAAGAAAAAACAGAACCAGACCTCGTTTCCCCAAGTGCTTGCTGAGCTTCATGGAAACTTTCCTCCTGATGGGAAGCTGTGGAAAAGCTGTGTTGGTGCCAGAATGAGTATATCCATGTTTTGCCCTCGGTGTGGCCATGTGTATGGAGTCAGGGCAGTGAGGGGAATGAGGGTCAGGGTGGGGATGCAGGTAAGGATGGGGTTGCAGGCAGGGACTGTGCTGGGAATGTGGCAGGAACAGGGACGCAGACAGGGATGCAGGCAAGGATTGTGCGGGATCAAGGTGCTGCAGCTATGCAGATGCAGGCACCTAGTCAGGGTCATACTCTGTGCCCTGAGTGTGCCCACAACTCAACCTCTGCCGTCGGGGCTGGATCCTGCTCTGCTGAGCTCAACAAGAGCCTGGAAGGCTGGAGAAGTGGCAATGCCCAGAGATAGGCATTGCCACGAAAAGGAAAACAAAAGGTGTTTTTCAAAACAAACCATTTATTCTGACAGGCTGTGTAAAGAAACTGACATTTTAAGGGAGGGATGCTGCGTGGTCTTAGGGTTTCTCCTTTGGATAGAGAGGGAGAAGGGAGTGAGGAACAGGAAACTGGGGCACACACATCCAGGTTTTGCAGGATTAAGGTGTGCCATGGAGAGGGAGAGATATCCATGGTGCTGGAACCATCCAGAAGGAGGCTATTGGTGCATGATGGTAACCATGAGAGATTTTGGCTCTTAACCACCACCTCTCCCATCTCCTGGTCCTCCACACGGCGCCGGCTGCGGCACAACCCTGATAGCATCTTGCTTGGGATGAGGCCCTGGTTTTATTTAGCCCGGACAATGTGCTCTTGCCGGGTTCAATTAATCTCCCCACAGTTGCCGTGGATTAAGGATGCATATTAGATTAGTGTTTATCAGCCGTGCCGGGGCGCAGCGGGGACCCCGCGGCCGGGTGGCTGTGGCTGTGGCAGCCGCTTCCATCTTTGGCTGGAGCCGGCGGCGGCTCGGGCACAGTGACAGATCACCGCAGCTGCCAGCACTTGTGGCCACCCATCACTGCCTGGCGTGGCAGCCACGGGGCCGAAACCTTGCATCGGGGCCACGCCAGCCAGAGGGGACGGTGCTGGCACGATTCCCCAGGGGATGCCGCTGCTGGGTGTTACTTGGGGTTGGACACTCAGCGAGGTGGGAGGGAGGCAGCGATGCCGGGGATAGCCCCGTGGGGTGATGGCGGGGAGCCCTGCCCTCCCTAGATTGTGGGATCTGGTGCCTCACAGGGCCCCTCAGGGCTGTGGGGGGACAGTCACTAGCGGGTCGATGTCATGATGTGTGGGTCGTGCCATTGCTGCTGCCAGTGAACACAGGTCACAATGATCCCAGGATCCCTGACTGGGATTGAGGCAGCCAGGAGTTAGCAGGCAGCTGGGAATTCCTGAAATATGGGCAGGAGGGTGCTGTGATGTGGCAGTGATGGCTTTGCAGGGACACACTCAGGCTGTGCCCTGTGCTTGGGGCAGAGCTGGTGCCCTGACCTGTCCCCACCACCCTGCATCCCTGCATGGGGCACTGTCCCCACCACTGTGCACATGACAGGAGGTCCATCACCATCCCCCCCATGCTACTGGCACACAGTACACCAGGCACTGTCCTTGTTGCCTGAGCTGTGCCATCCTACGCCGGGAGTGAACGTGCCGAGGCCAGCCCAAAGTCCCTGAGTGTCCCCTCTGCCCCTGTTTGCAGGGAATCCCAGCACACGCTGCTCACCACCCATGCCCTCTCCCCGCAGATAACGAGGAGACGCGGCCGCCACCATGCCTGACTCGCCGGCCGATGTGAAGACGCAGTCCAGGTCCACGCCACCCGCCATGCCCCCACCGCCGCCCGCCGTCACCCAGGGAGCCACGCGCCACCCCTCCTTCACACCAAACACCAGTGAGTATGGGCTGGGGACGGGGTGCCAGGCTGGGAGGCTGCCCAGCCCCCCTCACCTCTGCATCACACGCTGCACCCGGGACCAGCAGTGTCCCCAGAGCCCAGCATGGTGCTGGCCATGATGTGGGGTGGCATCACCTGTTCTCACGCTGGAGAAGGTCCTTGGGCTGCACCCCTCAAGCCATGGCTCATGCATGTGCCTGTGGGGAATATCACAGCACTGCCCATGGCCAGCAGTGTCCTGAGAGGTGTTTGGGGACAGGGATATCCTGGTCTCCTGCCATGCAGTAATCAAATCCTGGCACAGAGCAGCTCATGGCTGGAGGATGCTGTGGGTTGGGGGAGTCCCTGCGGATCGGAGTTGTCCCCATTTTGGGTTCCAGGCATGTGAGGACCCACCTGCCCATCTATGTGTGGCACCCAGTGGTGGTAGGGTGGTGTCGTGGCCAGCCATGGTGACAGGGACTTCCTCGCCCTGCCCAGGCTATGGCATGGTGGCATTTAGGGACTCCAGGTTGGAGTCTCAGTCTCTGTAGTTGAACTGGGGGAGCCCCAACGCGATGGCTACACGAATGGTACATGGGGTCATTGCACACCCTCAGGGATTGGTCCCTGTGCTGGTGTCACCATCCTAGAACATGGATGGACAATGGACATGCCAGGCAGGATCCAGGCAGGCAGGGGACAAGGCTGGTCCCCTTGGCAGGAGTGGCAGTGGCCATCATCAATGGCTGCTCCAGCTCCATCAGGATGTATCCTGGGTACATGCGTGTTGTGAGGGTTTTGCTCATAGCTGTTTCTTGCTTAGAAAGACCGAAGTGGGGAAGAAAATACACTAAACCAACCCCTGATATGCAGCCCCCTGACACTTGCTGCCCCCCACCTGTGCTCCGGGACAGACTCTAGAAATCAGCTCGTGCTTGGCTGCGCTTGGAAGGGTTTTGGTTTTCAATCCTGGTCCTGTGGCAGGTGTAGCAGCCCAGGTCTTATTGGGTCCGGCACATGGGGCCAGGGGTGCAGGCAAGTCTCTCCATCAGGGATTGGCCCAGAGCAGGATTCGGGACACAGGATCAGGAGTGCAGGCAGCCTCTCTGCCACAGCTTGGCAGGGAGCACTACAGCATTTCAGTTGTTCTTGGTTTCAGGGACCTCATTTGGTCCACAGAATGGGGGGACTGTGTCAGGCAGCTGAGCATCCATCCTGTGAACCCTCCCTGTGGCTGCAGTAGCATGCAGGGACCTGGGTCTATTGCAGATTCAGGGGGCTTTGCGCAGGGCACATGTGCCCACGCTGTGCCCACACCGTGCCCACTGTGAGGAGCATTTCATGCAAGGACCACCCAGCCGAGAGCTGCTCCCTCTGCTCTCTCATCATAGCGTGTTTTATTTTGCTTGCAGATCGAGACGCTGGCCCTCCGACGTTTCTGCCTCGCGGCCGTTTTCATGGTTGCTTGAAATGGTCGATGGTCTGTCTTTGTAAGTAAAATGAAACACCCGCTCTCATGAGAGACCCGAGCGCAGCCACAGCCTGCCCCGGACAGCACAGAGTCCCTTGGGGGGCACGGGGCTTGGACAGGGGGTGCTCCCCATCGCCAGCCCCTCGCCCTGCCCCAGCGGGTCACGGGGATGGGAACCCCAACCCCATCCCAGCCCAGGGACATGTGTGGTGTCCAACTTAGTAACACACCTGTCGCGGGAATAAAAGCAGTTGTGGCCACCGGGTTATTTTCGGCACCTCTTTAGCGGGCGGCGGGCGCTGCCTGGCCGGAGAGCGAGCGGGAGCCCCCCAGAGCAGGCAGGGCTGGTGGCAGCACAGCACCCCAAGGTTAGTGCCATCCCAGGTGCCCGGAGTGCACGGGGAGAGGCGCGTGCATGCCGGGAGCCGCGGGGCAACGCGCTCGGGAGAAGGGGTGACATGTTGTCACCCACACTGGCTGTGGAAAGGTCCCTGTGTTCGTGGGGGGATGGTGCAGGAGACAGGGGTCTGTCATGCTGCAGGTTGGCACCCCAAAATGTCCCCCCTGGGTCGCCTGAAATGGGATGTTCCAGGCACCTCCCATTCTTCCTACCTGGGCAGCAGGGACAGAGGTGCCAGCGTGCTGCAAGCCAGGCTGGTTTGTGGGAAATAGGTCATTGATTCTCTCTGGGAGTGCTGAGCAGCTCCCAGAGGGACAGGATGGAGCCCCTTCTCTTGGCTGCCTTGACCGCCGAGAAGCTGGATCAGTCTATCACCATGTGGGGATGCACTTCATCGCCTTTTCCCCTCCCTTTCTCCTTCCCTCCTTCCCTCTCTCCAGCCCCCACAGCACTGGAGACCAGTCCAGGATGTGGCCCCAGGGATGCAGCAGCATTCTGAAGCCTTCCAGGGGATGCCAGCCCAGTATTACCCAGCAGGATTCTCTGGGCATCCCATCCCATCCCAGCCACAGTTTCCACAGTGCCAGGGCACAACTACCCGCTCTGACCTCCCATTCCCTTTCTCCTCAGTGATGAACGGGAGCAGCCACTCACCGACTGCCATCAATGGGGCTCCGTCCACCCCCAACGGGTTCAGCAACGGTCCGGCCACCTCCTCCAGCGCCTCCCTCTCCACCCACCAGCTCCCGCCGGCCTGCGGCGCCCGGCAGCTCTCCAAGCTCAAGCGCTTCCTCACCACACTCCAGCAGTTTGGGAACGACATCTCCCCTGAGATCGGGGAGCGGGTGCGCACCCTCGTCCTAGGGCTCGTGGTATGTCCGCCGGGTCAGCCTTGGGGTCCCCCATCATCCAGGGATCCTGTGTTTTCCTTTTGGGATGCAGATGTTGCTAAAAGGGAAAGAGGGGCGTGGAGTGACCTAAATCCTTGAAAAATGGGAGTTGTTTTCCTGGCATCTCCTGAGATCGGTGCAGCACGGTGCAGGGTTGGGTCCTGGCTGCTGGCATTGCCAGCAAAGCCTTCAGTATGGTTTTCCCTTGAGAGTGGATTTTCCATGAGCATGGCAGAGGAGCAGGAATGGGGGAGAAACAGCCAAGCATCCCTCAGGGGTGCAGGGCAGGCAGGGGGCTATGCCAGGGATTCTGAGCCCGGGCTGTCCCCACAGAACTCCACCCTCACCATCGAGGAGTTTCATGCCAAGCTCCAAGAGGCCACCAACTTCCCGCTGCGACCCTTCGTCATCCCCTTCCTCAAGGTGAGTTGTCCAGCCTGGGCATGGTGAGATTCATGGCAGCATTCCATTACAGGGGATTTCGAGATGGCTTCGAGGTCAGGGCAGGCAGCTGCCTATGGGGCTGCCTGTGTCCCCCTGGGCACACATGTCCCCCCAGACATGTGGAGTCACATGGGGCTGGTTGCAATAAACCAGACGTCAGCCCAGCTAGTTGCCATTTGAAATTCATTAAAAATACCCTTTTTTTTTTTTTCCTTTTAATTTCGTGCTGATTCTACACTGTCACCATGCTCCAGGGGGGTTCACCGAGCACTGGCACGCCTGGCACCACCAGCACTGCAGGCAGATGTTCCAAGCCCGGCATCACCTGTCCCTCATTAGCAAAGGAATAACTAAAAAGTGCAAAAGCAGCCCCTTTTCCACCTCTGCATCCCAGCCCCCCTGGAGCAGAGGTTCGTGCTCACCACAGGAATCTGCCGCAGAGCTGCCGGAGTGGTTTGCTCCAGGCTGAGCTGGGGGGACAGCAGAGCTCTCTCTCCCTCCTGCCCAGTTTGCAGGGGTTTTGGGATTCGCAGGAGCAAGGAATGTTGCACCCCCAGGTCCCAGTGGGCACTGGTGGCCCTGCGGCTCCGGGCGGTCTGGGAGCCATCCCACTGTCCCGCTGCCAAGAACGCGGCAGCCATGCTGGCCGCCCTGGCACCCCGCTCCCAGCTGTTCCCACCACCCGTTCCAGATGTTTCTCATTATCCTAACTGCAACCAGCCGGGCTCGGCGTGCTTCCCAGACTTGCTGTTTTTGTGGGATTGCTCCCTCCCGGCCAGGAAAGGGAAGGGGAGGGAGGGTCCAGCCCTGCTCACTGCAGTGTGCATCTCCGGCTCGAGCGCTAACGTGTCCCACAGATGGGATTTGGCTGTGGATCAGCTGCCTAAGGAGAAATCCAGGGCTGGCAGCCAGAGCACCAGGCAAAAGGGGTCTCTGCTGCTTAGTTCCTGATGCTCCATGTGATCCTGGGGCTGCAGTGCTGGGGAGAACACAGTGGGTGGGTGGGACGGGAGTTCACAGCTGATCCTCACACCTCGTGGGTGCCAGATGGGCTGGGGCTCCTGAAGTGCAGCCCCCAGGGTGACAGTTGCAGGGACAGGGTGGCTGAGGTGGCCGAGGGAATGATGCTCTGCAGCCCCTGCCAGGATGCAGGAGGGCTCTGTCAAAGCTGTGCCGATGCCAGCACATGACCAAACACTGTAGGGTGCTACACATGTGTCCCCTAAAAGCCCATATGATCCCTGGGCATCCCAAGGCTGTCGTCTGGGGATGGTGAGCAGGACCCCAAAGGCAAGGTAGCTGCCTGCCCCACATCCCCTGCCCATGGCAGGCTGGGGGCACAGCTGAGCTGCACCGGGGGGGCTTCGGGTCCGTGGACTGGACTGTCACCCCCCTCACAGGCCAACCTGCCGCTGCTGCAGCGGGAGCTGCTGCACTGTGCCCGCATGGCCAAGCAGACCCCGGCCCAGTACCTGGCCCAGCATGAGCAGCTGCTGCTGGACGCCAACGCCTCCTCTCCCATCGACTCCTCCGAGCTGCTCCTGGAGGTGGGCGAGAGCGGCAAGAGGAGGACGCCAGACAGGTGCAGACTGGGGCCATCGTGGGGGATTGTTCAGGGTCACATCCCTGAAAAAGGGAGGTTGATCCCCTCTGGTGGTGGGCACCGGGTGGGAACCAACTTCCTCTCCTCTGCCCAGGACCAAAGAGAACGGTTTGGACCGAGACCCCCTGCACCCCGAGCACCTCAGCAAGCGGCCGTGCACCATGAGCCCAGCGCAGCGCTACAGCCCCAGCAACGGGCTGAGCCACCCCCCAAACGGGCTGGGGCACCCCCCTGCTGGCCCCCCCCTGCCCCAGCACTACCGCTTGGAGGACATGGCCATGGCACACCACTACCGCGACGCCTACCGGCACCCTGACCCCCGGGAGCTCCGTGAGCGCCAGCGGCCCACCGGTGAGCTGGGGCATCCCCCCATACACTGAGGGGTGAACAGGGGGCTGGGACTCCCCTGAGGCACGCAAGTGCTGCCAGGGGCTGATTCCCACCCCGCTCTTGCCTTGCAGCCATGCACGGGACTCGGCAGGAGGAGGTAATCGACCACCGGCTCACTGACCGGGAGTGGGCAGAGGAGTGGAAACACCTCAACAATGTACGTAGTACCTCCTTGCCCCATCCCATGTGTGTGCATGCCTCCATTTTGCCCTCCATCCTCACTGTGTCCCTCCGAGGGCTTTTCTCCTGAGCATCCTCTGCTCCCTGCTGCTGGCACAGCCTGGCATAGCCCAAAACTCCCCACCTCGCGCCAAGCACTGCAGCCCCCCAGCTGCATGCAGCAGTGCCCCCCGCCACCAACCCTGATATTGCCCCCCCACAGCTGCTGAACTGCATCATGGACATGGTGGAGAAGACGCGGCGGTCACTGACGGTGCTGCGGCGGTGCCAGGAGGCCGATCGTGAGGAGCTCAACCACTGGATCCGGCGCTACAGCGATGCTGAGGACATGAAGAAAGGCAGCCCCCCCTCTGCACGCCCCCACAACAGCTCCTCCAGCCCCGAGGCACCCCAGTTAGGTATTGACCCCTGGTGCCACGGGCCCCATGCTGTTCTCCTGGGGGTCCGGCGCTGCCAGCGGGTGGGTTGCAAGAGGACAGCATCTCCTAATGGCATCCCCTGTCCCCTTTGCAGACGCTCACCGGGAATTCACACCACGGCCCCTCTCCGGGTACATGCCAGAGGAGATCTGGAGGAAGGCTGGTGAGTGTGGGGTGGGCACCAGCACCCATCAGTGTGCTGAGCTGGCAGGGTCTCTGCCCTAGTTCCCCACATTGGGGTGGCTGCCAGACTGGGGAATTTGGGATGAGTTTGCGGGGAGGGGGGATGCAGCTGCAGAGGGGGACGCGCGGAGCTGGGGCACCGGCAGACTCCAGCCACGCTCGGCTGGTCCTTGCAGAAGAAGCTGTGAATGAGGTGAAGCGCCAGGCCATGTCCGAGCTGCAGAAGGCCGTGTCGGATGCCGAGCGCAAAGCCCACGAGCTGATCACGACAGAGCGGGCCAAGATGGAGCGCGCCCTGGCCGAGGCCAAGCGCCAGGCGTCCGAGGATGCCCTGACAGTCATCAACCAGCAGGAGGACTCGAGCGAGGTAGGGCACTGGGGGGACAGGGGATGGGTTGGTGGTAGCGCAGGTGGGTGACCTACCTACTCCTCTTGCAATTGAGTTTGCAGCATCTATGTGTGAGCGTGGGAATGGGGGACTGCAGCAACACCGCAGGATGGGGAGGAGAGGGAAGTTCTTGCACCAAGATGGGGATAGGGTGTGTGGTCTGTGATGGGGTGCATGGTCCTGGATGGAGGTACATGGTCCTGGATGGGGATGCACAGCCTAGGGATGGGGATGCACAGCCTAGGGATGGGGATGTACAGTCCAGTATGGGGGAACCTGGTTCACGATAGGGCAGCACACTCTGGGATGGGGGTGCATGGTCCATGTTGGGGTGCATGGTCTGGGATGTAGATGCACAGTCTGAAATGGAGGTGCATGGTCTGGAATGGGAATGCATGATCCAGAATGATGTGCATGGTCTGGGATATTGTGCATGGTCCAGGACAGGGAAGTATGGTTCAAGATGCGGGGACCTGGTCCAGGGTATGGGAGCACAGTCCAGAATTTGCCTGGCTTGGTAGGGGGATACACAGTCTGGGATGGACGCGCACAGTTTGGAATGATGTGCATAGTCTGTGGTGGGAATGCACGGTACAGGATGATGTACATGGTCCAGGATGGGGGTGCACAGTCTGGGATGGAGGTGCCTGGTCTGGTATGGGAATGCACAGTCAAGGATGGAATGCATAGTCTGGGATGATGGAGTGCCTGGTCCACACAGTCTGTCATGGGGGTGCAGGATCCAGAGCTGAGGTTTGGTTTCCCCTTCCTGCAGAGCTGCTGGAACTGCGGGCGCAAAGCGAGTGAGACCTGCAGCGGCTGCAACACGGCCCGGTACTGCGGCTCCTTCTGCCAGCACAAGGATTGGGAGAAGCACCACCACGTCTGTGGGCAGACTCTGCAGGGGCTGCCGGGCCCCACCACCCCCTCCGCGGGCGTGGGGCTGCCCCCCGGGCCAGGCCAGTCCGACGGGGTGCCCACCATGGCCAGCAGCCCCAGCGAGGCAGGGTCGGTGGCTGCTTCCCGCGCCGGCACTCCGGCCACCCCGGCCCCGCTGGACAGCGCGTCCCGCTGAGCCCCCCGGACTGCCCCGCTCCCGCTGCTCTGCAAGAGCCACGGACTGCACTCAGTGCGATTTCCTCAGCTACCTGACTCGTGTGACCTCCGAAACGACCTCTCTAGCTCTCACAAATAATCCTCACGGATCCTCAAACTGGGCTTTAAGTGGAGTTAAGGCAAATACCGGTCTCTGTTCTCTCTTCAGTCTTTGTTTCGGCTTTTTTTGGTTGGTTTTCTCTTGGTTGGGGGATTGTGGTTTGGGATTTTAGGGGTTTTTTTGGTTTTTTTTTTCCTTTTTTGCTTTCTGGATGAGGGATTTGGCTCCAGACTCACCACGCAGTGGCTGGGAGAGACAAGCCCACTCACATCCCGCATCAGCACTGCCAAGCAGCTCGCTTGGAGGAGGAAAGAACCTTCCTTTCTTCGTCTCTCTTCCTTTTTTTTTTCTTTTTACCTTTTTTTTTGTAAAAAAAAAAAGAAAAAAAAAAAAAGAAAACAAAACTTTTTTTTCGAAGCAATTGTTAAGTAAGAAAAAGAAAAAAAAAAAAGGAAAAAAACCCGACGACGCGTGACGGACGCTCACCTGTAACTACCTTGCTAGCTAGCCAAGAACAGACCAGACTCACCTCTGCTCCAAAGGAAATCCAAAACCAAGGAAGATCCAAACGTCTCTCCACTGCCAAAGTTCGTTTCATTCTGTTGTCGTTTCCTTCCCCTCCCCGCAAGGATGGATGGACGCGCCCCCGGGGGCTTTAAAGAGTTTCTATTAAAAAAAAAAAAAAAAAAAAAAAAAAGGTGTTTTTTAAATAAAACCCCAGTCCTCGAGGTGTGGGAGGGGGACATGGGGCTGAGAACCGCCCGGGTGGGCACAGCCGGAGCCGGCACGTCTCTACCTCTGCCCGCCGCTGCCCTGGAAAAGGAGAATAAAAAATGAGAATAATTAAAGAAAAGAGAATAATAAAAAAAAAAAGGAATTAAAAAGAGATTAAAAGACAGATTTTGTTTTTCTCCCTCCCCAAAGCTGTCGGGGGCCACCCACAGCTGGACCCCCATCCCTTTGCTGCCGGGCTGCTCCCACACCCCACGTTGGATTTGTTTCACAAGGATTTTTAAGAGGAAAAGGAAAAGGAAAAAAGGAAAAGGCAAAGGAACACTGCCTCCTTCCTGGCCGAGGAGGCAGCCAAGACAATATCGATTATTTTGGGATTCTTGCCTCGCTGGAGCAGCGCAGAGGACAGGAGTGCAATATGGAAAGTCCGGCGGCTCCAAGCGGAGGCAGCGGTGCTGTGCGCTAATGTGAATGTAAATAGTGTTTTGCAGAGGTCCAAAAAATGAATAATAATGATGATAGTGATAATAATAAGAGACTTTTGCCAAATAAAGGATGAGGAGAAGGTGAGGGGGCTGTGGCACTGTCCGGAGCGAGCCGGAGGCCTGAAATCAAGAGGAGCTGTAGTTTTTCTGCATTTGCAAAACCCATCCTATGTGTTTTCTGTAGGGGAGGAAGAGGAGGGAAGGGCTGGGGCTGGGTTAGTTGTGTTGCCAGTCACCCTGGGCTGGGCCAGGCCACTGCAGAGCTTGGTGCATGGGACACCCCAAGGTGATGTCACCGGCCCCGTGCCACCAGCCTCGTGCCACCAGCACCGAGACCTCCTGGGGGTTTCTCTGCACCCCAAGACCTTGGTGCATCCCCTGGGAGGGTTCTGTGCACTCCAAGAACTTGGTGTGTCACCTTCAATGAGTTCTGTGCACCTCAAGGTCTTGGTGCATCCCCCTGGGAGGGTTCTATGCACCACAAGATCTTAGTGCATCTCCCCAAAGGGCTTCTATGTGCCCCAGGGTCTCACTGTATCCCCCAGGGGATTTCTGTGCACCCCAAGACCTTGGTGCATCCCCCTAGTAGGGTTTTGTGAACCCCAAGGTCTTGGTGCATCCCCCCAGGGAGATTCTCTGCACACCAGGACCTTGGTGCATCTCCCTAAGGGTTCTGTGCACCCCAAGGTCTTGGCATGCCCCCCTGGGGAGGCTTCTGTGCACCCTGAGACCTTGGTGCACCCCCTGGGTGGCTTCTGTGCACCCCAACACTGGGAGCTTTGCCAGTTGCCCCTCCAGTGACCACTTTATTTATGATGTGACATATGTAATATTGTCTATTTTTCTTACGTTTCCTGAGAAGAGGTAATATATAAGAGTATTGCAGATGCCCCTGCTCACCTGGGTATCTGTCCCATCCCATCCCTGCCCTCTCCCCCGCGTGTCTCCGCTGGGGCTCTGCCTCTCTACCTCCACCTCGCTGGGAAACCGCGGGTGAGAGCACTTCCACAGGGACTGCTCTCATTTCCACTCCCTGCTGTTTTGCTCTTTTTTCAATTATTATGATTTTTATTTTTTCTTTTTTTTTTTTTTTAATAAGAATAAAACTACCCTACAGAATCTTGCATTGAAACCAAAAGCTGAGGGAGGGCGGGAGGGGATGGCGGCGACGGGCGGCGCGGCGTCAGCAGGCATCCAAACCAGAACGACAGCTTTAAATGTGATATTTCCAAAAAAATTTCGTCCTCCTGTGGGAGGACGATGCGGCCACGGGGCCAGGGCAATGCTGTGGTGGTGCTGGTCAGGGCAATGGGTGCTTCCCTGGGGTTTTACTCCAAACTGGTGTTGTAGGGGTGTGCAGGGGCCCAAGGGATGTGTGCCACATGCTGTGCCCCAGCCGTGTCCTTTGGTGGCTTTGTGGCATCTGGGAGGTGGGAGGTGGATAAGCAGGGTGGGCTGGCACAGCCTGGCTGGGGCAAGGACACCCTGGTGGTTGTGGGGCAGTGTGGGGACACGAGGTGCCACAGTGGCTGGGCCAGACCAGGTCCCCATGGCTGCCCACAGCTCTGGGGTTTCCTGCCCCCATCCCGGCTGGTGTGGGGACATGGGGACAGCATGTCCCAGGTCTGTGTCCCCACAGGGAAGCAGAGCCCGGGTCACTGGGTGCTGGCCATAGCACCAAGCTGGATGAGGTGGCAGGAGAGATGTGGCTCTCTGGTGCCAAGCGTGGCACTGGGGTCCCATCTCCAGCCCCTTCCTCACATTCCCAACTCGAAATTCCAGCTGAAACCAAAGTGCCACATCCCAGCAAGGCTGGACATCCTGGAGTGGGGGTCCCACACCTGGGCTCCATCACTGTCAGAGCCCTTCAAACCCTCACCCAAGCATCTCCTCCTCCTCCTCCTCTGGGGGCTGCTGTAATCCCCTCGTTTTTCTTTGGGGTACCCCTCTGGATCCCGGTGGGTTTGATATCAGGGACAAGATGCCACTGTGTTCCCAGGCCCTAGGTACAGTGATGAGGTGTCTCCACTGCCATGGCAGCCCCGGGGGCTCCTCTGATGCCACCAAAAGCCACAGCCCTCGGAGGGAGCTGTGGTGCCCGTGTCCCCCCTCCCTCCTGGCTGTGGGCAGCACCCATTCCCTGGTCCCGTGCGGGGCTGAGCCCTGCCCGTGTTACCCAGCCAGCCCTGGGGACGGGGGCACTGGGGCACAGGAGTCCCTGGAGGGCTGGAAACCAGAGCCAGGTGTGGGCTTTGGGGGCCAGCCCTGAGAGATGACGTGGTAGGACTTTCCTTCGGCATGCTGTCCCTCCCCTTGCTGTTCCCTGCTTTCTCTAAGTGTACTGTATGTTTGACCTGTGAAAGATGTAAACTTTATGATTCAGGTTATGTCTGTTCTTAACTCTGTATCTGTGTAATAAAGACAATTTAATATCTACTGGAGGCTCCATAGCCTGGGCTTGTGATGGGTGCCCTCCCCTCCTGCTCCTGGCAATGCCCTGCACCTGGTGTCCCCAACACAGGGTTGGGGGGTTCCTTACAGCCCCAGGGTCGGACACTGCAAAGGAGAGGTGTCCATGGCAGGGGGACTCAGGTGTGTCCCTAGGGAACCCAAAGGGATGTGTCCCCCCTTGGGGTGCCTCGCTGCTCCCCCTGTGCTGGGACCTGGTTGCAGTCTCTAGCACCACCAGTGGGGTCGGTGGACTGGGAGGGTCGGGGGCGACTCCCCAACCCCGGAGGGGCCGTGCCTCCAGCTGGCAACGTGTGTCATCCCCAGGCGGAGGCCGCTGCCGCCCCCAGGTCTCGAACCCGCAGTCCCCTGTCCCGGCGGGGCGGGGCCACCTCCCACGCGCTGCAGGCACGGGGCGGGGCCTGGCGCGCGCCGCGCTCTGATTGGCCGCTGATGTGTGAAATTGGCGCGCCGGTGCCAGAGCCGATCGTAGTGGAGGGAAATCCGCACGTGGGCGCAGCTTCCGCCGGCTCCGCGCAGCATGTTCGGCGGTCGGGTCAGGTGAGGCCGGGGAGGGCTCCGGGACGGGCACAGCTCGGGGACAGCTACTGAGGCTCTCTCGGGATGGGGCAGGGTCGGCTTCGTGTGCACAGGTGGGAGAGCATTGTCCCTCTGTGAGCTCCTTTGGGGGGTAGGAGTACGGCAGATTGGGGAGATTGGGGGAGACCTCCAGGCCTTATGCTGCTTGCCCCATTACCTGCGAGGTGAATGCCCTTCCCCCCACCCCTGCACGTGGCCCGGTGACCCCGCAAGGAGCACCCACAGACCACCAGGGAGGGACGGACGAAAGAGAGAGTTTATTGTGGGGTTGGGGTTTATAAGGCTTTTAGGAAGGTCAAAGGGGACCAATCACAAGTTCAGGGTCACACAAAAGAAACCATCAGGTAAGGGGTCAACAGCCAATAGGAAAGGGTTAACAAGGGACCAATGAGAAACCTCAGGACACCTTGTGTGGGAGACAATAGCTTCACGGGGGTGTCTGGGAGACAGTGACACTGCAGAAAATACACAAACATGTTGAGACATGTTTAAACTACAGTAAAACCTTCTGTTTCCATAAGGTTTGAGCTGTTTTCCTCACTAGTCCATCTCTGACAGGACTTTTTCCATACTGTATGTGGCAAGTTCATTGCTACATAGGAGGGTGCAGGTCTGCCTTTGCTGGAGGAGGCAGAGCTCCCTACTGCTCCCTCCGTGCAGCCTGAGAGTTCTGCTGGTGGCCATGTCCTGCCTTCTCTTTCCCTTCCCTGCCAGCTGGCTGGGGACTGTGCACCTGGGGTTTTGTCACTTGAGGGAAGGTGCTTCCAGTTCCCTTCTGTAGCCCTCCTGAGCTGGGAAGTGACTCAGTATGAACTGAAGACCTCTTGGTTGCCCTCACTCCTGCAGTTTTGCAGTCTTGCTGCACGGCAAACAAGCTGCATTAATGTCACCTGTTCATCCTTCTGCTGGGAACACCCTTAGAGCCTTTGCCTGGCTGAGGTTCTGCTTTAGCTTCCATGCTAAATGGCTTTTTGTTTGTTAAGTGCCTTTTTGCCCCTTGTCCTGCCCAGTCCTTTCTTCCTGGACACTTCAGACATCTGGTGCCAACACTCCCTGTCCCTGGAAGCAGAGGACGTGTCCTGGGACGTGACAGAGATAGCAGCTTTGTGTAAGGCAGCAGATGACAACTCAGACCTGAGCCACCTGGAGGGGAACAGCAAGCAGGAGTTGCCTGTGCAGGACCCAGTGAGTGCCTTCCTGGTCAGGGAACCAGTTTTCCTTGGTGCTGGAAGGAAGTAGGAAACTTTCTACACCTGGGGTGTCCCTGCTTTGTGTGCTGCTCATGCCAGTCTTGGTTTGGGATTCAGGAGCTGGAGGCCATCAAAGCCAAACTGCAGGAGATTGAGAAGGAGGACGAGAAGCTGAAGGAGTTGCAGCTGGAAGCTCAGAGTCACCTGTTTATGAGCTCAGAGGCAGGTATGGGCTGTCCCTGGGTGCTGCTGTCCCCCCAGGGACACCTCTGGGGTGCAGGAGCCAGAGCACATGGCTTTGCCTCTCTGGGCACTTGGGACTGAGGGTGAGGGGGATCCAGGCATGGCATGGTGCTAATGCAGGTTATATCAGCTCTTACCTCCTACCTATGTGGGCCAAGATGCAATAAATTAATTTAATTACATTTGATTCAGGTAAGTAATTGAGTTTAGCACCAACAGCCCCAGTAGAGGAGTCACTGAAGAGAAAAGGGGCAAGGGAATGGAGGAGGAGGCAACAGTGTGGGGATTTGGGTACACCTGGATGCGACCAGGGATCTGAGGAGTTTTGGAGTGTGGCAGCTCGGTGGTGGCCATGCTGGGGGCAGACCTCGACAAACAGACAGACATCCCTCTGCCGCGTGGCTCCTGCCACTCTATCCGTGACAAAGCATCCCTCCTTTCCACAGGTCTCTTCCCAAAGACAGCCAAGGAGAAGGTGGAGGCTGACCAGCGATCCATCTACGTGGGCAATGTAAGTGGGAGCCCTGGAGCAGAGCACTTCCCGCTGCCGTGTGTCCCAGATCCCTGGGTGAATGCTCCAGCCCTCCACCAAAGGCTGGGTTGTCCCATCCCAAATGTTCCTTCTCTGCCCAGCCCAGACTGGAAATATGGCTCAGCCTCTGCCTGTGATTCTTATCCACGTGCAGATCCTCTGTTGCAAGTGTCAGCTCCCCAAAATACTCCTCTGGAGGCTGAGGGTTGTGTGGTATTTCTTGCTCCCTCAAAACGGGGTTGGGCTCTCTTGGATTTGTGTTTCCAGGCTGGAACACTCACTGGGAGGGTCTCATGACCCTCAGGAAATGCTGGAGCTGTGGTGGTGAGGTGTAAGTGGAGCCAGCTGGGCCTTTTGCCTCACGTGATGGGCTGTGAATCCGAGACCCATGAGCTGGGGGGCCTGGACTGTTGTTGCAGGTGGATTACGGGGGCACGGCGGAGGAGCTGGAATCTCACTTCAACAGCTGTGGGCAGATCAACCGGGTCACGATCCTCTGTGACAAGTTCTCAGGGCACCCCAAAGGGTCAGTGCTGTGTGCAGGGTTTGGGGGTCTCCAGGGTGTCCCTGGGGCTCTGCTCACCCTGTCCCCTCACAGGTACGCCTACATCGAGTTCGAGGAGAAGAGCTCTGTGAAGGCTGCGGTGGAGCTGGACGAGAGCGTCTTCAGGGGACGAGTCATTAAGGTAAGAGCTGGGTGAGGCCCCAGGGGCTGTGCCCACCCTCCCCTCCCAGCCCCAGGTGTGTTGGGCTGTGCCAAATCCCAGCTCTGACAGCCCTTCCCTCCTTCCAGGTGCTTCCCAAGAGGACCAACATGCCTGGCATCAGCACCACTGACCGTGGGGGCTACCGGGGCCACTATCAAGCTCGGTGGGGAGGCTACTATGGAAGGCAGCACCCCAGGGTGCGAGGGAGGACGTACAGGTGAGTGGCTGAGCAGGGGGATTCCTTATGTATGGAGCAGACTGTGCTTGGGATGGGGTTACCCCTTGCTCTGGCCGTGCTCAGTGTCCTGGCTTTGCACCTCCCGCTGTGGCATGTATGGGGAGAATGGAGAAAGGCTCTGGAAGGAAGGAACACCTGGAAAAACCTGCTGCTGCCCCTCTGTCCCTGGAGGGATTTGGGGGATGGTGGGTGTGCATTGCAGTCCCAGTCTTGACCAGTTCCAGAGCTGTGCCTGGCTTGGGGCTCCCCTGGTTTTGGGGGTGTGGTATGGGGTAGCTGGTGCAGAAGGATGAATCCCAGCCTTTGGAGGGGTGAGGGAACAGGTGCCCTGTGCTTTAGGATGTTGTTTTTGTTCCTGTTTAGGGGTCGGGCAAGGCTGCTGCCTTGGTATTTTCCATACTAGAAAGGACTGGACTGCCCTGGTGATGCCAATGGGACTGAAACGAGATGGGATTGGGAGAGATTTAAAAATATGCCTACCCAAGCCAAAAAACAGATTAATTTAAAAAACGCCATCTGCCTGGCTGTGAGGATTTACTGGTGAGCCCTGTGCCAGGCTGTGGGAGGGAAGATGGAATCTGCTCCCTCCTGCCAGAATCCCAGGAGGGGCTCGTCTCACCTCAGCTCAGGGGACTGTGTTTGCATCGAGAACAGGCTCATTCCAGAGAACGCTGTCCTGGGAAGGGAAGAGCTCTCCCAGACCATCAAGTCTCCTTCTCATCCCATGGAAAAGGGCTGTCCAGGTGATCTCCACCCCACTGCTCAGCCAGCAAGCTCCCTCAGCTCTGCCAGCCCTTCTTACAGCAGCTGAGTGCTGCCTTCTCTTCTCCTAAGAAGATCCTAAAGACCTTTCCAAAGACCATTTTCTTTTCCAAATTAATGTCTTGGTTTGCAGCTCTAGCTCTGACTGCTGGGGAGCTTTTCCTTCAGCCCCGTGGTTTCCTGGTCTTGCTCTTGGAACTTGATGTGGTTTGGGTCTGGTTTTTTGCTTGCTGCCTTTATACATCTAGGGCAGAGAAAAAAAATCCCTTGCTAATTCTCTGGAAGCCTCTGTATCTCTGGTGGTTAAACAAGACCTGGGTGTCACAAAACCCCCCTTTTTATTTTGGAAGTCAGCAACCCCTTCTTCCCTCCCTCCTGCTTTTATTCCAAATCTACAAAGGAACTGCCAACTTTTCATTTGACTTTATTTCCAGCAATAGCAGCATCACAAAATCACCTCTGTTGTTTCAAATTTGGTCTGATTTTCCTCTTTATTCCCACCATCATTCCTGCTCTGGATTTGCATTGAGGATGGTGTGAGCCCAGCTGAGCTGGAGGATTGGGATCAAAGTGCACCACAGGGGGGACCAGGGAACAAGGTTCTGGCTCTTCCCTTTCCTGCTGATTTTGTGTTTGAGTTCTGAAACCACTTGTTTTTAAAGGGAAAACTTTGTGTTAGAAGAGGCAGGGCTGGCAACACCAGCAGACAGTATTCCTGGAGGAAGTTCTGCATGGAAACGGATTTTATTATGTAATTCTCCCACTAATCTTTTGGGATCCTTGGCTAGGATTCCTCTAACCCAGATGCAGCAGATGCAACCGACTCCTAAAGCAGCTTTTCACAGCTCAGGGGGCATTGCCAGGCTAAAAATCCCACTGATTTTTATTTTTTTTTCCCTTTAAGATCTCTAGATTTTTTTAAAAAAAAGCTTGGGGCCTTAACTCTTCATGTTGTGTTGATTTTGCGCTCAGTGCTGCAGAGACTGACCTTAATTTGAGCTACCCTTAGGCTTAGACTATAAACCAGCTTTTTCTAGTGCTTCTGTTTGGGAGGTTTGTAAATTTTTGAGACTTATTTTTTTAATAAAAAAACTACTTTGGGGTGTTTGGACTGTGGAAGAGGAAATGCAGAGCTGCTGTCTCTGAGTGAAAACAGTAAAGATTTTTAAATTAAAATATTTTGGGATAGCAGTGCACAGCTGTGCCCTGTGGAGGTAGTGGGAGAAGCTTGAATCTCCCCTGATTTGCCAGATTATTGTTGATTAAATGTACTTAAGTTCTGTTTGAGAAAGTATTGTAACTGTCACTTGTTTTCAAAATAAATTATCCTGCTGTGTGAACTTCATGTGCAGTTCTGGCTTTCTCCAGGCTCCCTGGATCCTCTGGAGCTGTGTGGCTCTATTTTTTTTAGCTGATTTATGTATTTTTAACTGATGAGGTGCTTGAAGCACAGGCTCCTGCCTGTGGGGCATGAAAGACTTGGAGTAGAAGTGTGTGAGAAGCACTGAGTAGCTGCTCAGTGCCTACTCCTGCTTGTATCACCTTGTAGTGGTGGAAGAACTTGGGATGCTTTTCCAGTCCAATTTGTGTTTTATTCTATATAAATACCTGCTATTGACTGGGGAGTCTTTAATTGGAGCAGCAGGGAGCTGCAGGGGAGGAGATGCTAGTAGAGATTAGTTTGGGATGAGCCATGCAGTTGTGCAATCCTGATGGCTTAATCCCTTGGGTGGATTTATTCCAGCTGTACCTGTGCTGGGAATCACTGTGGAGTGTGCCTGGGCTGTCTGGATGAGGTGCAAGGTGAAAACAGCAAAAAGTGAGTTACCCAAAAATCATCCTGGGAAGGGAAGATCCGAGAATTATTTTGGTTGGAAGGGACCTTTGAGCTCATCTTGTGCAGCCTGGTCTAGTGGAAGGTGTCTCTGCCCATGGCAGGGGCGTGGGATGAGATAAGCTTTAAGGTCCTTTCCCACCCAAACAATTCCATAATTCTGTGAACAGTGAATTCCGTGCTATACTCAGGTTTGCTTGAGTACAAATCCATGCAAACTTTGCAGGTGTCAAGTTTATTTTACAGATTAAAATATTATACAGAAGACAATATATACATCACTGCTCCGGTACAGGGGGGATGCTCCCAACAGTGGGATGGGAAGGGTTCAGCACACCTGCATCATCATGGAGTTCACCATATTATCAAAAGCCCTGGAGAAGGAAATAAACACAGATTATTAAAGGGAGCAGCTAGTTCTGCACAGCAGAGGTTTTGTTAACACCACAGTGTCTCTGCTTGGCTTTCCCTAAGCTGCACACATGGTCTGTTGAGTAATTAATGACTTCTAGTTAAGCTGAGGTAAGGACAGGTCTTATCCTGGCTGCAGACCTGCCTCTGCAAAGTGTAAAAGTGGTTCTTGTTTAGGCCATAGAAACTCCCAATTCATTAAAATTCCTTGTGAGATTACAATGAGAAATGGGAAGTTCTGGCCCTCCTCACACATGAGGAATTATATGTCCTAAATGCCTGTCCTACCAAGGGATAAACCTTGGACAAGTGCAGTTGTTTACTCTTTAACCTGCTCTACTTATCTGTATTTTAATACTCAGAACCATTAAAAGACCTCTAAGATCATTGAATCCAACCATTATTTACCTATATTTTCATATTTATCTATGAAACAGGCAAATGTTGCTCCCGAAAAAATACGTTTTCTTGACTTAATGTTTTTAACACCAGTTCTGAGGTGGGAGTGAGAGTTCAATATAATTTTTTTTGAGATTTTAAGTTTTCTATGAGGCAGAAATGGCCCAAAACCAACATAGCTATTCTTATTTAGGCACTTAGAGCAAACACACCTGAACTGGTCCACCACAGGGTTGGTTGCGTTAAATCATACGTACCCTGAAAGTTCCAGAAAGGTGACAAAGACATAGGGATCAGTGTGGAAAACCCGCTCACCTGGAATGGATCCGGTCCCCAGGGTTATAGAAAGGGTTACACATGATGTCTGTGTATGAATTATGCAGCTTCCGGAACATCTGAAAAGGGATTGCAAGTGAATTAATTTCTTGGCTTCTCAGCACTGCATGGGTGAGTGGCAGGAGCGCAGGCAGTGAGGTGGCTCTGGGTTGCTGCACTTACACTGCGGATCTCGTTGTCTCGAAGGGCCGTGTTGGAGGAATCCACCACCATGACAAACTTCACCTTGGAGTTTGTCACATAGCCATACCTGTGCAGGTGTTAAGGACTGTGCTGCTGGCACACCAGGGCCTGGCAAAATCACCAAAACCAGGCTGGAATGCACTTGGAGAGAGGAAATGTGAGGAAACTTCCTCCTGAGGGGCAGCACCAATCTCTGCTCTGGTGACCAGTGACAGGACCAGAGGGAACAGCTGGAGCTGTGCCACAGGGGTTTAGGTTGGATATCAGGAAAAGGTTCTTCCCCCAGAGGGTAGCTGGGCACTGACCAGGCTCCCCAGGGCAGGGGTCACAGCCCCAAGGCTGGCAGAGCTCAAGTAGTTGGACAATGCTCTCAGGGACAGGGTGAGATTGTTGGAGTGTCCTGTGCAGGGCCAGGGGTTGGACTTTGATGGGTCTCTTTCAACTCAGGATATTCCATGATTCTATGAAGTTCTGCCTGTAGGACTTGTTTGGGAGACCATAGAGACCTGAAGATCTAACATCAGCCAGTGGGACCGACCTGAGACACTCAGAAGAAACACCCAGTTTATTAAAACCCAGGAGCAACCTGGTCTAGTGGAAGATGTCCCTGCCCATGGCAGAGGATAGAACTGGATGGGCTTTAAGGTCCTTTCCAACCCAAACCATTCCATGATTCTATGACCCACAGGGCTGTTGGGAGTCACTCGTCCAGCAAGAGCAGGAGAAAGCAGCTTTGTGTTCATTAAATTAAACACACCGTGGCCTGGCAAAAGGCAGGAGAAAGATACACTTTGTAGTCTTCAGTGGGGTAGAGGAGCCCCAGGTAGAGCTCCCTCTGGTCCACAAGGGCTTTACCCATGGCTGAGATCTTCTCATCCACAACATCAAGGGATGTGTGCACAGTGTAGTGGAACTTCAGCTCGTTCTCCGTAGGGACACTCCGGATGTACAGGGGGTAGTTCTGAGGGGGAGAACAAATCACACTGACCAAGACTTGCCACTCTATCAGTGACGGTGCCCTGACAGTGCTTCACTCAAAGAGCTGCTGCTGTCAGAAGCTATTTAACCATTTTATGTTCACAGCCCCCTTCACACCTTCCAGACCCTTGGTACAGAGCTGTCCCTGCGGGAGGAGAATCATTTGCATAGGCACTGCACAAGGCTCAGGCCTCTCTGCTCCTGTCTCCTTATCCCAGTGGAGCCTGTGCCCAGCTCTTCCTTTGGAAAACTCCTCCCCTCCCCTGGCAGCAGCAGGTCAGCAGGACACTGTAGGGCACCTCTGCACTGCCCCTGCTCTGATTCCAGCCCATCTCAACCCCCAGTGTCTGCTCCACTCCCCCTGTATCTGTGCTGCTCCCCTCATTCCTGCTCACATCCCACAGCCTGAGCCCCTGCCCAGTTCTCCTCTCCTCGACCCCACAACCTCACTGGCCCCACAGCCCCGGTTCTGTTCCCCTCTCTCCTGTTCAGGGACCAAAACCTGGGACCCAGCCCCTTTCCCCTCCTCAGGCCCCATGACCCCACCTGGCCCCACAGCTCAACCTGGACCCACTCTGGCCCTATAACCCCCCCGATCCCCTGACCCGCTCAGGCCCCAAAACTAGAGCCCCAGCCCTTCTCCCCTCACCCTTCCCAGACCCCACAGCTCCACCTGACCCCCCTTTTCCCCTCAGCCCCACAGCTTAAGCCCTGGCCCCTCTTCCCTCAAGCCCTATGACACGACCCCACCTGGCCCCACTGCCCCACTCAGGACCCCACAGCTCCACCTGGCCCTACTCGGACCCCACACCTTGAGCCTCAGACCCTAATCCTTGATCAGGCCCCATGACCCCACCTGGATGCACTCTGGCCCTACAACCCTCCCGGGCCCTCCTGTCCCCCTCAGGCCCCAAATCCGGAGGCCCAGCCCCTCTTCCTTCCTCCGACCCCATGACTCCACCTGATCCCCCTTTCCCCCTCATGCTCCACGCCCTGAGGCCCAGCCCCTCACCCCTCCTCGAACCCCACCTGATCTCGCTGCTCCCCTCAGACTCCACTGCCCGAGCCCCAGGCCCCACAGCTGCCGGTGACTCCCTGCTCCCCTCTCCCCACCCTTGATCAGGGCCCATGACTCTACCTGGCCCCGCTGTCCCCCTCACGCGCCCCGGCCCGTTCCCCCCGCACCTCCTTGGCGATCACGGCGACACAAACCGCCATGTTGCACCGCCCCTCCCGCCGGTCACGTGGCTCCCCGGGCGCGCGCGGGGGGCGCGGTCACGTGTCCCGCCGCGGGTCACGTGGTGCGCGGGGGCCCGTTGCCATGGCGAGCGCGGCGCTGCGGCCGCTGTGCCTGTGCTGGGCCCTGGGACCCGCCGCCGCCGCCGCCCCCAACATCCTCCTGCTCCTCATGGACGACGTGAGCAGGGGCACGGGGGGGCCGTGTCACCGCGAGGGAGGGACCCCGCGAGGCTGCGACACGCAGGGACGGGGGGGGTGAGGGTGCAGGGAGGGGGTGGTGAGGGGTCTGGAGCGTCTCCCTGGTGAAGAGAGACCCCGCGGGAGCTGGGCCTGGGTAGTCTAGAGAAAGGAAAACTTAGGGAGGGGGTCTCACCTCTCCATACAGATATCTCCATGGGGTGTCAGGATGGTCTCGGACTCTGTTCAGTCTCAGACTCTGTCCTGTCAACGACAGGATGAGGAGCAATGGCCATAAATTAAAATACAAGAAGTTCCACCTCAAAATGAGGAAGAACTTCTTTACGTTGAGGGTGGCAGAGCACTGGAACAGCTACCCAGGGAGAGCCTGGAGTCTCCTTCTCTGGAGACATCCCAAACCCACCTGGACATGTTCCTGTGTCACCTGCTCCAGGTGACCCTGCCTTGGACTGGATGATCTCCAGAGATGCCTTCCAACCATTCTGTGATTCTGTGATGTTGGTCACTGTGAGGGGGTTGGTGGCCATGGGGGAGCTGAGTGCTTGTCCCCAGAGGCAGGTTCTGGGAAGGGCTCAATGTGGGACCCAAGGGAACGTCTGGAGCTGTGTCAGGGGAAGGCTAGGTTGGATATCAGGAAAAGGTTCTTCCCTCAGAGGGTGGTCGGGCACTGAAGAGCCTCCCCAGGGCAGTGGTCACGGCCCCAAGGCTGCCAGAGCTCAAGGAGTATTTGGACAATGCTCTCAGGGACAGGGTGGGTTTGCTGGGGTGTCCTGTGCAGGTCCAGTGTTGGATTTTGATGATCCCTGCGGGTCCTTTCCAACTCAGGATATTCTGAGGGAAATTGGGCCCTCAGCTCCATAGAGTGCTTGTTGTGGGGGACAGGCTGGGGAGCTTGTGGTAAGGTGGGAGCTCTTCATAGAATCATGGAATGGTTTCGGTTGGAAAGGACCTTCAGGACCATCTTGTTGCAACCCCCTGCCTTGGGCAGGAACACCTTCCACTAGACATGGTTGCTCCAAGCCCCATCCAGCCTGGCCTTGGCCACTTCCAGGGCTGGGACAGCCACAGCTTGTTTTTTCAGACTTGTGTTTTCAGAGTGTGTCTTGAGCATTTCTTTGCTTTCTGTGCTCACTAGTGTCTCACTGACTCTCACGGAGCAGAGCTCTCCCTGATGTGCACAGTCCCGCTTAGTCACAGTTTCCAGGCCTACACATCATCCTTTCCAGGTGTTGTGGTCTCCCTGTGCCCCATCTGTGCCGTATTCCAGCCGTGGGACAGCTCAGGAGTGGGGCCTGTGCTGTGATTCATGGTCAGAGCTCCCTAGCACATGGTTCAGGCACAGTCTGTGTGATATCTAGGAAAGTTTGAGTAAAATAAGCTGGAATATTTGAGTAAGTTTGGCTCTGAAAGTCACCGTGGTCTGGTCTTTCTTGCGTCCTTCCCAGATTTTGTGTAAAAAGTGATGCAGAAATGAAAGGAAGGCCCAGACTCAGCATATTCCTGTCCTCTCCTTCACTGCCCCCGGTGACCTCTCCTTATTCCTTGTGTGTGGATGTCCTGAAAACAAACAAGATTTCTCTGAGCTATTAACTCAAACTTTTTGGAATTTGAAATTAAGAAATACCTTATCTAAAAATCTAATCATCTTGTCTGTTCTTCCTTTCATAATGTTTGAGCAATTCACAGTCCTTGGGAAAGGATTCAACAGTAAATATTGCAAAATGGGTGTCTTGGTGATTTTTAAACCTAGATAGACTCATCCTGAAGTTAAAGCTTGGCTTTGTAGCCTACACAAGGAATTGTGGCAATTGTGGTGGATGGAGTTGTAGTAGCAGCAAATAAGGTGCATCTACAAGTATGGACAAAGAAACTCCAACACATTTCAGGAAAAATTTTAAAAACCCACACTTGCCTCCTGAAAAACTAAACAAGAAGAGGAGTAATTACACTAATTTTTGCTCTCTGAACTGGGTGGGAAAAAGAGTGCAATAAATCATTAAAGAGCAAAATTAATCACAGATTTGTTTCCAGCTGAAAGTGTTTTCGCTTTTGCCCCCTTGGCCATATGGATAAGGAAATATATCCATTTCCAAGGCGTTCAGGTCGCTGCTATCTTCCTGGTTTGCTTCTCTCCTAATATTTTCATGTCATCTTCCAGATGATGATTTCCTAAAGATCTCCATACATCCTGCCCTCTGTGTCTGTTGCTCACCTGAGGCACACCTGAGCTAAAGGAATCTGTTGCCTTTTTAAAGCAAAATATAATCGCTGGCACTTGTGGTGCCTAATGGCTCATTAAGTTGTTCCCTTCAAGAACCTTCTGCCTGTATTTGTGTTTTTCCCAGTAATGGTTTTCAGCGCAGAATACAGACACCGTGATGGGAATTTTATGGTTCTCCTGGCGCGTGACCCCTCGGAATTAGGAGGAGGAACAGGGTGAAACCACAGATAAGCAGAGGGACATGTGATGCCTCTGGCAGGTTTCTCTCTTGCTTTAAAACAAACACTTCCTTGTTTTTGCTGCAGTGCTGCTTTTGAGTTTAGACCTTTTCCTTGTGTTTCTAGTTCCTTATATACCGAGGGATAATCCAGAGGCTGAAATGGAATCTTGGGTCCAGCACAAAGCAGCGACTGAAGGGTCGGTTGTGGCAGTTGTACAACACCAAGTATATCCTGTGTAACTTCCTCTGTCTCCCTGCTCTGTATGTGCTTCAGGCCTTTGAGTAACAGTGAAGGCAATGGGGATCTTACAAGTGGTTTAGTACCTGTTAGTAAGTCATTTAATCTCATGTGTGCCTCAGTTTCCCATCCACCAGGGAAAAGTGCAAGAGTTCCCTGTTTCACGGGGTTGGGAAAGATCCTTTCTATCATATTTGGAAAGCACTGAGTAGGGAGATGAGCACTGTAAAAATTTATAAATTAAGGGATATGTTATGTGGGCTCAGAAACATTCTGGTTGTGGCAAAGGACTTTAACATCTTTTGGTGTGCTCTTTTTACAGATGGGTTGGGGGGATTTAGGGGCTTTTGGAGAGCCTTCTAAGGAAACTCCTAACCTGGACCAGATGGCTGCAGAAGGGATGCTGTTCCTGGATTTTTATACTGCCAACCCCTTGTGCTCTCCCTGTAAGTAAACTGGAGTTTTAAACCACGTAAGCACAAGAAACATCTTATTTTGGGAAGTTTGGGGTGTTCGCCAGGCTCTGACATGAACTCACAACCAAACCCTCAGGCCAGAGTTTGGGTTTGCTGCTTTGATCTTGCCTTTTGCTCCCTTTTTATTTATGTTTTGATTGGAAAACCTACAGTCATGCAAATGAACCTAGTTCATGCAAAGCACTGGTGTAATGATCACATCAGCCCAGTTAAAGAATTTTTAAACTGTTACAGTTCAGTAATCCAGCCCCAGTCATTGCATTTTTTAATCTTTCTTGTTTTGGGATAAACAAAACAGAATCTAAACTGTTGCTGAACATATTTTGTCTGATTCTGTTGGCTATGGTGAAGAAAGGCAGCAGGTTGTGTCCCATTTTTGACCCTGGTGACTTGGAGATTCTTGAGACAGGGACGAGAGATAAAAGGAACGTTTGGGTCTGGGAGACACAGATATTTTTATCCTTATTCTTTTTTTCTGTGAGGTGGTTTCTTTTTTTCCTTTATTTCCTTCAAACCTGATTAGCTGCCAATAACTGAAACAAAAATGAGGACCAGGGGCTTTTTATTTGGGCTTTCATTTAGGATATCACTTGGCAGTGTGTTGATGACATCCCTGCTCAGAAAAGGCATTTAAAATATGCTGAAATCCTGCTAAGTCCAATGATGGGACTGAATATGCTTAAGTTAAACATCTGTTTAAATGTTCCCTGCAGTCAGGACTTGATTTTACTGTCAAAGCTGGGCAGCTTTTTATATTTCATGATTTTTGTTCAGTCAAGCTTGAAAACTTAGCCTTGAGCATCTAATCAGTTTGTGCTATGATTTCTTCTTAAATATATTATATATATATATGACTGAGATGTAAGTGTTTCTACATTGACTATTCAAAATAATGACTCTTCAGCAGTGGATAATTTAATAAAGAGGCCAAATTTCACTCGGATTTGTCCTGGAATAACTCAAATGGTGTGTCAGAACCTGGTTCACTGGAGAGGGGAGTTGCTGCCAGTTCTGATGCGAGTGATTCAGTGCTGACTGTGGCAAGAGGATGCTGACAAACTTCTGTCAGTGTTCTAGCCTCAGTCTTCATACAAAAATGTTAATATTAGGCAAAGAATGCATGTAAATGAATGGTTTTGTTATTTGCAGCAAGGGCAGCGCTGCTGACGGGCCGACTCCCAGTCAGGAATGGCTTTTACACCACCAATGCACATGCCAGGAATGGTAGGAGCTTCATCCCTGATTTCCCTCCCTCTCCTGATTTCCCTCTGTGCCTTGGAGGAAGTTTAGCTTTGAACAAAGGCTTGGCTCGGGGATCTTCCCCTATGGATCCTCCAGAGTGGCACGGAAAGATTACCCTGTTAACTGCTGGTAATAAGCGTGAAATTTATTGCTTCCTCCTCATCAAGCAGAAAAACCTCCTCGAATTAAGAGGCATAAACAAGGCTGGTTGATCCATTTGCTACTGCTGGCTGAGAAACATTTCCTCCAGGCAGTGGAATTGGGGTCTGGTGAAGGAAAAGTCACATGGGGTGTGTGTTGACACCCAGAGGAAAGAACAGGCTCCTCACAGTTTTATTCAGCAGCCAGTTTTCTAACCATTTTGAACCTTTTCTGTTTCTTAATTTCTGATTTTTTTCATCATTTTGAACCATTTCTAACCTTGGCAGTTCTATAGGGCTCGTGCCTGTGGTGATTCCAGGGAAGATCCCTGGGTTGATTTTTTGGTCCCAGTGTGACAAATGCCACGTGCTGGGACATGTGTGGGCCAGAATCAGCAGCCAAGGACTGATTCCTACCAAACACCAAGTCACACCCGAGATTCACAAAGGCCAGAGAACTGTGGGCTCAGAGAGACTTATTTCTTTCGGTTCTTGTATTATGAGCAAATTTATTGGTTATTTGATTTAGGAAAAGAATGCCTTCATTGTAGAAAACATAAAGCAAATTTACAATATAAATACAACACCTAAAGCACCTGATTTTTTATGATTCTCCCTTTCAAGGCTCTCACCTTTATGGTAGCTCCCTTTATTATTTGCTCTGATGCACAAGTGGGTAGAGATGTCCCTTTGATCTCTCTGGATCAATTTGGGGTTTTTTGAGGACTTCCAAGGAGTGACATTGCTGGGACTCTAAATTAATTCCTATTTCTGACCCAATAACACTGCTATTAATGTTAAGTACCATTTACTGTTTGCTCTAATATTTTTAAGAGTCAGAAAGCTGTTTTTTATTTGTTTTCCACAGCATACACACCACAGGATATAGTAGGAGGAATCCAAGATTCTGAATTACTGCTTCCAGAGCTCCTGAAGAAAGCTGGGTACATCAATAAGATCATTGGCAAATGGTAAATGTACTTGAAGAGCTCTTGCTTTGAGATTTCAGTTTGTGTGTGTTGGGGAGGAACAGCAGAAAAAACTGAATTACAGGAAAAAAAACCCTGTTTTGAAGTTTAAATGTCCAACTTTGGAATCTGTGGTGGATCTTCCCCCCTGCTGGGATCAATTTCTGAGTTGAGTGTTGCCATTACATCTTCATATGAAGAGTTGAAGGGGTTTTTATGTGTATATATATATTTATAAACTCTTTAACTGTGCTTTCATCCATGTCTCACACCACTTAATTTAATCAAAAGCCACCAAGATTTTATTTGGAATTTGCTCGAGCACCCACATGCTTTTTATCCTTGACTCTTGCTATTTTTTTGTGGATAAACTGAATTCTGGTGGAAAGTAATGGGATACAATTTATTTAACAGTTTCATTAACAAGTTAGGAAAGAGCGAGTCTGAATTGTGGTCGGATTCACCTGCTGGAATTGGGAAGAAAGCAAACCACCCTAAGACAGTGAATTATTTATCACCACAAATCCAGGCAGGAGAGTGGCCGTGAAGAATCGGCTCAGTGGGCTGGATGCAATAAGATGCAGTTCAGTGCTAATAAATGTAAATTCATACACCCAGGGAAAAGGAATAAACAAGGCAAATACAGATTGGTTCCAGTTATTTGGGAAAAGGCAAATCTGGGAGGACCTGCAGCTGTTAGCACGGATATGACTAAGTGGGAATGTGCAGTGCACTATTGTGCATCCAAAAAATGTTGTCCTGGACAGGACTGGGCTTGATGCTGAACAACAACGGGCTCTGGCATTTGTGCACATCTCCTGCTCCCTAGAAAGGTGTAAAGACGTGCAATGTACAGTAGTTAAAATTGGAGTCTCATCCTGGTCACACAGAGAATTTTAAGGCTTGTAGAGATTTTTAAGTTTTCCAGCAGGAGATTTTTATACTGTTTCATCATCCCTTCTAAAAACTTTTCAGAGTGTCCTATAATTAAATGAAGTTCCATGGTTTAATTATAAGTTTGCAAGTCAAATATTTTCCATGACCATTTCAGAATTTGTTGTGTTTCATTAAATCTGTTTCTGTTTTTTGTGTTGTGAAAGGGAGAGAATAATCTGCATCACAGTCATTCTTTAATATCTCTGTAAGTTCTCTTAGGACTTTCTTAGAATAAGATGTTTTTTCATCTCACCTGTTGTAGAAACAGCCAGGAAGAGCTTTGTATTCTCATGTCTATAAATGAGGAAAGGATGGAATCCTGCAGATTGGACTTGCAGTGATAGTTACATCACCAAGCCATGATCAGAGTTGGAATGATGATTATTTCCTATTATAACTTAGTTTGGAATAGCCCA
Organism: Pipra filicauda; assembly: GCF_003945595.2. Classification (NCBI taxonomy): domain Eukaryota; kingdom Metazoa; phylum Chordata; class Aves; order Passeriformes; family Pipridae; genus Pipra; species Pipra filicauda. The sequence continues at coordinate 544,817 of NW_024104378.1, read as the reverse complement.
CAGTAACTCCGTGGATTGTTTTACTTCAGGGAGTGCATTTTATGCCCTTTATGTTTAGAAGGTGCAGAGGGTTTTGGCACAAAGTGGACAGGATGCAGATGTAGGATTCTGAGTGGAAGCTGGAATGATTAAATAAGCATTAAGATGCAAAGATTCCCTTTAGTGGCAGAGAGGGTAGGCATTCTATGTCTTCAAGATGGTATGAATGAAGGAAATGTAGAATTTTCAGTACAAAAATTGGAGATTAGAGAGGAGCTTCATCTCGAAGTTAAGGATGGAGAATTTTCAAGCTGCACAGTAGAGAGGAGCTGTCATAAGGAGTAGCTAAATGTGTTTTATGTCCACATGTGCACATAAAAAAACTCATTTCATTTACATTCAGGTCTCTTTGTACCATTTTGGCAGCATGAATACTCCATAAAGGGCATGCAGATAAAATGGTGCATTTCATGAGCTTTGCCTTTTGTTTTTACAGCTCAGGAGTATAAAAATGACTTGTCATAGATCAGAATCCTTGAGTAAAACATTATGTGCATCTCTGCAGTGGTTTTGGGCAGTGTAGTCCCTCAGTGCTGATCATCAGACAGCATGAGAGAAGACACCAATGGAAGGAAATAAAGAGAAACAAAGATTGGACAGTAGGTAAAATGGAATATATGTAAGCATTGGGGTGAGTCCACATGGATGTGCTTTCAACAAGTGTGAGACAGATCAAGACACTGCTCTGGAGTAATTTATTTGATTGAAATGCTTAAAGTTCTTTCTTCTTAAAGATTGTTTCCTTGCATGCCATTCTGATGAGATTATTACTTGCTTCTTTGCAGCAGAATTTTAACTCGTTTGTTGCTTTTGTTTCCAGGCACTTGGGGCACCGGCCTCAGTTCCACCCCTTGAAACACGGGTTTGACGAATGGTTTGGTTCCCCAAACTGCCATTTTGGACCTTATGATAACAGAGAGCTCCCCAACATCCCTGTGTATAGGGACTGGGAAATGATTGGCAGGTAATTCAGCTCCTTGCCTGGGGATGTTATTTTCTGGGCTCCCCCTGAGGCCAGGTTGGATGGGGCTTGGAGCAACCTGGTCTAGTGAAAGGTGACCCTGCCCATGACAGGAGTTTGGAAATGGATGGGCTTTAAGGTTCCTTCCAACACAAACCATTCTTTGATTCCATGATTCTATGACTGATAAAGCTCTGAGTACCAAGTTGCATGTGGACCATGTAGGGATGTGGCTGCTCCTGAGTGCTGCCCTCCCAGAGCTGTTTGCTCATCCCCTTGCACCCTAAAAGCTTCCTGTGATGATTTCATTCCACTGCTCTTGGAAGCTGGTTCCATTCTGTACTGAAAGACCTCTTTGTTCCTTCTTTTCCTGTTTGGAATAACATTTTGCCTGTTTGCATAACACCATTCCATGTTCCAAGTCTGCAGTCCCTGCCCTTCTTGTCCATTCATTTTTGACCCTGGTATCGTCTTATTTCTCTGCTGTTATTCTCCTGTTCTGCTTCCAGGATTTCTCTGTCTCACTGGAAGTTGTTGTGTACTTCTCACAATTCTACTCACATTTCAAACAGCTCTCTATGATGGAGCACGAGATCTTTAATCATATTGCCCCTATTCCAACAGCTTAACAGTAAAAGGCCAGTCCCTCAGGTTTGTCCAAAAACTTGAAGTCATCATTAATTTGGTTCGAGCTGTCACAGTTTGGTTCAATGTCACTGCTTTCTCCTGTAAGAAAAGTTATGGTGACATATTTTTAATATCTGAAGTGAGTTTGCCGTATAGCAGCTGTGACTTATTTGTCACCTACTTACAAAGCAAATAAAGGGAAAAAAATCCTTTTTATGTTGTATATTCCTTAGGATTGATTTTTTGTCTCTCTGATTCATTTTATCTTAAGATACTACGACGATTTCAAAATTGATCTGAAGACGGGCGAAGCCAACTTGACTCAGCTCTACCTGCAGGTGCTATTTTAATCCTGGTTTCTAAGCCACGGTGACTTTATGCTTCTTTTTTCAGAGAGATTTAGATTGTAGAGGATAAATTCATTTTTTTTGTTGTTTACAGGAAGCTCTCGATTTTATTAGCAAGCAGCAGGCCAGCCAGCAGCCTTTCTTTTTGTACTGGGCAATTGATGCTACCCACGCTCCTGTTTATGCCTCCAAACAGTTCCTGGGCACCAGTCAGAGAGGACTGTAAGTCCTGCTTTTGTGGATGTTAGTTTTATTGGGTTTTTTTATTTAATACTTCATGCCACAGAAACAGAAAACCTAAGCAGTGTTTGTTAGGTCCAAGTGTAAAACTCATTTCTCAAAAGTGTAGTGTGTGTGTGCTGAAATGCATTATTTAGTAGCACTTTGCTTGGATTGTTCTTTAATAATTTTTGCATTAATCTGAAATTAAGATCATGTGACCAAAACGGGGGAGAGGGGGGAGTTTAAGCTCCTTTACCAGTTGTGTGAGGAATGAAATGCTGTATGTGGCACAGATGATTTTTAGAAGGCTGTTTTATGATTAGTGCCTGTTTTAAAAGCCCGTAAATCAGACCAGCAAGTAGAAAAATCCAATTTAGAGGAGGCAAAAAGCTCTGTGGACACTGTGAGCTTTGAGCACTGAGAGTTTCAAACCAAGAGGCAATACTCTGTTATTATCTTCCAGTTTATGGCAAAGTAGGTTTGCCTATATTTATAAATTTTGTAGCTAAATTTATACCAGTTGCTGGTCTCTGTCCACGAGTGGCTCACACATGAACAAATTCTGACTCTTAATACCCCAGAGAGGTTGTTCTCTGCAGGTAAAAGGCAAGGTTTGCAGTGACAGCTGAAAACTTTATTCTTGATGCGTAAGAGAAGGATTTCTGCAGCACAGGTATAAGTTAAGTCCACTAAATGCATTTTTTGCTGCTTTTAATGTTTTGCATGCCCTTTTGGCTCAGGTATGGGGATGCTGTGAGAGAAATTGATGATAGCATTGGAAAAATCCTGAGACACCTCCAGCAGCTGGGGATCAGTGAGAACACCTTCGTGTTTTTCACCTCGGATAACGGGGCCGCTCTCATTTCAGCTCCCAAACAAGGTGAGTCTGAGGTGAACAAAACTGGGCTGGAGTTGAGAAATCAATTAAATCTTCATGTCTGAGGGGGAAAAACACCTGTACGTGGGGTTCTCCTTTATGCAGTTGGGAGAAGCCTCAGAATTCAGAGTATTTATGCTTAGAATAACTTGTGTTCATTACTTCTGCTCATTGTTGGAGGGGATATCCCTGTTTAAATGGACTTTCCCCAGCCCTGATGTTGCCATTACCTGTGTGTGTTTCCACTTAGGGAGTGACTATTTTGCAATTTAGCACCAGGCCCACTGACTTAGCAGGGTGTTAACTCCTGCTCTGCCAAATGCATATTTGAACTTTCTGAGTAATTACAGAGAGTTCAAGAGTCCCTCATTCTTTACCTCTCATGAAAAATATTAAGAAGAAAAACTATTTTTGGTACTTCACAAGTTTTTCTTTTGTTTAAGTGGTTGTTTCTCTGAAACAGATCATTGCAAATTGATTTTCTAACCCACTCTCTCCTATTTGGAGGCAGGATGTCTTGTGGTTGTTGGACCACAGAGCAGAGAGTATCCTGAATTCTGATTTCAGCTCAACCACTGTGTTTGACTTTGGGTGACCTGGAATCAGTGATGAAACCTCCCTGTTTGTTCCTTGGCAAGTTGAGCTCCAAGGTTGGGTTAAAACCCCAGATATTCCTGAAAAGCCCTTGTCATCACTAAGAGTGAACATCCAGGGAATTTGGGATTATTTTTCTCACTCTTGTAGCTTCATCTAATATTGCTCTGATATTTTAAAATTTAAAATCATTATGAAAAAATACTGTTTCTGCCTGAAAGTGGTAGATCTCCTTTAGTTACAGACAGCAGTTAACACCCTTAAAGGAAAGGAAAACCAGCAAGTTATTTCCTGTTTGTTTGGGTTTTGGCTTTTTAGTTTGGTTTTTGATAGCAAGGTGTGTTTAACTGTCACTTTCTCCCTGTGCTGAAAAGAGAGTCCTAAAATTTCATCACAAATGGATATTGAAAAAAAAAACCAAACTACTAAAACCCAAGAAAATAATAACAAAAAACCAACTCTGGACATGTTATTTGAAGAAGCATTCATGCAGAAATGAAAATTCATTTAAACCCAGCCTAGCTGAGTGTCCCATTTGGAATACTGGTATTCTGTGGGGGGTTACGGCTTCTTTTCTCTGTCTAGGAGGAAGCAATGGGCCTTTTCTGTGTGGCAAACAAACCACCTTCGAGGGTGGCATGAGAGAGCCGGCAATTGCTTGGTGGCCTGGCCATATCCCTGCAGGAGGGGTGAGTATCTGCTTTGAACGGTTCTCAGCAGCCTTAGGTGGACTTCCTGAGTTCAGTGGGCTTTGCTTCTTACTTTTAACATGCCCAATGTGTCAGTCCGGATGTTTATGTAAATAAGGAGTTGATGCTGCCCCAGAAAACGGTGCCATTTTTGTTATTAGTGCAAATTTGCATCTACAGTGTCTGTGATCAACACCCAACCAGGGTCTGGGCTTGTTTTCCTGCTCTATTTAAACCCTTTACTCTTTCAGACCACAATATTTTTCATGTGTTTGAAAAAATTGGAGTATAAAGACACATTGCTAATGAGTGTCCTATTCCAGAGCAGGAGTGCGTTACTCACGTTCTCCATGCCCTGAGGTACCAATGATTTGACCCTCACAGCTCTCACTTTGGTGTTTAATAAAAGTTCCATTCAGGGAGGTTTAGCCACCAGATTATTGCACTTCCCTGCCTGTACACAAATGCAGATATGATCACTTCAAAACAACCCTCCAGTGGCACTGCCAGCCCCTCTTGTCCCAGCTCTCATTACAGAAGGATGCAATCAATCCTGCTGCAGGCCGGGTTCACAGCAATAACACAGCTCCCTCCCCTTTGTGAGCATCTCTCATCCCTGAAGAAAGTGATACTTCATTAACTGGCCACCGTGCTTAAGCCTGCAAACTATTCATAAATAAAACATTTTTCTAAGTTGCATTCCATTTGGGGGGGTTTAATTGAGTCAGGATAATGATAATTTATTGTTTACATTTAAGAGGGACCAACAGGCAGCTCAGATCTGCAGCTGAGGCAGGGGTATAGTTTGGTTTCATCATTTGCAAAGAGTTCACTAAACCTACTAAAGATGGTTTATTATTTTTCTAATTTGAAATGAAAACAGTCTTTTTGTTTAAATTTAAACATTTCCATAACGCCTTTGCAAGCCAAGTACAACAGCCCTGGGCTAGCAAAGGAGAACATGAAACTGCAGCTGACTGTTTGGTTTTCTGGGTCCAAACTAAATAATGTGCTAAAAGTAAACATGCATTATAAATGGGGACAAGAAAATACCCACATTTAAAAATTCTTTCCATTGTAGTAACTCTGAGGATAATTAAGAACAGGAGTAGAGAGATCCTTATGCCTGCTTCTTTTCTGCCTGGGCCTGGCTGGGACCCCTCTCACAGGTAGTTTTTGGCATGTGGCACAGGGGGGAAGCTCCAAATGTTCTTAGTGGCCTGGGGTGATGCATGGCTTCTTGCCTGAGGCCATGCTGGGAGCTGCTGCTTGAATTCCTGGGAGTTGAACTCCTGCATTGCTGGGCAGAGTTGAGGTGTTTGCAGGGTGGGCTGAGAGAGTGATCTGGAGAGTGTGCCTGGAGCTCACTGCGGCAGGGATGCACCCCAAATCCCTCCTCCACCATGTGACATCACCTTTAAGCATGTGCTTAGCTTTAAATCCTTATTATCCCAGTCTCCAGTTCAGGATGCTTCCTGCCAGGTGTGTGCATGGGCTCCCAGGTGTCCTCTTGGACTCTGTGTCCTTGCAAAGCCAGTTCTGATCTCTGTCCCTGTCCCTGGGGACAGAGTTAAACCCTGTGTGATGCTACTGCTCAGTAAATATGTGATAGATACTTATGTGTGTTTTCTGCTTGTGTTCTTGCCATCGAGGCTCCAGCCTGGTCCCCTCAGCAGCACTGACCAAAGGTGAGAGGTTTGGCTTTGCTTGTGTATGGTACAGCTCACAATGGCACTCACTGCTCCACAAGTGCCTCTCTCACTCACAAAGTGAAGAGACACATGTTTGGTAGTACATTTTTGGCTTCTTTCCCGTGTCCTGCAAAATCTGTAGCTTCAACATCCTCTTGACTGTGAGTTTTAACTCGTCAGCCTAAGCCCTGTGCACCCCAAGTAGTGGCAAAATGTGGTAAAACTCCTTCGAAGTTTCTTACTGCTCTTTCTTTTCCAAAGAGTTGAAGGAAACAAAAGCTAGAGAGACATGAACTTCAGCACAAAGCTGGATCTACTCCTCCTTCCTGCATTGGGTTTGCTCCCTGTACAGTGGTTGTTCCTTTCCAGCCCTGGACCTTTTGAGGAGCAGGAAGAGGGCTAAGAGTCATTTCAACAGGAACAACTAGAGCCAGAAGAGGAGGGCTTATGTCTCTGGCCAGTGAAATCCAGTTGCTGGGTGGAAGGCTCATTCCACTGATGGGAAGGTTCTGGGAAGACCTCATTGTAGCCTTCCACTGCCTTAAGGGGGCTTATATAAAGGAGGGAGAGGGACTTTTTATGTGGTCAGATGGGATATTGGGAAGAAATTCTTCCCTGTGGCCTCCCTGTGTGAGGCCAACCCTGACACAGGTTGGCCAGAGAAGCTGTGGTTGCCCCATCCCTGGAAGTGTCCAAGGCCAGGTTGGACGGGGCTTGGAGCAACCTGGGATAGTGGAAGGTGTCCCTGCCCGTGGCAGGGGGTGGAGCAAGATGGGCTTTGAGGTCCCTTCCAACCCAAACCATTCCATGATTTTATCTGGCAGTTTATTAATAATCTTATTGGTTTTGTTTTTATTAAAGAGTGCATGTGGGTGCTTAGATAAAGGAGCACCTTTTGATTTAAACAAAAGAAGTGAACCTGTGAGCACCTGACAGGATATGGACAGAGGTTGGGATAATTGGTGCAGTTGGCTGATTTGTAGGTTTTTGGAGGAGGAAGATGCCTCGGGAATGCATGTTGCTCCTGGCATCAACATTCAGTGAATTCTGGTCCCCCATCAGGAATATTTATTCACACACAAACAGCCTTTCTGCAGTTTCCTCCTTGGCTACGTTTTCCAGGTGAATTCACAACAAATCAGCATTTCAACATTCCCCATACCACATCTGCCTTCTGGAAGGATCCAGCTGGAAAAAAAAAATCATATTCTGTTGGTATTTGAATCCTCCTCCTCTCTCCCCTCGCCCTCCTCCCCTTCCTCTCTCGTGCCTGCTTCCTGAAGGAGAAAAGAACATATCAACCCAAAGACAGCATTGCAACCTTTTCTTCCCTATCTCCCATGGGGCGCAAATTGAAATTGAATTAGACAGGGATATCAGGTCTGCTCGCTGTGATAACTGTAAAAGGATTTTATTTAAAAACACCCTGACATTTGTTCACCCAGTTTCAAATATTTAGCTTTCCTCCTTTCCATTCCTGGCGGGGGCGACTTTATTAATTGTCGCCTTTGATTCAGAGTTAAAGCTTGAAAGCTCTGATAACAGCACTGGGGACTATTTCTTCCAGCAACGTGGCCCACAGCAAAAGGATTTCATTTTCTTAAAGACGTTATGTGTATACTGAGAGTTTATTAAAAAGAAGGGGGGGAAAGAGGGGGGAAAAAATCCGTTTTTACATCCGTAATACCAGCTGTTCCTCACTGATACGAGCAATATCTGATCTCCTTCATTTTTATATATTATTTATTTTCTCTGGGCTGTTGCCCTCTCTGGATTTTTCTTTTTCTTTTCTTTTAAATAAATAAATAAATAAATGGGAAAGGCAACTAGAATGAAAGAGCACTGTTGACAGGAGAAAAATGGGGTTTTTTTTATTTTTTTTTCTCTGAAAATACTTCAAAGTTTTATATAAATATTAACCTTTTTTTTTTTCCTTTTCCCTTCTTCAATGTGGTGCTGCAGAGCACAGATAAATCCAAGTGGCTGTGGCATGGGCATTTAATTTCCTTAAGAAGTTTTCTCTGCTTCACGGAAAAAATGTTGTCTGAGACCAGAAATGTAATTGGATGATTAAAGAGAGTCATCTACATCTGGTGCTGGTTAATAAGGGCCAGGACAAGGAGACCATGGTGGCCCCACAGGATTGTCCCCACGCGCTGTATAAATTAGGGGATATTAGAGGCACGAGCCTCAGGTCAGCGATTGCCTCTTATCAAAAGATTGAGGCGAGAGAACAGGGCCACAACAAGGAAAGGGACTTTTGGATTTGATTTATGAATTGTGAGAGGTCTAATTACAAAAAGGCTCAGACTCCTGATGTGGCACTTGGGAGGGAGCATGTGGGGGCCAGATCTGCTCTTCAGTAGAGCCTGAGCTCTGCCAATGGTGGTGTGCTGGTCCTGCCACTCTCCCATGGCACTCCTGGTGGGAATTAGCCAGTGGATGAGCCTATGAGGGATTGAACACCTCTGCTGAGATGCTGAGAGCTTGTAATCCCTTGACTTCAGCATTCCCAGCACCCCAGGGGGATGACCATCTCTGTGAGAAGTTGGGCTGTTCAGCCTTGGGAAGAGACTGAGAAGGGATCTCATCCGTGTCCGTCAGTGTCTGCAGGGAGGGGTCACAGGATGGACCAGGTCCTGCTCCAGGGTGCCCAGCAATGGAACAAGAGGCAACGGGCACAAACTGATACCAGGACGTTCCACCTGAATATGAGGAAGAACTTCCTTCCTTTGCAGGAACAGATTGCCCAGAGAGGATGTGGAGTCTCCTTCAGGAGATATTCCAGAACCATCTGGACACAATCCTGTGCCATGCGCTCTGGGTTGACCCTGCTGGAGCAGGGAGGTTGGACCAGATGACCCACTGTGATCCTTTCTAGTGTCACCCCTTCTGGGATCCTGTGGCTGAGCTGATGGTTTGGATTTGGGGTTTGGTACATTGTTTTTTAATGTCAGTCATTGCTGAGTTTACCAGAGGCTGTGCCAGGGGACAGTCCATGGAGCACAGAACACTGTCCCAGCTCATCCTGTGGGTGACAGGGTTACTCCATGAAGAGCTTGATTCTCTTTCCTTCTCCACAGTTGAAGATCCCCAGCCTTTTCTCCATGCAGAGAAGGAACTTCATGTATACACCTGCTTTTTGTGAGGAATTTATGGGCTTACAGAATCATAGACTGGAACCATCAACAGTTTGGGTTGGAAAGGACCTTAAAGCTCATCCAGTTCCACCCCCTGCAATGAGCAGAGACACCTTCCGCTATCCCAGGTTGCTCCAAGCCCCGTCCAGCCTGAAGTGGAACACTTCCAGGGATGGGGACTCCACCACTTCCCTTTTATTTGTCATTTCCTACAAGGATAGGCTGAGCATGACCTTTTCCAGACTGCTCCAGCAGTGTGCAGGAATAAATCCTAACTCAAATGCCCAAGACCTGTTGATCTTGCTCATCTGATCCAACTGCTTTCCCCAGCAAGGATTTCCATGGCCAGGCTTCCTCTTGTGCTTTGAGCTTTGCACTTTGTTTCCTCTCAAGGAATTGTGGCAGAGTCTCACATGCAGCTTTAATATGAGGTGTTCCTGCCAACACCTTTTGATGAATGAAAGCCATTAAAAATTGAAATTACTGTAATCAAGTAATGTGATATTGTAATGTTAAACTTGTAATTAGGCCCCTGCACGTTTCTTTCTGCAGTTCCTTTTTTTAAACTTCTTAATTCTTCCTTTGTGTTCAGTTTTCAGCCCAGTCTCTTAATACAGTGTTTAGTCCCATGAAAAATAGCATTTTTCCTTTATTTTTTTTTCCTCTAGAGACAGTATCTCACAAACACTCATTTTCATGTTATCATTTGTTGTATTTAAATAATTAGTGTCAGCTAACAGGCTGTTTGTGAGTAGAAGGATTCAGATAGTCCCAATATTGTACTGTTGGGATTGGACTTGGATTTCAGTCAGAAAGTGCTGCTGTCCTTACAGATGTGGGCTTGTACCTGATGGTTTTGTGTTTTCCAACAAGTGATAGAGCTGAAAATGCTCTTTTCATGTCACATCTTGTGCTGGTGCATCCTGGTGCTTTTGATTTGAATGTATCTGCTTTAATTTAGTGTGTCACTGACTAATTAAATATCCTCCAACAGATCCTCCAAGCAGGGTGGGAGCAAAGATTTGGAAAGAATCAGTCAGAACAGACTTTTAGGGTTTTAAAATATAAATAATTAAGAGCGGAGAGATAAGTATGGCTTCCAAGTAAGGAAAAAGGAAAAAAAAAAGACAAGAAAAAAAAGAAAAGCAGCTTAAACATCTCCATTGGAGCCAAACCCAGATGTTTTTCTCCCTTATTAAAATATGGACTAAAAATACCACAACTTTACAGTTCTTGAATTGTTGGAAATGGTTTGCAGATGAAGTCATCAGGCTCTTTTTGTTATTATCCATCTATCCCTGTGCTTTCTGGGAACTCTCTCAGGGTATTCTGGACTTCAGAGATGACCTGGAGAAGGGAACAAATCAAGGGCTATTTTTTTTTCTTGGTGTAAGTGCTGATTTTTCAATCCACAAATGAGTTGGAATTTGCTAAATTAAGTTGAACTCTGCAACAACACGCTCCTGTAAAAGTGAGAAGAAAGAGAGGAAAATGGAAAAAAATGAATCAAAATGCAAATTCTCCCTGGAAGTGGAGAAATAGGGATCATGTCCTTTCCTTTATATTTTAAGAGGAGCTTTGCTGGTGATGGCAGCACTGTAAAGGGAGAGATTTTCAGGAAGCTTTGGTGGGAACCTGTTTCCTTATGGATTTTTATAAAGGGCTCTTTGCAAATGTGTTTCTGTTGATTTATTTTTCCAGGTCAGCCATCAGCTGGGCAATGTGATGGATCTGTTCACCACCAGCCTCTCCCTGGCGGGTCTCCAGCCTCCCAGTGACAGACAGATTGATGGCATCGACCTTTTACCTGTCATGTTACAGGGCAAACTAATTGACAGGTTAGTCCTGAGCCCAGAGCTCCCTGCCTTGCATCCCAGCTGAAGGGATGCCAAATTGGAGGTTATTTTTTAAAACAAGCTCACAGATATCTTTTATAAACTGAATTGATGCATATTTGCCCCCCCTCAGTGAGGTAGGGCAGCACCAGAGCTTCACACTGTGCTAATTCTCTGCTGAGGTGGGATTTCCTGATGTGTGGCATGTTGCCATACAGTGGAGTCTGGGGACAGATGAAAATGTCACAGGGTTAGCAGGGATCCTTGGAACAACATATGGCAGGAGGGGAGATAAAAGCCTGAGAACTGTAGCCTGGGTAGGGGAGAATACATTATTTATTACTCGAAAAGCATCCCAGAGTGTGCTGGGTCCTTGTAGCCCCTGCTTGGGAGAGGTGGAGGTAAAGGCTGTGCTGCTGTGGGTGAGCTTCCAAGGTCCTGCTTCTGTGAGTGCTTCTGAAGGGATAGATTTGGGTTAAAGACCTGGAATGTTTATGGTGCTGTCAGCTGTTGGGTACAGGCACTGAGGTCTGGCAGCAAATATCCCTGCAACAAATGTTTTATTGGAAGTGTCAGAGGGCAAAAGCGGTCTTGTAGTTGTGATTTTGGTGAGGAATTTGGCAGCCTGGGAAATCTGAATGCAGACATACACTTTATGAGATAATAAGGAAACATATGCATGGAAGACATCTTTGGGCTCTTTTCCTTGTTGGATTTGAGCCTCTGTGCTTTCTGTGCCTGTTAACAAGGGACATGCCTGCAGTGTTACTCGAGAGCTGCCATGAGCCTTGCAGGTTCCTCCTTGTCCCATCTTCTGGAAGTTTGTAAAACTTCCTTGTTTTTTTAAAGGGGAATTTCATTGCAGTCACCAACCCCTTGGTGCTCTTTGTGTTACAAATACACTCAGAGCACATCATGGCTTTTTTTTCTTTTTTTTTTTTTTCTTTCCCCCTAGACCTGGCCAAGTCACAGTTTCCACAGCCCCCAAAAACTTTCCAGGAGATGCAGTTGTTGTGTTCTTTCAAGCTTAAAAAGGAAAAAATGAACGGGGGAAAAAAAAGAAATCATTAATAGCAGACCATTGAGTACAAGCTGGAATCCTCTTTCAAAAAGGAAAAAGTATTTTTTAAAAAAGGAAAAGCCTAAATGCTTCAGTCAAAGGGGCACATAATAACTGGCCAAATAGTGAGAGTTTATGGCAAGGAAAAAAAGAGACTGGAGTACTCTGTGGCATTTTTTGGTGGTGGTGGCATGTTAGTGGCACTGGTTTAGATCAGGTGCTGCATTTGGCAGGTCTCTCCCTGCCTTTATTTCACCTTTCAGGTACATGTTAAGAATCAGGAATGGACTCTGCTGGCAGCACCTTTCCCTTCTTCCTGGTGACAGAGTTGTTTCCCCTTTGTTCCTGGTGACAAGAGTTGCTTTCCCTTTGTTCCTGGTGACAAAGGCTCATTGTTTGTGCAAGAACCCACGGTGAGGCTGTGATTTTAAAATAAAAGATCTAAGGCCACCCCTATCATTCAGACACAGATATTTAAATTTTACCTTGCATTTAGGGACAGTTTTTTCAAGGTGGCATCACCAGAGTGAGTAGTTTTTGCTGAGTGGTATCTCAGAAGGAAAGAAAAGATGTTTGTACCCCCTGACAGTGACAAACAGCTTTACCATCATGCCCAAAACAACTGGAGGGAAGAGCTGCCCAAATCTGGTGTCCTTGTATGATGAGCTGCACCAACAAATCAACCCTCTCTCCTGCACATAGTCCAATTCAGTAAAATTCTGTGCTGTTTCCTCAAAAAAAACCAATTGTGTGTTGTTGGGGAAACCAAGAGGAACGTTTTTGGGATGCTCAGAGAAGTGCACAGGTGCACTGAATGAGATGCATTTCCCAGATGTATTTTTAATTAGTGAAACCTCTGGGAAAAAATGCAGTTTTAGCAGTATGTTTACATGCTGCAAAGTGAGGTTTGGGGGGGAAAAAAATGGATAGGAGTTAAAAATACAGCATGTCTGGCTGCCAGGTTTTTCCATATGGAGTTTTTCTGAGATGTCATCCAGAACACACCAGCATCTGGTGTCCTCCCGGCCACCCTGCCTGGGTGACACTGACAGCTTGATGGCATAGCTGTGGAGTTCACTTGGTGCTGCTGGGAAGAGGAGACCGAGCATCCCAGAGCCTTTGAATCCCAGTTTCTCCCTCACACACACAGCACTTGTGAGTCATTTGATGTTTAAACCGACACGCTCTATAGGAAATACCAGGGGCTGATAGTTCAAGGATTAACAATCACTGGCAGCCAAGCTGGATAATGTTTCATTCTTGCACTGTGTGAGCTCTCAACTTGATGAACACTTTAAGAAATGTTAATTGAAAACCTTGCAGAGGAGACTATTAGGAGGCAGCCTGTTCCTGCCTGATATCCACGTCGGAAGTCAGACTCCATTAAGGTATTTGTCTCCCTTATCGGCCCAGTGTGGTGGTGTTTCTCATGCAGCTCTGCTCTCTTTCCCAGGCCCATATTCTATTATCGTGGCAACGAGATGATGGCGGTGAGAGTTGGGCTTTACAAAGCTCACTACTGGACCTGGAGCAACTCCTGGGAGGAGTATGGCAAGGTAACAGCACATGGACCTGCTCCAAGGTGTCACTGGTGCTCCTGGGGGCAAACAACCCTTTAAACAGTTTTAAATTGGGGATATCACCAGTTCATTTTCTTAAGGGCTATCAGATGCACTGTGGAGGTTTAAATTGGATATTAGGAATTATTTCTTCCTTAAAGGGTTGTCCAGCTCTGGCACAGGGAGTCCCCATCCCTGGAGGGATTTAAAAACCATGTGGATGTGGCCCATGGGGTCATGTTTAGTGGTGGCCTTGGCAGTGCTGAGGAATGGTTGGACTTGATGATCTTAAAGGGCTTTTCCTAAATAATTCTATGATCCTATGAAAATCTAAGGAGACAGGTGTCACACACCCCTCTCCTGAAGTCAGGGACAAGGAGAGGAAAATGGGCAAGTTCCCAGTTGTTCTGAAGGTGCTCCCTTTAACGCTCACTTAATCCCCCTTAATATTAAACTTCTTTCCCTGCTGAATTCTGAGCTTTCAGGTATCCCTTTGCAGTTGGACTTGCTGATCCCTCTGCATCCCTTCAACTCGGGTTATTCTGTGATTCTGTGAAAGTCTGGAGGCCGATGCCACATGGATCACATGTTTTGCAGTTCCTAGGACAAAAAACCTGGTGCCTTGAACTATTTAAATGGAACAGGGATGGGTTTTCTGGGTTTGTGATGTTTTTCCTTGAAAGGTGAAAGGAAAGCTGTAGGAAAGGCACAGTAGAAAGAGCAGTAAATTCCATGTGTTTCATCTACTATCAGCATTTTTGCAAGCCCCCATCACACAGTGCTTTACATTTTGTTAATTTTACTTATTTCCTGGCTGATCTCCTCACAATTAGATGTTAAGCACTATTATTTCTCTTTCTTTTTGTATCTTTCTTGCCTCAGACTTGGGTACTAAACTCTGGGGCATTTTCTAAGTGGCAGGTTCACACGTGTGCCTTGCTGATTATACTTTTAGACATGAACTCAGTGCATTAGGACACAGCTCTCAGCAAAATCCTGACAGCAGACTGGGACTGGGGAGGGATTGTTTGCATGATTTATTTTTTTATGCCTCTTTTTTTGAACTTATGGTGGGTCCTCAAGGCATCACAGGTGCAGAACTAAGTGCTGATGACATTTGTGGATATAAAAGTGCACGGATTCTTTTGCTGGGATGTCCTGGGGGTAGAGTGAAACGTCAGCTCCAAGGGAGTCATTTACATTCAGGGTTGTAAATATGTGTGTTTGTCTTCCTGAAGGCTGTAATGCTCCAGGAGTCAAAGTTTGTTTTACAGGGAGTAAGGAGGAAAGGAAAGTTGGCTCTAGAAATATATTTTACGCTCTGTCTCAATGCTAATTCCACACAGATAAAATGAGATAATTTATTTGTCTAGTATGTGAGTAAAACCCATATATCTCACGTGGAGGATTTTCCCTGTGTGGGAGACACTGGGAGCTTGTATGTCCATGTGTTTGGGTGTAGGGATGGGCTCATGCTTTTCCCATGTGCATGGAAAATTCCCACATGAATTATTGCTCTCCATGGTGATAAAAGCACATACCCACACTTACGTACACAGTTGGGGAATAAATAAACCCCTACATTGATCTCAACTTATTTCTGAATGTCTGTGTGGAGCAGTGATAATGGGGACTGGTTCCTCCTTCCAGAGGCTCTCCCATTGTGAGCAATGGCAGTCATGCAATTAAGGAATATTTATTTCCTTCCAAGTCTTTGTTTAACTACTGTCTGATAAAAGTCAGCAATTATCCCCTACATCAGAGAGACCATTACAAATTCACTCTCTTTCCTGCAGCTTGGATCACATGTGCTGGATGTGGGGAAAATTGGAGCACATTAGTGGCCAGACCAGCCATTAACAACATACAGAGGAAGCTCAGGCTGAAATTTGTTCCAATTCTCCTCATGTCCTCGAGCCATTAATTACAAACCTTGCAAGTTTAAAAATAGAAATAAATCAGAATGCAGACCAGTTCTGAACCTTCTTGGAGGAGTTTCTAAGCTCACCTTGTGATACAGTTGCCTCTTTCAGTGACTTCCCAGCTGTGTTAATACTGGACTCCAGAATCAAAAAAGCCAGTTTGTTTGCTAATGTAATTTGAAAAACATATTTAAATCCATGCACATCTGTGGCAATTGAAATTCTGACTATTTGATAAGTTTGATTTGCCATCTCAGCAGAACTTCAGCTAATGAGGCCTTGTTAATTGTATGATCTTTAGAGGCCCTTCCTCATTGCGAATCCATTGTGATGCTGTATTAAACTTCCAGATATGAAACTCTCTGTGTCTGAAGGTCCACACTCAGACCTGGAGTATTTGGTTGGCATGTCATCCGTTGGAAAGAGTTGGCCAGATGTAGCAGAACAGCTGCCTGCACATTTTTAAGAGGTTTGTTTTGTGGGTAGTTGAATATCTCATTATTTGGACAGATACAAGGCCCAGTTTAGTGAAGCCTCCTTTCACTTTCAGAATCCCCTTGGTAATTGACAGTGTGGGAAATCATCAATACAGAAAACTTGCCCTAGTTTTAATACACACTTGGTGCATTTTTGTTTGAATTTCAGATGAGATTATACCATTAAAGCAGCTAAACCCACATTTTCATGTTGATACTGGAAAATGGGAAACTGGTGCCTGTCCTGGGTCTGTCTAAGATGGCTAGAATGAGCAAGGAAGGATGTGGCCAACTTTGGCCCCTCACCTGGAAAGCTGGATTTGAATGGGGGGTAAGTTAGTTCAGCAATAAAGAATGTACACACAAATAAAAATGCACCAGGGAGACACAGCTTGCAGAAAGCAAAGCCTAGGAAAGCAGAACAGGGATCTGAAGGCTTCTCTCCATATGGCAGTTGGAATATTTACCCTGGAAACATCCCATGCAAGCAGTACACAGGTTTATAGTCATCCCAAAGTCCCCTGACAGTAACATGCCCTTACTGGTCTGCATCCTCTGCCTTATGGCCTGGGATTAGAACTTGTCATCTGACACAGAGATGAATTGTGCTCTTCTGTTCTTCCCATTTTTTGCTTGTTTATTTTTTAACCCCCAAGCAATTTCTTTTTCTAGTCTGACTCCTGTCATAAAGTCTTGTAGTCTCCCTCAGTGCTGGAGGATACCTTGATGCTCTTTTCTGCTGGATTAACTGGATTTTTTGATTCTTGAAGGGATGGTCTCTTGAAAGCATAAAGGGAAGGCTCACTCAGCAGAAGCAAGTGGGAATAAGCACTTCATGGGACATTTTCCCTGTGGATTGCACAGGATGCTTATTTAGAGCTGTTTACCTGGCTTCCATCTGTATAGGTGCTCATGTTTACATAATTTGACATCTCTGACATTCAAGAGGTGATAAATGGGACAGAGAGAGATGAAAGGAAACCTGACTTGAAAAATGTGTTTGTATTTTTAAATAGTTTGGTAGAGGGAGAGAGATCTCCCTCCTGCACAGGGCTGAGTCCTTGTTGCTCTGACTGATGGGTATAAAGCTTTTCCATTTTTGTCCACCTTTCTTACAGCAAAAATCAGCAGTGATAAAAATAGCACAAGGGAGAACTAAGGATAAACCTGGAGAGGTCCCTCGCATAGTGTAACACACAGGACTTTTACTGGAAATCACCTGTAAAATGCTGTTCTTGTTTGGAAGTAGGGGTCTGCAAGGAGCAAAACTGGATATTCTCTATAGATTTAACCGAATAGGTAGCAAGTCCTCAGGAATCTACTAATTTCATGCTGTGTGGGGGAGGCAGGAGTAGGAGCTGCAAGAGAGAGGAAATTTCCTTTTCTCTGCCTGCCACCAAGAGTATCCAGCACAGAACAGTCCTTGTGCCCTCCAAGAGCACTGATGCAAGAAGGGGAAAAATAATTAAGAAAAGCATGTGGAAAAGGCCCTTTGGTTGTTGGAGAGTGGCTGATAACATCAACCTTTCTGCTGTCAGCTTGTTAGGAGTGTTCACTGGGTTTCCAGAGCGCTGCTGTGACTTTAAAGGATGGCTGTAGGCGCCTGCCAGCAGCTCCTATTGTTTTAATGCAAAATGCCAAAGGGGTTATTCCAGTCAGGCTGTCTGATTGCCCTTCTCCTCCACGTGAAGGGATCGATAAAGCCTTTTCTGCACAGGGGATGTGAAGTCAAGTAGAACCTCACAAATAATGACATTTCATTGTGGTCCTCTGAGCATATGAACCAACCATCGATCGGGAGGCTTGTGAGCTGCCCATCTTTGGGGGCTGCCCATCTTCTGGGGGCTCTTCCAGCCACTTAACACATTAGAGGCAATTCTTGGTCCACAGTGTTGAAGCTTGGCAGTCACACTTTGAGATGTCTGCTTATCCTGAGCTCCTCTTTAGGAGGATTTCGCTGGGAATCACCCAGGAAGGGAGAGCACCATTTACAGGTGCTGTGGCAAACAGCAAGAAACAACATTCCCAGCTTTCATTAACAGCTGTGCTTTTCTCCTTCCAATATTAACACGGTTTTGCTGCTCTGGGTTTTTTGTGGTGGAAGGAGGAGACATGAGCAGGAGACAGATCCCAGATTTGTGCGGCACTATCCAAATCCGCGGCCGCCTGTCAAGTCGGAGCGATCTGGGCTGGAGCCAGGGTGAGGAATTGCCAGAGGGCTCACGTTAACACAAGTGGTGATTCCATCTCTTGGCCCAGAGCCCAAACTGGCAACCGGCTGTGTTTGTCTCATGTCTATATTGACACAGCATCTGTGGTCCATTTGCTCTGGAAATTAGAGCATAAGCTGTGCAGCCAAGGGCTGCAGTGTCTTAGGAACAGGGAAACAATCCGGGTTACTTGATTGCTGGGAAGGACAGGAAGATGGGCTCTCTGGGAGGTTCATGTGATGGACAGGGAATGTTATGTTTTAATAATAATAATAATAATAATAATAACTGTTGGAATTTCTCCTACGAAAAACAGTTTTACACAGCGGTGCAAAATGCTGTGTTAGAGCTAGTACAGAGCTGAGCTATGTCTGGTGCCATTTGATGCTCTTTTATGGGCTCCCTTAGAAAGCAGGAAATGTTCTAGACAGGGTCTTCTGGTTTGGCTTTCATGCTTTTGTGATGGAGGAGAAAAGCTCCAAGAGCTTACCTAAACACAGGCAGTGATCTTTCCACTGTGTTTGGTCAGCATTACCTGTGGACATGGAAATTATAGAATCACTGAGGTTGGAAAAGCCCTCCCAGACCATCAAGTCCAACCTGTGACTGATGCCCACCTTGTCACCCAGACCAGAGCACTGAGTGCCACGTCCAGTTGTTCCTTGGACACCTCCAGGGATGGAGACTCCATTTATTACCTTGGATAGTGAGCAGGATAAAATATTAGGAATGTGCTTTAAGTGGCTCTTGATCCCTGCATATTGTTATTAACAGTCTGACAATAAATAGCTTTAAGGGAGTGACAGGGGATGAAGGGGTGGCAGATCTGGGTTGTGTTATCCTGATGGATAGGACAGGCTTAGGCACCTGTCGGCTCTTCTCTGACATGACATAGCTCCAGACATCACCAAACCTTCCAAGCAACCAGAAGCGTGGTCCAGGTGCTCCAGAATGTGGTTTGTCTTGCCCTTAAATAGTTCTCAAGTCTCAAGCAGATTTAATTTAGGCTGGTTTGCCCCAGGAAAGCAAAGCAATCCAGACTTGGGGATCCCAGGGTTTTTAAGATGGTATAGGATTTCTTTCCATCCTGAGAATTGAAAATGCTTTGACTGACAAACAACGAGATAAAGGTGTGAAAGATAAGTTAAATATTCTTTTCTAGCAAAGGAGCAGAGGACTGGGCTCCTCTGGCTGTATCTGTAGTGTGTTAGTTACTCTGATACAGGACAGTGCCTTGATCAGGGGTTTGAGGGTGTATTTTTATACATTTAATGTATAATATGTATTTAATAAAATATAATATAAAAATAAAATAATATATTTATATCATATTTTTGCTCATTTGTTGAGGAACAGGTAGAAAATCTTTGAAGCACTCTCTGCAAGTTGAATATTGGCTGTCACACAGTACATAAAAATAATAATAGTCCATTTTATTTGCAGAGATAAAGTTGAAATGCCTTAGAAATTTATAGGGTGGTTTCAGCCAATGTCATAAAATGGTAGTTTTATTTATTGGAGTTTTATTTATTTATTTATTTTGATTTTCCGCAATAGGCGTTGAGTGCTTAAATTAGAAGGACAGACAGCTTTTGGCTGGTGCCGTCAGGCAAATTGTACTTTCTTTCCTGGGAATCTCTGGGACTGTAGCCTGGGCTGTGTTCTGGAGTCCAGGCTACAAAGAATTTATAGGAAACAAAAGCTAAAATGTAAACAGAGCAATGTCTAAACAAATACCCAAGAGACTGAAATCTTCTTACAAACCGAAGCATTTGCAGCCGAGGAGCATTGTACCAATTAGTAGGCTCTTAATTAAATTGCTTGTTTGATTTGCATCCAAATTATAATTTGGATGTTATAGAGGCTTTGATACCTTTTTATTAACTGGTCCTTTTGTGGAAAAAAACCCACAAAAATCTATTTTCCCTGTGTGTTCCAGAGGCCTGTGGCGTCACAGGGTGGAAAGGTCAATCAGTTTTGTGTCTATTTAAAGTCCATTATTGGTAGGGCCACTCCAACCTATCAAGCAACTCCCTTATTTTTCCAGTCAGTGATTCAGGAATCTATAGCTCTGTGCAGATAAATGGGATTTCATGGGCTTCTAAACTTCTTGCTTTATTGAAAAGCAGAATATTAACTGCTCCACTGACCAGCTGTCCATTAAAAACATGGGATATTTTTAGAAAATTGTTTGCCAATCAAATCCTACCAACATCTGTAGAGAGCCTTTTCAGTTTGTTTTATAAGCAAACGCTACAGCTGCTTTCCCACTTCCATTGAAAGATTCCCATTTACCTTCTCTCCATGTCTCTGTCCATGTCTCGGCGCATTTTGGGGGATTGTAAGGAACGCAGCATGGGAGCTGGAATTGTAAAGCCCAGCTTTAACAAGTCCATTTGGGGCCAGTCCTTGCTGGGCTGGAGGGGCCCTGCTTTATTGGCTGCTAAGGGAAATTAGTGCTTTTGCATTTTTGGCTATTCCCAGGGTTTAAATGGGTTCTGGAGGCTGCAGGCCAGGGATTAGGGAGCTCACAACTGGCTAATAACAGGCTGGGCTTGGGGAGCAGAAGCCTAGCAAGGCTGGAAGGGCAGATGGAGGGAGCTGGAAACTCTGTCCCTCAGTGCCCAGTAAGCACTTAACCCCTTACTGCTCCCAGTTGCTTTCCCAGGGCAATCCCCAGGCCTCTCAGGGTGACTCGGTGTTCCTCCTGGGATTTTGTTTTTGATCAGAATTGCAGAGTGATCCAATCCTCTCTCTATTTCGAAGCCTCAGGAACCAAAGAGAGAGGATACTTTCCATGTGCAGAATTTTTATGATTAAATGGTTCCTCCTCTTTATCTTTTGTTTTGCCATTTCATTTCAATGAATATTTTACGGGGATTGTATTTTTATAAGACAAGAATGTACGAGGTGCTTCAGCTTTTATGTCAGTGCAACTCCACTTTGTCGCCTTATTTTACCCCACCAGCTCAGAATCTGTTTTGCAGACTGAAGTGGACTCTTGGGTGTTTGTAGGTATTTTGGAACAAGGTGCTGGCAAAAGTATTGTCACTGGAATCGATTTTGTTCCCTCTCATGTGTCACCCTTGATGACCTCTCTGCCTTTTCCTGCAGGGCACTGATTTCTGTCCTGGGCAGAGTGTCTCTGGAGTGACAACACATACGCAGGAGGAACACACTTACCTGCCACTGCTGTTCCACCTGGGAAGGGACCCTGGGGAGAAGTTCCCATTAAGGTGAGCAAGTTAATGAGCTTGTGAAAACCCAGCACTGTCAGTGTATAAAATTCATTTGTTTTGGTAGCTGATTCTTGAAATGTGCTTAAAAAATGTCCCAGAAATCCATTCTTGGAAATAATGGTATTCCTGCACACTTTTTCTCAGGAAAAAGGAACAAACCTTAGTTTTCAGGTGGTCAGGTTAGATGGGTGTGCATGTGGACTTGTCATTCCGGTTGTTCTTGTTCCATGTCCTACAACCCCTCAAGGAGGAGGAAAACACACATTTTTGGACAGGACAGGACTGATGCAGCACAGCTGTGGAATAAAACAGAGGTGCTGCTGAGTGTGGGCCTTGGAGCTGTGATTCTCTGTGTATTTTGGGACTAGGGAAGAAACAACCAGGGATCTGTGGGACTGGAATCTCTGGAAGGCAGCTGTGGTAACCTTCCAATCTCCCAGCCCAGTTAAAGGAGCTTCTCCAGAGGCTGTTTAACAGGAGGACTTTCTGCCCAATCCTGTTCCATCCGTGGGCTCTCCTGGCTGTCTGAATCCATTTTCCTCTAAGCCTCCTATTGTAATATTTATCTCCAGCACACACCGTGCCCTGAGAGATTTCTGGAAGGATTTATGGAGTCCTCAGCCAGCACAACCCACAAAGAAATCTATCACCTCCAAAAAGGCTCCCAAGGTGTTCCCACCTCCCTCCTTCTGAGTTTTACCCTGCGGCAAAACCAGCTGCAAACGGGGACACCCAACCTCATCCCTCACCAGTGGCACTGACTGGGAGAGTGTGGGAATAGATAAAGAGAAAACTGGTGCTGCTGTGACTGCCTGCCCAGAAATGGGCTTGTGCAGCAGCTTGGACAGAGGGAGATGTTTTCTGAGCTGACAGGGCTGCAATTACTCAACTGTTTTAAATAATTGAGTGGACACGCTCACTCCATTCCTTTCAAAGGATCTGAGCCTGTGCTGGCCACTAAGTGTTTTCACCAGAGAGAGAAGGGGGGGGAATATTTCCACTTCACTCTCACTTAACAGAGAACTTTAGAGTTGCATCAGGCAGTGGATAAAGCTCTTTGGGAGCCCAGCATTAGCTCTGCTTTCCACTGCATTCCAGCACTAATGAATAAAGCAAATCTGCAGCTCCTGGGTTGTAAATACAGCTCAGTGAAAGGACACTGGGTTGGGATTCCAGATGAGACCATGGCCTGGGCAGTTTGACAACTATTTTATTTCACATGGACCTGTTGTGACAGGACAAGGGGGAATGATTCCCACTGCCAGAGGGCAGGGTTAGATGGGCTATTGGGAGGAAATTCTTCCTGTGAGGGTGTTGATGCCCTGGCACGGGTTGCCCAGAGAAGCTGCGACTGCCCCATCCCTGAAATTGTCCAAGGCCAGGTTGGATGGGGCTTGGAGCAACCTGGTCTAAAGGAAGGTGTCCCTGCCCATGGCGGGGGGTGGGACTGGATGGGCTTTGAGGTCCTTTCCAACCTGAACCATTCCATGATTCTGTGATTTTATATTAGGAAGATGAGTGGATAAAAATGATCTCTTTTTCAAAAAATCAAATAAGTGGGTAGTACTATCTGAACTGTACTTTGCCTACTGTGTTTGTCACCTGTGTCACCTGCTCCAGGTGACCCTTGCCTGCACAGGGGGGGTTGGACTGGTCCCTTCCGCCCCTAAATATTCTGTGATTCTGTGATACTGTTTGTGTTTATCTCTGGATTTGAGGCAGAGGAGCTTTTCCCTAAGAGGTGTTGGCAGCACACCTGCTTCCCTGTTCTTTAGCTGTTCCTTCCCACCCCCATGGATTGAGCATTGAAATAAATCCCAGTGTTACATCTGCAATCACTTCTCGTACGGTTCCATTGATTTTTTTGGACATTCACAAGCTGTTGTTTGATTGAATTTTATGGCAAGATTATGACACGATTATGGAAAGCTGTGCTGATGTTTATTATGCAGACCCTAATAGAAAATCTCTTTTTAGCAAATGACTCTTCCTTTCTCCAGCACATTCTGCCGCTATTGTCTCCTCTCTGGTCACAATGGAAAACTCATGGGAAGTGGGTCTCCTATATCGAATGTGGTAATTAAATTACCCTCATTTGTGGAGCTGTTACTGGTGTGTATTTTTATTTAGCTTAATTATCCCCCTTGGCAGACAGCCTGGTGGGAGTCCCAACACTAATGTTTCTCCAAAGGGAATCCAGCATCCTCTTCCAAGCCTGCATCTGCCTGTCCCTACATGCTGGCTGTGTTCTCTCTGCCTGCTTTTTCTCACTTTTAATTTCATTTATTCCTTATTTTAGTGCAGCCTTTTCTTTTCCCTGAAATGATTTTAATAATCTGTCATATCTCTTGATTTGCATTAATTTGGAGTGTAAAACAACCAGTAAGAGCTGTCATTGCTGCTCAGGAAGGCCTGGCGTCACACGCTTCTCCAGAGAGATTTGCTGCTTATATATTTGGGCTCATTCTGGGATCCCAGGGGATCTCAGAGCCAGGGAATCCTAGAAATCAGCCAGCTCACTCAACTGCAGCAACATGCTTGACTTGCAGGTGTTCAGGGAGCTCATCTGAAATGTCTCTGGGTTATCACACTGCACATGCAGGACACTAAGAGAGAATTCTTCAAGGCTACAGTTTCATAGATTCAGAGAATATTTAAGGTTGGAAAGACCCTTAGGATCATCAAGTCCAACCATTAAGTCAGCACTGCCAAGCCCACCACTACTTTGGGTCATCTCATGACATGGGCGTTGGAAAAAGATGGTGCCTTCCCACCCAAACCTTTTCATGATTCTGTTATTCTGTATTAGGAAGATGAGTGGATAGAAATAACCTCTTGTTCCCCAAATCAAACAAAGCTTTTCAGTCTTTGTTAAGTGGCTGCTGAAGGATCCCTGAAAATGCAAATCCTTCAAGATCTGGGGCAGCACATAAAGTGTTTGGTTCCCTGGGTTTCTTGGTGAAGCAGGACAAGTCCTTCCTCTTCCTGACATGGTTCACTGGATTTCCTGGATCCTGCCTGCAAACAATATCAGCCTGTCTCCCACAGGAACACTTTTCATGCAGTGGGAAACTGGTCAGGCAATTACAGACAGGTCCTGTTAGTGTGGTGAGTACACGTCTGGCAGTGCTGAGCCATCTGGCACTCTGCACTTGTGTTCCCTTCATGTGAGGCTGTGCCTGAACCCCTGCCCTTATCTGCTCTAGGAACAGATCTTCCCAACAGGGCTGTGACTGTTTCTTCCTGCTGTTTCCCCTCTGGATTTGGCTGGAGTCTCTCCTGCGCCCCATCTTCTGCCAACGGACACAGTTGTGTTTGCTCCTTTGGCTTGAAATATCACAGAATCATGGAATGGTTTGGGTTGGAAGGGACCTTAATGCTCATCCAGTTCCACCTCTTGCCATTGGCAGGGACACCTTCCACTAGACCAGATTGCTCCAAGCCTTGAACACTTCCAGGGATGGGGCAGCCACAGCTACGCTGGGCAACCTGTGCTGAGGCCTCCCCACCTTACAGGGAAGAATTCCTTCCCAATATCCCATGTATCCCTGCCCTCTGGCAGTGGGAAGCCATTCCCCCTTGTCCAAAGTCCTTCAGCTCTCTTGGGAGTCCCTTTAGGCACCAGAAGGGGCTGTAAGGTCTTTCCAGAGCCTTCTTTTCTCTTCAGATATTTATTGATGCTTCCCAATCTGGACTGGAGCAATTTTAGCAATCCAACAGCCTCCCAGCCTTTGGATTTTGATAGGTGAGATTCATTGCCAAATTCATGTTATGAGTCCTCACACTGCCTGAACTTGCCTGGCTGATGGCACAGTGACGTCCCTACATCAGGAGACTGGATGGAACAAGATCCCTGGGCTGTGGGTGACCTTCAGGACTGACATGCTCAGGGTTACCATCAGATACATTCACTCCCAAGCTCTTGTCTCTCTGCTGGGAAAAGGACTCTCTGAGAAGCAGCACTGAGGAGTCCTGGCATTGACAGAACTTGGACAAGCCGAACATTTCCATGGCTGCAGGATGAGGTGGGACATGAACACGCCTGCAGGGAGCAGTGAGGCAAAACTGGCACCTGGAGAGGTGCTTGTAATAAGAAATCTGCAATACCAGGATAAATTTGGGCAATATATTTCAAAGAAGGGAGGTTGCTGCTAAATAATCTTTCTTTTGGTTGCCAAAAATGTGGTAATGTGACTGCACTTGTGTAAGAGTTACCTCGTTATCAGCTCCTTGGTGGTGAGAAGTGAACGGTTTGTGTCTTTTTGTTGTCTGAGAGATTGCCTAGATCAGAAAATACCTTTGTTTTAATAGCTCTCAACTTCAAAATAGAACTAAGGTTGTGTGTTAGGGAGCACAGAAAGCAGAAGCATTTCCTCAAGTCTAAGCAGGGTTTTGTTTCCTCCCTGGATGCAATAACCAGGGTTTTTGCTTCATAACAAAACACTCAAACTGCTCGTGTTACCAAATTTATCCAAATGCAGAACTAAAAGATCTGATAGGTCTTCTTCTTGACCACATTCTGTTATCTTTGGGGTATTGTGTGTCTGCTAAGTCCCACAGAGGGAACTTATTTCTCCAACATGACAAATTCAGTAAAATTATCTGTTGGTAACATCTTCGCAACCACTTGTCAGTTTTATTATCTGAGTCAGATTATTGTTTATACACAACTTTACTAAAATACTTTATTACCAGGCAAGAAGAACACAAATAATAATATGTATATATATATATATTTATATATAAAGCAAAGCTGGCACAACTAAAAATACACTCAACAAAATACCTAATCCAGCCTCAAGTAGAAAAAGTGTTTTAACTCCAAAACTGCAAAAGGAATTTACAACAGAAATCTCTCAAATTCTGTCAGTTTGAGCCAGAGGTGCAAAGCCTCAATAACAAGTAAGGACAGAGTAAGTGCAGCCTGCTCACACCTTGTTGTTACTCCAGGTTTATAGCAACTTCTGCTCTGAGCGATTGAGTTTTACTGAATTATGAACATCAAAATTCCTGTGTTTTACTTAGGGCAATGGATTTTACTATTATGGAAGAAAATGGAAGTGATAAGGCTTGGTTGATGAACATAATGATTTTAGAACACATTAATTAAGAAGAGAGCTCACAAGTGCCTATTTCGAGCAGATGGAAAATTCAGGAAATCATCAGAGAGGTAATTGCAGTGGTTATGGAGCCAGAAAAAAAGGGAAGGAGCTCCTGAAGGGAAGCTAAAGGGGAAAGGATCTGAGAGAAAAGTTGCCAGTCTTGCCTTACAGCTCAGGGCAGAAACCTGGCTGTGGGGAAGAGAGAGAAGGTGCAAAACAAGGAAAAAATGTGAATAACAAAGAACCAGGATGGTGCCCAGGGGAGATGCTGCCTCCTCAGCATGGAAAAGAGGGAAATGGTACCAGCTGCATTGCAGGGGTGGATTAGCAGCTGCCACAGGAGAGGTGGCATTGAGAAACACTAAAAGTGTGGAAATCATGGATAAAGAGCCTCAGAGATGGCAATAAAAACATGGAGCATCAACCTCGCAGGGGCTGGATGCAGGAAGGTTGGGAGAAGCAGATAAGCCAGGTGAGACAGCGGTACAGAGCCAGGGAAAAGGGTGAAGGAAAATACACCTGTGGAAGAGAATCACTGGGGGGATTCTGGAAGCTGGGAAGTTAAAATTTCCGTGAAAATAAGTGAGCAAGTAGAGGATCAGCACCATCACATCTCCTTGCTGCAGGGAAGGTGAGGGTCTGTCACAGGTTGGACTTGATGATCTTGGAAGTCTTTTCCAACCTTAATGATTCTATGATTCCAAGTATTCCTGTGACTAAATGTGCATATGCCCCTCTGGGAATGCATTTGGGACCCAAAATGCTGCTGGACCAGGGGTGAATTGGGGAACCTTTCAATCTTCTCTTCGATTCTTTGTTTGTTTTCCTTGGCCCTTTGAGTCTCTCCAGTAATTCCAGCAGCAGAGCCCCAAACCAGTCTCTGCCTCATCCACTGTGCATTCTTTAAATTGCAAATAAACTTGATAATAGAAGAGAGGAACTGAGGAAGACTGAATAATAAGACAAGATCAAGACTTGAATACTATGGTGCTGCAAAGCCTCAAAGCACTGATAACAGATAAAATCAAATTATCATAATCTGGGGGTATTTCACAATTAAAAATAATGATTTTAATTAAAATAATTCCAAGGGAGAAGGAAGTAAAGTATCATTAGAAACATTTTATGCTCTTCCCATAACTTCATATAAATCCAACAGCTACTGTTCACAGAATCATGGAACTATAGAATGGTTTGGATTGGAAGGGACCTTAAAGCTCATCTCGCTCTACCCACTGCCCCAGTGTCAGATTTCTGTGAATCCCATTTATATAATTATGGGAATATATATAATATATAGTTCCCATTTTCTTACATTCCTCTCAGTAACAACATGGTCCTGTCACTCCCAGGATAGACATACTGCACTGTGCCCATATATAAATCATCAGGATGAGGCATAAAACATCTTTAAAACCTGCTGGAAATGCTGGTGGACTTGTTTGGGTGCTGATCTATCTGAGGGTGTATTTAATGATGGCAGAGAATCTCCCTCTCCTTGGCCTGGGATGCCATCCGACCCGAAAGCGAGAGACCACAGACAGCAAGATTAAACCAGAGTTTAACACCAAAAGAGAAAAACCCTTCTTCTTCCAAACCTGGCTGTGTGTGGAGGGCACGGTGGGGTTAACAGCAGAGCAGGTTCCACTGGAGCTGTTGGGGAGGGAGGATGGGAACAGATTGCCAAGGCACAATTACACTAAATGAAGGAAGCACAGCCCACACCTGTGCCTGGGACCCTGCGCTCCAATCCAGCCCTGATTGCATCTCCAGGGACTTCCCGGAGGTAAAGTGTCAATTAGTGTAATGACCCTGGACTTTGTCCACTCTGTTCCCTCCTTCTGAGCGTGGAATAATTTCATGGACGCTGGGGGATCTCTTTTAGCAAACTCCTCACAACACCACCTGCTCACCCTCTCATTCTTCCAGTGCTATTCCCAGCTCTCCTTCCACAGGATTGTTGGACTGGAATACAAAATGCAGCACGCCCTGGAGGCACCGAGGTCTGGATCTTCACAGACAATGATGCCCAAACACCTGTATAGATAATATTATCTTTTCTTTGGAACAGGGAATGTAACAAACCCTGCCTTGCAGCCCAGTCCTGCATATGAATTCAAGAAAGGATGGGACTCCAGGTAGGAGAGGTTCCCAGCTCCCTTAACAACTCAGACTGATTACCATGAGGTAATTATCCCCATTTTACATGCAAATTCTAGGCACTCTTGCAGATTTTGTCTCAAAATGCACTTGCTTAGGGCTGGAGGCAGTTTTAACCCCTGTGCAGTCAGCAAATACTTCACAAATCTGTGGATATGGGATCTTGGGGCACACTCTGGAGCTAAACAGAAATGTCTGAGAAGAAAACAGAGCTTATCAGAGCCAGGAATAGGGATCTCCATGGGGCCAAGGCAGGAAAACCAACCCCCATGGAATGAGGATCTCCATAGAGGCAAGAAAAGAAAACCAACCCCCATGGAATGGGGATCTCCATGGGATCAGGACAGGAAAACCAACACCCACGGCACAGCATCTCAATGGATGACTCCAGCTTCAGGTGAGGTCCTGGTGCCATCCTGCAGGCACTGCACTCCCCAGCCTCACAGGGAGACTTCACAGACCTCTGGAAAAGGAAGACAATCCATGTGTTCATCGAGGCACCTGAAGATGATCCATGATGATGTCCCAGTGTTGACTGACTCGGGATCGTCGCTGTTGTGTGTGGCACTACAAGGAAGACACCTGCAATCAGATCTGGTTTAAACTGGTGTCAACAGGTTGAGCCATCTTAAGAGCACATTAAGGCCTACTGAGGTTTATAGGCTGGGGTATGACTTGGAGCATAATTTATCCATGTTTTTTAGCTTGAGGCAGCTTTGTCCTCATGTGAGAACTGTGGGTCCTTTATAGGGGCCGAGGCGTTTCCCTCGTGCTTTGGGGATTCATTCAGCCTGTGCTAAACACTGAAATAATCTAAAAGCGTGGAAGCTACAGGGGAGAACAGTTCAAAACACTAGGAGCTGAGGTTAGGCCAAGATTTCCTGTCACTGCTGAGCCAGCTGAAAAAAAGAGTGTCCTGAACATGGGAATTAAAGCAAGAAGGTGAGGTTGAGAGAGATGATTCTGCCCCTCTGCTCCACTCTGTTGAGAC
This sequence comes from Pipra filicauda, assembly GCF_003945595.2. NCBI lineage: Eukaryota > Metazoa > Chordata > Aves > Passeriformes > Pipridae > Pipra > Pipra filicauda. Next base: position 515,076 of record NW_024104378.1, on the reverse strand, counting down.
CTCACCTGGAATGTTCTGGGATCCCCAGCACAGGAAGGACATGGATCTGTTGAAGCAAGTCCAAAGGAGGCCACCAAGATGTTCCAAAGGCTGGAGCTCCTTTGCTGTGAGAGGCTGAGAACTAGAGATGTTTAGCCTGGAGAAGAGAAGGCTCTGGGAAGACCTTAGAGCCCCTTCCAGTGCATAAAGGTGCTCCAAGAGAGCTGGAGAGGGACTTTGGAAAAGGATCTGGAGTGACAGGACAAGGGGAAATGGCTTCCTGCTGCCAGAGGGCAGGGAAAGATGGGATATTGGGAAGGAATTCTTGGCTGTGAGAGTGGTGAGGCCCTGGCACAGGATGCCTAAAGAAGCTGTGGCTGCCTCATCCCTGGAAGTGTCCACAGTCAGGTTAGATGGGACTTTGAGCAACCTGAGATAGTGGAAGGTGTCCCGTCCTATGGCGGGGGGTGGAACTGGGTGAGCTTTAAGGAATCTTTCAACCCAAACCATTCTGGGATTCTGTGATTTAAATGACTCAAGCTGACATTGTTATTCTGTGGCATTCCCATGTCTGAGGTTGCAGATGAGCATCAATGCTGTGGATAAATATAGGAGTTAAAGATTATAGCAAAAAAGACTTTTTTCATTGCAATAAGACTGGCATATTTGGAGCAAAAAGCAGCAGTCGTGACAACACATTGTTTCTCTTTCCTCCAGAGCACAGCTGTGTTTTCCACTGCTCTGTCCACATTATGGCTAATTTGGAATCCTTCATCTGAAAAGCCATTTCTATGGATGAAATTGAGCACTTCAATATTTGCAAAGATGCTGTGGAGCTTAATTAGTTACCAGCAATATTTTATCTTATGGGTCCACTTTGAAAAGAAAATCTTAAATGCTGGAGAGATGACACAAGGATGTGACAGAAATAAACACAAGTTACAGGAGCAGCAGGAGGAGGCATTAAAGGATTCACTATCTAGAGTATCAAAGTCTGACGATTAAAATATGTACTAATTCGTATTAATCCTTAATATGAGCCTCTTTATTAAGTGGGATTATCTCAGGTTTGGAAGAGCTTTCAAGTCCTGGTGCTATAGGTGTTTTGGAATCCTAAACCACTGAAACACACGTGTCTCCTAAACTGATTCCAGCTCCAATTCCATCACTGGCATGTGTAGGCTGTATAATATTTCTGGATCCCTGATTGCATCCCATTTCCAGCTCAGATGCCATGTGTGTCCCTGGAACTCGCCTGTTTTTACACACCCTCCTCCGAGCGTTTGTCTCCAGCCTTCCCTCTCCATGTGCAGGCTCTCCTGTCCTCTGTGTGTCAACCCAGCTTAGCTGTAAACCCTCTCTGCCTCCTCTAAAATTGTGCTTTGATTTTTTATTTTTTTGCTGCCGGGCTGGAAATCCTGCACATTTGGAATTCAACCAGAAGGCTTCCAGATAAAATCACACCAGGCTGAAAGGCCACTGTGCCTTCGGGATGCAATGCTGGGATTGCTGCCCTGAGTGTCCTCGTCAGGGTGTGAGTCAGAGATGGGCTTTGGCAGCTCCCCAACTTCTTTGGAGCAGTGCAGGAGTAACCTGGGAGAGCTTATGTGGGATGCATGGGGAGAAGAGCAAGGAAATTCAATTTATAAGAGCATGTAGTGACAGGACAAGGGGGAATGACTTTACACTGACAGAGGGGAAATTTAAGTTGGGTATACAGAAGAAACTCCTTCCTGTGAGGGTGGTGAGGCCCTCGCACAGGTTGCCCAGAGAAGCTGTGGCTGCCCCATCCCTGGAAGTGTTCAAGGCCAGGCTGGACGGGGCTTGGAGCAACCTGGTGTAGTGGAAGGTGTCCCTGCCCATGGCAGGGGGTGGAACAAGATGAACTTTGAGGTCCCTTCCAACCCAAGCCATTCCATGATTCCATGATCCTGTGAAATTCGAGAGCTTCTCAAGGATATTCTGAATTTCCATGTGGTCCGTCAGCTCAGCAATCTCTCTACCAGCTGGGTGTCAGAGCCACACTTTGCTCAAGCTTTTCATTTCGCATTCTCTTCCTTTTCATTTCCCATTCCCTTCCGGTTCTCTATCAGCAGAGCTCAGGCCCATCCCCACAATCAGCCTCTCTCTGGATGGCTGCCGAGCTGGGATATTTATAGGGTTTACTGGAAACTGTTGGCACATTGCTGGGCTTCGAAATGTGATTGTTTTGCAAAGAAGGAAATTAGCTGGAGTGTGGGGCTGCTGGCCAGCTTGGACTGCGAGCAGAGGGAGCCCGAGGTCAGGTCATTGTTTCTTTTATCTTCAGAAGCAATTTGCCGCTCTCTGTGTTTTTTTAAGTGACTCTTAATGTGATGGACAAAGTGAGATCACTGAGTAGGAATCCTCCATTTTAGAAATACTTGAGGTATTAGTGAAGTACACCCTGAACCACTTAAACAAGTACCTACTGGAGTAGTCGGGTGGATAAGAATCTGGTAATTTATAACCGTGTTTGAGGAGTGACAGATGGGTCCCAGCTTGGAATAATAAAGCTGTAATGGAAGAATGTACATGGGGCAGAACCTCGGGATGTTGTGAAATGGAGGAGATATTCTTGTCTTGGACAAGTCCCTTCTATTCTTCTTCTCCATCTTCCTGTTCGTGTAATTTTAGTTCATTTCTTTGGTGATTGTGGAGTTTAACTGGCCGAGGGTTGTGTTTAAAACCCTTGGCTTGAGAACACTCTTGTAAAACAAAATATTGACATTACCTTGGTTTCCCTACAATAAACATCTCCAAGTGAGGCAGGTGTTGCAGGAAAGCACTTAGAAGAGTGGGGGTTGAATGTTGGAGAGCAGGTTGACCTCAAGTGTGACATGCTGGAAGGATTACCTCTGCAAACTTCTGTCCAACCTGTCTGGCCACATGTTAGTCCTGTGTCTGGGAGGTCTCCCTTGGTAATCATTTAAGGGACAGCTAGAGGACAACCCCAGAAACGCCTTTCTTTATACCTGCCACCTTTGCACTCCCCTCAGGACTCAACATGTGCTCACAGCATTCTGAGGAGAATTCTGAGGAGGAAACATTTGGGGCCACTGGGACCAGCGGATTTGAAAACAGATGATCTGCCAGGAGCCAGGTGCTTTTCTGGGGAGGACCAGCACACCTGCCATCCGTGTGGCCCTAAGCAGAGCACCTGGACTCTGCCAGCTCAGGTGTTTCACTCCCCTGCAGACCTATGGGCAGTCGACAGTATGTTTACATATCCTTCTCCCTGGTGATGGCCCAGGAAGTCTTCTGGCCCAGCTTGGTGATGTGAACACTGAAATGATGCCCCACCAATAAGATCTGTATTTTTTCCTGTTCCAGTTTTGCCAGTGAGGAATATCAGCGTGCCATGGAGCGGATAACTGGGATTGTCCAGCAGCACAAAGACACGCTGATGCCTGGGGAGCCACAGCTGAATGTGTGTGACAAGGCCATTATGGTGAGTGCTTAAAGCAGAAACACAGTGGGGAATCCTTAGCTTGAAATTTGTATTGTAAAGCCTTCATGAAGTGTCACTTAATTCTGGGAAGGGATGGAGAAAGGATGCTCACTCACCTGTTTGTGGCTTCCTTCCTTAGAGACAGGGCAGGATCCACAACTGTAGACCCTTCTTCTCCTTCCTAATCGCCTCCTACAAATCTTAAAAGTCATGGAATCATCGAAGCATGGAGTGGTTTGGATTGGAAGAAACCTTAAAGCTCATCTTGTTCCACCCACCTTCCTTCCATGGGCAGAGACACCTTCCACTAGACCAAGTGACTCCAACCTCGCCTTGGACACTTCCAGGGATGGGGCAGCCACAGCTTCTCTGGGCAACCTGTGCCAGGGCCTCACCACCCTCACACAGAATAATTTCATTCCAATATGCCATCTAACCCTGTCCTCTTTGTTTTGACTCCTCTGTGTCTGAGTGGTGGCACTGGGACAGTGCTTCTCTTTCAGTGATGTATCTTTGATCTTGTTCAGTCTCCTCCAGTTCCACCCATGCCTGAATTTTCCAAGATCTTTATGGCTTGAGACATGACAAAACGTTTTCAATTCTCTTTTCTGTTTCAAGTCTCATGTTGAAAAGTTACAGTTTGGCTTTCCTGTCAAACACAGCTTGGTTTGTTGAGAACCTGGGAAAGCAACTGGATAGTGTGGGGGAGGTAAAGTTGTCAGATGATGAGAGGCTGTGTAGTCTGAGGGAATGTGTCTGTGGGCTGACACAAAATAGTAACAGCAACATCTTTCTGATGCTGAAATAATCTTCTGAAACAGTCAGAACCTGCTGCTTTGGGTCTGTCACCAGGAAAGAACAAAAGGTGGATTTGTGTCCCCTCAGTAACAAGGAAAAGATCTTTCTTAGCCTTGTCCCATCTTTTTATTTTTGGCTGTTAAATAGGAAAAAGATTTGAAGGCCCATTGTTTCTGTGCTGTTTTCTTTTCTTATTCAACTTTTCCCCTAATAAACACTGTTCTGTGTTCCCCTGGGACCTTTTGGATTCAGGAACTGTCCACAGAGCCTGGCAAAGGCATTTCTTCTGTGCTGCCTCCAAAACTGGTTCACAGATTTTAGGCCATCTGAGGCAGAAAGTGGGCTGGGGAGGATCCCAATTCCAGGAGAAACATTCAAATGTCAACAGGAAGCATTATGAGTTTTGTAATCTATGTACACTCCTTACAAACTGATTGCGTGGTCACTAAACCAAAATATCAGGCACCAAATTGTTGCCTTTTGAGACCAGAAATTAAGAAAACCAAATCTTTTTGGAGTGGTTGGTAGATTGGGCCTGATATCTGTCTTTGGGGGATACTGGGAGATAAATATTGTTGACTAATACAATCTAATTTACTGTCTCCTAAATCTTGTCACCTATTTACTGGATATGGGTGTTTAATATCCTTTCTGGGACAGAGGAGAATTGTCTTTACTTACACATAAGCAAAGTGTGTGGAAGTGTTCAAGGAAGTGTTCAAGACCATGGAGTGACAGGACAAGGAGGAATGGCTTCCCACTGCCTTCCCTGTGAGGGTGGGGAGGCCCTGGCACAGATTGCCCAGAGAAACTGTGGCTGCCCCATCCCTGGAATTGTTCAAGGCCGGGTTGGATGGGGCTTGGAGCAACCTGGGCTAGTGGAAGGTGTCTCTGCCCATGGCAGGGGCTGGAACGAGATGAGCTTTAAGGTCCCTTCTACCTCAAACTATTCCATGATTCCATGGCAGCAGAAGCATCATTTTGGAGCTCCTGCAGTTGTGGGATTGATGGATGCACAGCAGCACCAGCCCTCCGGAGCTGGGAGGTCTTTGCTGGCCCATCTGTGGTGTGTCCCACCAGCAGTGTCCACGAAGCTGCCACAGAGCCAGCTCTGCTGTTTTTTTGTCCTGTGGAAGTGCAGGAAAAGCTGTTCCATGCAGTGGAGCCATGCTGGCCTGACTTGCAGCACGAGTGGTGTCCCCAGGGCTCCCAGCACAGCTCCAGGAAAGCCTTGGACTGTGAGACTGAAACACACACCACTTATTGTTTGATATTTTTCAAAAGAACAAACATTTCATTTGTTCTTTTGGCTCTCAGTTCCTTCTGCAGAGTGGCCTAAAATTTCCAGCCGTGGTTGTGCATTTTAAAATGGAGAAACAGATTTAGGAACCAGCATTAATTGTTCTTAAAGCCTCTGGAGCCCTTGGTGCAGAGATGCCTCCACCAGAGTTCCCTCTGCGTCTGCTCCTCTGCAGGGATAGCTGGTGTCTCACTGCCATCTGTTGTCAGTTCCATGGAATAAAATCCTGCTCCAGCATTTTTTTTCTGGGGTTAAGCTTTTCGTTTCCTCCGTAGGAATTTACATCCAAGAAAACGTAAATATTTGAAGGATAAAAATAAAATTAAAGGCAATAGGTCAGAGCTGAACTGGCCTTTGATATGTACAGACCTGAGAGAGGGAGGAACAGGGAATGAACACAAAAGATTTCTGAAGGCAGAACGGGAATTACAACCTGCCGTTCACATGACCACGATCCCAAATTTTAAATGGCAAAATGCCAATTAAATAAAAAAAGTTCATTTTTCCAAATTCTTTCCTTTGTTGATCCCTTAGGAAGCTGAGGTTTGCAGTGGGTCTCCTTGCTGGTGTCCTTTCTCTGTTGTACACAGGCAGGTAGTTCAAGAAACATGGAAACAAGGGAGACAAATAGTTTTGTGTGGAAGAGGTGTCCCAGGAATGCCTTCTGCTCCATCTGCTCATGGATTCATCCATCAAAATGCTCATTAAAATACCAGCATTCTTATCTCTCTCACACCCTTGGCCTTCTGCTGCTTTTTGCTTCCTCAACAAAGTGCCTGGATATCACAGTGCTAAGAATGGGAACTCTTCTGGACCCCAGGAAAATTGGGAAGGTCACCAAAACCTCGTGATCTGGTTGCTCTGTGCTGCTACAAGAGAGAGAGGAGGGTCACAGAGTCCCAGCAAACTGGTCTGGGAGAGACCAGGAAAGATGCCAGAAGAGGGAATCATGTGCTGCAGAAGGATTTGTAGCCTTTCCTAAAGCTTTTATTTGACTAATGTTTGGAATGGGGAAGTTTATGAGCCCAGAGGCATCGGCTGCAAGAGGAGTTTCATTTTTCAAGCAGGACATAAAAGTGTCTTTGTGAGGATCAAAAAGGGCTGGTTGGGGTTAGAGCTTAGGAGACACTTGGTGTGAATCATCTTTCTGTCTATTTTTGTTTGTCTTTAACAGAATTGGTCCCCTCCAGGCTGTGAGAAGCTTGGGAAGTGCCTGAAAGCGCCTGAGTCTGATCCTAAGAAATGCTCTTGGCCTCACTGATCTCTGCATCCCTCCAGAGCTGCACAGAGAGCCCGGAGCAGCCGGACATCCAGCGTGTCTGCTCATGTTGGCACTCCTGTTTACACAGGAAGGGTGTGATGTGTGTGTGAAATCATCACTTGTTCTTCCAAAAGGGCCAGTGTTTATATTCCTCATGCTCAGGGTTTAGCCTCCACTCCTCTCTTCTTCTGGTTGTTTCCCTAAATGGTAACCTCAGCAAAGTCTGTTTCAGCTGTAAAAGCTCTCTGGACAATGACAACTCTGCCATCACCTCCAAAATGCCATGGATTCCCCTTCCTCCTTCCACCCTTGGATTCCCCTTGCTCCTTCCACCCAACCTGCTCTCCCAAATCTTTGCTCACTGGGATGCCCCAACAGCAGCCATAGGGACGGAGCAGGAAACTCAGAGCTGCCAGAAAGCCCTGCCCAAAGTGCCCGTGTTTTGTGTGCCTGTAACTTGTTGTTTTAACATTTGATTTCCATTGTGAACTCTGGATATTAACTTGTTTTTCCTTTCTTCCCAAATTTGGGAGTTCTGGGTGCAGCTGCTGGGAGCAAACAAGGGCTCCCTCCTGTTCCCAACTAAGGGGTTGGATTTGGGGAGAATGCCCTGACTTTCTTGCATCTGTAGCTGCAAACATTCCCTAGGTTATGGTACAAGGAAATTTGAGGATAGTGTTCAGGTAAGTATTGGATTAGGGTTACAGCAGCATTCCAGTGCCTAAAGGGACTCCAAAAGAGGACTTTGGACAAGGGATGGAGTGACAGGCCAAGAGGGAATGGCTTCCCACTGCCAGAGGGCAGGGTTAGATAAGATATTGGGAAGAAAATCTTCCCCTTGAGGGTGGTGAGGCCCTGGCACAGGTTTCCCAGAGAACCAGTGGCTGCCCCATGCCTGGAATTGTCCAAGGCCAGGTTGGATGGGGCTTGTAGCAACCTGGTCTAGTGGAAGGTGTGCCTGCCCATGGCAGGGGGTGAGACTGGATTATCTTTAAGGTCCCTTCCAACCCAAACTATTCCATGATTCTGTTGCCTGATTGTTGGTATGCAGGACATTCATGGGGAACTGGGGGTCGGGTGATCATTTCAGGGGTTTTCTTAGTTTCCAAAAATCCATGTCTAAATCTGATTTAAGTCATGCTTCTCATCTCATGATCCAGGCCCAGCCAAGTGCAGGCTCAGAAATACCCATTTACATCAGATGTTAACTCTTGACCCTGTTTCCAATGCATGCTCTCCGAGGAATCCTCCTTGTGCAAACTTTCCACAGCCTGGGTGTAGCTCTTCTTTAAACAGAGTTCCTGGTGAGCGCGGGGCCTTCGCACGATTCCGTGGCGCAGATTCCTCGTCTGCCTTGGAGCCTCTTCCACACCCTTCCCTGTTGCTAATAAACGTGTCTTGAGCAAAACCAGGTTACTCTGGGGCTTCAGGGCAGTAGCTGGAAGGAACCCTGAGCATGTTTGGGTTCAGATTGAAGGAGGGGAAGTTTAGGTCAGATATTAGGAAGAAATCCTTCTTTGTGAGGGTGGGGAGGCCCTGGCACAGGTTGCTCAGAGAAGCTGTGGCTGCTCCATCCCTGAAAGTGTCCGAAGCAAGGTTGGACAGGGCTTGGAGGAACCTGGTCTAATGGAACGTGTCCCTGCCCATGGCACGGGGTGCCATGAGATGGGCTCTAAAGTCCCTTCCCACACAAACCATTCTGAAATTATATGTTTGCACCACCACCAGCTCCACTTGACACCTCCAATGTTTCCCACAGTACACATGCCCTCTCTGTGTGATGATGTGCTGCCTTGGGAAAAAAATCCAGGTGCTCTGTCCTTGGAAACAGCTCGACTTCCTTCCCAGGCAAAGCTGGGACTGCTTGAGAGCACTGCCTGTGCCAACTGCTGTGCTGCCTGCTCCGGGCTTTCAGCTGCCTGTTCTTACCCTCCCTGTAATCCAAACGCTCCCATTCTCTCTGTTCCCATGGTTTATGCTACCTGTAATCCCCTCCACAGTAATTCCTAGTGTACATCTCCTGAAGCTGGATAATCCTAAGAGATCGGCATAAGAACAGCACTTGAGTCAGCTCTTACTGTTCCACCTCTCAGAAATCCCAGCATTTCTTTCACCAGCAGTCTGTGGATCCCTGTGCATCTGCAAGTGGCATTTGTTTATAGTCCACATTTCTTAGCTGCCTTATGATGTTCCTAATTGTCCTTCAAGTATATCATGGCATTTCCAGCTCATCCATAACATTCCTCCTTGTTTTGACATAGCCTGGATAGCTCAAGGCTTGGGAGATTCCGACCAGCCAGTTCCTCAGTGGCACAAGGAGAGAGACTGGGAGGACATGTGGGTCTGTCAGCACAGGACACCAGATAAAACCAGTAACTCCCATTTGCTGGATCTGCTCCACCTCTGCTTTAGTGCTTCTTTGAGTCCAGAGATGGGAATGGAGCTGGGGAAGGGGCTGGAGCACCAGGAGTGGCTGAGGGAGCTGGGGGGGCTCAGCCTGGAGAAAAGGCTTAGGGGGGACCTTCTCGCTTTTTCCAACTCCCTTACAGGAGGGTGGAGTGGGAGGAGTCAGGCTCTGCTCCCACAGATGTCAAGGAACAAGGGACAGGATGAGAGGAAACGGCCTTAAGCTGTGCCAGGGGAGGTTCAGGTTGGATAGTAAGGAAATTTTTTTGTGGAAAGGCTCAGAAAGCATTGGAACAGCCTGCCCAGGGCCATGGTGGAGTCACCATCTCTCGTGTTCAAAAAACATGTGGATGTGGCACTTGAGGACATGGTGATGGTGTTGGGCTGATGATTGGAACTGATGATCTTAAAGATCTTTTCCAACCTTAACAATGCTGTGATTCCACGATTCAATCACCCAGAATTCTCAGAGTCCTGCAGTTCACTATAAAGATCCCACCAGAGGAGGGAGTCCATCACTGCAACTCCCTGGAAATCCTCATCAGCCCTCAAATAGTTGCGAAGTAGCAACACTTTGTGGGGTTTTGTGCTGCTTATGAAGAGTTCACATCATGGGATCAGAGCTGAGCACTTGCCTGGACATGTTCCTCAGTCCTTAGCACTTGAGAACACACACTGTGAGTGTTCTGGGTGCCTGCTGCCCCTGTCCCCTCCCTGCTGCTTCCTCCTTTTCTCTCTCACAGCTCTCAGTTCTGAAGGTCCTGCTTTTCCCCTGGAACTTGCTTGGACAAGCCACCCTGCTCTAAGCAGCCACAGTGTTTATCCTCTCCCCCAGCACTCGAAGTCCTCATTCCTCACTGAAACAATCTCTCAGGACCCAGATACAGGAGGAAAACTTTGCACTAGAAAGCAAGTAAGTGAATTCACTTAGTGTGTGTTTATAGTAAATGGACACAAAACAGATAATAAATAATCAAAGCTTAATGTGACAAAGCTTCTGCTTTAAATTTAAATAAGAATAGTAGTGTTACAGCTGTTTATCAGGAAGAATTTTAAATCAATTCCTCTCCCAAAGATGTACAGATTTAAAAGTTGTGAGATGAAGAACTAATGAAGGAAAATAATTTATCAGAAATGCATTCTATGATTTCACCTGTAAACCAGGGGAATAACACTTTGCTGGGGGAGAGTCTCACAGATCACAGGACTGACTTGGGTTAAAAATAACTTGGTTTGTTTTCCCAGTATTATTTTTACCTTGGATCAATTTCCCAGCCCACAGAGCTGCCCAGGAGCAGTTCAGGGGCTGGAGGGGGACCAAGACCGGGGATGAGGATGATGCCTGCAGCCACCAAAATGCACCTTGGAGCAGGAAGTGGCCACATCTGCCCTTAATAATGATCCTGAGCCTCTGGTCTGAAGCTGCCCTGTTTGGGAACTGCCCATACTGGGCCAGGAGTGGGTCTGGTGGGGTTCACAGCCCACTCGGGGACCTGCAGCAGCCAAACTGGTCTGTTGGTGGCTTCTTTGCTCAAGCTACAAGACATAAATGCTAAAGGAATGATGATGTTTAATGCTGTGATGTTCCTTTCTTTATATTTATTGTGCTAAATGCTAAAAGCTGAATATCTACTTGGGCTAAGAGTCCAAGGAATTTCTTTCTTGCCTTTAATTTCCAATTAGCTGAGCCTCTCGAGCCTCCCCGCTCTGCCCCTGAGGCTGTGTTATCATCCGCCCCTCTGTGCGGAGAAGCTTCCGAAATGGATGGAACTAATAATCGTGGAAAAACTCCGGCTGCATTTACAGCCTCTGCCTGCAAAAGTGGAGCCTTGATTTCAAAGCCTGCGGCGACAAATGGATTATTTCGGTGGCAAATTAGTCTCTGGGGACCGACAATTTGGGGAGCTGAGCGCTGGAACTGGAAAGCAGCAGATCAATTCCGAACACTTGGAGCCAAGGTTAATGCCCTGCAAACTATTGAGTGCAGCGATGAAGGATAACGTGTCAAATGGGAAGCTTGGGAATATGGAATTAAAGGGAAAATGGGGAAGGTTGGAACAAGGAGAGCGAGCGAGACCCACAGATTTGTTAATAAAACCTGGGGACTGAGTTTTTGGGTGAGCGCTGAGGATGACAGTGGGATTTGAATAAAAGAACTAGAACTAACATCTCTGGGAAGGAGGGTTTTGGACTTGGGACAGTAATGGAAGCTGGCAGATCTCATACCTGTCACACTGAGCCTTTCCCGAACATCATGGACAGCTCCCAAAAATTCCTGATTTCACATAAAGAGGATGAGACGAGGATCTCCTGAAGGTTGGAGACCACTCTTCCCACTTTTATTTGAAATAACCACATGAAATCATTCCAGCAGCTGAACAAAGATCTTTGGAAGGTGAGAATTAAATGGAGTTTGGGGGGGGAGGCAAGTTTGGGGGTGCTGGGAGGTGGGTTTTGTCTGCAGAGTTTCCAGCAGCCTCCTGAGCACAGCCAGATGAGAAATCCCTCCCCAGGGATCCTGCTCTTGTCCTCAGCACTGGGAAACTTTACAAAAGAAACACACTTTTACTGTCTTAAGAGCTACTTTGCTTGTCCAGCTTCCAAATAACTGTTTTGCAGTTAAAATGGCTTGTTTTCCATCTCTCTTTACAGTTATAATACTTGGAAATGGACTTTTCCTTTTGTTTTCTGATAGTATTGGATGGTTTTGTATGTTATCAGAGGGCAACACTGTGGTGCCTCTTGAATTAAACTGTCAGATTTTAAGAACAGTTGTAAGGGAAGGACTGAAATCCCATTTTAGGTTCTTTTTTCCTTTGGAAAATGGCTATTTTAAAAACCCAGACTCCATTTGCCTGTTTTCTTTATATCCCCTTCCACCGTTCAAAGTTTTGTTGTTGCTCAAAGTCTAGTTGTGATTATATAAATCCCAAATAAAGGTGGATCAGTAGCCAAAAGCTTGTGGTCTTTTAGGAAGGAGGAAAAACTCTGCCTTCCAGCTTCTGGAGAGAGGCAATCTGGCAGCATTCTGAGCCTTTGTCCCTCTTGGAGTCACTTAACACCCTTCTGGGTGATAGGAGCTTGGTAGCACAATTCCCATCTGAAAGGGAGAGCAGATAAAAGCCGGCAGCAAGGAATGTGTGCCAAATCCATTAGTTCTGGAGCAGACACAAAATCCAGGCTGGCCAGAGGAGGGAGAGGAGTTTTGTGCCTTCTCCAAGGGCCTGATGCAGTGGGCAGGAGGTGCTGGCTTGGGCTCCGTGGGAGGCAGAGCTGGATCAACACTTTCCCCTCTTTTAGGGAGCACAAAACCAGCTCCAATGCTTCTATCCCAATTGCAGGGATCTGGCTGGGGAGCTGCATTCTTCTGCTGTTGAAATAAGATATTTCAAATTTGTGTGTGTGTGTTTTTTTTTTTTTAATGGGTTTAAAGTGCATTTCCTCAGCTGAAACTGAAGCGAAACATTCCAGCAGATTTGCAAGGAAATTTCAGTTCTTGTTTCCCCTGGTGGAAGGGGTATGTTGAAATTTGGGGCATTTTGTTCCACTTCACACTGAAGCTTTAAAATCCTGAATGGAACAGAAACTTCCAGACTCAGCACAGCTCTTCTAATTGCCTGGTTAAGCAGATTAGAGCTAGTTCCCAAGCTTTTATATTCCCAGTTTCTGTGTTCCCTGGCTAATAACATCTCTCCTATCAGGATCTCAAAACACTTTTAATTGTGCCTCTGTGTCCAAAAACTTGGCAAAACCAGCTACAGTATCCTGGGGGGTGGGTCCAGATCCCAGGTGGTGGTTCCTCTGCCAGGCACAGATCAGCCCTGGATCTCTTGAGCCACAGCCGGATGTCGGATGTCGAGAGTCATCTCCAGAGTGATATTCCAGAGCCCTTTGACATCACTTTTGGAAAGGGGTCCTAGGAAAGTTCTTTTTTCAGATGGAAATTGCAGTAGGAGTCAGCACTGTTGTTTGAAAGGTTGGACAATTACAGGGAAAACTGATTTTCTTGTGATGTTACAATCTGTGCCGGTAGGCGCAGGTCATATCCTTTGGAATGGAGGGTAAATGAGGAGAAATTCTGACAGAGATTTCAGGAATGTTGTTTTTTAAACATGTGGCATGATTTCTGGCAGCTGAACCACTGGAAGTCTGACTTGGTATAACTTTTATGCCCTTCCTGGCAGAACTGATGGTGACGGAAAGAGGAGAGATCCTCCAGCTGTGGGATGTGAAGGGAGCAGTGGGAGCACTCAGCAGCTCGTCCTGGTGGAAGCTGCTGGTTTCCCAGGGATTGGTTGGGACGAGGGGCCTGGGAACCTCACTCAGCCTCAAGGAAAATGTAGTGGAGTCTCCTGCTGGTAATGGGGATCCAAACAAGACAGGGGTGACATAGACCCCGCGTTACACTCCTCCATTAGTAAGGGGAGAAGCAGGGCTGCCTGGCAGGACGCAAAAGAGCCCTTTTCCCAGGAAATAAGCTCCTGCTTATTTCTGCAAGTAGGTAGATAAATTCCATCATCACTTCCATCTGCCAGGAAGAAGAGGAGGTGCTGGAATAGCTCATTGTCCTGTGTTGCAGTTGGTAAGATCACAAGAGAAACCCATCCAGCTTATCCCAGGGAGTGAGGGTGTTGCAGAGCCCCTGTTCCATTGGAAAGCTTCGTGCTTCCTCCGTGTTTGCTTCACTGGAACAGCTGCCTGAGAGGATTTTTCTGGTGCCAAGGAGATAATCTGAGTTCAGGGAAAATCTTAGTCTGTAAGGGAATGGTTGTGAAGGGAGCACGGACTGTCTCTGGCAGCAGAGAACTTAACAGGAGTTGGGATTGTTCAGCCTGGGGAAGAGAAGGCTCAAGGAAAACTTAGAGCCCCTTCCAGTGCCTAAAGGGGCTTCAAGAGAGTTGGAAAGAGACTTGGGACAAGGGCCTGGAGTGATAAAACAAAGGGGAATGACTTCCCACTGCCAGAGGACAGGGTTAGATGGGATATTAGGAAGGTGTGTATTCCATGTGAGGGTGGTGAGGCCCTGGCACAGGTTCCCTAAAGAAATTGTGGCTGCCCCATCTCTGAAAGTGTTCGAGGCCAGGTTGGACAGGGCTTGGAGTAACCTGCTCTACTGTAAGGCATCCCTGCCCATGGCAGGGGGTGTCTGGGGAGTGTGGGGTGAAGGTTTCCCCATCACAGCTTTCAGCAGCAAACCCTGAGCTTGGCCAGGGGTGTTGCAGGCTCAAACTGCTTCTGCTTTCTGCAGTGAACTGTGCTCAGATGGATTTGGACCAGATCCAAGGCTTATTTGCTAATGTAAGAGGAGATCTGTCCTCATTCAGTGGATTTTGCATGCCCAAACAACAGCCACAATCGGGAGCTGGGAGCTGGGAGATCTCCCTGACCTGCCCCAGGAGTCAGTGACACCAGGAGCTGTTGCTCCAGGACCCAGGGCTGTGTTATCACCCCCGTGGGTGTCATCCCAACCAACGGTTTTAACAAACACAGAATACGATTCCAAGAGGTCACACGAGGTGAGAGCGACAGAAAAGCAGCAAATAGTGAAGTCCTGTGGAGCTTGCTGTCGCTGCAAGGCGGGGCAGGGGGAGGGGGGCTGGAAGTGTAACCCCTGGGCATGGGGCTCCTTTCCAAAGCGCACTAGGGACAAGGCAGGGTCCCAGGGCTCTGTGTCCTGGGGAAATACTGCTCCACACCATGCAGGTACCTGAGCACTCTTCAGAGGGAGAGTGGGGCTCCATGGGTGTTGGGGCTCCATGACCAAAAGTGACAGTTTTGTGTACCTGTACTCAGGCTGCTGGAGCTCCACAGACCGGGGGGTCAGGGCTCCATGCTCTGGGGTACCAGACCTCCATGTACTGGGGCAACCGATGCTCGATATGCTCCAGGGTACCAGAGTTTTTTGTGCACTGGGGAATCGGGGCTCCATAGCCCAGAGTCCCAGAGCTCAATGCACCAGGGGGTTGGGGCTCCGTACCCCAGGCTGCCGGAGCTCCATGCACTAAGGGGACTGATGCTCCATGCCCCAGTGCACTGGTGCTCCACGAACCGGGGAGCTGATGCTCCGTGCCCCGGGGTACCGGCGCTCCACGCACCCATGGGGCTGATGCTCCGTGCCCCGGGGTACCGGCGCTCCCCGCCCCGGGCTGCCCGTGCCGCGCGCTCCCGGAGCCGAGCCCGTCCCCGCCGCTCGGCGGGGCCGCCCCGGGGCGGGAGGGGCCGCCCCCGCCGCCTCTGCCCCGCCCGGCCGTGCCGGGGCCGCGGCGGCTGCGCACGGCGGGGCCGCCATGAGCGACGAGCGGCTGCGGCGGGTCCGCGACCGCGTCCGGTCCTTCCCGGACTTCCCCGTGCCCGGCGTGCTGTTCCGGTGGGGCGGGATGGGATGGGATGGGGATGAGGATGGAGACGGAACTGGGGATGGGAATGGGGCCAGACCAGGGATGGGACCAGGGTTGGGGGTGGAGACGGGAAGTGGGATGGGGATGGGACTGGGGAATGGGATCGGGATGGGAATGGGACCAGACTGGGACCGGGATCAGAACCAGGGCCGGGGATGGGGCCGGAACCAAAACTGGGGCCGAGCCCGGGGATGGGACCAGGGCCGGAGATGGGAATAGGATTGGGACTGGGGATGGAGCCAGGACCTGGAAAGGAACAAGGACAGGGCATGGGAATGGGACCGGGGATGGAGCCGGGCCGGGGATGGAGCCAGGCCGGGGACTCGCTGCCGGCTCCTCTCCCCAGTGCCCATCCCTGCAGCTGGCAGTACCAGGACCCTTCCCTGCGCTCCAGAGCTCAGTGGAGCCTGAGCAGCCCCCGGAGGTCACTCACTGCCTGCCCTCCTTCATTGCAGCGATATCAGCCCCTTGCTGAAGGATCCTGTGGCATTCAGGACTTTGATTGATCTTCTGGAGGATCATGTGAGGGCATCATTCCCCAAAATTGACTTCATTGTGGGTAAGTGTTGGTTAAACATGCCTGAGGCCAGGGCAGAGCAGCATGTCCCAGGTGGGAAGCATAGGGTGACCCATCTGGAATTCTGTGGCCCCTGGACATGAGAATCACCTGAACATTGGCCTCTGTCATGTGGTAACACCAGGACAGGTTATACCCTTAACCTCATCCTGTAATTTCCTGAAATACTGGTTTGGATGTTGAAGGTGCCATCTGATGATACTTCAGTGCCAGTTTCATAGTTTGTTGCTTCCATTGTTAAAAAAGAGGGAATACAGAAAGCCTGCCACGCCTAGTCCCTGTTCCAGGCAGACCCTGTTCCAGCTTGTTTTCCTTCTCAGAAGCCTTTTCAGGCCAACACAAACAGCCTTTGTGGCACTGATAAGACCTTGCAGCACACCTGGGAAGGTGCTGAGGAAGGCAGAGCTTGGGCTGGGCGATAGCCCAAGGGTCAGAGAGCACAGACCAGACCTGGGCCAGGTGTCTTGTGATAAGTGAAGTCTGTGCCCAAAGGTGCAAAGTCTCTGGTTGTGTGGCCAAACTGATACTGAGGCTCTGCTGAGCTTATCTCTAAGGAAAAGAGCCAGAAGGGAGGGAAATGTGCTGATGGGGCTCCCTGTGGAGCCCTGGAGTCCCTCAGCAGCACATCTGGGCAAGCACAGGAGTGTGGTGTGTTTTCAACCCTCAGAAGGGACTGTAAGAGCAAATTGCTTCTAGAAACCCCCTTGAATGGGAGGATAAAATGAAGGTATGCAAAGACCCTCCCCCAGTCAAATGGCTCCAATCTGAGCAATGGGACAAGAGGAAGCAGCTTCAAGGGAGGTTTAGGTTGGATATCAGGGAAAATTTCTTCACTGAAAGGGTGGTCAGGTATTGGAATGGGCTGCCCAGGGCAGCTGTGGAGTCACCATGCCTGGAAGTGTTCAAGAAACATGTGGATGTGGCACCTGGGGACATGGTTAGTGGTGGCCTTGGCCAGGCTGGCAGAACGATTGATTCTGATGGTCTCAGAGGCCTTTTCCAACCCAAACAATTCCATGATTCCTGTGCTCTGCTCCCCCCAGGCCTGGATTCCCGTGGATTCCTCATTGGGCCCCCTCTGGCCCAGAGGCTGGGGATTGGCTTTGTGCCCATACGGAAAAAGGGGAAACTTCCCGGTCCCACCGAGTCTGTGTCCTATGCCCTGGAATATGGCAAGGTAACGCCCGGGAAGGGCAGGGGGTTCTGGGGCAGGGCTGGGGGTGTCAGCGAGGGGATGGGTGACAAAACCAGCGGGGTGGTCCCAAACTGAGTTTCTGATGCCATGGACAGTCTGCCCAACCTTCAGGAATGGCTCTGAGCTGCTCCGTCCCTGAGCCACAGACACATGGTTCGTGCCAGCGAGTGGTTTTTGATGCTGTGCTGTGATTTTTTGGGGGGGGTGGTGCTAAGACTTGATGCTAAATCGCTTTCTTTGGCTTGAATTCAGGGGCATGACCACGGAGAGTGTTTCCCACTCTGCCAGTAAGTGCTCTAAGTCAGTGCCTTCCCGCATGGCTTCCCAAGTCCTGCTCCATAACCCCGTGGCTACTCCACATTCAGAGCTGAGCTTTGAGCCTAATAATGTGCAACCACCACTAGTAACTAACGGCAGCAGAACCCCCAAACCCAGGCCTTACCATGGGGACCGTTTGGGCCAACCCCTGCCTGGGACAAGCTCAGCTGACACAGGACGTGCTGGTGCTGCTTTGGATCTGTCTTAGGCAGAGCTCTCCAGTGCATTACAGGAGATTTTCCTCACTGGAGAACTGCTCTGGGATAAAATTCCACAATAACTCACATGATGAATGTTCAGGATCTTGACGTGCCAGAGGGTTGGCCCAGCAATCCCCTCCCTGCTCTGTGTTTCCATGGCACTCCCCTGTAGCTGGAATATGAGTTCTTTGGGATTTTTGGTGCTGTGTGTTTAGGTTGATCCTGCTGAGGACTTGTCTCTGTTCTACCATGTGTGGAACCAGCAGCTGATGAAGAGCTTCTCTCTAAGGCCAAACTAAAACGAAGCTGCTCTTTCCACCCTGCAGGCTGAACTGGAAATCCAGACTGATGCCGTTGAACCGGGACAGAAAGTGGTTATAGTGGATGATTTGCTGGCAACTGGAGGTGAGAGAAGCTCGTGTGACCCATGTGCCCATGTGTGTTCATAGAATCATGGAAGGGGTCGGGTTGGAAGAGAGCTTAAAGCTCATCTCATTCCACCCCCTGCCAGGGACAGGTACACCTTCCACTAGACCAGGTTGCTCCAACCTGGCCTTGAAAACTTCCAGGGGCATCCACAACCTCTCTGGGCAACCTGTTGGCAGCAGCAGGAGTAGCCATGGGGTTAGAAGCTGCTCCTGGAGTATGTTTCTCTCCCGCTCCACAGGTACCATGTGTGCAGCCTGTGAGCTGCTGAAGAGGCTGAAGGCTGAAATCCTGGAGTGCCTGGTGGTCATAGAGTTAAAACCCCTGAAAGGGTTGGAGAAGCTCAGTTCCATCCCTTTCTACTCACTGCTGCAGTATGACTGAGGAGGAGCAGGGAGGAGGGAACACTGGGAACAAATTTGGGGCTTTATCCAGTAATTCTGAGTCACAGGGGGGTGGGCAGGGGGGAAACACACATTTTGATCACGACCAGATGCTATTCAGTCCTAAATCCTATTTCTTTTCCAAGCAGTGTGGTGAGTGTAATGAGCCCTTTTGGAGTTCATCCTTTTGGGAAGAAGGAACAGCCTGATTGATTGGGAGGGGATGCAGCTTTTTAGGAGAGCAAAGTGACAATGCTACTGTAGAGCAGGAGAGCTCTGTCAGGGCACCAGCATTCACTGGGGGTTGAGCTGTGCCTGTCAGCCTCCAAGGAACCTGCTAAAAATTTGCCAAAGGAACACAGGAGACGGGCAAAAAATGGTTATTTCTCTCAGGGATAAATCTGGGGGATGGCCTGGTTGCTCTGTGCTGTTGCTCACACCAGAAGAAGTTGTGCTTGTCAAGGGCAACTAAGTGCCTGCTGTGTCCTTAAATCAGGATGTTGCTGGTGTAGATGAGCTCAATCACCATGTTTTCCTTCCCCGGAGACCACAGGCAGCTCTTGTTCAGCACAAATTCCCAATTTTCTGCACCATACCCTACTCCCTGTGTTAATTTCCCTCTGCTGTGGTGTCTTGGGGCATCAGGATGTTGAAAGGCTAATGCCAGTTCAGAACCTGCTCTTGGTAGTAGTTTGGTGTCAGATAAGGCCACAGCAAAGGTGTTCAGTGGTCTGAGGTGTGCGATGGATGATGGGGTTTGGAGATGCTTCCTCCAGCACAGTTCAGTGTGGTCACAGCTAAAACTTGTTGTGCCAAAACTTCCACATGCCTGAAAACATCAGGGACTGTCTCTGTCCCAGCAGGGACTGGACTCACGGGTAAAATAAACATTGATTTATTTTTATGTTTTCTAAACTGTCTCAGAGCTGTTCTTGCAGTAGCTGAAGCCGTTAATGACCCTTGTGAGCATCTTCCTCCAAACCCAGATGGTCAGTTCAGCAAGGCTGTGGTGTGAGCTCCCAACGCTTGGAATGAGTTTTTTTCCCGGGAGTTCAGGTACCTTTCTCTAGACCTTGCACAACCTCTGGCTGGAGGGAGGCAGACCAAGCCCCCCCAGCTCAGCTCCCCTTTTTCCATCCAGTGCATGGGGCCACCTCACACCCAGCCCTTAACACTTGTAAGAACTATTCCAGCTATTTTTATCCCCATTTCCTGAAAAGCCACTTCAGTGCTGCTCCGTTTACGCTGAGAACCACCGTTCCCTTGGGATCAACCTATCCCAGGGCACTTCTTTCACAGCCAGCCCTTGTGGGGAGCCAAGGGAGGCAGCACCTCACATACTTGGCACAAGGAGAGGGTCCATGCTGCGGGGGAGAGAAGGGAAAAGTCAGTTCCACCCCAGAGAGCCATGGAAAGCAGCTGCGTGCCGGGGAAGCAGCGTCAGCCCTGCCAGTGCCAGCGCTGGCTGCGCACGGGGCCAGGAGGTGACATCAGGGAACTGGGGACAGTGCCTTTGGGTTGCCAGCAGCCCCTGATGTCATTTGCTTGGAGAGACAAGGCTGTGCAGGGGTGGCTTCCAGGTGGGAGAAGAGGAGCAGAACGGGAGCTTGCTCCGAGCTCTCCTGAGGTG
Source organism: Pipra filicauda (assembly GCF_003945595.2). NCBI lineage: Eukaryota > Metazoa > Chordata > Aves > Passeriformes > Pipridae > Pipra > Pipra filicauda. Next base: position 494,736 of record NW_024104378.1, on the reverse strand, counting down.
CACAGGTGGCTGCCAGGCTGCTGAATCCAGCTCCTCTACAATCCAGCTCCTGGAATCCAGCTCCTCTCCAGTCCAGCTCCTGGAATCCAGCTTCTTTCCACCACGGTGAGGTCCTTGAGCAATGGCTGATAGCCCAGCCTACCGCAAAGGCCCCCAGCTTCACACCCAAGAGCTCCCCAACCTTGCACCCCAGCTCTGTGTATCTCTCCAGTTCCTGGGCTGGGTTTAAACCCTCCTCCTCCCTGGAAACTGGGCAACCTCCTGCCAGCAGTGCCTGCCAGCTGGGCTGCACACAGCAAGCAGGGGCCTGGAGGAAGACACAGAGGAGAAAGGTCTGCCTGCTCCCTTGGGAAGAAGTGCTGTAGGATCTCTGATGCTGCCTGACTTCAATCTGGCACTTCAGGTGAGAAATCTGGCCAGGACCAGCATAGGGTGAAGGGATGAAGGAGAGTCACCTTTCTCTGCAAGTCCTTGATGGCTCCTGCTCCAACCAGCCCAGTTTGGCTCAGGAAGCAGTGTGAGGTGTGTCTGACGTGGCACTGGGCAGCTCCCACCTCCTCCCCTGCACCCACACTGCCCTGACCTGGGCACTGCGCCAGCCCAGCACCTCTGAGCAATCCTCACCCTCTCTGTCCCTTTTCCCAAGCCACTTCAGCCGAGTGGCCTGGTCTTTCCTCTGGGAAAAAGCCCCCCCTTGCACACCCCAGCCCTGCCTGCTCCCATCCCTGCAGGAGCTGCTCCCCCGTCCCCATTTACAAAAGCTGCTTTCAGCTCCCTGCAAACCCACGCTCACTTTTTCCAGTAAGTCTTTCTCCAGGAGCTGGATGAGGACCCAGCCCTTCCCGGTGCCAATTGCCATGGAGAACCACGAGACAGGCAGCTCACGGAGGAAGAGTGCTGGGTTAACACAAGTCAGCTATATTTAAAACATTTAATACAAATATGTTTTGACAAGTCCTGTAGTTGTTTCCAGTGACGGCTGGAAGATGCGTTTTCCCTCCCTTAAAAACAGAACAAGGCCCAAAGCTCCAAGAACGTTGATTTGTGACTTTCTCTCTCACTCCTTCCTGCCTGTCACCCTCTCACCTCACCCTGCCCCGTCCTGCCTTCACCTCACCAGGACCCAGTTCATGGAAGAGAATTAGATCTTCAGGAGAAACATCCTGCATTAAAACTTCAGTAGAACACAGGAAAGCCAAGAAGAGGTTGCTCAGCTCATTTTCATTGCTTGCATTGTCACCCCAGGATGCAGGATTGCTTGAGGATTAGGGGAGCTACAGCCCTCATGGGTCTCACCCCAGGATCCCTTAAATAAAAAAAATTAAGGCATTCTGCCCTTCCTCAGACACCCCTGAGGATAAGCCTCCCATCAGCCCACACCAGAACTCAAAGTGCAGTTGGGATTTGCTACATTTAGAGGAGATTGCACAGGGCAAACCTCGATCCCTAGGGGGCTCAGAGGGCTTCCGCCTCCTTCGCCGCCTTGGTGAGCCTCTCAGTGATGAGGCCAAGGTCCTTCTCTTTGTCCAGCTTGATGTAGGTGTCTGTCCTGATGGCGTGGATGCCCACCCAGTCAGGCAGGAGCTCCACGAAGAGCCGCAGGTGCTTCTCCATCTCAGCTGCGAACAAGGAACAGGGCGTCAGAACTTGCCTCCCCAGCCCCTTCCCCCTGCAGAGACACCCCCCCCCCCCGAATTCCTACCAGGTGCCATCAGCTCGTCGTAGCTGTCACCCAGGCGGGCACAAACCACCTCCATGGGCAGCGCCTGCTTCTTCTCAGCCACAAAGACGCTGCGCAGGACTCGGGCCATGGCCGGCAGCCGGCCCAGCATGGCCACGCGCTCCTCCTGCTGCGTGTCCCGCGTCATCAGCGCCTGCAGCTTCCGCGCCTCCTTCGCCCGGATCTGGGGAGCGGAGGAGATGGGGTGAGGCCCAGGCAGCACCTCCAGCACCCACCTTTCATCCAGGACAGAATTACTCACCCTGTCGAGCAGCGCCTGGGACACCCCTTTGAGAGCGCTGGCGGTGCTGGCAGGGGACGGTGCTTTGGAAAGCACCGGTTCCCCCGCACCGGCTTCGGCTGTTCTTAAGGCCAGGTTGGCAAGAGCTTTTTCCATCTGCTCATGTGGAAGAAGGAGGAGGAGTTGGATTACAGCTCAGGCTGGAGGAAGGAAAAGTTTCCCCTCTGCTGCCCCTGCCGTCATCCTTCAGCCCAGCGATCCCAACCCAGCGCTCCCAGCTCATCCCTGTCTGCACAGAGGAGTTTGAGGGGCTTCATAGAATCATGGAATGGTTTGGAAGAGACCTTAAAACCCATCTTGTTCTACCCCCTGCCATGGGTAGGGACACCTTCCACATCCCCGGTTGCTCCAAGCTCCATCCCACCTGGCCTTGGACATTTCCAGGGATGGGGCAGCCACAGCTTCTCTGGGCAGCCCGTGCCAGGGCCTCCCCACCCTCCTAGGGAAGAATTTTTTCCCAATATTCCATCTAACCCTGTCCTCTGGCAGTGGGGAGCCATTCCCCCTTGTCCTGGCACTCCAGGCCTTGTCCAAAGTCCCTCTCCAGCTCCCCTGCAATCCCTTTAGGCACTTGAAGGGGCTCTAAGGTCTCCCCAGAGCCTCCTCTTCCCCAGGCTGAACACCCCCAGCTCTCCCAGCCTGTCTCCAGAGCAGAGGAGCTCTATCTAGCCCTTGGATCATCTCTTCCAGGATCGACACCAGTCCTGCACCACAATCTGCAGCACCACCAGCCAGGTTTGTGTCCCACCTGCCTCCAGTCCTGTGGCTCTGGAACAATCCCTCCCAACCCCTGTCCGGTCACATCTTCTCAGAGAGATGGCACAGACAGAGCCAGACCCCAGCCCTGACTCACCTTGGGGCTCAGCATCCCCCGAGCTGTGCTCAGCACCTCCTGGGCTGTGCTCAGCCTGTCTTCCTGTGGTGGCCGTGGCAGCTCCACAGGGCTGATGTCCGGCACCTCATCCACATTGAAGCGGGGATGCCAGCGGGTCAGCTTCTCCTCTGGCACCTCCAGGGGAGGGCTGAGAGCGGCCAGGAATGCCTGGAAAGGAGTAAGAGCTGTGTCGTGGCACCAGGTATGGAGGAGTTGGCTGTTGCCCTGCACTCCCAGCATGGCTTGGCAACACATGGAGGGAACTCAGAGCCCACCCACACCTGCTGCCAAGAACATCCCATGGGAACCAGCCACATCCTTCAGCCTGTTCTTTAGTTGTCCTAGACAGTGACAACCCCAGGGCCCCAAAGCAGGGGTGCCAGGTGCCCCTCACCTTGTGGTGCTGCTTGACGATGTTCACCAGGTTCTGACGGAATTCCTTCCTGCGCTCCAACAACCGCGACGCCGACAGGTGAGGGCGACCATCCACCTTCTCCTCTGCAAGGAGGAACACGAGCATCACCCACAGCACCTCCCCAAACCTTGGGAGCCTTGGGAAGGATGGGATCAGAGTCCCACCATGGGGCTGAGTCACTGCCACAATCACTGCCCAGCCTCTTCCCTCTTGTCGCAAAAGCGTTTCCCATTTTCAACATGCTCAGGCCTGCAGATGATTACTTAATGGACCAAGCAGAGCATCTCTATGGATTCAGAGATCATAGCCGGGACTGAGCACACTCCAGCTCTTGGACACCCCAAAACCATACGTACCTTCTCCCACCACTGGCTCCAGCGTGAGCTGGTACTCTGACTTCTTCCTGCCATCACCAAACGTGGGGATGTTCTTCTCCTGGCGCAGCCGGTACGAGGTGGGATACACAGCCTTGATCTGCCCCACATGACGTTCCTCAAACTGCCTGCAACAGCACCCCGAGAGGTTGGGGACCCCAACAGTCATCGGCCCCGACAGCTTCAGCTGGGACCCCAAAAGGGGCTGCTGGGACCCCAAAAGAGGCTGCCCAGCGCTGCCGACTTACCTGCGCATCATGTCCTGCACCCCCTGCTTGACCTTGGTGAAGGTGATGGTCTCGGCGCGGTTGAAGAGCATCCCAGCGATGGTGTCCAAGCTGCGGAACATCTCTGCCAGCACCTTGAACTTGTAGGGCAGCGTGAGCCCTGGGGGCAGGTCCTGAGCAAGGGTGTGGAACCGCTGGTATGCTGGGGGCTTCTCTCTGAAGAAAGAAAGAAGGTTCTAGATAGACATTGGCCAGGACGGGGGTCCTGCTGCTGACTCCAGATAGTGGGACCCACCTCCCATTCCCATTCCAAAACCCTTCCCTCAGCAACCTGTGCCAGCATCAGGGTCACATCACCTGGAAAGAGTGACATCCCAATACTCAGGGTAGCTTGGGCCACGCTCAGAATCCCCACACCCCCTCATGGGGTGGGAAGACACCCACAGAACCACTGTGGGGCTGTGGCAACTGCTGGGACACCTTGATTTTCCCTCAAAATCACTGCCTGGCTGCTCCTCACCCGGCCTCTGCCGCAGAAGCTGCTGCTCCAGTGTCCTTGCATGGCCGTGCTCCCGATGTGGCTTCACTTTCCGCTTTCCTCTGCCGGATCCGCAGCTCCAGCTGCCGCACTCGCTCCAGGCGGCCCCGCAGGTCTGTGCTGGTCCCACTGGGCACAGATGGCAGCTGGGCCAGCTCCTTCATCTTCTGCAGGCGGCCCCGCAGCTCGGCCACGTCCTCCTGGGTAGGGAGGGGACACGGGGTCACAGCAGGTCACAGCGCCAAATCCACCCCCAACAGGAGCAAAGAGCTGGGATCACCCTGTACCCGCTGCAGGCGCCGGGCTGTCCCCGGGGGGGCTGTGCCAGGCCGTGTCCCCGTGTCCTGCTGTGAGCTGGGGGTGGTCGGGAGGGGCACTGCCAGGTCATGCGAGGAGGGTATCAGGGGTTGAGCAGTAGCCAGCAGAGAGAGGTTGGTGGCCTGCAAGAGACAGAGGAGAGTTAGAGGCTGCCCGGGGAAACCACCCATCCGGACCCCTTCCCCGGTGCCCCCCAAAAGTCCTGCACAGGGGGGGTAGCCATAGGGGTTTCTGCACTAGGGACAGGGGCAAGTCGGGGGGAAAGGGTCTGCATCAAGAGAAGGGGGACAAGTTTTGGGAATGCTGCACTTGGTACAGGGGGCAAGACAGGATAAGGGGGGAGTCTCCATCAGGAGAATGGGGGGCAAACTCTGAGGGTCCTGCACGAGGGGCAGGGGGCAAGCCTGGGGTTGGGGACAGGGAGAGATCTGCACCAAGGGGCAGCAGGTTTGGGGGTCCTGCACTAGGAAAAAGGGTCAAACACTTGGTGGGGCCTGTTGATTTACAGTTCCTCACCCACCCACTCCCCTCCTCCCCTTATCCTCTCCCATCTCCATTTTATAGCCGCGTCCCTGAGGAAGCGGCCATCGCCGATCCCCCCATCTCCCTACCGCGTCTGGAGACCCCGGTTCCGCATCCCGGGGTGGCTCCAGCCTCTTCCGCGCCGACTTCCCGCTCGGTTCCCCGAACCGGGCTCCGATTGGCGACTCCGCTTCCATGTCCCGGCGGCTCCTCTTCCTGCCCGCCAGCCCCCGCACGGCCGGGGAGTCCCCGCGGGCCGGAGTGCGCGGTGACCGGAGCAGCGGCGGCGAGCGGGCACTGAGCCCCGCCGGGGCACCACCATCCTCCTCCTCCCGGGGGACCGAAGCACCGGCGAGGGCGGCCTTGAGCCGGTGGCCGCCGCCGCGCTTGGCCGGGACTCCAGTGGCCGCTTTTGTCTGGCCGAAAAAGTTGGTGATGCGGAGCTGGGCCATGGCGGCGCCCCCGGTACCGGGTCCCGGTGCCGATCCCGGTGCCGATCCCGGTGCCGATCCCGGTGCCAGGTCCCGGTGCCGGTCCCGGGGACACGCGGGTTCGGTCCCGCGCGCGGTTCTCGCTTGGCGGGAGCCCGCGCGTCGAAACCCCGCCCACCGGGGCGGCCGGTGGCGGTCACGTGGGACGGAATTGGCGCCACTGGGCTCTTAAAGGCGCCGCGTCTCCCGGAGCGGGGCCGCACGTGGGGCCCGAGCGGCCTGCGCGGCTGCGAGGGCGGCCGGGACAGCTCCGGGGGAGGGGGGTCCGACATTCCCGGTGCCGCAGCGCCCGAGTCAGGAGCCGGCTAATGTATCAAGGGCAGAGATGGAGATTGTCCACTCCCACTGGTGCGGGGGACTGCAAGCTGAGGGGACCCTCAGCGGGGGGAGAGTGGGGTAAAAGCAGGGCAAAAGCAGGGAAGTAACATCTGGAATGTTGGTCACTCCAAATCTGCTTTCCTCGATGTGCATGGGGCCAAGCCTTGCCTGGCTTCTGTTACGAACTCCATGGTGGCATGAGGTCCCTCTAGGGACCAGCCATGGGAATGAGGGGCTCTGGAGGCACCCGCAGCACCCCCTACCATCATCCCTGTCCCCACGCTGTGTCTGTGCTGTTGGCAGTACCCAGGAGTGGGAGCAGGCTCTGGCCCATCACCCACTGCCTGCCTGGGCACTCAGGCTGTGCCCGCAGCACATTACGGAACCGCAGTGTCTCCAGCATCTCCCTTAAAACCTGAGCAAGGCCGGATTTGGCTGAGCGAGGCAGGGCTCTGGGGTGCCATTCCCAGTGCCCATTTACTTCCAGAACCTTCGTTCCCAGCCTGGCTGCGGGTGCTCAGGGTTGGGTTGGGAGCTGGATTGGCATGCACCACCTTTCCTGGATCTGTTCCGGGTGGGGGGATGCACTGGAGGGTTGCAGTGGTAATTCCCATATCCAGGTCTCACGGACACGGTGAACTTCACGTCTTGGCGATGACAAGTGTTTAATTAACACAACTGGATCCCTCCAGGTCCCAGAAACGAGGATGGATGCTCAGGGTAATTTGGACAGCCACAGCCCACCCCAGCTCCCACGAGAGGCTGTGCCTGCCAACCCCACGGACACATGCAGTTGGGGGTCCTGAGCCCCATCCTGCCCATGTTTTGGGGGGTTATGGCATGGGCAGAGGTGTCCAGATGGCTGGGGCTTGGGCACATGTGGGTGGGGGGAAGAGCCACTGAAATTCTGGAAGAAACTCAGGGATGAGTGTGGGGACCAGGCCAGCAGTGTGCCAGCTGGATGCCAGTTTATTAACTGTGTAGGGAAAACAAGTCCGGGGAAGCCAAGGAATGTGGAGAATTTCACGGGTTGATGGTTTCTGTTAGGGGCTGGTGGTTACCAGCACTGCCAGGTGCTGCCTATGTCACTGGCCATGCTGTCCATGCCACCAGCTGTGCCCAGTGCCCCACTGGAACTCAGCTCGAGATGCAGAGGTGAGCACAGCTCCTGAGGTATGTGACCCCAACTCCCCTCACCTGGGCTCCCAACTCCATGGGTGTGTGGGGCTGTTTCTGGGTCCCCAGGGTGTGCAGTGGGCACCCAGCTCCGGGGACATGGGACTGTGCATCCAGCTCCAGGGGTATAGGATCATGCCCCCAGGTCCAGGGATATAGGATCATTCACCCAGTTCCAGGGACACAGCACCCAGCTCCAGGGGTGCACCTCAGCTCCTGGGGGAGCAGTCGGGAGCTCCTCACTCCCGTACAGCAGCTCTCAGCCCTGGAGCACCCAGAACAAAAATTCTGCAAAAATTAGCTCTGGCTTCTTCTTCTTTTTCTTTTTTTTTTTTTTTTTCTTCTTCTTTACAAAATAAACAGGAAACACATCAGCTTTTTTTTTTTTTTTTAATTTTTTTAGCTTGATATTTTTCCCCGGGACCCGGGAGGCAGCGGGGCCGGTGCTGAGCGCGGCCCACTCGTGTCAGCAGTGGCGGGCGCGGTGCCGGCGGGAGGCGCTGGGGCCGCGCCGGCCCCGCGGGGGGGGCGGGCGGTGCCGCTTTATAAAGCGGCGGGCGCGGGGCGGGGGCAGCGCCTCGGAGCGCCGCGGGACCGGGCAGCGGCACCGGCACCGGGCAGCGGGGCCTGCCCAGCCCCGGCGGGGCGGAACGGCTCGGAGCGGCTCGGGCCGGTCCCCCGCCGCCGCCGCCGGACGGGATGCAGCTGCGGGTGTTTTTAGCGGGGCTCTACTGGCTGGTGCTGCCGCTCTCCCTGCTCGCCGGTGAGTGCGGGGCGCGGGGGGCCCCCCCCCAAACGTGGAGCGGGTGGCGGGAGGATGCCCCCCAGGCGTGGAGCGGCTGGGTCGCCCCGCAAGTGGAGCGGGTGGCGAGAAGATCCCGCGGTGTGAACCGGGCGGGACCCCCCGCGCGTGACGCGGGAGACTCTCCCACGCGTGAACCGGGTGGCGGGGGGATCCCCCAACGCGTGAACCGGGTGGCGAGGGGATCCCTCCAGTGCGAGGACGTGGCGGGTCCTTCCGCGCGTGGAGCGGGTGGCGCGGGGGTCCCCCCACGCGTGAGCCCGCGGCTGTACCGGCTGCTGCGGCCGCTCGCCGGTGACTGCGGGGTGCAGGAGTCCCCCCCCACGCGTGGACTGAGGGGCGCGGGAAGTTCCCCCCCATGCGTGAACCGAGAGGTGCGGGGCCCCCCCCGCGCGTGGAGCTGGTGGCGGGGGAAGTTCCCCCCGCGCATGAACTGAGGGGCGACTGGAATCCTCCATCCATGAAGCCCCGGGGGGTGGGGAGAAGCCGACCCGGGAGGAGCCGCCGGTGACTCCGGGGGGTCGGTGGACGGACGGGGGGGTGGTGCTGTGCCCCCACGGGGCGATCACCCTATGTCCCCCCCCTCGCATGACCGAGACGACTCGCGGGTAACGCCGAGACTTTCCCTGGGCTGGTGGGGAGGAGAGGTGCGTGTGTGTCGTGTGTGTGTCCCCCACCGGCCCCGTCACTGGGCACCGGCTGGGGGCGAAGTGACCCAGTTTGAGCACTGCCGTGTCACCCCACTCGATCTGCTGTTGTTGCAAGGCGGGGGGGAGGAGGGTGCTGAGGGCCCAGGATGGGCGATACCGGAGGGGCAGCTGGCACCCTCCGTGCCCGGGTACATCCTGGGGAGCAAGGTGCCCACCCCAGCCCCCGCTGGTCCCCAGGCTGCCACCGGCCCCTTCCAGGCACGGCTGGCCTTTGATGGCAGATGTGCCACCCACCGAGGCAACCGGCTGGCCACCGGCCTGGAAAATCCCCGTGTCCCGGGACGCGCAGGACAAGAATCGGCTCTTTGAACCCCCGCTGCTCCGGAGCTGCTTCGGGGACTCTCCGTTTGCGTAGACGCAAAGGAAAAACCTCTCTATAAACAGGATTGTTCAACGGGCTCCTTGTGCCGGGCATGGGCTAAGTCGGGCTGCCGCCAACACCAGGATCACACGACCTACACCGGGGGTCTGAACCCTGGGAAGTCCTGGCATGGCTTTTGGGGTAGCCTTAGTATGACTCTTGAGGTAGTGTCACCCAGAGAGAGGGATGTGCCCACAGCCAAGCAACCCTGTTCTCGGCTGTGTTTTGGGCAGCAGGGCTGGGTTTTAGGGTGCCAGCTGTGCCAGTGGCGCGGGGCAAAGCCTCGCTGGCAGAGGAAGTCAGTGACTCTTGAAAAAGCTGCTTTTTCTTTGGTTTGCTAGGGCAGTGACTCAGAGCATCGTGCAGGATGTGAGGAGGTTAATTATAACCCAGCCCACAAACAGGGTTGGGAAGAAGGGGCTGTGCTCCCTGGACAGGGGGTGCAACAGCTGGGCCGGGGCGCAGGAGCTGCTGGGTGCATCCCATGGGTGCCCAGGGTGACACGTGGCCGCCGGGCGCAGCCTCTCATGGGGCCCTCATTTCCCAATAATGCTGATTTGGCCCCAGATCATGCCAGACTTGCTTGCCTCTTCACCCCACTCCAGCACAGGACATGCTGGGTACAGCCTGTCTCCCACAACTGGGGATATTGGTTGTCTTGATGTCTCCCTGGTGAGCTTGTAGGTGGCTTGTTTAAATTTGGGGCCCCACTTGGGCGGGGACTCCCTTCTGCTCCAGCCACTTGGGAAAATGGGGTGACTCAGCAGGGTCTGGGGGCTCTCGCACCTGCACCCGTGGGAATCTGAGGCACGGGGGGGAATGTGGCTTGTCCCGCTGCACCTGGGTGGGAACAAGAGCCCTGGAGCAGGACCCGCCTGCAGCCCTTCCTTCCCTGGCAATTAGGCTCTTCCCAAACGTCCGGAGGATGTTTGTTTGCAGCTCCCAGCCAGCTCGGGGCAATTGGAGAGGCAGGAGTTGAGCCCCACGGCGTGGCCTGGGGTGGCCATGGCAGTCCCCCCACTTCCCACAGCTGGCACAGGCACAGACCCCTATGGTGGGGGTCCCAGCCACGCCAGGGGCTGTATCCCCGCCTTGACTCCATCCTGCCTAGTGGGATTCTGGGGTGTTCGGAGCCATTGGAGGAGGGGGCACAGCCCACAGGTGGGGGGACCAGGCACCCCTAGGCTGGGTGACAGTCCTGGCCATGCTGATCTGTGGTTCAGTGGTGCTTGGGCAGAAGCGATGGGTGAGGGTGGACCCCCCTCCCTGCGGCTGCAGTGCCCCCTGAACTGGGGGTCCTGATGTGAGGACACAGCCCTACCCTTGCCCAGCCAGGATGCTGGGGGGGTCCCCGGGGGTCCTGGATGCTGCAGGGTCCGGTGCCCAGCTGGGTGCCAGTGGGTGTGTGGGCTGCAGGCAGCTGCCTCCTGCGGTCAGGTGCTTTTTATAAAACGAAGGGAAATAAAATAGAGGAGGGAAAAAAACTCTATAAAAAAAAAAGCAAAGCCACCACTGTCTCCAAGAGCAATAACTGCTGCTTCCTCCCCGGGTGGAGGGGGATGGGATGGAGGCACAGGGCCAGCTCCTGCCTGCCCAGGGTGCCCATCTCCCCATGACTGAGCCCCCCACAGCCCCACTGAGGTGGCTGACACCGTGGGGGGCTCCCCAGGGGTGCAGAGGGCCCCCCTGGGTGAGGAGAGTAGGGTTTGGACACTGCTTGGCACTGCCATATGGCAGACACCTTCATGCCCCCGTGGGGAATATTATGGGGCATCTGGGAATGTCCTTGTGTGATGGGAATGTGGGTCCTGATATGTGCACGAGTGTCCCAGTGCTGAACCCATGGCTCTGGGGGTCCCAAGGGCTGCAACCATGGCATGGGGGAGTGTCCCCTAGCGCTGGGATGGCACCTGTCACCCAAGCCACTACATTCCCTGTCCCATAGCACGAGCTCCTGGCTGGTGCTGGGATTTCCCAGGCTGGCAGCTGTGGTACCCACTGGCACCCAGCCCGGAGCCTGGGGCATCTCCTGCGGCATCCCTGGGGAGCAGGGCGGGGAGCTGGTGGGATTGGGATTAACTTTCCACAAAAACAGGATACCGCGGGTGAACCGGTGGGGCTGTTCCCTCTTCCCGGAAGGAGAAGACAGAGTTGGGGCTGGGAATATGCTGGTGGCTGGCTCTGCTAGCCCAGGAGCTTGCTGCTTTGGGACTGATGGGATTTTGGGATGGGGAAAGGCTCAGTGGCTGGGATTCATCACCCTGCCTGTGGTTTGCAGCCAGCGGGTGGGTGAAGAGTGTGGGGTCCTTGGTGCAAAGTGACACTCTGGAGACCCTGTCAGGCTCCCTGGGCACCCCAGTTGGGGCAGGTTAACTGGGAGGCAGCTTGGCAGAGCTGCTCGGCTCTGGCAGCTGGTAACGGACTCATGTCAATGAGCAGGGCAGGGAATTAAAGAGCTCTTCTAATTAATCCCAAGTGGCAGCAGGTCCCCACAGAGCAGCGGCTGCGCCAGTGCCAAGCACTGTGTGCACACCAGTGATGGTGAAAGGCTGGTGTGTGGGGCTCTGCCAGCACTGGGGTGGGTCTGGGGAGCCCCCTTCCCCATCTACTTGAGAATGGATCGATCCTGGAAGCTGGGTGGGTGCAGGATGGCACCTGGTTTGCAGGGAAGGGGCTACATCAAACCCCAATCCTCTGGCACAGCTGCCCTTCCCAGTGCGGTGGCCTCTGGCACCGATTCTTCCTGGCTGCCCCCATCTTGTTGATGGATCCCTGGGGTTCCCAATGACCCCCTTCCCCTCCCACGGGGAAATTAAAGGCTGGCATGGATGAACCCTGGCACATCTCAGCCAGCTCCCCGGCTCTGTGATTTATCCTCCTCCCAGCTCATTTATATCATTAATATTTGATGTGCTGCCAGCGCTGCTGGTGAACTCCATGGGAGCTGATCTGGATGCTCCTGGGGTCACGAGGGGGAATTTGGGGCACCAATCCAGGATAACTGGCTTGGGATATAAGGTATATTCTCGATGCAGGCCCCAGTGAGACCCCGAGGTGTTGTGGGTTTGGGTGCTGCTTGCATAGGGAGGGGAATGGTGGGTGCCACGGCACTGCACCCACCCACCCAGCACTCCTCGTGGGGACGGTGGGTGCAGGAGGGCAGGTTTGTTCTCCCCACCACACTCTCCCCACATGCCAAACTGGTTTTTCTCCCTGTGCCGGCACTTTCTCGCTGTCAGCACTGCGGGGAACCGGTTCCCTCTGACTGCAGGACGGAGCACCCACGCACCGCTGGCACGGCACACCCCGGTGCAGCTCTGAGAGTGCCAAGCTAGGCACCGTGGGTGCTCCCAAACCAGGCTGTGCCATGCTGGCACAGTAACCACCTGTTTTCCCCTCTCTTTTTCATTCTTGACCCCTAGTTGAAGCTGGCCACCCTGCCAGGAGCTGTCCTGGTGATGCCTTGAGCTGGGGTGGAGGGTGAACTGCTCGTGGGTGCTGGTGGCACCAAAAAAGTGGGTCAGCATATGTGTGCTCCCCTGGTGCTCCGCAATGCCTGTGGGTCTCCCCACGGAGCCCACAGTCCCTGTTCTCTGTGGGACCCCCAGCAATGCCAGCAGGGCTCTGTGGTGCCCTCTGTGCTGCCAGCACCCCTGACGTGTCCATGGCTGGGCTGGGGGCTCACGGTGGGGCTGGTTCACCCAAAAGGTGGACACTAGGGTGGGTGGGTGCTGGGATGGGGGTGCCAGTGGCCAAGCGGGGCCTGACTGGCTCCCACGGAAGCTGGAGCAGTGTCTCGCCCCCGTGCCGGGAAGGCTCCTCTCGGCCCCGTTGGCGCGGGAAGGGGAATATTTGCTCCATGAGATCATGGTGTGCCGAAACACAGCCAGCAACCCTCAGCAGCCTGCAGGAGGTGACGCGTCCTGGGGTCACCGTGGGGAGGTGGCTGGTGGGTGATGGTCCTGGTGCCCCCCCACCCTGGGCTTCCCGTGCCCCCCAACCCTGCTCGTGGTCTGGCTGCACTTCCTGGCACTGGGGACAGATGGAGACCCCATTGCAGGAACAGGGACCAGTTTTAGCCCCACTAGGTGCTGCGTGGGATGTGCCCTGAGTGCATTCCTGGGTACTCCCTCCCACTGCCCCTGCACCCTCTGAGGATGCCCTGGGGTGCTGGGCAGCTCACAGGGGGCTGCACCGTGTCCCCCCCAGTGGTGCTGTTCCCCACCTCAGGATGTGTTGTCCCACTGAAACCTCGTAAACACAGGAAGGGCCGTGCCGGGCTGTGGCGGTGAGCACGTCCCTGGCGCCCAGCCGGCCTCCCCTCACCCCTCCAGCCTCACAGACCAGGGGCTGTCCTCTGGGCCCTCCCCAAGTGAGGTGCCAAGGGGAGCAGGTCCTTGCCCTGGCTGCTCAGAGTCGGTCCCCAGCACTAGTTCCCTGTGACTGTCCCCTCCCTGGGCTGTTTCAGAGGGATTTCCCTACCCAGAGTGGGGTTCATCTGCTGCTGGGTGGGAGCGCAGGGATGTGTCCCTGTGGTTTGCGGGACAGGGGATGGAGGGATGCCCTGGGACTGCCTGGAGCAGGGGCACAGTGACATAGCTCAGCCCCCCGTGACTCCCCCTCTCCAGTCAGGCACTCATTTGGTGGGTGCCCATCACCGTGGCCTTGTGCTTGCCCTGTGGATGCTCCCGGCTCATGCTGGTGCATGTGCTGGTGTCTGTCACTGTTCATACAGTGACAGGAACGCTCTGTCCCAGCCGGGGTGGCAGCTGCCCCACCATGTCCCCTCTGTGCTATCCCTGTCCTCATCCCTGTTCCTGTCGCTGGCGGCAGCTCTGCAGGGCGCTGGCTTGACCCAGCTCCTCCGACGGTTTCATTCCTCCAAACAAGCTGTAATTTAGGTCTAAAAATAAGTGAGGGGGAAGGTGCCGAGCTGGTGGCACACCCAGAGTGGGGCTGGGTGCAGGTGAAGGGCTGTGCCAGCCCTGGGGGGGGGTCATGGGTGTGGGTCCCAGCCTGGCCGCAGGGGTCCCTTTAAAGTGTGGTTTTGTGGGAATGATGTGGAAACACAGCAGATTTTGGTCATGGATCTAGTCCCCACGTATTTGGGACTTTTGGTGTCCCCCCTCTCTGTGGCACCCATGTGGGTCACTGGGAGTGACCCAGCCTGTGTCCCTCTTTTCCCATCAGCATCCCTGGGGGGAACTCGACCCCCTGTCCTACCTGGAATTACCCCAGAATCACCTGCCATTTTGGTGCCTCTCTTTTGGGGATCCCCAGGGCAGGGGGGTGCAGCAGGGAGCCCTCCCATTGCATCCCTATCCCTAACCCTGTCCCTCTGCCCCCAGCCTGCATTTTCCGCTTCAATGTCTTCTCCCTGGTGTACCTGCTCTTTCTGCTGATCCTACCCTGGTTCTCAGGACCCAAACGGGGCTCTGCCACAGGTAAGGGGCTCATCACGGGATGCAAGGAGTGAGCAGGATGGGGTGGGCAGCAGGGGACCTGTCAGCCCCCCTCCAGCGGGCACCTGCCCTCCTGCCCTGTGGTTTCTCTGCATGGAGCCTCACTCCGTTAATTATAACCCAGTGTGGCTATTAATAGCCCTCCTGAAATGGCCAGTTTGGAGCCTTATTAACCTAAAAACCTCAGGGCTGGGCAGTGCCTGCCAGGTGGGCACACCATGAGCAGCCCCTCTGCCTGGGGGACGTGTCACGGTGGGTGCAGGTGGGCACTGGGTGCCCGTATCCCCACCGTGCCAGGCTGTAACACCTGCCCCCAGCGCCTGGCACGGCCACAGCTAAAAGCTTTGCCCTCTGAATATTTCATGGGCTCGCACAGCCCTGGATCCCGGTGCTGCCGAAAGCCTTCGACTGGATTTACAGGAAAAAACAGGCAGGAGGGAAAGCTGTTGGCCCGGGGCCGCCCCCGGCCGGCTCACAGCTGTAGTGGGCTCACTGCCTGCCCACGGTCAGGAAAATGGGCACATGGCCCAGGGAGCCGGGTGGGATGGGGGCATGACTGCAGCTGGTGGAAGGTCTGACAGGACTCAGAGTGTGGGGGACCCCCTGGAGCCCCCTAATAGGACCTTCCACCAGGAAAGGGGATGCTGACTGCATCTGAATGTGGTCCCTGTACAGTGGGGCCAGGGAAGCGCCCGGTGCCAGCTGGGTGCTGCAGGGACAGGGGAGGGAGGGTGGCCCTGGGCTTTGGCTCCCTGCACCACCCCATGCCTCAGTTTCCCCAGTAATGCTCTCAGGGTGCTCTTGGGCTGTGTTGGGTGCATGGTGAGGTGGTCAAAGCCCTGGTGGGTCCCTGTCCCTGGGGCAGACCCCTGGCATCTCTGGGCACAGTGCACTCTTACCAGCTCTTCCCGAGGGTGCTGGGTCTCCACTGGGGATACTGGTGTCCCCGGGGCTGCCTCAGGCCATGTGTGACAGGTTGCCCATGTCTTGCAGGTCATGCTGGATGCATCCTCAAATGTCTGCTGGCAACCAGCAGCCTCTTCGTCCTTGCCCACTTGGTTTTCCAGATAGGCCTGTACACAATTCCTGCTTGGAATTGGCTGCGGGAGCCCAACTGTGAGTACGGGGATGCCTATGCCCACCCTCAGCCACCCATACCTCTGCTCCCCGTGGTGCTCTGGGGCTGAACCCTCGAGCTGGTGACATGTGGGACCCCGTCCTGCTGGGTGCTCAGGGGCTGATGAGACTCTGCAGGGTCCCATACATGTGCCCAGCTCTGGGCACATCCTGTGCCATTCCAAGGGGCCTGCTGAGTGCCCACTGCACTGGGCACAGACCCTGACCTGCACCCCCATGGATGTGAGGTGTTCTCCCCATGGGGTGGGTGCTCTGGGTGGGCTTGGAGCCTGCCCACGCAGGGTCTCAGTGCCCCTCCCTTCTTCCCTGCAGGCAGCTCCTGGGAGGTCCTTTTTGAGCACGTTGGGGTTACAAGGTAAGGGTACTCCGGTGGTGGGCACCTGAGGGTTGGCAATGGTGGGGGTGCCACCTCTGAGCCCTCCCCTGCTCCACTCTCCCCCACCAGGCTGTATTCGAGCGACATTCCCAACGTGGTGCGTCTTGTGGCACCTGATGTTGGCATCCTGCTGATCTCAGTCATCTCCTTGTGCCTGTGCCGCCTCATGCCCAAGACCTACCCTGCCTCCTACAGCCAGAGACCGGAGTTCCTGGGCTTCCCTGAGCGGGTGAGAGCCAACCCCGGTGCCACTGGGACATCCCAATGGCTCCCACCAGCCTCCCCGTGGCTGATCCCTGGTCCCTGTCTCCTCCCTGGGGCACAGCAGCTGGTCCTTGACTCTTCCCCTGGGCACAGCCTGGGACACGGGGGCTTGGCATGGGGGCATCCCTGGTGGCTGGGGACCCAGTTTGGGGCAGGTTTGGCCACGGTGAAGGCTCAGCCATCACGGCACCTTGTATGGGCTGGGATGACTCAGCTGTGGAGGAGTGCCCGTGTTTGCTCCGGTGTTGCCGTAGGGATTGCACCAAACAGCTGTGACTGTGGGATGGGCAGTTATGGGGTGCTGGCACCCAGCTTGAGCTCGCTAGTGCAGGGCTGGGTGCTGTGCTGTGCCAGCCCTGCCTGGCAATGCCAGCAGGTCACAGGGATGCTGTGCTTGTGGCACCCAGGCGCTCAAGGTCACGCAGGTGGACACAACCCCAATGGCCCCCCCTCAGCGCAGTGAACACCCTTGGGTGCTCTGCCCCATTTTGGGGTGCTCTTGCTGCTCCAGGCTAGGTGCCTGGCTCTGGCCGTGCAAGCTGTAACCGGAGCATGGATGCCTTTGCTGTGAGGCTCTGGCCAGCACGGGAGGCAGGCTGGAAAAAAGCTCAGTGCTGGGAACCTGGGTCCCAGTGCCAAGAAAAACAGCCGCCCTTTGGAGGCGCTTTCCAGGCGGCTGATGAGATAAACATGGCCAGGTGCTGGGCACTGTGCCTGCCCTCCCGGCCACCCCTCCCCTGCCCTCCCTCGAGTGGGGAAACTGAGGAACATCCTAGGATCAGGTCCTGGAGCTCACACCACCCTTGTCTTGCAGAGGGAAGCAAATGCGAGTCGGCACAGATGCGCGGCCCACGCATCCCGGCCACTGGGCAAACGGCTGTTGCGTAAGGCTCACTGGCTGCTCTGGGAGGCCGGAAAGGTACTGGCCAACCTGCTGCTGGCCTTGGCAGGTGGGTGCAGGATGGGGGGGGGCACGTGGTGAGGTGGGGGTCCTCCATGGATGTGCTGCTGGGGGGGATATGCAGTCCAAGGGGGGGATGTGTGTGCAAGGGGGAGAAGATGCTCTGTCCAGAGGGGAGAGCTTGGTCCAGGGGAGGGATGCTTGGTCCAAAGTGGGGACACTCAATGCAAGAGGGTTGTGATGCTCAGTCTTAGGGGGAGGGATGCTTGGTCCATGGGGGAAGGATATTCAGTCCAAGGGGGAAAGATATTCAGTCCAAGGGGGAAAGCTCGGTCCATGGACAGAGGGATGCTTGCTCTGAGGGAGAGATACTTGGTCCAAGGAGGGAGGATGCACAGTCCAAGTGGGAAAGATTTACAATCCAAGGGGGAAAGCTCAGTCCAGGAGGGAGGAGATGCTTAGTCCAGGGTGAGTGGATGCTTGGTCCAAGGGGAGATGCTCAGCCCAGTGGGATGCTGCTTGGTCCAGGGGGATGCTGGGCTGTGCACTGACTGCCCATGGGGCACCGCTCCCCAGGGATCACCCTGCCCTCCGCCTCCTCCAGCATCTACTACCTGTTCTTCTTGGGGCTGTGCCTGTGGTGGGCCTGTCACCTCCCCACCAGCCGCCAGGCCTTCAACATCCTCTACGTCCTTGTCGGGGTCTACAGCTCCAGCCACCTCCTCTGCCTCTATGTCTACCAGACACCCTTTGTCCAGAGGATCTTCCCGCCTTCCACCATCTGGGCACGGTGAGTCCATGGGGAGGGAGCTGTGCCATGAGTCCCTGTGCCACCCTGGTTGAGCCATGTGCTATGCCAGTGCCGAGACAGGACCCTGGCTCATGGTGGGGGGTAAGGCCGCCTTCTCTGTCCCCACAGACTGTTTGGCTTCAAGGACTTCATCCTTCACCACAACTGCTCCCAGACCAACACCCTGGAGCTCAACACCAGCCACCCCTGGCCTGTCTACGCCAACCCCGGCATCCTGCTCCTGCTCTGCTACACTGCGGCCACCGTGGTGAAGCTGCGCTGGCGGTACTCCTCGGTGAGCTGGACCCCGTACCCGTGATGCTGATAATGCCCAGCATGTCCTGCTGTGACTGCCCCAGCCCTGACACTGGAGGGGAGTTGGGGGGCAGTGGGGTGCCTGCATGTGGGGTGCCTTGGCAGGGGGATGGCAATGGGGTGCCCTGAGCTGGCACCTACTCCTTGCAGAGAGCCATGTCGTTGCCAGAGCTGCCGGCCAGGGTGCAGATGGAGCTGGGGAACTGGCCCAGACACACTGACAGCATGGCTGAGGACACTGACAGCGTGGCTGAGGACACTGGTGGCATTGCTGAGCTCACTGGTGGCACGGCTGAGGACACGGGTGGTGTTGCTGGGGACACCAGCGGCATGGCTGAGGTCACCGAGGTGGGTCTGGGGGGCTGCGCCCCTCCAGCAATGCCCAAGCTGGCAGGGACTGGGTGTGTGGTGCTCTGGAGGTGCCAGGGTGGGCTCTGAGCTCTCTCTGCCCCCCAGCCCATGTTGTCCTCCGGCTCTGAGGGGCCGAACGTCGACACTGAGAACTGCACAGTCCACATCATGAACTCCCAAGAAGGTAAGCCTGACCCCACAACCTCCCCCTCCCCAGACCCTGCTTGCAGCCAGGGGTCCTTCACGGTCCCTTTCCCCATGCCAGGCACGAAGCGTACAGCGGAGTGGCTGCCCCTGCGCATCCTGACCTTTTTCATCATGAGACAGAGCTACATCTGTGCCCTCATCTCCATGCTGGTAACAGACTGGGAGGGGATACGGACATGGGGAGGGGACATGGACATGGAAGGCACCTCCTGGGCTGAGCCTGCATCCTTCCTGCCCGCAGGTGTGGAGCATCACCTACCACAGCTGGCTGACCTTTGTGCTGCTGCTGTGGTCGTGCCTCATCTGGACGGTGCGGGACCGCCGGAACTTTGCCATGCTCTGCTCGCCCTTCATTCTCCTCTACGGCATTGCTCTGTGCAGCCTGAACTACGTGTGGTCCATGGACCTGGTCCATGAGCTGCCCACCTATGCTGGCTTCATGAGTCTTCATCAGCTGGGGCTGATGCACCACAGAAAACCCTTCTTTGTGCTGGGGGCAAAGGTAAGCACGGTGCTGTCCCCAGTCCCTGTCCCTGCCAGTGCCCAGCTGTCGCTGCTCACCGCCTGTCCCCTCAGCTCCTGCTCATCCTCCCCTTCTGGCCACTGCTGCGGCAGTTCATTGAGGAGAAGGTGCTAAAGAGGCCCTTGACCACCAAGGTCCCGAAGATGTCCCTCTCAGAGTCAGGTGAGGCCTCCTGGTGTCACCCCACGGAGGGCCGCCATGCCAGGCTGGGCAGCCACAGGTGTGGGGGGGACACAGGTGCCCCCCGCCCGGCTCCTGCAGCCCCCTCCGTGTCCTGCAGAAGTCAACCATGCGCGGGACATGCTGCAGACGCTGGGGTCTGTGCTGCTGAATTTCTTTGCCAAGTTCTGGATCTGTGTCTGTGGCGGCATGTTCATCGTAGTGAGCTTCATCGGCCGCCTTGTCGTCTACAAGATTGTCTACATGCTCCTCTTCCTCCTCTGCCTTATCCTCTTCCAGGTAGGGGGACTGGGGACCCCTGGGGGCCCATGGCCAGCCCCAGGGTGGCCCCACTGATGTCCCTGTCCCTGCAGGTGTACTACAGCCTGTGGCGCAAGGTGCTGAAGGGCTTCTGGTGGCTGGTGGTGGCGTACACCATGCTGGTGCTCATCGCCAGCTACACCTATCAGTTTGAGGACTTCCCCATGTACTGGAGGAACCTGACAGGCCTCACTGATAACCAGTGAGTGTCCCTGACCCACCACGGGATCCCTGCTGGCACCAGCCCTGTGGTGGCACCAGGGCATGGCTAAGGGATGGGTTGCACATGGGGAAACTGAGGCATGGAGCAGGCTGAGGTTGAGCCCTGACATTGGGGGCTTGATGCCTGTGCAGGGTGGGATGGATGAAGCCCCGTGTTGACCCTCCCTTCCTCATCCAGGCTGAAGGACATGGGCTTGGAGCAGTTCAGTGTCTCCGAGCTCTTCTACAACATCCTCATCCTGGGCTTCTTCCTCCTGGCCTGCATCCTCCAGCTCCATTACTTCCACGAGCCCTTCATGTACATCACCGACCTGCAGAATGCTCACCAGCCCAGTGTGTCAATCTTCTCCATCCCTGGGTAGGACCCTCTGCTGGGTGACACCCCTGCACCCCAAGCCCTCTGTCTCTGCTCTGAGCCCTCCTTCCTGCAGGTTGACGAAGGCACGGGCTGCGGCTGATTCCGAGGGTGCCAGGACCAGCATCTCCAGGGAGTCACTGGGTACAGGGCAGGGGTGGGGGACAGGGTGGGAAGGGGTGTTCTCCAAGACAGGAAGAAGCTGGGAGGGTAGGGAGATGGATTTAGGATGACATCGAAGTGTGGGAGTGTACAGAGATGGATTGAGGAATCCTCCAAGCCAGGAACAGGCTTGCAGGGTATGGGGACGGATTGGGGTGTCTTCTGAGACAGGAGGAGGCTAGGAGGAATGTGAGAATAGATTGGAGCATCCTCCAAGTCAGGAAGAAGCTAGGAGTGTATGGGGATGGACTGGGATCTCCTTCAAGTCTGGGAGGGTATGAGGAGGGACTGGGATGTCCTCTGAGCTAGGAAGGGGCTGGGAGGGTATGGAGGTGTCCTGCAAACCAGGATGGGGCAGGAGGGAAGCACGGATAGGCTGGGGCATCCTCCAAGCCAGAAAGGAGCTGGGAGGGTATGGGGATGGATTAGGGTGATCTGCAAGCCAGGATGGGACTTGGGGGGTGCAGGGATTTATGGGGGTCTCCTCCAAGTCTGGAAGGATACAGGGATGTCCTCTGAGCCAGGAACTGGCTGGAGGATGCAGCACTGGAGTGTGTTCCAAGTATGGGAGATTGTGGGAATGGATTGGGATGTTCTGCCAGCGAGGAAGGATAGAGGGATGGGTTGGGGTGTCCTCTGGGCTTGAGTGGCTGTGGGGGTGTCCACGAGGGTTCGTGTCCCCACAGCAACCAACAAATGGAAGCTGGTTCTGGAGCGCCTGGCCGTGCTGGGCCAGACCTTCTCGAACATGCTGACTCGCGTGGAGGTCTTTGTGAGGCGTCTGCTGGAGCTGCACATCCTCAAGCTGGTGGCTCTTTACACCGTCTGGGTGGCCCTGGAGGAGGTACCACTCAAGGTGCTGGGCTGGGGGGCTCGGCCAGGCACCCTGGGGTGCTGACATGGCCACTGCCCCAGGTCTCGGTGATGAACTTCCTGCTGGTGCTGCTGTGGACCCTCGCCATGCCCTACTGCCGCTTCCGCCGCATGGCCTCGTGCCTCTCCACCGTCTGGACCTGCGTCATCATCGTCTGCAAGATGCTCTACCAGCTTGAGATCGTTGAGCCCCACGAGTACTCCAGCAACTGCACTCAGGTGCCCCGGGTGCTGGTTCTTGGGGTGCTTGTGGCAGCACAAGGAGGTTTCCTTGCTGGAGGTGGGGTCTGATACCCGGGGTGCTCCCATTTGCAGCCCCTGCTCAATGTCACCAACCTGAGTCGGGAGGAGATGGGCAACTCCACACTGTACCGTGGCCCCGTGGATCCTGCCAACTGGTTTGGTGTCCGGAAGGGGTTCCCCAACCTCGGATATGTCAAGGTGGGCACGAGGACATTGTGGGGACTGCCTGGGGGGGGATGCCTGGTGTGATGCCATGGTCTTGAGCATCCCTTCCGTGGGGACCACCTGGGGGGATTCTTGGTGGCACACTGTGGCCCTGAGCGTTCCCTCTGGGAGGACCACCTAAGGGGATGACTGCCTTCATGTCACAGTCCCAAACATCCCCTTTTAGGAGGACCGGCTGGGGGGGGGATGCCTGGTGTCACGCCATGGTCCTGAACATTCCCTCTTCCCCCAGAACCACCTCCAGGTGCTGCTGCTGCTGGTGTTCGAGGCAGTGGTGTACCGGCGCCAGCAGTACCACCGTGTGCAGCACTGTGAGACGATTCCCATCACTGAGACCATCTTCCCGGGGCCAGAGTCGAACGAGAACAAGGACAAGGACACGAACACGGGCAGGGACACGGACACAGGCGGGGACACAGATAGGGACACGGACATGGGCAGGGACATGGACAGGAGGGACAGGGACACTGACAGGGACAGGGACACCGACATGGGCAGGGACACGAACATGGGCAGGGACATGGACATGGACATGGACACAGACAGGGACACGGGCAGGGACACAGACAGGGAGAAGGACACAGGCAGGAACACCAACACGGACAAGAAATTAGACCGCGACCGGAACCTCGTCTCATGTGCCAAATACTTAGTCAACTACTTCTACTACAAGTTTGGCTTGGAGGTGGGAGCAGGGCACTGTGGGGGGGTCCCACTGCTCACTGCACCCTGGTGCTGAGCCTCTGCACCCCCTTACCCCCCAGATCTGCTTCCTGATGATGGTGACCGTAATCGGGCAGCGGATGAACTTCCTGGTGATCCTGCACGGCTGTTGGCTTGTGGTCATGATGACACTGCGGCGCCGGGCGGCCATCGCCCGCCTCTGGCCCAAGTACTGCCTCTTCCTCGTCATCTTCTTCCTCTACCAGTACCTGCTGTGCGTGGGCATGCCACCCGCCCTCTGCAGGGGTAAGGGGCACAGGGGGCCTTTCTGGGGCTCAGGGAGGTGTGGTCCATGTGTGGGGAGCCTGTGAAGGGGTTGGAGGAGGTGGCTGGCATGAGTGTTTCTGCTGCCCCTCAGACTATCCATGGCGATGGAACGTCCCCATGAACTCGGCGCTCATCAAGTGGCTCTACCTGCCTGACTTCGTCATGCCCCCCAAATCCACCAATCTCATCAGTGAGTATCCCCCCAGCCTTTGGGAATCGTCTGCGTGTGGATTGCCCTGTCGCCCTGCTCCAGTCCTGGCAGCCCCCTGCCTGCAGGGTGCCCTGTCCCCCTACACCAGCCCTTGGCACCCCCGTGCCCCTGGAGCACCCCCAGCCACTATAGGGGTCCCATCCTGCTTCCAGGAGGTGGAAGAACAGGCAGTAAGGGTGTGAGGACCTTGAAGAGTCTGCCCCCCTTGGAGGTGGGGCTTAAACAGTACCCACCCCCATTTGGGAGGAGCTATGGGAGATGGGAGATCTATGGGAGATCCGTGTCCCTTTTGGGGAGGAGTTGTTGGAGCCACACGCTCTTTTGGAGAGAAGGAGGGGCCTGGAGAGCTCCACACCCCTATGTGAGGATTTGGATTCAAGCCACACCCCAGAGGGGGCAGAGCCTGGGGAAAACCACACCGGCATGGGGAAGACAATGAACCCCAAGTCCTGGGAAGGAGTGGCCTGGGGTGCCCCATTCCTTGAGGAGGAGCTTGGTGGGTGCCAGCATTCTGGGGAGCCCCCCAGCCTGAGCCGTGTGCCCGCAGACGACTTCTTGCTGCTGGTGTGCGCGGCGCAGCAGTGGCGCGTGTTCGAGGCCGAGCGCTCTAAGGCTTGGCAGGAGGCAGCAGGCGACAACGAGGAGCGGTTCGACCACGAGAAGGACCCCTACAACCCCGAGGAGAACTTTCTCCTCTGCCGGTGGGTGCCTGCGGCACAGCACCCCAACCCGGGGTGGCAACCCTTGTGGGCTGGGAATGAGAACCCACCCTGGGATGGGACCCCTTGGGGTATAGATAGGATAGGACCTCCCCTGGGATGGGACCTTTTTGGGGTATGGACACAATGGGACCCTTTGGTGTATGGACAAGATGGGACCCTTCTGGGATGGGATGCTCCCCTGGGATGAGACCCTTTGGGGTATGGACAGAATGAGACTGCCACCAGGATGGGACCTCCACCCTGAAATGGGGCTCCTTAGGGTATGGACAGGATGGATGGGACCGTCAGGCAGTAGGAGCTGCTGGGCTGCGATCTCCTAGGATGAAACTGGGACCCCCTTGGGGCAGGGAAGCCCTCGCCCCAGTGCTGGGACACAACCACCCCATGGCTGAAGCATGGAGGGGACAGAGCCCATGTTCTGAGTGCCCCATCCCGCAGGTGCTACCTGGACATGGTGAAGGTGGTGATCTTTCGCCATCTCTTCTGGTTCGTGCTGGTGGTGGTCTTCATCACCGGGTCCAACCGCATCAGCCTCTTTGGCCTCGGCTACCTGCTGGCCTGCTTCTACCTCCTCCTCTTCGGCACAGCCATGCTGTGCAAGCCGACCCGACCCCGCCTGGTGGTCTGGGACTGCCTCATCCTCTACAACATCACAGTCATCATCTCCAAAAACATGCTGTCGGTGAGTCGTTGTCCCTGCTGTGGGCTCCTTGGAGTCACCTGGGGTGTCCCCTGGGGAGGGGACAGGTGGTGACAAACCCCATGTGGGCCCTCTCTCCCTGCAGCTCCTCTCCTGCGTCTTTGTGCATCAGATGCAGAACAACTTCTGCTGGGTGATCCAGCTCTTCAGCCTCGTCTGCACCGTCACGGGCTACTATGACCGTGAGCTGCTGGTCTGGGGGGGTCTAGTGGCCTTGGGGGTGTGGGTTTGGGCTGCTGCCTGACCTGCCTGCACCTCTGCCTGCCAGCCAAGGAGATGGGCAAGGACCTTGACTGCTCACTGCCCGTGGAGGAGGCAGGAATCATCTTGGATAGCATCTGCTTCTTCTTCCTACTGGTCCAGCGGCGTATTTTCCTCAGCAGCTACTACGTGCACGTCCTGTGGGACCTCAGGGCCTCTACCCTGCAGCCTTCCAGGTGGTGCTGGGGTCCTGGAGGGTCCCTGTAGGTGCCAAAGTACCCCCCTGACCCTCCCACCGTCCCTGTCCCCACAGGGGTGTTGTGCTGTTCCAGGCCAGCATCACAAAGAACCTGCACGCCCACCGAAGAGCCGAGAGGAAGTCGCTGGCCCAGCTGAAGCGGCAGTGAGTGGCTTCTGGGGGGCACTGGGACCCCCCTTCCTGCAGCCACCAATGCTTTGGGGCACCTCTGTGTATGTGGGGGTGCCTCTTGGGGGGGGTTTGGACAGCAGGCTCCACAGCATCCTCTGCCTTCAGGATGGAGCGGATCCGAGCCAAGCAGGACAAGTACCGGCAGGAGCAGCTGTCCCGTAGCATCACTGAGGAACAGGATGAGGCTGGGACAGGTGAGAGCCAGGGGGTCCCTCCTGTGTCCCCAACCCCTCTCTGGGCACACAGGGGGACTGTGACCCATCGCTGACGCCCATCCTGGTGGAGCCTCATGGAGCATTGTGGTGACCCTCTCCCTGTCCCTCGGCTTCCCCCCCACACCTGGGGTGGGTGCATCGAGCGTGGCCATTCTCAGCCCTCCATCTGCCATCCCACAGCGCCCCGTGCCCCGGCGGACCCATTCTGGCAGAGGGAGCGGTGGTGGCGGCCAGGGTTAGACCACGCCGGAGGTACTGCCCTGGCACGGGGCCGTAACGGGGCCATAACCTCAGTGAGGTCCCCCTGCCGGGACCACTAACACCCGTGGGGAGCGGTGGTGGCAGTGCTTTGGGCAAGGTGACACCCTGCATGTCCCCTGTCCCCGTGTGTGTACCCCTAACCATGGCTCCTCTGCTCCCCATTACTAACAGGGTGTTGGACTGGGGGTGCCAGGCTGGGTTTGGAGTCACCTCCAAATGCTGGTGACAGAGGGGTCCCGCCTTGGGGATGTGGCAGTTGAGTTGGTTATGTCCCCACTTGGGGTCCCCAGGGGTGTCCTCAGCTCAGTGCTGGGCAGGGAGCCCTGCGACATGGCCACAGGGCCAGCCTGGGTGTGACACCCCTGCCATAGCATGGCCACGCCGTGACACCCCATGCAACCCCGGCAGTGCTGCATTCTGGGGAATACTACCTCTTTGAGTCGGACAGCGAGGAGGAGGAGGAGGAGGTGCCAGAGGAGTTGCAGTCGGGGAGGCAGGGCCCCTTCCAGGTGGGCAAGGCTGGGGGGCGGTGGTGGGGTTGGGGATGCTGGCCATGCCCACGGGGTGCTGATGGCCCCTGTCCCCCCTCCAGCTCATCCACCAGGCCATGACAACCAACACCAAGACAGTGCTCCGGCAGCAGGAACGGCGAGAGCAACCCCGTGCTGAGAGTGCTGCAGGTGGGTCTGACACCCCAAAAGAGGGCTGGAGGGGCCAGGAGGGGCCAGAGCCCTGTCTGGTGCCCTCTGTTTGTCCTGGCAGCGGGGCTCCCAGTGTGTGTGTGGACTCTCTGATGGCTACCATGGGGTTGAGCACAAGCTGTGCAGTTTCTTTGGTGCCCACACTGGTTTTTGAGGTGGATGTAGGGGAACAAGGGGTGGGATGATGAATGGGAGAGGCCCAAAAATTACGTCTATCTTCTGTTAAGTCACTGCTACCCCTTCCCTGGGGGTCTGACCCTTGCAGGAGACCGTGGAAGGAGAGAGGCAGAGTCGGAGGCTGAAGAGCCTACGCATGAGGAGGAAGTGACTGTGACAGGTTCTGGTCTGTCTGCAGGTGGGCAGCAGGACTGCAGAGCAGGGGCATGCTGGGTAGTCTGAGTGGACACCGAGTGATGCTCCACCCCTCTTTTTGCCCTGGCAGAGCAGAGCAACGTGTTGCATCGGGCACTGAACATGCTGCGGTTCCTATGGCTGCTGTGCCAGGCCGTGGTGGACGGGCTGACGCAGTGGATGGAGGACTGCACCCGGGAATACCTGGACATGTTCAATATCCTATATGTGGAGAGATATAAGATTGCTGTGCGGCTGGCCTCTGTGAGCACGGGGGGACACCAGGGCACGGGGTGGGGAGGTGGCAGCCTTGCGGTGGCACTAACCCCCTGCCCACTGCAGGGACAGAAGATGAACGAGGAGATCCTGGATGAAATGTACATGGAGCAGCCACTGGAGCAGATGCCAGAGCAGCCGCTGGAGCAGCCGCCAGAGCAGCTACCTGAGGGGCCCCCAGAGGGGCCCCCAGAGGAGCTGAGCCCACGCAGGTCTTTGACTACAGACTCCCAAAACGGCGCTGCTGCCAGGCAGGTGCAGAGAGACTCCCCAAGGGAGCAGTTGGCAGTGCCGCAGACAGTGGGGCTTGCACCCCCTGAGGGCAGCCAGGAGCAGGTGATGTCTGAGGGGTCCCAAGAGGATGTGGCTGGGTCTCAGCAGCGCCTGTCCGTGCTCCTGAACCGCAGGAGGACGGCCGGTGAGCTCCTCCTGATCAGGTACAGGGGATGTGGGGACAGCGGGGACAGTGGGGATGGGGCTGGCGGGTGGCAGGGATGGCTCAGCCTGTTTGCTGCACCCTGCAGGAAGCCAATCACTCCACCGTTGAAGGAGGCAGAGCTTTTCTATCAGTCCCACAACCGGTTCCTGAAGCTGCTCCTGGCTGGGTACCACTGTGTGACCGCCCACTCTGAGCTGGTCTGCTACTTCATCATCATCCTCAACAACATAGTGTCTGCCTCCATCATCTCCCTCTTTCTGCCCATCCTCATCTTCCTCTGGGCCATGCTCTCCATCCCTCGGCCCACCAAGCGCTTCTGGATGACTGCCATCATCTTCACTGAGGTGGGCAGGGGGTGACCGGTGAGGGGATGATGCCACCCGGCCCCCCACTGCCACCCACTGACCCCAGCATCCCCATAGGTGATGCTGCTGGTGAAATACCTCTTCCAGTTCGGGTTCTTCCCCTGGAACAGCTACACCACACTGCTGCGCAATGAGGGCAAGCCCTTCTTCCCGCCACGCATCCTGGGCTTGGAGAAGAGCACCCGCTACCTCAAGTATGACCTCTTCCAGCTCCTGGCCCTCTTTTTCCATCGCTCCCTGCTGCAGGTGAGCTCTGAGGCATGGGCAACATGTGGGTGGGCGTTTTGTGGGAGCTGGAGGTGGTCCTGGGAGCTCTGAAGAGAACCAGTGGGTGCTTGGTGTCTCTGTTGTGGTTTCCCACCATTGCTTTTTGGGAATTGATGCTGTGGGTGGGGGATGAGGTGTGTGGGGCTGGGGGACATCAGGACCCCCATCCCCCTGATCATGTCCTTCCACAGGGCTATGGGTTGTGGGACTATGATGAGGACTCCTTATCCAAGATGAAGATGGAGGCGAAGTGGGCAGAGGAAGAGGAGAAGTGGGAGGAAGCAGCGCCCCCATTGCTGATGGTGTCTGAGGAAGGGATGGAGGCTCCAGAAGAGCCAGGAGCACCAGGCTCAAACATGAGATCGGAGTCGGAGGGTGATGCCATGGAGCAGGAAGAGGGGAGTGAGGCCATGGAGCTCCGCTGCAGGAAGAAGACGACTCAGGGGAGGAAGACACCAGAGAGAGGGAGCACCAGTTCCCTGCTCTCACAAGGGTGGCAAGGCTGGCACCGCCACAGTATGGCCCTGCTGGACCCTAACTGTTCTGTGTGCTTAGCCTTACTTCCAGGGGTTGGGGAGAAGACGGGAGAGGCAGAAGAGAGCCATGCTCAGAGGAAGCTGAACGCATTTGGATTGTGGCTCAAGTGCTTCTTCCTCACCACGTGAGTGCCAGTGGCACTGGTTAGGGTGGGGGATGTGGGGTGCAGCCCCTGTCAACCATTCCCTGTGTCCCCTGTCCCCTGCAGAGCACAGAACATGTACCAGCCGGTGCGCAAATTCTTCAAGGACATTCTGCACACCGAGAACCGCGCGGCCACCGATGTCTACGCCTTCATGTTCCTGGTCGACGTGGTCGACTTCATCATCATCGTCTTTGGCTTCTGGGCCTTTGGGGTGAGCAAGGGGTCCCACAGGGCACTGACCGGCAAGCCCCCACTGCAGGGTGCGGCCTGACCATATGCTGACCTCTCCTGCATCTCAGAAACACACGGCAGCCACCGACATCACCTCCTCACTGTCAGAAAACCAAGTGCCGCAGGCTTTCCTGGTCATGCTGCTCTTCCAGTTCACCACCATGATCATCGACCGCGCGCTCTACCTCCGCAAAACTGTGCTGGGCAAGCTCATATTCCAGGTCGTCCTGGTCTTTGGCATCCACGTCTGGATGTTCTTTATCGTGCCAGCGGTCACTGAAAGGTACTGAGAATCCCCTAGGGATGCCCTGCCATGGCACAGTGTAGTCCTTGGGTGGCACCTTTGTGTCCCCGAGCCCACATGGTGGCCCAGGCTGGCCGGACAGGTGGCTGAGGGGTGACATGTCCCTCCTGCAGGTTGTTCAACCTCAACATGGTGGCCCAGCTATGGTACTTCGTGAAGTGCATCTACTTTGCGCTGTCGGCCTACCAGATCCGCTGCGGTTATCCCACCCGCATCCTGGGCAACTTCCTTACCAAGAAATACAACTACCTCAACCTCTTCCTCTTCCAGGGGTACGGCACAGGGCTGCGTGGACCTCCAGGCACCCCAAGGGTGCCATACCACCTCCCCTCCCTGTGTCCCCCCCAGATTTCGCCTCGTGCCCTTCCTGGTGGAGCTGCGCGCTGTGATGGACTGGGTCTGGACGGACACCACACTGTCTCTCTCCAACTGGATGTGTGTGGAGGACATCTATGCCAACATCTTCATCATCAAGTGCAGCCGTGAGACTGAGAAGGTACAGTCCCCCCTATGCCAGGAAGGGCCCCCCACTAAGCCTCTTGTTGTTTGGGGTCCCCCTGCACCTTCTCAACACTGTGTGCTGTCTCCTTCCCATCCCAGAAATACCCCCAGCCCAAGGGGCAGAAGAAGAAGAAGGTTGTGAAGTATGGCATGGGGGGCCTCATCATCCTCTTCCTCGTGTGCATCATCTGGTTCCCCCTGCTCTTCATGTCGCTGGTGCGCTCCGTGGTGGGCATCGTCAACCACCCCATTGACGTCACTGTCACCCTCCAGCTGGGGGGGTATGAGGTGAGGATGCATAGGGGGTGTGCTGGGGGTCCCCTGATGAGACACTGGGGTCCCCTGCCCTGCTCATGGCCCCCTGTCCACCCTAGCCACTGTTCACCATGAGCGCCCAGCAGCAATCCATTAAGCCCTTCACCCCCGATGACTACGAAGACCTCACCCGGCATTTCGACCATGACCCGGTAAATCCTCCCCCCATCCCAAAACCTGCCTGGGGGACTGGCAGATGCCGTGGTGGGGCTGAGCTGTGTCCCCCCCACGGCAGGTGGCTATGCAGTTCATCACCCTCTACGGCTACGAGGACATAGTGACTGTCCACATCGAGGGCAGCTCGGGCTCACTCTGGAGCGTCAGCCCCCCCAGCCGCGAGCAGATGCGGGAGGAGCTGCTGAATAGCTCCTCCGACATCACCGTCCGCTTCTCCTGGTCCTTCCAGAGGTACTGCTGGCACGGCAAGGGGGGGTCCAGCCCTGCCTGCATGGCACACTCAGTCACTACACACACTCAGTCTCTACTATCCACAGGGATCTGGGCAAGGGGGGCACGGTGGAGACCGCCTTTAACAAGCACAGCAACGACCTGGTGCCCGGTGCACCCGAGCGCCTGCAGCTGGCCCAGCTGCTGGAGGGCACCCGGGATGCCCCCGTGTGAGTGTCCCCTGAGGAGGGGGGGAACCAGACCCTCATGCTTGGCAGGATGGTGTAACCCCCCTCCTCACCTCACCCCACTTTCTTGCAGCCAAGTGGCCAACCTATTCCCCAGATACATCCGGGCGCCCAACGATGTTGATGCTGAACCTGTTGAGCAGCTCCTGCCGGGTAGGTCCCACCATGACCCCCAAAAGAATCAGCACTGGGGCATACCAGCTGCTGTGCAGTGCCCTGATGGTGCCATCCCCTTGAAGACAGGGAGGACATGAGTCCCAGTGTGCCTTGCCCTAAAAAAAATTCATCATTGGGTGCCCACCAGCAGTTGTGCTCTGCCCTGATAGTGCCACCCCCTGCAGACAGGGAGGACATGGGTCCCACCAAGTCCCTCCACTGAAAAAACCATCACTGGGTGCCCACTAGTGGCCATGCTGTGCCCTGATGGTACCAACTGCCCTGCAGATGGGGAGGACATGAGTCCCACTATTTCCCCCTCCCAATAAAAGTCAGCACTGGGGACACACCAGCAGCTGTGCTGGTCGCTGATGGTGCCACCTCCTTGAAGATGGGGAGGACATGAGTCCCACCATGTCCTCCCCCAAAAACTCATCCTTGAGAGCACAGCAGCCAGGCCGTGCCCTGATGGTGTCACCCCCCAGATGGCCACGACAGCTACCTGGATGTGGAGGTGCAGCTGAAACGGGAGCGCAGGGGCCGAGGGAGCGACAACTTTGTGGAGTGGTGGGTGCTGCGGCTGAAAGACGCCCCCCCCGAGGATGGCAACATCCTGCCCATGATCATCTTCAACGACAAAGTCAGCCCCCCGAGCCTGGGCTTCCTGGCTGGCTATGGGTACGTGAAGGGGGCAGAGGGTGTTGGGGGGCTCCAACCACCGGGTGGGGTGTGAAGGGAAGGGATGGTGGGATTCAGGGATACAGGATGTGTGTCCCCCTTGCAGGGTCATGGGGCTGTACGTGTCCATCGTGCTGGTGATTGGGAAGTTCGTGCGGGGGTTCTTCAGTGAGATCTCTCACTCCATCATGTTCGAGGAGCTGCCATGTGTGGATCGGATCCTGAAGCTGTGCCAGGATATTTTCCTGGTGCGGGAGACGGGTGAGCTGGAGCTGGAGGAAGAGCTCTACGCCAAGCTCATCTTCCTCTACCGCTCACCCGAGACCATGATCAAGTGGACACGGGAGAAGTAATAAGAGGAAGGGGCTCCAGCCCCCCCCTCACAGGGGCATCACCGCCAATGCCTTAACCAGCCCCTCCAAAGCTGGGGCCGCATCCTGCCCCGGGAGGCAGTGGGATGTGGGGTTCTGGCCGCTCGCTTTGAGGGAGGATGTTTTTCTGGATGTTTTTCTTACGTTGTTTTGAAGCTGTTCCACCTGCACAGACCACGTTGTGCCTTCCCAGGGAGGGGGACAGCAGGTGGTCCCCCCACCCCCTGGGTGCCCCTGGCTGCCAGGTGGGGATGGGGAGGTCAGGAGCCAGCCTGTACCCTCTCCCTTGTCCCCAACCCTGTTCCAGAACCAGGTTGAACTCAAAAGCAATAGCCCCCCCATCTCCAGGATGGGGGTCCTGAGTTATGGCCCCTCCAGTTGGGGGGAGGGGTTCTGGCAACCCCAGTTGGACTTTAGACACTTGTTGACTTCGAGTTTGTTTTTGTTTTTTATTAATTCAAATGGTTTATTTATATAGATATTGAATAAAACAAACTTGAGGCCTCCTTGGCTGACAGGTAGCTGGGGCAGGGAGGGTGGGGGGACCAGGGACATGCTACCCTGGGGTTACCAGCACTCCTGGCCCCCAGTAAATGGGGGGGTGGGGGCTCTTCCTGCCCTTGGCTGGAGCAGAAATGGGTGCCAGGGGTCCCCACCAAGCTCTGGTGGGGCTGGCACCTGCCCCAGTAGTGCCACTGAGGGACGAGAGTCTGTGTCCTCCACTGTTCCCAACCCCTTCAGCTCTTGCTGCGCTCCTGGTTCTCCTGTGTCTGCCGCTCCATCTCTGCACTGCAAGGGATGGACACACTGGATGGATGGACATGGCATTGGGGGCTGAGCTAGTGGGGAGGGGACTCCCACCCCCCCTTACCTGTGGATCCTGCGCTGGGCCTCAGCACGCATGTACGGTGGCAGTGTGGTGAGGGGGCCCTGCAAGAGACG
The DNA here is from genome assembly GCF_003945595.2 of Pipra filicauda. Taxonomy (NCBI): domain Eukaryota; kingdom Metazoa; phylum Chordata; class Aves; order Passeriformes; family Pipridae; genus Pipra; species Pipra filicauda. The sequence goes on along the minus strand of NW_024104378.1, from coordinate 461,759 downwards.
AGGGGTGAGGCTGGAGATCCCCATCCCCATGGAGAACCACCCCACTGCACCTCAAAAGCCTCACCAGCTCCTTGAAGGTGAGGCGGCAACTGTAGCACAGTAGTGGAATATAGGCAGCTTTTTTCTCAGCCCTGTGGGAACAGCGACAAGGACAGGGACACTCATTGGTGCCACTGGGGTGGCCTCGGAGGGGGTATGGAATGCTGGAATCCCCCCTGCCCACATGCTCACCCCTGCTGGCAGCACCCATTCCCCACTGGCTCCAGCTCCTCCCAGATCAGTGTGGGCTCCAGGGCCAACTCCTCCTCTGCAAGAGCCAGAGGGCAGGGGGGCAATTGTGGGGTGCACGGCTGCTCCCCAAATCCTCTGAGCCCCCCATGCCCAACCCACTCACCTCCCTCAATGTCCAGGCCACAGAGGCAGAGGAGGCAGCGCTGGGACTCGCTGCTGGCCTTGGCTGGGTCTGGGCTCAGCTTCTCCCCTGTCCTGCAGCCAACACAGGGTGAGTGCACCCCAATCCCCCACTCACTCCCCCCACCCCACTGTACCTCCACATGGAGGTCCCTGTACCGGTAAACAGTGCTGATGGTGGAGGGGAAATCCTCCTGCAGCCCCAGGAGGAAGCGCTCGATCAGGTGGTGGATGCTGGGCTTCTCCCGGCGCTGTGGGGGCAAGTGGAGAGGGTAGGGGCAAGACTGGGAGGTTGTCCCCACCATGGAGACACAGCTTGGGATCCCCAACATGGGCCACCCCTACCTTGGTGAAGAGGGGTGGCACGATGACGGTGGGGATGTTGAAGAAGTGGTTGTAGAAGGCGATCTCCTTGGCCGTGTAGTCCCGCATGGGCCGCACCACCATCACATCGCCGTGACGTTTGTCCGTGAAGCCCTGTGGATGTGTGGCTGCCAGGGGACTGTGCCACCACCAAGCCTTGGATACCCTCCATGGCATCATGTCACCCCTCAGGTGCAGGTGACCGTCCCCAGCTCACCGTGTCGACGGCAAGGAAGGCACCACGGCCCAGCGACAGGTTGGTGAGGAGCTTGATGGCCACACGGGTGCAGGTCTCGCCCGTCATCACCTTGGAGTAGCCCCTGCTCCGGGCCATCTGCAGGATGAGGTGGGTCCTGGGGATGAGGTGACACCGGTTCAGAGCCACCATGCCATGCTGGTGCTGGAACCGGGCAGGATCAGCCCCTCACCGCAGCATCTGCAGCAGCTCCTCCCGTGCTGTTGCTGTCTCCACGGCCTCGAAGATCCGAAGCAGCTCCTGGGTTTGGGCAGTGTCAGGCAGGCGGGGAGAGTATGGGGGTCCCACTGGCATGTCCTGGGTGCTATGGCCAGGCAGAGGGGTGGCACTGTCCCCCTCCGCCTCCTGTCGCTTCTGCTGGATAAAGCTGTCCACAGCCTCCTTGTAGGAGGGGCCAGATGGGCCGGACTTGCTGGACTGCTCTGGCCCTGGCTGTAAGATGGATGGGGGCAGCTCCAGTGCCTGTGGGGCAGAAATAGATACAGGGGGAAGTTGGGGTGTCCAGCTGTGTCCCCTCACCTCAGCACCTGTCCCCATGTCACCTCAATACCTCCTCCAGGTGGATCACGTGGTAGGGGAAGCCAGTGGCCCGCAGCAGGGTCTCCATGTGGGCCAGGGTCTGCTCCCGCTGCTCTGGGCTCTGCCTGCGCACAGCTCCCTCTGGAAGGCAGGTGGGCAGTGCCAGGGCCACTGTCACAGTGAGGAGGGGGCACCCACCGCACCCATGGGGCCAGGAGGACAACCCAGGGTGCCACGGCCTTGCTGGGCTGGGTGGCAGCACCCTGGGTCTGGCATGGTGCAGTGGGATCCTATGCTGGGAGCAGGTAGTGGGGCAGGGAGGGGGGAGTGGGGCTGGGAATGGGGCAGGGAGCAGGCAGTGAGGCAGGGAACAGACACCGGGGAAGGGAAGGGGCAGCAGAGCTGGGAGCAGGTAGCGGGACAGGGAATGGGCAGTTGGACACTGAGCATGCAGCAGGGCCAGGAATGGGCTGGGAACAGGTCTGGGAATGGGCAGTTGGACACGGAGCAGGCAGCAGGGCTCATCCTTACCCTCAACGTAGACAAGGCCGGGGATGAAGCGGAGCCTCTTAGCCGCCTCCCGGCTGAGCCCCTGTCAGAGGCACAGGGTGAGCAGGGCGGGTGAGCTGTGCCCCCCCTGCCGACCCCTCCCGAGCCCCCCTCTCACCTCCTGCACCTGCCGGACCATGGCACTGGAGGCTGAGCCCCCCGACAGCGCCAGCAGCACCTGCGAGAACAGCAAGGACAGTCACCGGCCCTGGTGCCACCACTGGGTCCCCCCTCTGCATTCCCCCACCCCTGGTACCTTCTCTCCCGGGAAGATGACGCGGTTCTTGCCCAGCATTGCACGGAATTTGTGCACGAAGTACTCACGGAAGCAGCCGCTGTGGGAACCCCTGAGTCTGTTCCACTGCCCCCAGGCCACATGACCCTGAGCCCCAACGTCCTCAAGTCCCCCACTCCCAGCCTTTTTCCTGAGACCAATGTCTCAGAGATCCCATGTCCACAAGTCCCAACATCCCAGACACCAAACGTCCCTGAGACTTGATGCCTCAGAGACCCCATGTCCCCAAGCCCCCACTTCCCTGAGACCCAATGTCCCAGAAACAAAGGTCCATGAGACACAACGTCCCCAGGCTCCCATGTTCCCAAGACCCAATGTCTCCAATTCCCCACATCCTTAAGACTCAATGTCCCCAAGCCCTGATGTCCCAATATCCCCAAGTCCCGGTGTCCCCAAGCCCAAACATCCCGAACACCCAATAGCCCCCAGCCTGATGTCCCCCATCCCATTGTCCCCGTCCGATCCCTCACCGGCAGAAGGGGTCCCCGACGCGGATGATGAGGGCGGCCGTGCCCTGCCCGCACTTCATGCAGGTTCGGGGGTGGCTGTGGGGACACGACCAGTCACCGGGGACACCGGGACTCGACCCCCCCCGGGGGCGGTACCGAGCGGGGGGGCGGCGGTCCCAGTCCCAGGGCAGCACGAGGGGCTACCGGGCATTACCGGGGGGTACCAGGGGGAGCACCAGGGGGTACAGGGGCAGCACCGGGGGGGAGGGGGCAGCACCAGAGGCAGCTCCAGAGGGTACCAGAGAGATATCGTGAACACTTCCGGGAGAAGAACGGAGCGGTACCGGGGGGTACTGGGGGAGCACAGGGGATATACCGGAGGCAGCACGGCGGGGATGTCTGGGGGATACCGGGAGGTTACCGGGGGTTCATCCTGGTCCCGAGCGGGCTCCCACCTGTCTCTCGGTGCGCGGCGGCGCCGCGGCGGCTCCGCGTCCGCCCCGCACCCGCCACCGTCACCCGACACGTCGCACATGGAGGTGCCGCTCGGCCCCGGTCAGTCCCGGTGGGTCGCGGTGTGTCCCGGTGGATCCTGCTGAGTCCCGGTGTGTCCCGGTGGATCCTGCTCAGTCCCGGTGGGGCCCGCTCGGCTCCTCTCGGCCCCGCCGTGTCCCGGTGTATCCCGCCGTGTCCCGGTGTATCCCGTCGTGTCCCGCCGTGTCCCCGAGCGCTCCGGTCGCGCGGCGCTGACGCGGCGGTGCCGCCCCGTGACGCCGCGCCCGCCCCGCCGCCGGCGCCGCCATGTTCCGGAGCCTGCTGGTGGCGGCGGCGCAGCGGCCGCAGGGCCCGGCCGGGCCCCCCCGCGCCGCCCCCGGGCCCGGGGCCGCGGCCGAGGCGCTGGAGGCGCAGTTCAGCTGCCCCATCTGCCTCGAGGTGTTCCACCGCGCCGTCGGCATCGCGGGCTGCGGGCACACGTGAGACGGGGCCCGGGCGGGGGCGGTGGGGACCCCCGGGATGACCCGGCGACGGGCGCGGTGCGGTCGCTGGGCGATATCCTGGCGCTGGGATCCCTTGGGGCTCACTACTGAGTGACCTTGGCCGGCGACGAGACCCCCATCCCACCCCCAGTCGAGTACCGGGACCCTCACCCCACTCCCAGTCAAATACTGGGACCCCCAACCCACACCGCGTCCCCCATCCCACACCGGGATGGTTCAGTACGGGGCATCCCGATACTGATGTATCATCCCAGCCCCAGTCAAATATCCCACACTGGCTCCCCCATTCCCATCTCTGGGATGGTTCTGTACCAGGACCCCCATTCCCATCCCTCCCATCCTGGTACCGAGACCCCCATCCCACCCCCTGTCAAGTACCAGGACCCCTATGCCCACTCCTCCCATCCTGATACCGGGACCCTCATCCCAGTCCTCCATCCCACGCTGGGGCCCCCATCTCACCCCTCCCATCCCAGGATCCTCATCTCGTCCCCCTAAGTCTGTTTCTGGGACCCCCATCCCACCCCTAAATTCAGCATCATCCCATCCCACCCCCGGTCAAATAATGGGACCCCCATTCCTACCCATCTCATCCTGGTACCGAGACCACCGCCTCTCCCATGCAGCACCGGGATCTCCATCTCATCGCTCTCATCTCTGGACCCCCATCCCATTCCTCCTATCTTGGTACTGGGACCCCTATCCATCCCCCAAATCTGGTACTGGGACCCCCATCCCTCCCCCCTTGTCCTCATCCTTGATCCTTCCCTCTTTGGGGATGGGGTGCTGCCCTGTCCCCCTCAGTGTTCCCCAGCCTGGATCTGATGTGGGTGTCCCACTGACCACCCAGAGCTCCCTCTGCTTCCAGACCTGGCTCCCACCCCAGGACCTCTCAAACTCTTGTCTCTTTGTCCCCCCAGCATTTCAGGAACACCTTCATCCAGTTTTCCATCTGATTTTGAGGACACCCCCAGTGGGCCTGTGGCTTTGCTTGGAGCTCCAGTGCTGCCTCACTTATTCCCCTCTAGCTTGTTTGAGGCTGGGGACAATTCCAGATCCCCTCCACGATCCCCCTTGCTCATTCCTACTCCCCTTGCAGTGGCAGAGGGTTTGAGGTGTTTCATTCTCTGTTCCTGATGACAAGAGCTGGGTAGGAAGGGACATGAATGCTGGGATAATTGGATTTTGAGGACAGAGCTGCTTTGCCTTGTGCCTGGAGGTGCTTTCCTGCACCTCCTCCCCACCTGGATTCCTCAGCCACACTCCTGGGGATATAAGGACCTTGGAAGGAAGTGATCTGGGCTCTAATGTGCTCACTCCATCCCTGCCTGACCTGGATACTCAGCACCATTTTTGTTTGGCTCCTTTCAAATCCAGTCTCAGAGCAGCGGAATCATCTGTACGTGCAGGGAGCATCTTGGGGGCCTCCTCTCACCCTCTCCCAACCTCCCAGTTCTCCCAGTTGGGCTACTGATCCCTGGGTTTTGGGGTGCTGGGAGTCCCTGGGAATGGGTATGCCCCGATGGGATCCTGCTTTTCTTCCCGGGGTGCTCAGTCCCGTTCTGTGCTCCCAGGTTTTGTGGGGAATGCCTGCAGCCCTGCCTGCAGGTGCCATCCCCGCTGTGCCCGCTCTGCCGCGTGCCCTTTGATCCCAAAAAGGTGGAGAAGGCTTCCAACGTGGAGAAGCAGCTCTCATCCTACAAGGCTCCCTGCAGAGGCTGCAGCAAGAAGGTAAAGCTGCCAGTCCCCATCCCTATCCCAATCCCACAGCCATGGTGCCAGAGAAGGGGAGTTACTGGCTGTCCCTGGTTTGCTTCCCCAAACAAGGGTGGGATGTGGATCTGCAGGAGGACAGGAAGCTCTGTAGAGGGATTGGGACTGGCTGAATCCATGGGCTGAGGCCAGTGGAGTGAGAGTCAACAAGGCCAAGTGTTGGGTCCTGCCCTTGGGTCACAACAACCCTATGGAACACTCCGGGCTGGGGGAAGAGTGGCTGGAAAGCTGGAAAAGGACCTGTGGGTGCTGGTGATAGCAGCTGAACATGAACCCAGGTGTTCCCAGGTGGGCAAGAGGCCAATGGCACCTGGATTGTACTGGCCACAGTGTGGGCACAGGACCAGGGTAGTGACTGTCCCCCTGTGCTGGGCACTGGTGAGGCCACATCTGGAATTTTGGGGTCTCATTTGGCCCCTTCCAGTACAGACACTGATGGGCATGTCCAGAGAAGGGAATGGAGCTGGGGAAGGGGCTGGAGCAGCAGGAGCAGCCGAGGGAGCTGGGGGAGCTCAGCCTGGAGAAAAGGAGGCTCAGGGGGGACCTTCTCACTCTCTCCAACTCCCTGACAGGAGAATGGAGCCAGGGGGGTCAGGCTCTGCTCCCGGGGAACAAGGGACAGTGCAAGGGGAAATGGCCTCAAGCTGTAGCAGGGGAGGTTCAGGTTGGACATCAGGAATAGTTTCTTCATGGAAAGGATGGTCAGGCCTTGGAAGGAGCTGCCCAGGGCAGTGATGGAGTCCCCATCCCTGGAGGTGTTCAAGCAATGACTGGATGTGGCACTCAGTGCTCTGGGCTGAGTGACAAGGTGGGAGGATAGGTCACAGATTGGACTCAATGACCTTGGAGGTCTTTTCCAACCAAAATGATCCCATGATTCTGTGTCCCCTGTGTCACAGCTGCTGCCCTGAGCCGAGCTGAAGGAGCTCCCTGCCAGCTGCCTCTGTCAGAGGCTGCAGCTCTTATGGGACAGTCGGACCTTCAAAAGCAGGTGGAGGTTTTCCTGCAGCATGGAAACCCTTAACTTTGGGAATCTTGTCACCTCTGACTGCAGCCCAGGAGCAATCCAACATGGTGTCAGTGCACTTTCAGGATTTCTCCCATCAGCAGTTTCTGCTTTTTGAAGGAAAATGGAGTTGGTGCAGCCTGGGCGGCTTGTGGGGAACCTCTGGGGATCCCTGCAGGGACAGTGCATCCCCAAATCTCTGTCCTGCGAGGAGGGATGGGTGGGTGCAGCATTTCCAGTGCTGTGGGTCATCCTGCACAGACCAGTGGTCACTCAGACCTGGGCTCCAGGTCCAGCTCCAGTGCTGGCTCCTGTAAGGTGTTCCCGCAGCCCAGAAATGTTTCTTGTCCTCCTTCTCCAGGTGACCCTGGCCAAAATGCGCTCTCACGTCTCATCCTGCGCCAAGGTGCAGGAGCAGATGGCCAACTGCCCCAAGTTTGTTCCAGTTGTCCCCACATCCCAGCCTATTCCCAGGTATTCCTGCGCCTTGGGTAGGGAAGCATGTCCCTCCTTGCATGCCCCAAAATCCAAGCATGTGTTTCACCTTTCCCTGTCTAATCACAGGGAGGAATATCAGCACTTTTCCCTCCTGGCACCCACAGCCCTTGTACTGCTCCGTGTTTTGGAGTGTGAATTGGGATGAAGAACCCAGGGGGTGGGAAGGGGTTGGGCCGGTTTCTGCTCTCACAAAACTGAGCTGGGTTAGTTTGGAAGGAGTCAACCCAGCCCCATCCCTGGGGATCTGAGCTTTTCCTTGCTCTCCTTAGCAACATTCCCAACCGCTCAACGTTTGTGTGTCCGTACTGCGGGGCCCGGAACTTGGACCAGCAGGAGCTGGTGAAACACTGCATGGAAAACCACAGAAATGACCCCAACAAAGTGGTGAGTGATGCTGGGGCACTGGGATGGGCTGGGATGTGCAGGGAAACTCCTGGGCATCCAAATACACTGCCCCAGGCCACCGGCATGGATGTGTGTGAGGTACAGCTGTGTTTCCAGCTGGTTTAATTTGTTTAAATCCCTTTGGGAGGTGGAGACCTGTCTCTGATTTGTTAGAGACTCCCTATTTAGCACTTTCTCTGCCCATTCTCTGTCAGAAAGGAGGGGTCACCACTCAACCTCTCAGGGGGGTCAAGGCAGAAGGATCCATGTCCAGGTTACTGTTCCCGTGTCCCTGTCCCTGCAGGTGTGCCCGGTGTGCTCAGCCATGCCCTGGGGAGATCCCAGCTACAAGAGTGCCAACTTCCTCCAGCACCTCCTCCACAGGCACAAATTCTCCTACGACACCTTCGTGGTGAGTCAAAAAAAAGGGGGACCCCCCCTCCCTGTGTCCTGTGCCAGAGGGTGAAACCAGCCCTTCCCTTCCCATGCCGGGATCAACCCATCCCATTGGGAAGGGGACAGATCCTCCCTTGGGCTCCACAGGAGGCACGTGGCACACGTGTTCCCCACTCATGAGACCCCCACCCCGGGGGTGCTGAGCTGGTTGTCCTCACAAAAGGAGGAGAGGGAAATGCTCCTGCTCTCCACAAAGATCGTTCCATTAAACTTTTCCCCTGAGGAATTTTAACACAAAAAGCCTTTTCTTTGAGGTTTCAGGAGCAGGGGGAGGGAAACAGCCCAGCCTTGGGGTTTGGGGGGTGTGGCTGCTCCATATGGGGGGGTCTGTGACCCCTCCTGTGTGGGATTGAGGGTGTGTTGGCTCAGCCTTGGCTGCAGTGACCCAGGAGAGGTTTTGTTCCCATCCTGCTTTTATTGGATAGATGTCAGGGAAAAGAACCTCCAAATATTTACAGAGGAATATCCTAGTTTCAGAAGCGATTGGTGTGTTGGATAAACCAGACCTGAAGCGCTGAAAAAACCTGTGGCCTTGCTAGAAAGCTTCAGCCTTTGGCTTCATCTTGTGTGGACATGTTCCATCCTTGCTGCCAACTGTAGGATTGCAGGCAGGAGAGGGATGTGGGCACAAAGCACACACCAAAGAGCACGGGTTTCATTCCCAGGATCTTTGTGCCAGAGGAACGGAGGCTCGCAGCCTCCATGGCACGACCAGGAGTGGGCAGGGCTCCATGGAGACGGTGTGCCCTAGCTGTGCCAGCTCTCCTGAGCATCCTTGTTTTATTTTTAGGATTACAACATCGACGAGGAGGCAGCGTTGCAGGCGGCCCTGGCTCTGTCCCTCTCTGAGAACTGAGGGGAATCCCCCTCCCCGCCCCGGCTCCTTTTGCACACTCAGCCTTCCGGGAGACATGGATCCCATGGGCATCCCCGGAGCCCCACTGCTGCCTCTCTTCCCTCTGCTCTGGGGGCAAATCCCACCTTGTTTCAGAAGGTGGAGTCTCCTCATTGTCATGGTGATGAAGCAGAGACATCTGGAGAGAGGAGCCGGCACCGGCACCGAAGGGCTGGGATCAATCCTGGTTTAGGCATTTCATATCCGTACTCGGAGCATATCCCTATGTCCAATCTATTTATTATTAGATGCTTTTTGGCACACTTGTCCTTGCTCTTTGTTGCAATCAAATAGGTACCTAAAACTGATACATTTGATGCAAAACACCCTGATTTGGGACTGGTATCATCCACATCCTTTTAAAAAGGAGGAAAACAGCATGGAGCATCTTTTTGTAAACTCTCCAAGGATTTTTCTAGAGATGTTGGGCTGTCCTCACCCCCGTGCTGGAGAGAGGAGCTGCTTCCTTCACCGGAATCCCAGGATGAGACTTGCCTTCACATTCCCCATGAGGACAGCGGGTTTGGAGAAGCCCTCGGGGATGGCATCCAGCATCCAGGGAAACTCCCTCCTCATTTTATACCGGATCTTGGGATACTAAATCCTTGCGTTTTTCTACACGAACCGGCGTGAAGCCTTTTCCACATTTTCTAGAGTGGGATCAGAAGCTGTTCCTCTTCACACTGCAATATCTGTCACACAGGACAAGAGTATTTTTATGGAACATTATTAAGAAAGTTTATTTTTAAACAGGAAAAAACCCAAACAAATGAACATGTGGATTTGGAATGGGGCGGGAGGCAGGAGCTACATCCCGGGGCGGCGGGTCGGACTCTCTGGGGTGGTGGGAAGTGCACGGGGGTCCTTTGTGGGTCTTCCTGGGCCATTCCTGAGTCATTCTGGGCCATTCCCGGGTCTTTCTACGCTGTTCCCAGGTCTTTCTGGACTGTTCCCTTCCCTACTCAGAACTCCTCTACCTGTGAGGGAGCAGGCGGGATCCTTGTGCCACACTGGCAAGGAGCAGCTGGATTGTGTCCAGATGAAGGATGTGCATGGGATGTCTGTCCATGCAGGATCCCAGCTGGAACACTGAGCTGCTTATCCCCAGAGAAATAGGGGATTGCATCTCCCTTTCCCAGTCTTTCCCTGGGAAGAGGGCACTGTTGATCCGAGATGCTATGTAGCATCCTGGTGACCCTCGATCCCCTTCCTCTCTGCCCTCTCTGGAGTTGGCTCTGGAGGGCTAGGAGAGGATGGGAGGGAGATGGCACCGGTGATGGGATGAGCTCAAGGTCCCAGTGATGGAGCTGAGGGAGGGGGTGATGCCCAAGATCCCCTGTGCTGCCTTCCAGCAGGATTTGCAGGGAAAAGGGGTAGGAGAGGACCCCTCTGCATCTCCCTGCTCGGAGAACTCCCAAGGCTTATTCAAGACCTGGCTTCAGCTCTGCTCTAGCAATACCTGCTTGTTTTTTATTTTGATTTTAATAGTACTGGATGTTTTTGGCATCTGCAGCCCCAGGAGGAAGGTGCAGACAGCCTCCACTCCCCTTGTAGGGCATGGAAAGGGCTGGAGCTGCCCAGCTCTGCTCCCTGGAGCCAGGCCAGCAAGGAGGAATAGGATCTTCTCTTACCTGACCAGCATTGCTGGCACCTGCCCAGCTTGGAGGATGTTCCTGGTGGGATGGAGAGCATTGGCATCTTCCCAAAGGGACTCGGGAGGGTTTACCTGTCCTGTTCTGAGCTGGGACTCTCAGTTCCTGGAGCAGCCTCCATCCGAGCTCCTTGCTTTTGGGACAGCACTGTTAACCTCAGTCTCTTTTCTTCCTTCCTTTTTTCCCTACTCTTTTTGCCCCACAGAGCAGGGGCAGCAACAGCTGCTTTTGTAAAGCACTTTAAGGCCCCGGGTGTGAGGGGTCAGATCTGGCCGTGCAGGTCTGTGCCAGGGATCCCTCCGTGCCAGGGATCCTGCTGTGCCAGGGATCCCACCGTGCCCATCAGTGTGTCACCCACCACTTTTTTGCATAATTAGAACTTTTAATGAGCCGTCCTGTTTTTGGAAAAAAATTAACTCGATGACGTATTTGTAGCAAACCATTTTTCTCAATAAAGGCAGTTTCATCCATGGGTATCCTCCCCATGTGGGCTCTTTTGAGGGGGTCCCCAAAATCTCTGCTGTGGAGAGGGGATGGGGGCGATGCTGCTCCCCTCTATTCCCCTGGGTGTTTATTTAGGGTGGGTGGGATCTGTGCCCCCCTTCCCTGCTGGCAGTGACCCCATGGGAGCCCCAGTGTCACTCCTGTGTGCCCCCCAGCATCGCCGGACACCTGGTTTTGTGGGATGTTTTCTGATGGGAGTGAGTGACCAGATGATAAAAATACCCCTGTGGGGACACAGGCAGCAGGGCCCAGCTGGGGGTGCCCAGTGGGCCACCTGGGGCCTGGGGGTGGCTCCTAGTCCCTTGCTGTACTGGGAGCACTGGGTGGGGGGCTCTGGGAGTGCTGGAGACTCTGGGGCTACTGGGATCACTGCAGGGGGACTGGGAGCACTGAAGGGATGCTGGGAGCACTGGAGGGGCACTGGAGTGCTGCTGTACTGGGCATACTGGGAGCGCTGGAATCACTAGGATCCTGGTGGCCCTGAAGGCTCTGGGAGCACTAGGAGAGTGCTGGGGGGAGCACTGGGATGTGGAGGTTACAGGGTGGTTGGGAGCGCTGGAGATCCTGGGAGCGCTGGAGGTGTACTGGGGATACTGGGGCACTGCTGGAGTCACTGGGTGAACTGGTGCCTTGGGGGAGCTGGGGGTACCGAGGGCACGGGAAGCACTGGGGTAACACTGGAGCACTGGGGTGCTGGAGGCAGAGCGGTCTGGGGAGCACTGGGAGCGATACTGGGAGCAGTACTGGGAACACTGGGAGCGTACTGGGAGCACTGGCACCCCCTGCGCACGCGCAGCCTCTTCCCGACTCGAATATGGCGCCCCCGCACGCCCATCCCATCGCCCCCGGGGGGCGGGGCCGCGCCGTGGTCCGATCTCTGCCATTGGGCACCGCATGCCGGGCCCTTCCGTGCTGACCAATGGCGAGGCGAGAACCCGCCACAGGTGACGACGATGTGCATGGCGTGGGGGCGGGGCCTGAGGCCGGCGGCGGTGCCGGGAGCGATGGCGGCGGAGCGGGCGCTCGCCATGGCCACCTGCACGGCCCCCGTGAACATCGCCGTCATCAAGTACTGTGAGTGCGGGGCTGCTCGAGGACGGGACACCCGGGTGGGGGCGGGCCGGGTTCGGGGCCGGGTTTGGCACCTGCATGGTGGGGGGTACGCGGGGCACAGTTGCCGTGACGGACCGCGCAGTGCTATGTCCATCTGTGCCATGCCTTGCTGTGCTATGCCATGCCGTGCTGTGTCCATGCTTTCCATGCCGTGCCATCCCTAGCTGTGCCGTGCCATGCCAAGTGGTGCTATGCCATACCATGCCATTCCAAGCCGTGCCATGCCTTGCTCTCTTACAGGGGGCAAGCGAGACACCGACCTCATCCTGCCCATCAACTCCTCCCTGAGTGTGACGCTGCACCAGGACCAGGTAAATCTGGCTCAGGCTCGGGCTCAGGATCAGCCTCTCCTGCCGCCCCCAGCCCGTGCCAGGCCGTGGTGAGCCCCCCGCCCTGTGTCCCCACAGCTCAAGACCACGACCACGGCCGCTGCCAGCCGGGACTTCACGGAGGACCGGCTGTGGCTCAACGGGGCAGAGGTGGATGTGGGACACCCGCGGGTCCAGGCCTGTCTGCGCGAGGGTGAGTGACCCCCTCATTACCCTGGAGTGGGGGGGTCCCTGATCCCTACCCCCCCTCACTGCTCCTGTCCCCACAGTGCGACGCCTGGCCCGGAAGCGCCGGGGGGGCTCCGAGGACACGACCACGCTCGGCCTCCTCTCCTACAAGGTCCATGTTGCCTCCGAGAACAACTTCCCCACAGCTGCCGGGCTGGCCTCGTCTGCGGCCGGCTACGCCTGCCTAGGTGGGTGTGGGACAGGGCACGGGGGTGTCAGGAGTGTCCCCTCTGATCCTATCACCTCGTGCAGTACCAGGAAGGGATAGCAGAGGTGTTTCCCCCTCTGACCTGTGCCCTGCCCGTGGCTGTATGGGATGGAGGGCACCAGGAGCAGGTGGCACGGGTGACAGGGGTGTCCCCCCCTCTGACTGAACCTCTCCAGTGTTGGCTGTATGACGTGGAAAGCACTTGGAGGGGGTGACACCCCCCCCCAACTCTGACCTGTCCCCTTCTGCAGCTGTGTGATGTGGAGGACACCAAGAGGGAGTGACACTCTGTCACCCCTATCTGACCTGTCCCCTGCTTGTGACTGTATGGCATGGAGATCACTGGGTGGGGGTGACATGGGTGTCCCCTCTGACTATCCCCCGCAGTATCAGCTCTGGCCTGGCTGTATGATGTGGAGGGGCACTGGGGGGGGGGACGGAGTGACAGGGGTGTCCCCTCTGCCTGTCCCCTCAGTGTCAGCCCTGGCCCGGCTCTGTGGGGTGGAGGGCACTGGGAGGAAGATCAGGGGTGACAGGGGTGTGCCCTCTGCCTGTCTCCGCAGTGTCAGCCCTGGCCCGGCTCTATGGCGTGGAGGATGAGCTGTCGGAGGTGGCCCGGCGGGGCTCGGGCAGCGCCTGCCGCAGCATGTGGGGGGGCTTCGTGCAGTGGCAGCGGGGGGAGCGGCCTGATGGCACCGACAGCCTGGCCCACCAAGTGGCCCCTGAGACGCACTGGCCGGAGCTCAGGGTCCTCGTCCTGGTGGTGAGCAATGGGAAGGGGTACGGCTGTACCCACCGCCCCCCAGCTGAGTGGGGTTTGGGATACCCCAATGCAGGTGGGTGCAGACCCCTGGGATGAGGGGAGGTCATGTCCCACCATCTGTGCCCCCCACCAGGTCAGCGGGAAGAAGAAGCCAGTGGCCAGCACGGCAGGGATGCAGACCAGTGTGGAGACCAGCCCCTTGCTGAAGGTATGAGGGGAGGGGCCTCATCCTGCTTGGGCAGGGCCAGGGTCCCCTTTCCCTTGGAATGGGGCTGGAGGGCATGGAGTGACACCCAAAGTGTTGCAGTGCTGTGGGTGTCACCAAATAGGGGTAACTGTGACCCACCTTGTCACCAAATTGGGGTGACCACAACCCACCTGTCTCAGGTGTCACTGAATTGGGGTGATGGTGACTTCCCTGCCATGAGAGCCACCAAATTGGGGTGACCACGACCCATGTACCACAGGTGTCACCAAATTAGGGTGACCACAACTAACCTGTTGTGGGTGTCACTGAATGGGGTGGCTGCAACCCACCTGCCACTGGTTTCACTGAATTGGGGTGGCCATGACCCACCTGCCATGGTTGTCACCAAGTTGAGGTGGCTGTCCCATGTGCCACGGCAGCACCGGGCAGAGGTGGTGGTCCCGGAACGCCTGGCCCAGATGATACGCCACATCCGGGAGCGGGACTTCGAGGGCTTTGGCCAGCTGACCATGCAGGATAGCAACCAGTTCCACGCCACCTGCCTGGACACCTTCCCGCCCATCTTCTACCTCAACGACCTCTCGCGCCACATCATCGCGCTGGCACATCGCTACAACGCCCACCACGGGCACATCAAGGTACTGTCCAGGGCTCTGCGAGTGCCATGGCACTGTGGGCCCTCCCCAGGCCCCCACGACCCCCCCAATCCCACCACAGGTTGCCTACACCTTCGACGCCGGCCCCAATGCCGTGATCTTCACGCTGGCTGACACTGTGGATGAGTTTGTGGAGGTGGTGAGGTGCAGCTTCCCTCCTACCACCAACGGGGACCAGTAAGGCAACTTTGTCTCTTACTGGGGGGTGGGATGACAGGGGGCTGCAGGGACAGGGACTGAGCCCTTGCTGTGCCACAGGTTCGTGCGCGGGCTGCCCGTGGGCTCGGCTGCACTGCCACAGGAACTGATGGCCGCCGTGGTCACCGAGCCAGTGCCAGGGGCTGTCCAGTACATCCTGCACACCAAGGTGAGGGGCTGGGGGAGCGTGGAGCCTCTGGTGAGGCTCTGACTCCATCTCTGGCCCCAAGGGGGGTGGTGGGACCCCATCCCTGTGAGGCTGTGTGGACTTCATTCCTGTCCCCAGAGGTGCGCAGGACCCTATCCCCATCCACCCCCATTCCCAGGGGTGTGTGGGACCCCATCACTGTCCCGAGTCCCAGAGGGGTGTGCAGGGCACCATCCCCATCCCTAGGGGGGTATGTGGGACCCCATCCTTGTCCCCAGGGGTGCACAGGACCCCAACCCACCCCACACGCCATCCCCAAGGCTGCGTGTCCACAGGGGTGCACAGGATCCCATCCCTGTCCCCATTCCCAGGTAGGCGTGGAGGACCCCATCCCTAGACATATTCCCACTGGCACAACCCATGGGCCTTTTGGGGTCTCTGGGACCCAGAGCTGTTCCCCAGCCCTGAGCCAGGGGACAGCCCAGCAGGGCTCCTTGGTGTCCCTAACCCTTGTCTTGCCCCACAGCCTGGCCCTGGTCCCCAGCTCGTGGATGATCCCAGCCAGCACCTCCTGGGAGCAGATGGGCTTCCCCGGCACCACGCCTGAGCCCTGGTGACACCCCCAGGAACAGCCCCGGGACAGATGGGACATGCCAGGAAGGCTCTACCAGTGCCACCCAGGAGGCTCAGGACTCTGAGCCAGGCCTGCTGTGCCCAGCTCTGGGGCAGGATGCGACCCAGGGCTGGTTTTTACTCTTTTGTAAGGAAATACAGGGGTCCTGGCTGTCATTTTGGGGTGTTGGGCTCTGTGTGTGGTGCTGGGGGGGACAGCGCCAGCCAAAATGGGAGGCACAAGTGGGGATAGTTCCTCCCAATGGCTGTGCCTGGGGCTGATTCTGTCCCCCTGCAGAGCCCCGTCTCGCCACATGAGCCCTGTCCCCACCATGCCCATTGCGGGGCTGCTCCTGTCCCATATACCTCCCAGCTGTCCCTGCTGGGACTGATCCTGTCCCCCTGCACAGCCCCTGTCACCCTACATGGTCCCTGTCCCTTGCACATCCCCTGTCCCTGCTGGGACTGATCTGTCCCCCTGCACAGCCCCTGTCACCCTACATGGTCCCTGTCCCTTGCACATCCCCTGTCCCCTCCCTGTGCCTTGCAGGACTGATCCTGTCATTGATCCCTCAGATGTCCCTTGTGGGGACAGGCAGCTCCTGGCCCCTGTCCCCCTAGTTGTTTCTGTTGGCACTGATCCTGTCCCCCCACATAACCCCTGTCCCTTGTAGGACTGATCCTGTCCCACATCTCTCAGGTGTCCCTGCTGGGGCTAATCCTGTTTCCCCCATGTTCCTTGTGGGGCTGATCCTGTCCTGGACCAGACAGATCCTGTCCCCTGCCTCGCCATCCTCATCAACCCAGCATGTCCTGTGTCCCCCTGTGTCCCTTGGACTGATCCTGCCCCCCCGGACCAGACAGATCCTGACCCCGCACACCATCCTCATCACCCACCACGTCCCCTGTCCCCCCGGGGTCGGTGCCATGACCCCTCGGGGGGCTGCGGGGGGTCCCCGGGGGGGCGTGGCCAGTGTGAAAGGGGCGTGGCCGAGGCCAAAGGGGCGTGGTCGGTACTTGGTTACATTGTATCCGCCTTCCGGGTCGGGACCAGCCGAGACGAGCTTAACCCGGACCGAGCCTAACGGGGCCGGGACCAGCCGAACCCCAGCGGGCCGAGCCTAACAGGGCCAGGAGCAGCCAAACTCGCTCGGGCCGAGCCGAACGGAGCCGGGAATAGCCAAATCGGCTCGGGCCGAGCCGATCCCCTCCGGGCCATGGGGCAGATCGAGTGGGCCATGTGGGCGAACGAGCAGGCACTCGCCGCCGGGCTCAGTGAGTTGCGCGGGGCCGAGAGGGGCCGGGAGTACCGGGGCCGGCCGGGGGATGGGGACCCGGGAGCTGGAGGGAGTGAGACCCCGGCGGGCTTGGAGTGCTGAGCCCCGGGGGTACTGAGCCCCGAGGCCTCCCCAGACACGGCCTCGAGGGATGGGAGGGTCCTGGTCCCGCCGACCAAGCGTTGGGGGCTGCCGGGGGTGCAGGCGGGAGGCGCCGGAACGGCCGGGAAGTCCCGTCCCAGCGGGGGATGCGCAGGGCTGAAAACTCCGCTTCCTCCTTTTCTCTTCCTCCTCTGCCCTCTCTCGCTCCTCTCCTCCTCCGCTCTCCTCTCTTCCGCCGGCTACGGGGCCAAAAACCTCCCCGCAAAGTCCCCAAAGCCTGGAGCTCCCCAGTTGCCTGAATCCCGTGGGTCTCGCACACAACATCTGCCTGGCACCCCACTTGTCAAAGCCCCCTGGGGCCATGGAGACACCCATTTTCCTTCCCTCAGTCCAAGGAATCCTACGTCAGGTCCTCAGGGATCCCCATGTCCCAGGCTTGGGGTATTTTATGTTGGGCATTTGTATCCTGAGTTTGGGGGTCTGTATCCTGGGTTTGAGTGTTTGTATCCCGGGCTGGGGGGTTGTATCCCGGGCTAGGGGTCCGTATCCTGCCCTGGGGGTCGTGTCATGGGCCGGACCCCTCCATCCCGCGCTGTCTCCTCAGTCCTGGTGACGGGCGGGATCGTGGCCGTGGCGGGGCAGTTCAAGGGCTGGTACTTCGCTGCGTACTCCATGTATCCTTCCCGAGAGCATTCCCGGGGCTGGGCGGCAGGAAAACCCTGTCCTGATGGGGGTGGGAAGCACAAACGGGGGGAATCACATCCTCCTCCTCCCCACTCTGGTCCCAGATCGTGCTTTTCCTGCCCCAAACAGCCCCTTCTTGGGGTGAAGGTTGTGCCTTGGGACTATTCCCACTGCGATCCCCCCTTTCCTTGACCCCATGGCAGTGCGGCAGGCGTCCTGGTCTGCCTGCTCGAGTATCCCAGGAGCAAGAGGAAAAAGGGCTCCACCATGGAGAGGTGGTAAGTGGTGGGTCCCCCTCCCTCACCCCTGGGTTTGGGGTTCTGGTACCCCCCAAACAAAGGGATGTGACACCAGGACTGGGAGTGGTGGGGTGGGAGCAGAGCTGGATCCCACAGGGGGGGTTCCTTGGGGTGTTCCATGCAGGACAGCATGGAAATGGGGGTCCCTGGATGGGGATACCTCCTCTGACCCCCCAGTGTTGCTCTGCAGTGGCCAGAAGTACATGACAGCTGTGGTGAAGCTGTTTGGGCCCCTGACCAGGAATTACTACATCCGAGCCATCCTTCACGCTGCGTAAGTGGGATATGGGCTCAGGGATGGGGTCCAGCCCCCCCGACACGTCCCTGAACCCTGAATCTCTCCTCCAGCCTGGCTGTCCCCGCCGGTTTCCTCCTCTCCACCATCCTGGGCACCGTCTGCCTGGGCATTGCCAGTGGCATCTACCTGCTGGTGAGTGCAGGGAGGGTTTGGGGGAGTCTTTTGGGGGGACTGGGAGGAGGATGAGACCCCCCCCCTGACACCCCCATGGCTTCACAGGCCGCAGTGCGTGGGGAGGAGTGGAGACCCATTGAGCAGAAGCCCCGGGAGCGGCCGCAAATGGGGGGCACCTTCAAGCAGCCCCCCAGCAACCCCCCGCCCCGGCCCCCCGCCGACGCCCGCAAGAAGCAGCCGGCAGAGGTGGGGGGGCAGGTGAACCCCATCCCTGTGGAGGCTGAGTAACGGGGGGACCTGCCTGCCCTGCTCTGCTGCTCCTGCTCCTGCTTCCCAGCTGCTTCCCAGATTCACTGTGGGAAATGGGGGCCCAGCTCCAGGAGGTCCCCAAGGCCCTGGTGCTGCTCAGCTTATCCCCAGCTCCTGGCGATGCTCAGATCCCTGAGGATCATCAGTTCTCCCTGGGCTCCCCAGCTCTCCAAAGCATTCCCAAATCCTCAGGGGTGCTTAGTTCCCTGTGGGGTCTCCAGCCCTCAGGGGCTCCCCAGCTTCTGGAGATCTCCAAATCCCTGGGAATGCTGAGCTTCTCAGGACTCTATTCAGCTCCCAGGGCTCCTCGAATTCCCAGCCATGCGATGCTCCCTGTGGAGTCTCCAGCTCCCAGGGGCTCCTGGAGATCCCCAAATTCCTGGGGATGCTCAGCTTCTTGTGGGGTCTGCAGCCCCTCAGGGCTTTCCAGCTTCTGAGGATCCCCAAAGCCCTGGACATGCTCAGCTCCCTGAGAGTGTCCCAGCTCTCCAAGCAACTCCCAGTTCCCGGGGGGAACACCAGCTCTCAGGGACCCCCAGCCCCAAGGGAGGTCAGGTAGCTCTGCTCTCATCACCAGCTCTCCCTGTTTTTTGTCACTTCCGCAGTTGCTGTTGCAATAAAAAGTGGGAAAGGCACTGGCTGCCCCTGCTTCCCACTCCGGGGAGGAGCCTCCTGCTCCCAGGGAGAGTCTCCTGATCTGGGGAGGCTGGGGCTGGACTGGGGGGATGTTTTGAGGCCAAACGGTGTGATTATGGGCAAACCCAGGGTGGGTGTGCACAGAGTGTGGCCATTGGAGAGTCCCCTCCCAAAATCCTTAAGGACCCAACAGTGGAGTGAAACTGGAGGAGCCCTGTGCTAGAGCTGCACAGAGTGTCCCAGAGGAGCCCCCAAAACCTGGGATGATGTCCCAGCAGGGAATGTGGGGTCATTTCCCTTCCCCAGTTCCACTTGTGGGTGCTGGAAGATGCCTGGGTGTGATGTGGGTGCCAAACCTTGACTCTGTTGGGCATCAGCAGCTGCTCCAGACCCCTTCCCCACACAAACAATTTTTGGGGGGGGCACAGCCACCCCAGAGCTCGCCCAGGTGCTGGCAGGACAGGTGGGGTGACCCTGGCAGGTGGCACCAGGCCCATGGGACGGGGAAGGTGTGGGTGTTGGGGTGCTGGGGGTGGGCAGCACCCCCGTGCTCTGCTGCCCATTCCATCAACCTCCCAGTTCACCCAGCTCTGCTGCACTGGGTGCACTGGTGCTTTGCCCACCATGCTGGGGCTAAGGGATGTCCCGCAGCCTTACCTTGCCCCATGGGACACCCATGGATGTGCCCCCACTTCCCAACATTTCATTGCCCTGACTGGGAACAGATCAAGGACCGTTTTGGGGAAGGTCAGCTTTTATTTGCAGGATTAAATAGCACGTAGAGAGGAGACAATAAATAGCTTTTAGGGGGAATAAATAACCAGCGAGTGCCCGGGCAGCGCTCGCAAGGTCTGACCGGGGGGTCTCGAGCACTGTGGGGCGATGCTGGACCCGGAGTCACAGCTGCAGCCAGGGGAGTCAGCAATAAATACGGGGTAAAAAAAGCCCCATGGCTGCAAGGCTTATAAATAACTCATAAATAATGAGGTGAGGGGCTGGGAGGATGCCCTGGCTGTGGGTGGGTGCTCTAAAACAAGCACGGGTGAGGGGGATGCGGTGACACGGTCACACTACGGGGGCTCCACGGGAGCAGGGGAGGGTCAGCGCCTGGTGCGGGGCAGGACGCAGGTGCAGCCCACGGGCACCTTGATATAATCCACCTCGAAGGTGACGAGGCCCAGCCCGGTGGGGTGTGGGCAGGGCTTGCGCCGCAGCACCATCATGGTCTGGTAGATGGTCACTGAGTTGAGCGACGTCGTCTCCCGGCCGGTCTTGACATCCACGCAGCCGCTGCACAGGCACTCGGCGAAGGCCAACTTGCGCGGGTACCGGTTCTCGTCCTCGTCGATGCTGCGGGGACACGCTCGGTGAGACCCTTCCCTGTGCCCCCTGGGTCACCCCGGCTGGGATCAGCCAACCGGGGTGCACTGGGAAGGGCGGACGTGGGGGTTGGGGTCCCGGTGGGGTGTCGCGCACTCACCGGTAGCGCCACGGGGAGATGGAGCGCTCGTTGGGTTCGCTGCGGAGGCTGGCACGGCTCTGCAGCGCGGGGCAGCCGTGCGGGCGGTGCCGCCGGTGCCGCCGGTGCCTGGTGCTCTCCAGCTGCTCCAGCTGTGGCACCAGCTGCACGGGCACGTAGCGGTCCCAGCGCAGGCTGCGCCCCAGGAGCTGCGCGGGGGCCTCGTCCCCCAGCTCGGCGCCGCTGTAGCACAGCACGGGGTGGGAGTGCGGGGGACCCCCAGGGCGCCGCAGCCCCCGGCACAGCACCAGCACGCCCAGCAGTGCCAGGGCACCCAGCCAGCCCTGCGGGAGACAGCGGGTCAGGGGACACAGCAATAGCTCCCCACACACCCCCAGAGGGCTCAGGGGTGAGCTGGCACCACCCCCAGACATGGGGGGTTTCGGCACACAGAGCTCCAGCACAGACTCCCCAAAATGTGAGCCTGCACCCACATGTGCACCAGCACCCAGAGCATGAGCACATGTGTGTGTGTATCTATATATATCTGTATTTCTGTATATCTATCTATTTATCTATCTCTATATTTCAATATCTGTATCTATCTATATATTTCTATATCTACATATCTGTGTAGCTATGTCTCTCTCTATATATCCCCACCCCTAAAAATATAGTGCACATATGTGATACATGTATACACACAATATCAATACCTCCCCCCCATACATACACAGTGACTACCTGTACATATATAGACACACAGGGAATATTTGTATAAAAATATATATATATATGTACACAAAGAGGGCTAGAACAGATGTATACACCCCTACACCCCTAAAACAGTGGCATATGTGTGTGCAAGACAGATGTACACACACACACACAAAATCAACATATATCCACAACTATACATACACAGCAACTACCTATATATATATACATATATACACTTATATACACACAGAATACAGAATACACACACACACACACACACACACAGAGGGCCAGCACTCACCTATACATACCCCCAACCCTAAAGCTGTAGCACATATGTGATATAGGCACGTACACACACACACACGTACCCTGAGCTATAAATACACAACAACCACATGTATATGTACACATATACACACACACAGAGAATACTCGTGTGTATATATATGTACACACACATATATATACGTACATATACACATACACATATGTACACACACACACATATACATACATATACACATATGTATGTGTATATACACATACGTATGTGTATACATACATACACACACACGCGTGTGTATATATATATATATATATATATATATATATATATATATATGTACACTCACAGAGCCAGCACACACATATGGCACACTCCAACCCTTACAGGAGTAACATGTGTGCAAACATGCATGTGCACCCAAACATGTTTACAGCTAATCACATGCAGAAACTACCTGCACATACACACACACATGCCCCTATAGACATCTGTATACAGGCACAGACACAGATAGAAAGTACCTCTGTTTGTGTGTGTGTGCATGCACATCTGAAATAATAAATAAACAATAAATACCACTTAAATATAAATAAATAATATAAAATACATATTAAATAATAAAATTATACACAATAAAAATAACTTCTATTGTTATATTAAAATATTATTAAATAAAATTATAAAATATAAACAATACATTAAAAACTTGTGATAATAAATAAAATTATGTGTATTGATAGTGTGTACACACACACACACAGAGTATTGGCACAGGCACACGTGTGTGCACGTGTGAAGACACCAGCACATGTGTAACACACACATTATCGCCAGTGTGTGTGCACACATACATAGGTACAAGCACATATGTATATGTATAAAAATATGCATGTATATATGTATATACATGTATATATGCACATCTACATGCCCACTACCCTGCTGTGCACAGACACAGACACATGCACACACACAGACGGACAGACACCTGTGCACACACAGAGTAGACCCGTGTATGTGCACACACACAGATACATGTACATGCACACACACGTATGTACACATACGTATGGACACAGAGAGACATGTATGTACACACACACACACACACAAACACAGTGGTATCAGCCCCGGTGCATCTCCACACCCACGCAGAGCTGACAGCACATATCCATACATGCATATGGCCAGGTGTGCCAGCACACGTACACACACACACACACACATATCCAAACTGCCCTCTGTGGGCACATGGACACACACATGCCCCTCCCCAGCAGCCACAAACACAGGTGTGCACATAATTCTGGGCAGCCCTTGGAGCACTATATTCCCCCACATAGCATACACATATATACATACAAACGCATAAAACATAAGTATATGCATATAAACACACATAAATACATATGTCCAAGTACAAACCCAGCAGCACGCACCTGTCCACATGCACACGCCTGTTATTGGCACATGTGTATCTACACACACCAGCCTTCATATTCCCACACTTCCAGCTTGGGAATCCTTATGCATACACACACACATAAACACACCTGTGTACAGGTGTGTATGCACACACAGAGCCCTGCACAACATGTAACACACACACACACACACGTATGTGCCCACACACTCCCAGCAGCCCCATGCTCACACCTCCCAGCCCCCCCAAACCCCACGTTACCATCAGCCAGGTGTCGAGGGAACACGCCAAAATTTAGGGGGCAACACGCCAAAATTCTGGGGGGATCCCTTGGGAAGTGCTGCCCCAGGGATGAGGCGGCCGAGTGGCAGCGCTGCCGCTGCCGCCGCCTTTTTATAGGGCTCGGCAGGTGATGTGCACACACCTGGAAACTCCAGCTCCAGGTTCCTTCCTCCTCCCCGCGGGCCGGTGCACTTCCTTCTCTACTCCACGTGTGCCAGCCTGGAATACAGCCTGACACCTCCAGGATTTCAGGAGGGAGGATGGGGAAGGGTGTCCAGAGGCTTGGCTGCCCCGATGACACGGTGATGGGCATCCCCCAGGCCATGCCCTTGCATCACCCAAGCAGTGATATCACCGGGGCTGCTGGAGCAGAAATCCCAAGTTGGGCAACCCTGGAAAGGGCTGAAGGGCAGCGATTACCCCCTGCTTTTTGCTCCAGGATGTCCCAGTGGCCTCTAACAGCACCAGTGGGATACTGGTTTCATGGTGTAAAGAGCAGGGTTGGAGGATGGGAAATTCCAGAGCACTGGGAAGTCAGGGACCCCAAATATTGTTCCTTAAATCAGGGAGATTTATCAGAGGGACCTTCAGATGATCCCATCCGTGGCACTGCCTGCAGAGACTCCCACTTACCACCACCAGTGGGATACTGGTTTCATACTGGGTGCAATAAGCAGGGCTGGAGGATGGAAAATTCCAGGAACCCTAAACATCACCCCTAAATGAGGGAGGTTTATCAGAGGCACCCCCAGATGATGTCCCCTCACTAACATAATACCAGTGTGATACTACTTTCATACTGGGAGCCAGAAGCAGGGCTGGAGCCTGGGACAGGGACCCTAGAGATTGTTCCCTAATTGAAGGGGGTTTATATGGGACACCCCCAGGTGATATCAGACACTGGGCCCCCCACTAACACCAGCAGTGGATACTGGTTTCATACTGGTGCAAGGAGCAGGGCTGGAGGGGAAAGGCACAATGGGGGTTCAGGGACCCCAAACATCAACCTCTAAATAAGGGGGGTTTGTCAGAGGGACCCCCAGATGATGACCCCCACTACCACTGGGATACTGGTTTTACACTGGGAGCAAGGAACAAGATTGAAGGTAGTGAAATTCCAGGGGATTGGGGGTTCAGGGACCCTAAACATCACTCCTAAATGAGGCAGCTTTATAAGAGGCACCCCCCAGATGATGCCAGCCAGGGCACGAGCTGCAGAGCCCCCCACTAACACACCACTGGGATATTGGTTTCATACTGGCTGCTCCCCCAGGAGACAGGGTTGCTCTTCCAGCTCCACGGAGCAGCAGAGTTGGAAAAATAAACTACAACCCCCCTCAAACTGAGGGGTACAGACTCCCAAGGCAGGGGAGAGGGTGGAGATGGGATGCAGAGAAGAGCAGGAAAAGGAAAAATTGGTTATCAAAATACTTTATTTCAGGGAGATCCCTCAAAAAAAAAAAAAAAAAAAAAAAAAAAAAAAAAAAAGAGGGGGAAAAAAAAATCAAAGGAAGAAGGACCCTCCTGTTAGACAGACATGCCCACAACACCTGCAGGGCTCCTGGGAAATCAACTGAACCAATCCGCTGCTCCAAAGAAAGGACAGGTCATTCCCGAGGGGATTGAGGCAAGAATATATATATATTTGTTCCTGGGGGAGGAGGGGGTGTTGCCAGCAGTTCACAGCAGTTTTCGGCTCTCTCGGCACACAGGAACTAGAACTGCATTGCTGAAGACACTCAACACACAGCAGGGCTAACTAGGAGAATACAACTCGAGGCTAGCAAAGAGGGGAGGGGAGAGAGGAGAAGTGGGAGCATCCCACGGGGCTGGAGTCCTCTGTGCAGAATTTACACGGCTCCGGAGCCACTGGCCCTCACGGAGCCGGAGCGAGTCGTCGCAGGAGTCTCGGCTGACAGAACTTCCTTAATTTTTTTGTTTTGTGTGGGTTTTTTAAAAAGAATCGCGGCCAAAATGAAGACAGAACTGCAAAATCCCAAAGTGGCCGCTTTTTCCACTATTTATAAAAACATCAACAGTCACTACAGGGCATGGCCCACTATACTTTTCCCGGGATTTTGGCCCGCTTGCGAGCGATGGCGTCTTCCACCGCCTTGAGCTGCTTCAGGAGCTCCTCCCGCCGTGACAGGGTGCTGGACTTGCCCCCCTTGACGCCTGCAGGACCCGGGTCGGATGCCTTGCCTGGGACACTTGTGACTTTGCTGGAGCTCTTGGATTGAGGGGAGAGCTGGCGTTTCCTGGGAGAGAGAGAAGGGAGAGGTAGGTGAGAGGCACTGGAAAAACCTCAAAGACATCTGCCCTGGTGGGATCATTAAGGATGGAAAAGACATCATCAAGTCCAAGTTTCAACTGGATCCCACCATGACCACTAAACCATATGGAATCATGGAATGGCTTGGGTGGGAAGGGATCTAAAATTTCATCCAGTCCCACCCCCTGCCATGGGCAAGGACACCTTCCACTAGCCCAGGTTCCTCCAAGCCCTGTCCAACTTGGCCTTGGACACTTCCAGGGATGGGGCAGTTCCAGCTTCTCTGGGCAACCTATGCCAGGGCCTCCCCACCCTCACAGGGAAGAGTTTCTCCCTAATTTCTGATCTAAACTAATCTATCAGGAAGTGTCACAGTTAACACATCACTCCAAGAGCTGGTGGGAGAAAACGAGAGGCCTTGGGTTAAAAACTAGCTGAAATAGTAAAAAAAATCAGCTGTTCCAGGGAGATTCCCAGAATAAACTCGGCACCATGGGCTGTGCTATCTCTTGGGTGCAGTGAGCAGCTCAAGGGAGTGGCAGAGAGACAAAGAGGGGTGAGCAGCCCTGGAGCAGCCCCACAATCCCAAATCCTGACAGCCCCTTCCCTGTGATGCCACTGGGCCTTGTGGTGCCCTGGAGAAACCAAGTGTGTCTGTAACCCCCTCCTATCCCCCACATTGGCATAGGGCACATCAAACCCACCACGTGCCACTGCCAACTCAGAGAGCAGCAGGATTAGAGGGTCAGGAGTCATTGATGTGATACCAGCGCTGGGCTGGAATGGCTGAGGTTCCCGTCACCGCTGGAAAACAGGACCTGAGGGCCTGAGGCAGGACAGGGCTGTGGCAGCAGGGTGAGGTTTTGGTTTGGAAAGACTCTGAGACATGGAAATTGAGGCTCGTTCGTGGCCCAAGTTGGGAGAAGGGAAGGGAAGGGATGGCACAAGTGCAGCCAGCCAAGGAACACTGGGATGCATTTGCTTCCAGAGATCCTTGGAGAGATGACACCGGAGAAATGCAAAGCAGCATTGTCTAGCTACAGGCCTGAGAGAGCCCCAGGTGTACCACAGGTGCTCCACAACCTTCAGCCCCTGAAACCACATGTCCAGTCCTGCAATGGGATACTCCCAGTACAGCAGTGGGCATGGCCTGCCAGGAATTTGGATGTGAGCTGGTCACCTGTCACCTGTCACCTCAGGGGATGGCAAAGCACAAAGTCAGGGCTGTCAGGGGACACGTTTTAATGTGTCACAGTAGCAAGGTGAGCCAGGCTGGGAAAAATGGGAATCAGGCACTGGAGCCGGGTGCCAGAAGGAGCTGGGCAGCAGCAGGTGAAGGGGTTGTACTCTCTTGCTCATTAACACTGTGCTAAACGAGGCACTGACGGGGCTCACACCTGACCCACTTGGCTCCTCTTGCTGGGACTGACCTCAAGAAAACCCCTGGGCTCCGGCTCATCTCCAAGCTGGAATGGCTCAGCTTTGCACGGAGCCTTGAGCACCTCTGGCACCTGCCCAGGGAGCTCCGCGTCCTTCCTCCTGCTGTGCTCCATGGCAACTGGGAACTGTAGTCCTAGAGCCTTGGAGCTGCCCTGGGAAAGTGTGAGCCCAGCCTGGCCCACAGGGAGCCCAGAGAACAAGCAGCACTCACCTGTCTGCCTGTGCAGGGGAAGGTTTTGGGTTCTGGCCCCTCTGTCGCTCCTGTTTGGGGGATGAGAGTCTCCCAGTCGCCTTCCTGTCGCGAGAGCCTGTTGGGAGAGGAAAAGAAAGAGGAAGATATTCCTGCTTGTCACCAAGGCACAGTTCACTTCTCTACCTGCTGAACCCCCCCAGCAGTGTATCAGTGCTCTCTTGAAACCAGATCATGCCAAAAAAAGGCCCAGTCCAGCAGCAGCCAGGAAAAGAACCTCCTGCTCCACTACAGGGGGAGCAGAGAAACCAGTGAGGGCTGTGCCCCACCGTCCCCTGTACACATCATCAGCTGTAGGGAGGGCACCGGCCTCTCCTCATCCTCCAGCTGCTGGAATAAGGCATTTTTTGCTTGCAAACCTGTTGGCTCTGCACTGGCAAGGTCACAGGGTGTACTGGCTCAAAGAGTGACAGGTGAGGGCAGTTCTGCTGCTTTTGGAGCCAACAGGACCATCCTACAGGCAACATCACCCCCGTGTTTGTTCACAGGCTGAGCTGTGATGCCCTGCCTGGAACTGTCATGGGGGCTCAGGGATGAGGGGAAGCTCACTGAGGTCCTGGAAAGGTGCTCAGTCCCTCCTGGCAGCAGCACCTCTGTGTGCCAGGGCATCCCTCTGCTCCTGAGGATGGACACTGTGACAGGCCAGGCTCTGGACACCACAGATCCAGGTGAGACAGACTCAGGGTACCACCATTGACCAGTCTGGTGCTGGAACACCGAGGGGCTCAGTCCCAAGGCAGCCAAGGATACCTTTGCCACTGGGATTTGAGGCTTCAGGGCTTGGACTCCCATCACTGAAAGTGTTCCAGGCCAGGGTGGACGGGGCTCAGAGCAACTTGGTCTAGTGGAAGGTGTCCCTGCCCATGGAGGGGGGGTGGAATGAGATGAGCTTTAAGCTCTCTTCCAACCCTAACCATTCCATGATTCTGTGATTTGCTACAGCTTAAAAATTGCTTTATAAGACCAAGACAAGAAATAGCACAGAATTACATCTATGTTTATATCTGTAAAATATGCTGGGTTGGCCCATTCACTCGTCTGCAACTCAGCAGCCTGTGAACTAGATCCCAGTGAACTTCAACCTCAACCAGTCCCGTCCATGCTGCCTCTGCAGGAGTCAAATGCAACCAGGTTATTAGCACACAAATTCTTGCTGGCTGGGACCCAGAGTCAACAAGATCCACCTACAGCTGAGCCACCAGGGAAAACAACATCACGTGGCAGCGCTGGCTCCGACGTCACAACCAGCCACCTCTGGCTGCCAACTCCCCCCACCCCCTGTGCTTTCTGGCAGCGACAGCACAGGCTGGAGTGTGGCATTGAGTTCCCTCTCTTCGGATCACCAGCTCGGTTTTCCGAGGTGTTACAGCCTCTGGTGAGGACTCACGGCCTGGGAGAACACTTGGAAAGCCCGAGTCTTTCTAAACATCCAGGGCAGAGTGGATTGTGTCACACACAAGTGGGGAAATCATCTAATTTCACAGGATGGGTGATGCAGGCAGTTATTGCATCCATCCATTCTGGGGCCTTGGCAGCCCGCACTCCCTTTCTAAGCACCGCCACAAGCTTGTCTGTCAGGGTAAGATTCACTGGGATGCACTGGAATCCAAGGTAGAGAAAACTCCAGGATGCAGTAAAGGAAACTCCTATGACTTAGAATCATGGAATGGTTAAGGCTGGAAAAGACCTTTAAGATCATCAACCCAGCACCACCATGTCCACTAACCATGTCCTCAGGTGCCACATCCACACGGTTTTTGAACACTTTTCCAGGGATGGGGCCTCCACCACAAAATGTTCCCTAGTACCCAATCTAAACCTCTCCTGACTTTGACAGCCACATCCAAGGACACCAGCAGCGAGCAGGAGGCTGTGGAGGGATGGATATGGAGGTGAGTGCTCTGTGTCTTTAAAGCAAGGGGGTTATTTTTTTGGAAAGGACTTACATGGACACAATGGAGCCACAATGGGCACAATGTGCCCAATGGACAGTGTGGTAAGGCCAGGTTTGGTCTGACCTCACCCACACCAGGGCCCCCCTCCACCGTGTTTTTGCAGCAGGATGGGCAATACAGCCCCAGTATCTGGTGGCAATCACACACTCTGAGGTTTTGGAAGGACACATGACTGTAATTAATCTTTCTGGTTACTGGATTCTTGGAGCAGAGGCTTTCACGGGACATTTGTCACCCAAGCACTGCCTGGAGCAGGAACCTGGAGCAGGAACCCAGGCAGGCCAGGAGCCCAGGGATGGCTGATGTCTCACCTCTGTCAGGGGACAGGTTGGCCCGTTTGGCTGGAGGGGAGGTTGGCCTGTCCTTGTCTGCTGGCTCGTATCTCTTCCTACTTCCTTTGTCAGCTGCCTGAAATGGAATTAGAACAGACAACGGAGCTGAGCAGCCACTTCCCTCCAAGGAACCATCATCTCCCTGCGATGGTACCTGGCTCATGCAACCACCTCTCCCATTAAACTCTTTCCACACACCAGTCCCAACCTCCCCTGGATCGTGTCATTCCCAACCACCAGAAGGCAACGGCAACATCCTCTTGCACTGGGGGTTAACGCTGCGCTATTTTCAGAATAGAAACAGGAAAACAGCAGCTTTTTGGGATGTTTTCTTTTTCCAGCAGCACCAAGGATAGCAGATGTTAAGGAGGCATGTGGAGCCCTGCCTTTTCCAGGCTCTGAGGGTGCTGGCAGTCATGTGTCACTGCACACTCCTCCCTACAGAGCAGCTTCCTGGCCATGATAAAGCCGCCTCACGTCAGAGCACAGGGAAGTAGAAAAATCTGCAGCCTCAGACTGTGCTGGGGAATTTGGGCTGTCAGAGCAAAATATTAACGCTTCAAAAACAGGAACCTGCCCACGTGAGCGGGGCCAACACCCTGCCCCGGCACAAAACCCCACGAGGCCAAACTCTCCCACATGATGTGGATTGCGATCACTGCTGGAGGCTCCCAACTGGGGCAGCGGGATCAGTGGGAAAGGGGGAAGAGCCAAGTGGGCACACTTTTACCTCCTGACTCGAGTGAATGACTCGTCAGCAGCTCGCTCCAGTGGGAGGGGAGCGTGCTCGGAAGCGTGCCGGGAGTATGCTCCCAGTGGGAAAGGCCCCGGCACATGTGGGACTCTGGCTGCAGCCTTCGAGCAAGCGGGAAGAGCCCTTGAAGCTGCAGCAGGAATGTGCCCCAGGGAAGCCGCCAACACAGTCGCAAACTGAAGCCACCACAGGGTGTGTTGCTGCCAGACTGGTTCTGTCTGCCGCCCTCCAATCCAGCTCCAGATCTTCCTGGCTGAGCTCATCCTGCCAGCATGGAGCCTGGAGCTCCCCTTCCACCCGTATCCATCCCACCCATTGCTGGGATCCCTTTGAGGAGGGAATCTCAGACATCCACCCCCCTCACCTTGTTCAGGAGGGTCAGTTTGATCTCCTTGTGCCCACTGAAGCCGCCCTGCTGCGACTGGGGAGCTGAGGGCTGCTGGCTCTGGAGCAACTGCTGGGATTTGCTGCCCTGGGTGGGCTTGGCTGATTTCAGGAGCTGAGCAGGCACATCCCGTTTCCGCTTCTCCTCTTTAGCACTGTCTTCTTTTTTTGACTTTCCTGTTGAAACCAGAGAGCAGATGTGGTGACTTAGGACTGAATCCTTTGGAGGGCAGGGCAAGAGGACGCTGCTCCAGGGACTGGAAAAGCCCACATCAGTTTACACAGCACGTGGCCCCGGGGTCAAAGGATTCAGGAAACCAGAATTTCCAAAGAGAGGAATATAAAACACAAAGAACAAAAGGCTTTTGCCGCCAACTCTGCTACGGTCTAAAAACAACAAAGAAAGAGTAACATGATACCGGAGTTGTCCGGATTTTCATCACCTTCCAAGGGTGAAAGAGAATAAGAGGAAGAACTCTCAGGGAGGTAAAGGCATGAGACAGCCACGGGCACAGGGATGGAAGGATGTGAATGTAAATTTGCTCCATGGCCTCACCCTGCCCAGGTGACACCTCTGGGCTCCCCTGGTCTGTGCTCAACGATTTTCCTGGAGCCCACAAGTATTCCCAAGTAAGTTATATAGGATCATTACTCTTCCCTTCTTTTCCCAGGACTCCATAGAGGAAAAAGCACTAAAGCAGGTACCTCTACCTTTCTTCTGCTGGGCTGGGGTGGGGGAGCGGGAGCTGGCCGAGGACACGGGGCTGGCCAGGTCCGCGTACATGTCCTCGGAGTCGGCGCTGCGCACGGAGCTGCTGCTGGACGAGGCACTGGACACTGAGGAGACGCTGCTCACGCTCAGGGACCTGCAAAGAAACAACAGCTCAAGAAAGCAACAACAATCAGGCAGTGGTGAGACCTTTTTCCATTCCCCTGGCTGGATGTCAGGAAGCTCAAAGGCAGGCAACAACCAGGAACAAAGGCCGTGTGTCCTGGGGTGCCGATGATATGAAAATTCCCAAACACGTAAGATGTACACCTAGAAAGTAATTAAGGCAACATGTAAACAGGTCACTGTTTGCCCAGAAAAACAAGGAGTGAAAGCAGGGTGTGCTGTCACAGGTCAGTGTTATGGCTCAGGGCAAGGGTTCCCTGGCAGGGTTTCTGGTGTTGGCAAACATTTACT
Source organism: Pipra filicauda (assembly GCF_003945595.2). Classification (NCBI taxonomy): domain Eukaryota; kingdom Metazoa; phylum Chordata; class Aves; order Passeriformes; family Pipridae; genus Pipra; species Pipra filicauda. Next base: position 429,823 of record NW_024104378.1, on the reverse strand, counting down.
GTCACGACAGGTAATGACAGGGAGGATGCCTCCAAGATGGTCATCTCCTAATAGTGTCTATCCCTGGAAGTGTTCAAGGCCAGGATGGACAGAGTTGGAGCAACCTGGTCTAGTGCAAGGGGGGGTTGGACTAGATGAGCTTTAAGGTCCCTTCCACCCCTAACCATTCCAGACATACGTTAACTCCATGAATATTCAGGCAGCCTCTCCAGCCTGTTCCACAGGCCACACCAACCTGCCCTGCCAGCAAGATCCAGGCTCCCTGGCTGGAGGCTGGATTGGGATAACTGAACAGGCTGTGGCAGCTTCAGCACAGACCAACCCTGCTACAAACTGCAGAGTCTGTACCTGCTGGCATCATAGAATATTCTGAGTGGGAAGGGACCCACAAGGATCATCAAGTCCAACTCCCATCCCTGCACAGGACACTCCAACAATCCCACTGTCCCAGAGTGTTGTCCAAATGCTGCCTGAGCTCTGGCAGCCTTGGGGTTGTGACCACTGCCCTGGGGAGCCTGTTCAGTGCCCAACCACCCTCCGGGGGAAGAACCTTTTCCTGATATCCGACCTAAACATGATGGAGCTGAGCTCTGAGAGGTCACATGGATTGTTGCAACGGTTACAGGATGAGCCAGAAACTCCTTGTCCAGGCTACAGGATGTCACAGCAAAGCTGTTTTGGGCACACACCGTATTTCCTCTGTTTTCCCCTTCCCCACACCCCTAGAGAAGCAGCACCCACAGCCCCAGAGCCACACAAGCAACTCCTGTGTTCATTTTTCCCACCCGTGCCCAGCTCTCTGAAGCTCTTGCATCACCCCTGAGCTGATGAATGTGACAAGCATGTGGTAAACAAGTTTGGATTTCTGAAAAATAACACGGATGTTGAAGCTTGGAGTTCCACAGAGTTCAGGGATGTGAATTACAGCTGCTCAGAGTCAAATCCTGCCTAATCCACTAGTTTTGCACTACAGGTCTACCCTTAAATCTGTGTCCCAGGAAAGTGCTGTGTTTCAAGGCTCTGCCTGTGAGCTTTCAAGGACTCTTGTGTGTGAACAGATGCAAAAGCCTGAATGAATGACTCGAAAGAGGTTTATTTTATGACTCTTTGCTGGAGGGAGTTTCGTGTCTACACATCCCACAGACTAACAGCCTTAGAACTGTTCACTTGGGGCTAAACACAAAAGGAACTGGCTGTGCAACTTTACCAGCAAAAGAAAAATATCATTAGCTGGGCCTTTCAGGGATTTTCTGACCTACCTCTTCTGACAGGCCAAGCATCTTCCCTAAGGACATGCAAGAACCAGAGGTAGGAGAGCTTTGGGAGAGGGAAGCTCTGTAGCCTGAAACTGTTCACTTGTAAAGCAATTAGGATGTGGTTATAAGATCTTTTGGTAGCAATTTAGGCTAAATGGGCAGTTGGGCACATGTGACAAGCTAATTTCCATGAATAAACCACAAGGAAAATATAGAATCATGGAATGATTTGGGTTAGAAGGGACCTGAATGATCACCTAGTTCCATCTCCCTGCCATGGGCAGGGACACCTTCCACTAGACCAGGTTGCTCCAAGCCCCGTCCAGGGCCTCCCCACCCTCACAAGCAAGGATTCCTTTCCAATATCCCATCTAAACCTCCCCTCCTTCAGCTTAAGGCTATTCCCCTTCATCCTATCACTCCATGCCCTTGTGAAAAGTCCCTCTCCAACACTGTACTCTTGTCACAATTCAGTACTGGGGATCTGTAACACAAAACCAACTTTATCCCACCTCCCAGTCACCTGTAGCCTCTGCTACTGGAAGCTACAGAGAGTTTTTGCTGCAAAAAAACACAACAGTGAGGAACAGTCACAATCTCTCCTACTTAAATAACAGTAATGAAGGGTCGCGGATACCTGGATTTCCTGGACCCAGATGGGGAGTGGGAGACTGAGGCAGAGGATGATCTGGAATGAGATCTGGAGAGAGACCGAGACAAGGACCTGGATCGGGAGCTGGAGCCGCTGTAGCTGCTGGCACTGCCACTGATGCTGCCACTGATGGTCCTCCTGCAAGACAGCAAGTGACACCATCACACAATAGTAACTGCAAGGAAAAGGAGAGAGAGAGGGGGAAAAAACCCACGAGAAACAAGTGATGCACAACAGAGTTGCTCACCACCCTCTGATCAATGCCCTGAGCAGTGGTTGGCCTCTTCCAGCCACCTCCCCCAGTTTATACACTGGGAATGATGTTCTGTGGTGTGGAATATCCCCATGGCCAGTTTGGGTCAGCTGTCCAGGCTGTGCTCCCTCCCTCCTGAACATGGAAAACTCAGAAGTCCTTGACTTAGGGTGAGCTACTGAGCAACAACCAAAACATCCACGTTATCAACATTATTCTCATCCTAAATCCAAAACACACCAGACACTAAAAAGAAAATTCACTCTATCCCAGGACAGCTTCCTGCAAACCAGAATTTCTAACTGTGCAATGCAGTGGAATATCTCGTATTTCAGGCTGTACAAATAACCCTACGCATTTTTGGGACTAGAATATCAGTCCTAAAATAAATAGAGTTGTTCTGTCATTTGGAGAGTGTAGGACAGTGGGTATAAGCATGAAAAAAAACACCTTGAAAATCCAAGATTGGAATAAAGGGAAGGTGGCTAAAAACATCTGAGATGAATATTAATCATTAACTAAAGAAAGAGAAACAGAAACTAGAACTGATAGAGTTTCTAGAGAAAAGAAACCGTCATCATCAGTTTTCATCAACGGAGACAGAACTGCACAGCCCAGGCACTCAGCTTCTGGGAAGAAGGAGGAGATCCAATGCCATGGAAAATTAAGAACTGACTTAGGATGCTTCTGAAAACCTGAGTGGAAAACCATACATGCCTTACTGCAGGCATGAAACATTCCCAGGCTCCTTGTGCACTCATAAAACGGATATTTCTAGGAAATACATTTCTTACACACCAAATTGCTGCTTCCACAGACCAGACACAGAGGTACCACACTGCTATTTCACTTGGAATATTGGAGTCACGTAAGATGAAGGCAGGAAGGGAAAGCAGGGCAGGGAGCCAGCAAGATGTGTACTAGGACAGTGAAGGCAGGGGAGTTTTCCCTCCTCTGCTCCTGTGGAACTGCTGGATGCTCCCAGGACCACACAGAAATACTCCCTGCACATATTTAGAATAAAGAGGGTCCAAACCCAACACAAAGCTCGACCCTCCATCCCATCAGATCTGTCTCTGACCAAATATACCTTTTTCCTCGCTGTACTACCTCCACAAACAGCAGCTCTCAAAATTGCCTTTTTTCCCCCCACTCCAAGCCCTGTTTTTGACACAATTCATTTTTCCACCTACTTCATCCCCCTCGCCTTCAGAGGCAGGAGCCACTTGCTGTGACAAACATTCACCCCACCCCCCACTCCTTCCCTCTCTTCCCATTCCCTCCCTGCCCCAGGAAATGGATTTATCCTTTAACATCGAAGAGCCCTGGTGGTACTCTGGAGAAGAACCCTGGATTTGCTGTATCTTCCAGGAGATCAAGGCTCACTCCACCCGCAGCAATCTTACCTCCTGGGTGGAGTCCGTGTCTGACGTTCCTTCCTTCTTGCCTCCCGATTATCCCCTGGCTTGGCTGGCTCTGGAGCAGCTGTTGTAATTTTAGTGAGTGGCTGAGGGACTGGAAGGGCAGCGAGTTTCTTCACAGATTTGTCACTGTAAAAATGACAATTTTCACGTGTGTGATCAAAGTCAGTAGGTACAAACCATATTCTCAGAAGCAATGAGATGTGCTCAGGTTTGTTGTTGATCAACGTTATATTGACTATGGAATCATGGAATGGTTTGTGTGGGAATGGAGCCTAAAACTCATCTCATTCCACCCTTTGCCATGGGCAGGGACAAATTCTACTAGACCAGGTTGCTCCAAGCAGAATCCAACCTGGTCTAGATGTAATTCCTGCAGCTACATACAGCTGGCTATTTCACTAAAACACAAACAACACAGATTTCCCTGAAGACTTGTTTCCCATATTCAATTCACCTTTTCAGAGTCAAATTACTACAAAACAGGCAATTTGGGAGATATTTGACTTGTAAATTAACTCCTGAAGTAGACTGTGTGAATCACTGTTTCTTATCCTACTGATTCCATGCATTTTTATCCCAAACACATACACCTACTTAAAATCTGCCAGTCAGGCTCAAGAATGAAACACACACAGTTAATGAAAAAATGCTCTTTTTCACTCCATCACACAGATCAGGAGGATGCACAAGAGCCTGTGTGTGCAAATATCCCTTGGATCCACTCCTTGGGTTGTGTTTCCCCGTGGAAAACTGGATGGGAATAACACTGCACTATTTAGCACCCACTATGTGAGATGGGAATCACTGTGGCTCTTCAGTGCTGCTCAGTTCAGGGCTCAGAGCACTCCAACCTCTGCTCTGACAGTTGGATACTGCTCAACATATGATCATGGAATGGTATGGGTTGGAAGAGACCTTAATGCCCATCCAGTTCCATCTGGGACACCTTCCTGCTCCAAGTCCTGTCCAACCTGGCCTCGAACACTTCCAGGGATGGGGCAGCCACAGCTTCTCTGGGCAAGCTGTGCCAGGGCCTCACCACCCTCACAGGGAAGAATTCCTTTCCAATATCCCATCTAACCCTGCCTCTGGCAGTGGGAAGCCATTTCCCCATGTCCTGTCACTCCAGGCCCTTGTCCAAAGTCCTTCTCCAGCTCCCTTTAGGCACTGGTACATCCCAGCACTGATTAATCAGGGAGGTGGTTGTCTGCACAAAGACACTGTTAATTCCTCCTCTTGTGCTCAATATCTGCATTTATCCCCTGCAGAACACAGGATTAAGCACAAGCCATGTTATCTAGTGTAAATAATCCTTGTCCTAGTGCTGTGGTGTTACCAAACCAGCACTGCAGGAGCACTGGGAGGGTGCAAAGACATCGCTGCGGGTGCTGAACGAGGCCTCTGAGGGCTGAGCCCTGAGTGGAGAAGGAAAAAAACCCCAAACCCCCAGGTTAATAAGGTACGAAAAGTGTGGCAAAGGGGACTGTCCCATATTCTGGAGAATTTAGGGGGATTCCCATGGTGTCACTTATTTGCAGGTCACCTTAAAAGAGGTGACATCACTACGGTGTTGTGTCACCCTCCGACATATCTGTAATTTACTATTGTAGAGTTTGTGAAATAGCAATTTCAGGAATTTAAAAGAGCAGGAGCACTGTCATAATGGACCAAAACCACCTTCATAGTCCTGTTTTCATTTGTATTCCAGTGTTAAAAGCTGATGAAGCTGAACCATTTCTTTATTCTAAGGCTGTGAATTAACCAAAGCCACAGTAATGAATTAAACTCTCATAGAGCTGCTGTGTAAATATATCTGCACACACAGTTTAAGCAGTAAATCAGGCATATGTTTAAACATCATATATACATGTAATACTTAAGGATACTTGTACAGCTTAACTTGTATTTAGTAAGTTAAAGTGCCATTATTTAATTAAATATGCCAAGCTAAACACTCTTCTATGCAGGTTCTATTTTGCATCTTCCATTTCTTCCTTCAGCTGCCAACCAGGCTGTAGAATCCCAGGATAGTTTGGGTTGAAAAAGACCTGAAAGATTATCCAGTTCCACCCCCTGCCATGGGTAAGGACACCTTCCACTATCCCAGGTTGCTCCAAGCCCTGTCCAACCTGGCCTTGGACACTTCCAGGGATGGGGCAGCCACAGCTTCTCTGGCAACCTGTGCCAGGGCCTTACCACCCTCACAGGGAAGAATTCCTTCCCAGAATCCCTCCTAACCCTGCCCTCCTTCAGCCTAAGGCCACTGAAGGTCAGAAGGGTCTGACTGGGGGATTAGGTTCCTGTTGGACTCTGCACTGGGGTATCCAGAGGGAGATGAAGCCTTACCCTTTCCCAGGAGGTGGCAATAACTCCCCTTTAGCCTTCGCCAGTGGCTTGTGTGGAGATGGTGTTGGAGAAGGAGAGGGAGAAGATGAGAAGGACCGTGATCTAGGAAGGAAAAGACATCGCTCAGCTCAGTCTCTGGGATTGCAAGAGGTTTTACTGGCTTTCAGTGCATTTTGACACCACTCCTTCCTCGTCAGGAAGTCCTGAGCTTAAACTTGTTTTATATTTGGACTCTTCAACAAAACTTAACTTGTGTCATCAAACAGTGGTAAAAGAAGAAAACAAAAGGAAAAAATAGGGTCAGCTGGAAGAGAGGCACTGTAGGTATTCCACACCAACACCTGAGGCTGTTTCCATACTCTCTGGATTCTCTCCTTAGGGAGAATGTCTATGGGAAAATAAGTACAATTTTGACTTGCAAGTTCAGCACGAATTGCCTCAGCCTGCTTTATGCCCTGTAATTCCTAGTGCAGTTTATCCTTTAAACAGCAGCAAAACCCTAAAAACCTTGGGAGAAAGACACAAAAAATACACCTAAATCTAATATTTAACACAAGGTGAAAAATGTGGTGCATCTCAAAGGCAACAAATCAAAGGGCAGGAGCTGTTTCCTAAGCCCAGGGCTGACCTGAGCTGAGCCACTGGCAGGACACAACATGTGCTCAGGTGATTCATCCCACTGCCAAGACTGGAAGTCCCTCTGTTACATCCCAGTACCTCAGAAAGCTGGACATCTGGATGACAGGCCTTCTGGAGAACAGTTAGGGACCAGGGTGTTCCTCACTCTCCTACATTCAGGGAGAGGCCCAAGTGGGTCACCTACACCTGGCACTGTCCTGCAAGGAGCAGAGCCCAGAATGGGTGGATGGGGGAAGGTCAGACTGCTCTCCAGGTGAGATCAGCTTCTACCTGAGCCTTTCCTAGGAGAAACCAGGTCTCCTGTGATCCACTCTGTGTGATGTGAGCCCTGAAGAGGTGCCTATCCAGGGAGCCAGTTCTTCTACTCTGTATATTCCAGACTTGGGAAACTGTCTGCAGGGGCAAGGAAGTTGCAGAGGAATAAACATCCCTCTGTTTGTTTAATCAGCCTGGGACACTGAATTGCTGCTTTGAAGTGTCAGGACTATCACAAGACACAACTGCTTTAATAAAGAAATGTGATTTGCCTCTTGAAATAGAAATTCCAGTGCCATAGAAAAGAGATGCTGGTGAACTTCTTCCAATCATAAAATGCAAATGATGGGAACGTTAATTTACCAGAGGCATGGGAAAGGGCCCAGCCACAACAACACCATGCTCGTGGGTGGGAGGACTGAGGAGAGGAGGGGGTGGCTGATGGATCTCCTTCATTCAACATCCACACTGGCAGCCTCCCTCACTCAGGGAAGTGGTTTGAATGGATTATTTCAAGAGCTCGTTATTTGCTTTTAAGTAGCAGCAAAAAGGAGTGGTTAGAAAACCACTTTTCCATTGGTTCCAAATCCCAGGAGCCATTACCTGGACCTGCTGCCTGAGAAAGAGCTGTGCCTCGAGGAGCGACTGGAGTAAGAGCTGTAGGAAGATGATCTGGAGCGAGATCGTGAGGAGCCTGAACCAGAATAGGTGGATGAACGAGAAGAGGACCTGAAACAAAAACATTTTAAATTTATAACCTCTTAAAAAGTCCTCTGAGACCTGAGTCTCCAAGTATGTTCTTTCCAAGTTCTGCTCCAAAAACTACCTGTCTTCTCCTCCTGTCAGGACTGCAGCCTATCCTCAGCTTCTCCTTTTCATTAAGGGAGGATCCTCTTATTCCAACCCTCTTTGCACCCTTAAATAAGCCTTCCCCCCTTTAGTTATTGATTTTCCATCCTTCCTGGGAACTGCCTCCACACATTTTTATGCCTTTTCACCAGACAATCCCCTGACAGGTCAGGGAAAACAGAAAAGCCTCAGGTGCAGTGATCCCAGCAAGAAAATCTGCTTCAGGAGGGCTTTGGCTTTTAGATCCCTATCTCCAATTCAGTATGTTCCTCATTCCTCTGGGATACTTCTCCCCCTTTTTTCAAGAGCTTCAAGTTCAAGCACTCAAAGAAAACAGATCCAGCTTCTGCCTCGAGGCTCCCAGATTCAGGGAGTTTCTTTCTGAAAGCTGTTTTTTGTCTTGTTTTACACCTGTTGGTTTCCAAGGCCCACTCCAGCCTCTAAGGCTCTGTCAAACCTCCACAGCCCCAATTTTCCCAGTAGCATCAACATGCTCTTACTGGAGTGGGCTCACCTCATCTCTCCTGGAGTGACCAAGCTCCAATTTTTACAGTTTCTAGCTGTTTGTGCTCCTATTAAGGTCAGTTTTCATCTAGATCAGTTACTAGATGTAAGGGCAGTAACATCTACACTGCATCCAGGTCTAATGGATCTGAAAAATGGCTTTTCCGAGGACTTGCTTCTTCCTAATCTTTAACAGGTCACAGCACAGCTTCCACAGTTTTCCCTGCCCCTTTTGGATTTCATGTCACTACCTGTCCATAGGTGTTACTGAACAGCAGGTCTTGAACTGCTTTCCCAAACATAAAATCGTGGAATGGGTTGATTTGGAAAGGACCTTAAGGATACGTCCAGTTCTACTCCCTGCCATGGGCAGGGACACCTTCCACTAGACCAGGTTGCTCCAAGCCCTGTCCAACCTGGCCTTGAACACTTCCAAGGATGGGGAATCCACGACCTCTCTGGGCAACCTGTTCCAAACATCTCAACACCTTCCCTGGTCCTGAGTCGGCCACATCCAGCTCCTGGACACGCTAATGGATGCGCCAGGCTCTCTACCCTCCCTCACCTGGAGGAGCCAGAGGCAGAAGCTGAAGAAGCAGAGGTTTTCCGGCGCCTCCGAGCACGGCTGGGGGACACGGACACGCCGAGTTTCTTTTTGGGGGACTTGGATCGGCGCCAGGGATCCTTCCACTCGTCCGCCCGCTTCGACTGGGCCGTGCCAAGCGCGGCCGACTCCTTGTCCTTCTTTGGTGGCTCAGGCTGACGGCTGGAAAACAAAGAGGAGTCAAGCAGCTGGGATTCTGAGGGAGGCTTATAAGGTTTATAAAGGAAGATACACAAAGATCCAGGAAAAGATATCAGAAATATAAATATATTGTAATAAAACATATAAATAGATACACAGGGCAATGAAAATACCCCAGAAATTCATCTCTCATAGTAGTACCAGCTTAACCTCCATTGCGGAATGTCCAGCATCATTTTGGGGTGATAAAGTGTTAGAACAACTCTCAATTTGTAAATCAGTATCTGCAAATCTACAATTTTATGAACTTCTTTGTCACACTGATCAAATAGTGACCTCCCAGCTGATTTCAGGTTCAGCTTTTGGCCTCGAAGGAATGGACACAAGCAAGAGGGAAGGGAATGGGAAACCTGGCTCTTCTTGAACCTGTAGAGATGGAGCAGCCTAATCCTGGCAGGCAGCCCCCAGTGCAATGGAGAGAAGAGTCACTCTTCTGAGATTCAGCCTGAATTATTCTACAATTCCCTTATCAGGACATCTTGTGGGGTTGTGTCACAGGCCAAGGCACAGTGACCTCTTCTCACCCTTCTGAAGGGAATGGTTCCTCTCTCACCTGAGCATAAAGCAGTTCATCATGGCTGATTTATCACTGGATTATTCTCCAGGTGCTTATAAACACCACTAAACATGTTGTTGATAACCATGAGGATGTGACCAGTCAGGTCAGACACCCTCCATCTTCTCCCTTCCCTTTTAAGGGTTCTACTCCCATTTCTCCTTTTTTGGTTCTCCAGTTTTCCCTTCTCCCCTCCAATTCTCTGAAAATAATCCAGGGCCAACGTTTCAGGACCTGCACCAGACACTTCCTTAAGTTCTCCAGGATGAGTTTCTTCAGGCCAAGACTTTATTACCTTTCTTATCTCTGGGTGATTTAACTTGGAATTTTTCCTTGCCCTCCGTAACCTGCACCCAACTCCTCAATCATCTGCTTCTGACCTTCTCCCTTGGGTTTTAGGCAAAGTTTGTGCTGGAATAAAGCTCTATGAAGTGTGTTGCACTCACCAAATTACCAGGACAGTGATGTGTTTGTTCCTTTTCTCCAAATAATTAACTCTGTGAGAATTTGGGGGAGGAAAGGCCCCTTCCATGGCTGGCTTCAGCCAGTACCACCCCATTAGTCACACGACTGAAGTAACCACTCCCCACCCAACTTCCTCTACCTTTTGAGATAAAAAAGCCTCCTCCGAGTTTTCTAATAATTCCAGGGACTCTGCTTCTTGCCTCAACACTTCAACAGACAACAGGGTAATTAAAGCTCTTCGTTAGCAGCCTGTTCAGCCCTTTGAAGGCTTCACTAGTCACCAAGGAGCCTCATCCCCTCCTTGCTGGCAGTGTTACCTCCTCCTGACTCCAGAACTTGGATATGCTGACCTAAAAATCCAGCATCCGACTCTTTCCTTATCTTTGCTGATATAAAGGCAATTTTACTCTTTGTCCCATATCTACCTCAGTATTTTCACAATTTTACATGAGGAGAAACTCTTCTTTCACCTTCACCTCTCCCACAAATCTCATTCCAGCTTCAAAAGAGGACGATTACGTCTAACACGCAGAACTGCCTAGTCAGGGAGTCCCAGGCAGGGCTATGGCTCAGCATTATTCATTCCATCCTCACCCTTTCCAACACTGCTTCAACACACACTATTTAACTCAGTACATAATATTTGCAGTGGGATGGTCAAGTTTCCCACGTTACAGCCACAACCCCATGAGTATTTAATCATGGAGGAAGACCACAACCCTGAATATGGGGTTGAGACACACTGGACGTACTGCTTCTCCCTAATAACACTGAACAGTCATAGCTGGGGCCAAGGTCTCCTTCCAGCACCTGTTTACAAACTTCCAGTTTACAAACTCATTTTGAAGCCATTTTGACCTCTGGAATATCCTTGAATCAACCAAGTGCAGAGAAGGAAGAAAAAGAAGGTTGGGAACAGCCTGCACACCTTGGATCAAGCAGCAGGATAAACAGCAAGGAAAGGAGGAGGAGAAAACCATGTGAGAATGTCATGGATAATGCTCTAATATCCTGATCCAATGTCCCTTCCTGAGGGATCACTGCCTGCAGCTTTGGGAGGTGCAGAAGGGATTTTCTGCTGACATAGGAGGGCAGAGAGGCATCATCCATCTAAAGACCTGGGTAAAACCTGTGGAGAAGCTTTTCCTGCAGTGTCCAGGCTTGTAAAAGCCAACAACTGTGCCAGGGGAGGGTTAGGTTGGATATCAGGGAAAGGTTCTTCCCCCAGAAGGTGGTCAGGCACTGAACAGGATCCCCAGGGCAGCAGTCATGGCCCCATGGCTGACAGAGCTCAAGGAACATTTGGACAACACTCTCAGGGACATGGTGGGATTTTGGAGTGTCCTGTGCAGGGCCAGTATTTGGATTTGATGATCCTTGTGGGTCCCTTCCCACTCAGGGTATTCCATGATTTTATGAACTAATGAACAACCTTGTCCCTCTCAGGCTCAACTCCCTCCTGCAACAATTTTCAGAAAGAAAAACCTCCTACAGAATTTATTATCTTCCTAAAAACCAACTCATATTCACATCCAACAGCCCATCCAGGGAGCTGGAGCTCAGCTCCAACTCCACGTGGGAACAACTTAGGCTGAACTCCTCAGCTTGGAGCAATAATGACTCTGAAAGCAAATCTCATTACCTGCACCTATTACTTGGTTTGATGCAATGCTCTCTGGATGAAGTCACTTTCTGGAGGAAAGGTTTTTTTCCCTGGGAAAACCACAACAGAAAGCCTCATTTTGGGATATGCTTGGCTTTTTCACTCAGTATTAAATACACTACAGACAAGGAAGATGATGCTTGTGCCAGGACACTTTCAAAGCCTTTCCTCAAGAGCTGCCTGCGTTCCCAACATGTGGCATCACCAAATAAACTCCTTCAACCTAAAATGAGGGACTGGGAGCTAATGCTGCTCGGCTCCACTTCCCTAGTGGAATTCTGGAGTCAGAGCTGAAAGTGAGCTGGAGCCACTGCCAAGAGGAACATCCCAACATAGCCTGCACTTCCACTGAAGACACTGTTGGAAGATGACAAGGGGGAGGTTTTCTCCTCACTTTCACTCTTGCAACCAGGTAGTTTTTCCTTCCTGCCTTGTGATGGATCTAGTGCTTGTTGGAGTTCCCAACTCCTTAATTCAATAAATTAAAAAATAAGAATGTTTTACTGCTGGGTCAGTGAGTCCAACCAGCAGGGTCTGACTAGCTGCAGGAGCTGAATCATGAAGAAGAGGAGGGAAGGAGGGAAGAATCCTGGCTGTGTCCCAGCTCACCATGAGGTGAGCCATGGGATCACCTCATGAGTTCATCCTCATCCTCAGCAGTTTCTCAGGTTGCAGGCAAACCTCACACAGGAGGTTTCAGCATGGAGAGGGGGGCTGGCAAAAAAATCCACATGTTAATCCCAAACTCCTTTTTACCAAATTGCATTTTTTAGGAAACATTTCCAGTATTTCAGAATTAACTCCTCAATTAGGCTGGTTTTGGCTGGGGGGTTAAACCACAACGTAAGTCTATGCCACAAGGTTTAAAAAAAGTAAATTAGAGGGAATAACAGACAAGACAGACCGACCAAAAGCACCTTCATTTCCCCCCAGAGCCCCAAGGATCACCCGGGCACCAGCAAGGGCTGCAGAGCTTCGCTACTTCCGAAGCTCATTTTTCCCTTAAAATAACTAAAAGCTTTATTTTCCAGATCAAGCACGTTGATGCCTCTTTGGCTGGAATTTAATGACAGCAATCAAGAGGAGAAGTGAAGCTGAACATGGCTTTGGCAAGGAGAGGAGGAACAGAGACAGCTCCAGCTGGCAGCACGGAGTAGGTCATCCAGCTCCCGACTGCACGCGCTCCAGCTCCCAAAGAAACCCAGCTCCCAAATAAACTCAACAAGGATTGGAGGGGGCAAAGCAGACCTGCACAGCCTTTGCTGCTCTTCTCATGTATTATGCAAATGCTGTCAAAGCATTTCTAATCTTAGAGGGGAAAACAAGCTTCCTGGGGAAAGTGCTTCTGTCCTTCCTTCCCCCTCCTGTGGGACGCAGCTCCCACAGGGAACGCAAACCTTATCACCCACGGCCAGTGGTGACGTCAGCCTGGCTCCAGGGCTGCTCTTCTGGCCACATTTTACAGCCCAGTTTGCTCCAAGAGGAAAGTCCAGCCATGACTTAAAAGCCTTTGAGTTTCTCGCAGGAAAGCTGGGATTGCGTCAGCACTGAGTTTTCCTTCAGTGGCAGTGGAATTTTCCAAAGGAAGTGGACTCGAGGAATGACTGGAGCCATGTGCCAAGGCAGTTGTGAAGAGACCTGTAATTGCTGCAAACCAAATTCCAGCAGAGTGCAAGCACACGGGAATTTTTCCTGTCTCGGCAAAAAGGAGAAGGACAACAGCTCCCAAAATCCACCTCTGTGTGTCTACAAACGCTGGACCTTGGAGCTGGTGCTTGTTGATCTTGGTGAAATATTAGCAAAGAATAAGATTTTCTCAAGCTGTTTCCATCTAAAGCTGAGTTATCAGTTGCTCAAAAAAAAAAGAAAAAAAAAAGGAAGAATTTCTTCAAAGCCTGATGGGGAGAGGCTTGGAAATTAAAGAGTGGAGATATCATCTGAACCTCCAGGATGAAATCATCACAGCAAGGAGATAAACCTATCAGAGATGTGATCTACCCTAAGGGCTGAGCATTTGATGCCTCAAGAACCTTCTCTAAATGAGAGAGGCAGAGATCCTGTCCAGAGATCCTGCCCCAGACTTTGCCATGTTTTAATAAAAATCCAGTGTGGGAGATCTCCCAGGAACTCCAGCTCTGAAATGCCAAAGAAAAACACATTCCTTGAGATCCACATCTGAGTCACTCAATGCCCTTCATCTTGATTTACTGTTACGAAATCCTTTGTCTTTTCCTGTGGGAGCAGAAGCAGCACCTCAAGAGTCACAAGGACTAACAGAAACTCCAGTCTACAAGATGTTTTGTGGATAACTTGGAAAAGTTTGGTTTGGTTCATGGAGAGATTTTATTATCATAGAATCATGGCATGGTTTGGGTTGGAAGAGACCTAGAAGATCATCCAGTTCCAATTCCATCCTCTGCCATGGGCAGGGACACCTTCCCCCAGACCAGGTGGCTCCAAGCCCTGTCCAACCTGGCCTTGGACACTTCCAGGGATGGGGCAGCCACAGCTTCTCTGGGCAACCTGTGCCAGGGCCTCACCCCCTTCACAGGGAAGAATTCCTTCCCAATATCCCATCTAACTCTGCCACTCTGGCAGTGTGAAGCCATTCCCCCTTGTCCTGTCCCTCCAGACCCTTGTCCAAAGTCCCCCTCCAGCTCTCTTGGAGCCTCTTTAGGCACTGGAAGAGGCTCTAAGGTCTCCCTGGAGCCTTCTCTTCCCCAGGCTGAACACTCCCAGCTCTCCCAGCCTGTTTCCAGAGCATAGTTGTTCTTATCATTAACTTCCCAAAAGAACTGGGAGCAGAAATGAAAGCAAAGCCGTCTAACCAGGTTCCATTGCTCCAGCTGGAAGCTGCACCAGAAAAAATAGGGATGTAAACAAGTTATTATCATGTTTATCACAGCAGGGCACTGGACTGTGAGCCTGAAGAACCTCAGAGCGGCACAGGGCATGTTCTGTCCGTGGGGAGAAAGGAAATCTTCCTCTGGGCAATGCTGTGTGGAACACCTGGAATGTGCAGGAGTAGAAGTGCAGCTCCAGCTGGAGCAGATAAACCTTATTTCAGTCTGGGAACCCCAAGAGCCCAAGGCCATTTGCTTCCCTTAAGTCACTGCACTCCAAGAAGTCACCCAGAGAAGATGCAGAGTCTCCTCACCTCATGGAGGCTGATTTTCCCTTCTTCATGACTTCTCATGGATATGAGACTAAATCAGAGCATTCCAGGGGCTTAGCAATGCCCAACTCAAACCCAGGAAGAGCACACATTTGTTCCTGCAGAACAAATGGGAACTATCCTACCTGCTCTTCCTTCTGTGGCAGGACAAATGGGGAAGAACTAAGGATTTCTTTTAAGAAAAGCCAACATTCCCACAGGGAAAACTAAGAGAAACCAAAATCCACCATCCTCCCACACCATCTTTAGGTAGTGGGATGAGGTGCCACTATTAAACCCACCAAAACAACCAAGCTGTATTTGAGACAAAGATGCTTTCACACAGAGCCTCTAAGTCGAAAAAATAGGGAACAGATCCAGCTCGCTGCATGGAAAGGCCACCAAAAGCTGTGGGAAAAGACGACGACCCAGGAACACTCAGAATTAGAGATTCTTCAAAAAAAATGAGTTCAGTTGGTTTGTGATACACACACACAGCCATGAATCACTCCATTTGCATTCCCTTCTTTTTGCCACTCCTTTATCTAATCAACCTCATTCCAACACTTTCTGGTTTGCAAGCCCTGGATAACCTCCACTCATTGATTTCAGACTCTGGGTTATCCTGCTCATTAATGTGCTCAGCCCAAAGATTAACAAAGTCAACTTGAACCAGCTTGGAAAAACAACACAAGGGTGAGCGTGGCCACAGGATCACGTACCCTTTCATCCTGGGATCTGCAGCACCTCACAATCCAGGTGACACCTCAACAGAAGCTGGGAAGAAACGCTCCTTGCTGGAAGAGTTTTTCAAGGATTTATGATTTGCCCTTTCTGACTTTGCTTTCAGTTTTCTGTGTTCCCACTCGCAGGGGTTATTTTTATTTTTAATGGCTGCCTAAGTGCTCTCCATTAACAGGATTTTAGGAACTTCCTTCCCCAAAAGTGTTGTGTGTGCGATAATCAGAGGATGGGTCGTTGGGACACTGCTCCTTCTGGCAGCTTCAGAGCTGCTGTCACCTCCTCAGAACATCTCTGAGGACAACAGCCTCCTCCCCCTCCTCATCCTACCTGGCACTGGTGTTCCATGGAATTTGGGGTCCATATCCATATTCAGTCATGGGCCTCGACCAAATTTGGAGAATCACAGAATCACTGAGGTTGGAAAAGACCTCCCAGACCATCGAGTCCCATCTGTGACCGATTCCCACCTTGTCACCCAGCCCAGAGCACTGAGTGCCATGGCCAGTCGTTCCTTGGTGACCACTGCCCTGGAGAGCCTGTCCAGTGCCCGACCACTCTCTAGGGGAAGAACCTTTTCCTAATATCCACCTTAAACCTGCCCTGACACAGCTCCAGCCGTTCCCTCGGGTCCTGTCACTGGTCACCGGAGAGAAGAGCTCAGTATCTGCCCCTCTGTTTCCCCTTGGGAATGAACTCCTCAATGTCCCTCAGTGCTTTGGGAATACAACCACCAACAGGTCCCACAACACTGTTGCTTCATGTGCTCCTGGAACAACCAGATTCACTCGGATGTCAATGGGACAAAGGCCTATGGCAACAACAGAAGGATTAAAATGAATTATTTTGCTGTGTAGAGCCTTTGCTCCCAGCAAAGGGTCAGAACATCTTGCACCGCTCTAAATTTCTTCAGAGAACATATTTCATTTTTTATCCATGAAATGCTTTGCACAACACGGAACTCCACTGGCAACAGAGAGAGAGAAAGAAGGAATTTTGCACTCAGCAAAAATCAGGCCCAGCCTGAGGCATTAGAACTCGTTCTGGAGATGGGGAGCAGGAGGACAGACAGCCAAGTTATCCCTCTAATTGATCATAAAGTGTCCTGGCTTGTTTAAGTGTTTGATGCCTGAGGAGAGAGGAGGAGGAGGAGGAACAGTTTTACTGGCATTGCAACCTCAGACTATAAGCTTCTTGAAGTGCTCATCTTAGGGAAAAAAATAACCAATCCAAAAGCATAAAGCAGAAATTGCACATTCACAGAATCATGGAATGGTTTGGGTTGGAAGGGACCTTAAAGCTCATCTTGTTCCACCCCCTGCCATGGGCAGGGACACCTTCCACTATCCCAGGTTGCTCCAAGCCCCATCCAACCTGGCCTTGGACACTTCCAGGGATAGGGCAGCCACAGCTTCTCTGGGCAACCTGTGCCAGGGCCTCCCCACCCTCACAGGAAGAATTCCTTCCTAATATCCAATCTAAACCTACTCTCTTCTAGTTTGAAGTCATTCCCCCTTATCCTGTCACTCCATGTTCCTCCTGCAGAAAGTCCCTCTCTGTCTTTCTTGTGAGCTCCCTTCCAGTACTGGAAGGTAATTTTTGCAATTCTTTCCAAAAAGACCAATCCACATGTGACAATCCCACCGGAGCCTCTTCTCAAAGGTTTAAGAAGCAACTCTTGTCCCTGAGTCCACCAGTTTAACATCTTTGTTAAATTCTGACCCTCTTCATCCCCAGCAATGCCAGGAAATCCTCTGGCTTCTCCATGTTATCAGCCTTAGACTCTGCTATTGTTTAGAGACAGATTAAACCTTCCTGCTTTCAATGAATGGAAAGGGAATTTGTTTCCATGTTCCTGGCTATTTGCTGTTTGAGTTTTCTCTCACCCCTTCCATTCTGTAGGTCATGGTTTGTTCCTTCCTCCAGCCTCTACCCCAGGGAGCTCCTACCCTGACAGACCAACCGGCATCTACCCGTAATTACTGACATCCTCAGCTCTGCCTTTGGCAAAGCTCCTTGCTGGTTACACAATCTCTCTGGAGGAGTTTTCCAACCTCTTTGGACTAGTTTTCCAACCTCTGTGGAGCAGTTTTCCAGCCTCCCCAGCTCATTAATGAGTGCGGAGCAGGGCCACGTGGGCTCTTGAAGTGGCAGGAATGTTAACGGGCAGCTGCAGCCTGAGCCACCCCTGTGACGCCTGGAAAGGCTGGACTTGCCAAAAGCTGGGATCCAGCAATTAGGGAAAGCCCAGAGACTATAAATAGCCCCAGAGGTGAGTGCTATGGCACCACTGTGCATCCTGCTTCCCAGGAAGCACGGAGCAATCACAGGCGTTAAACAAACTTGGGAGCTGTTTAATCCCAAACCTGCCCCTCCGGAGAAAGGCATGGAGGGATCTGGAGAAAAGGTGAGATGGCTTGAACCACTGCACTGCCATGAGGAAGTTGGGAGCCTGTCAAAAAAGGTTACGTGGGACACAGTGGCACAGCCCAGAGCCAGGTCACACCACGAGTGTGATGGAGGCTCCTGGAGAAACATAAGTGCTGGGGGAGGGATGTGTTTTACCCCAAGGGAGAAGGTGGAATTATGCTTTCATTTTGTTCAAAAGCTTTTCCTAAACTTGTGTAGAATTCTCCACAGACATCCACACACCCGCAGTGCTGGAGGAAGTGGTCACGTTGACATGGTTGTCAACCACGAGAACTGAAGTTCCATCACAGGGGGTGGAATGAGATGGGCTTTAAGGTTCTTTCCAACCCAAACCAGTCTGGGATTTCATGATTCTAGGATTAAGAGAACTTGGACAGCTGCCTTCATTAACACAGGGGTTTTGGGGTTAGTTGGTAAGTACTCCCATTAATTCCACTCTCCCCTGAGAGGAGACACTGTGTGTAGGTGCTGACCAAAGATTTTTGGGGAGATTTTAAAGCTTTCTGCTCAGAACTAACTCCTCATTCGACCCAAACATTCCAAGAGCTTCTTTCCACCAGCCCTGCACAAATGAAGCCAGGAAAAAGCTCTGCTTGCTGTCCCTCTGCCCGGTCCTACAGTCACCAGTGCCTGTGTTACAGGGCAAGGCTGAGGCACTTCCAGCAGTAGATTCCCTATGATCTGCTTCTGGAAAGAACAGAATCATGGAATGGTTTGGGTTGGAAGGTATGTTAAAGATTATCTCGCTCCAACCCCCTGCTATGGGCAGGGACACCTTCCACTATCCCAGGTTGCTTCAAGCCCCGTCCAACCTGGTCTGGAACACTTCCAGGGATGGGGCAGCCACAGCTTCTCTGGGCAACCTGTGCCAGGGCCTCACCACCCTCCTACAGAACCATTTCTTTCCAATATCCCATCTAACCCTGTATTCCTTCAGCTTAAGGCCAATCCCCCATTTCCTGTCACTCCACGCCCTTTGAAAAATCCCTCTCCTTAGCAGACTTAAACCAAAAAAAAAAAAGGAAAGAGGTGCACCAAAGACTATTTTTAAATTACCAAGACTCATGTAAGGAGCCTGTTTTGGAGAACCAAGAGGCATCTACAGCTCCCTTGTGTCACAGAGGGAAACAGGGGACCTGTATCCCCAAAACACATCATGAACACTGTAAATTCCATCTCTGGGCTCACAGATGGTTTCATGGAGTGAGATGGATCCAATGTTGGTGAGCACAGCCACTACTCCTACCCAGCACCTCTTGGGTAGTAGCACTAAGAGCCCAAGCTCTCCCACACAAAGCCCTGCCCTGTGACTCCATGAGTGCCAAGGGAAAGAGCAACCAGCAGGCTCAGCCTTGGGCGCAGCGATCCCGGTCATGGTCACGGTGACTGTTCGTGACTCATACCTTGAGCTGCCAACCAGCTGATGTCACTTTCATTGACATCATCTCCATCACATGGCTCTGGACAGCAAGATCTGCCCCATCACCACCCCAAGGAGAGCACAATCCAACAGTCAATGTGGTAATTAAGGTGCACAAATCGTGGTTGTAAGTGAAGATTGTAATTAAATGTAGCATGTAATTAAATGGATTCCTATAACTGCTCTGGCACTGCTACTGCACCAAAGATACCTTCAAACTGTTCTGGAACTGTGACTTCCTCTTGGAAATGAGAGTCAGGGTTAAAAAACAGCTTTCCTTCTAGTGATGCAAATAAAACTTCCAGGTCAGATTTTCAAGACTAAATTGTGAAACCACACAATCCCATGTGGCACCTCATTCCTGGCGTTCTTAGCCTTGTTCTTCATTAGAACAAACTCTTCCTCGTGCTCATCATGTTTCACACCTTCCTCCAGTGCAGAGAAACAACATAGACATCAGGCAGAAGGACAAGCTCCAATATGTCTTGGGAAACAGCTTCCCTGCACCCCTTTTGCTCCAACATTTGTGTGTCCACGTGTTCCTCGACATGCTGTTGGAAGACTCCACCTGCCAGTCTTCCCAAGAAACTGCTGACCAGTTTTCCTACATGTCACAGAATCATGGAATGGTTTGGTTTGGGGAGGACCTTGAAGATCATCCCATGCCATGGGCAGACACCTTCCACTAGACCAGGCTCCGAGCCCTGTTCAAAATGTCCCTGAGCAAGAAATTTGACACTTTTCCATGATTCTGAACTAAAAGACATGAAATTAGAACGTCCCACCAGACAGGTTCCACATTCAGCTGGGATAGCTATACAATGCTTCACAAATAAATACTCCATATACACAGGCACTTAGACAATTGCCAGAGAAACAAAATAGGAATCATGTTCCTGGACTTTCAGTCTATCTGGTTCCATTTTCTCTTTCACACAGGACAGAAACAGGACTTCCAGAATAAATGGGCAGTCAGAGATAATAAACCTGACTCCACACTGCGATTCCACTGAGCACAGACTCATTTCGAGGCACACAGTCCCTTCACCTTTTCTTTTTGGAGTTGCACTTAATAAATCTCCAGACACTTTTGCTTCCCATAGACTCCCAGACCTGGTTCTTGTCACAGACATTTGTCAAGGACTCAAAGGGAGTCACCACAATCTGCAGGAATCCCTCAGCCTCCCAAAACCTTCTCCAGCCTCCCAAAACCTCCTCCAGGCTCAAGGGAAGAGGGATGAGCCGACCATCTCCATACCCACATTCCAGTGGACAGACACCCTCCTCTCAGAGTCTCGTTATGCACACTCAGCTCTCACTGATGTTTTAGCTCCACTTAGTGGCCACAAGGCTCAAGTAACTACTTTACTCAGGAGTTTCAAACAAGGATCTTCACTGGTATCAGTCCAACATCACCTCAAACTCCAAATCCCAATCCCAGCAGACACTTACCTTGGTAGCAGTGGGGACCGGGGCTTTGGTTTGTCCTTATCCTTGTCCCGCTCCCGGTCCCTGTCCCGGTCTCGGTCTCTGTCCCGGTCCCTGTGCTGTCTGTCCTTCTCATCCCTCTTCACTCGCTCTCTCTCCCGTTCCCACTCTTCTTTCCGCCGCTGCCGCTCCTTGTCACGCTCCCGCTCCCGTTCCCGCTCTCGTTCCCGCTGGCGCCGCTCCCGTTCCCGCTCTCGCTCCCTCTCCCGCTCCCTCTCCCGTTGTCTGTTCTCTCTTTCCCTTTCCCGTTCTCGCTCTCTTTCCTTTAAAGAAACAAGAGAGAAATCATCATGATGCTGTGGAAACATCTCCCAACAAAGCAGGCAGTAAATCTGGACTGCAAGGAACTACATCCACCCTCCTATGTCAGAGCAAAAGACTGGGATGAATAATCTGGAGATCAATAATCTGGATACAAAGAATCTGGAGATCAATAATCTGGAGCTTGCTGAGCAGGCAGAACCTGGACATAAACACAACACCACATCATATCCATCACAGTTGGCATTTTCAAAGGCAACGGTCAAATTAATTTGGTTTATTAAGCTTATTAAATAAATGTATTGATGTTTACAAGTCTTTTATTGCTAATCATTTTTATAACAAGCTAATTAACTTTACAAACAAGCACTATGAAAATAATTGGTGGTGCATCATGTGTGACCACAGTGAGAACCAGTCCCTGTTTCTGCAAAAGAACAAGGTTTTATTGCAAAAGGAAAATCAGTTTTTAAATGATTTGATGAAAACCACTGACAAATTACCCACTGGGCAGGACTGATTATTTTGGCCCCTACTCTAGAGGCACAAAGTCTGCATGAGGGCAAAACAAAGAGGACAGAAAGGGGTTCAAGAGTCTTGTTTTCATTGAGTTCTACTCCTGGTGGAACATCAACCAACAGCACCTGGAATTTTAGCACCTGGTTGGTGCTTCGTTGACTCAATCCCCAACATGCAGCTCCACCAGCAGTGAACAGTCATGCCAGGGCCTCCGTGGGTACACAGAGCACACCTGCCCAAATCTAATCCTTTCCATCATTCCCAAGAATTAACAAGCAAACTGTTCCTCAGCCAGGTTATTTCCTGGAAACTCCCTCCCTCTCGAAAATGTCCAAGAATGACTGCAAGCACTGACAACTGCCTGGTGCACTGAGGGGCAGCCAGTGTGCATGAGGAAGAACCACCTTCTCATCTCAGACATGGAATTGCTAAGGTTGTAAAAGACCTTTAAGATCATCAAGTCCAACCATCAATCCAGCACCATGGTCACCACTAACCATGGCCCCAAATGCCACATCCACACGGCTTCTGAACACTTCCAGGGATGGGGACACCACCACCGCCCTGGGCAGTCTGTGCCAGGGTGGACAACCTTTTCCATGAAAAAAATTTTCCCTGTTATCTAATCTAACCCTCCACTGGTGCAACCTGAGGCCATTTCCTCTCATCCTGTCCTTTGTTCCCTGGTAGCAAAACCCGACGCCCACCTGGCTCCACCCTCCTGTCAGAGAGTGAGAAGGTCCCCCCGAGCCTCCTCTTCTCTGGGCTGAGCCCCCCCAGCTTCTCCTGGTGCTCCAGACGCCTCCCCAGCTCTGCTGCCCTTCATTGAGCTCCAGGCTCTCAATGTTTGTCTTGTCCTGAGGGGTCAAAACTGATCCCAGAATTCCAGGTGTGGCCTCACCAGTGCCCAGCACAGAGGGACAATCACCGCCCTAGTCCTGTAGCCACACTGTGGCTGGTACAGCCCAGATGCCATTAGCCTTCTGGGCCACCTGGGTTCATGTTTAGCTGCTGTCAACCAGCACCTCCAGGTCCTTTTCCACCAGGCAACTTTCCAGCCACTCATTCCCAAGCCTGGAGCGTTGTTTTTGCCTTCATGATGCTGGAACAGAACATCCTCCCATCCCTTCCCTTACAGTGTGCTCTGTGCTGTAATTAAGTCAAGATTTAACTACTTGCAAGATTAAGCATCCTTAAAAGTCCTGTTTCAAGCACTGCACTGGAAATATGACAAGGAGCAGAAGAACCTGGAAGAGAGTTGGAAGGAAAAGCGTGGGAAGGGGAGTTACCTTACTTACTCGGTAGTTACGGTATGGATCTGGGTCTGTGTACTGAACCCTGAAATTCTCATACTGCCCACCACGCCAGAACCGTTCTATTTCATAGTCATAATAGGGATCTGAATAGGGATCAAGCCTACAATGAAAAACAGGGAATGTTAGAGAGGGAAATGTCACCTTGTCACCATAAACACTACGAATTCTAGGTCAGGTCTTAGTCACTGTGACAAGAAAAAACACGTTCAATGGAGCACAACCATACAGAGGTTTATTTTCTAGACATCCCAACCAGACAGTCTTTTTTAAGTGAAGCTTATCAGAGAAAAGCACAAACCTTTCTTGATAAACACCAAAAAAAGAACCAAATTCAGCCTTCAAATCAATGTGGGAAAAACACAGAAACTGCTTTTTATAGCCACTTCCAACGTCTGCAAAGGGAACAGGACGTGTTTTGCCTCATTGATTGAGAGCTGGGTTTTCTGTCCATGCACCTACAGCTAATCCCAAACACCCTCAGGAGCGGAAGGTATGATCTCCTAATTCCCTGCCACCGGGGTGATAGGTGTATCCCAGTGCCACCAGTACAGGACATGAGCTGTGCTGAGCTTTCCACCAGGAGAAGTGGAGTTTCAGGGCAGGGCAGCAACACTGCCCCTACATCTGGAATTACTCCATGGAATGAAGGCAACCACTTCTCCAGTAGGAATCAGGTGCTGGCCCTCCAGCAAACCAGTGGATGGTGAGCATGTGGCACACGCTGCTCAACCGCCAAATTTATAACTTTCATGGAGGAAAAGGATTTAAAACCCACCCTCCTTAAATCTGTTTCCTCCAGTTGATTTTTACTAACATTATTTGATGTTTTTAATTCCCAAACTCAACAACATCCAACCACCTGGAGTGTAAATATCACTAAAGATGGGCGAGTGGGTACAGGGAACAAGAAACTTCCAGGGCCACAGAGGAGTTAGTGGCAGAGCTAAGACTATAAAGCAAGTGCTCCCAAATTCCAGATTATCCATAACAAGACTGATTTATAAGTAAAAGGAAAAAAAGGTTCTTTTTTGCATTTAAAAATGTGCCAAATAACCTAAAGCAGGCTAAGATGTAAGTGCTGCCCTGTGAGTCAAGAGGTACTGGTAATTTCTTTCAGTGCTTTAAAGTGGTTTAAAATTTTTATTTTTGACTGAAGCAAAAAGCCAAGGGAAAGACAACCAGAGAATCTTGACTATGGATGCTTAACTCAGCAACAGACTCCTGATGCCAACCAGAAAACGGTCTGGGTTCAGTGACATCAGGTGTTCAAAGAGATACAAAAAATCTCAAGCCACGCCAAGAAGGAAACCCTACTTTTTAACACGGCCTCAAGCCCAAATTTCCCCTCCTATAATATTTGTGGAGTTTATTAATTTAAAAAGGATCACTGCTGTGTGTTTAGGTAATTCAATGCTTAAATCCTTTGAAAATAACTGGTATCACCCCAAAAATAATCCAATCCATCCATTCAGTCAACAACCTGCCCAGCACAGCTGG
This sequence comes from Pipra filicauda, assembly GCF_003945595.2. Lineage (NCBI taxonomy): Eukaryota > Metazoa > Chordata > Aves > Passeriformes > Pipridae > Pipra > Pipra filicauda. The sequence goes on along the minus strand of NW_024104378.1, from coordinate 405,330 downwards.
GACAGGGCTCTGTGGCCTCGGAAGTTTTAACAAGTGCAATGGAAAAAGGAAAAGGAATTTTTTCTTACAGTTGCAACAGTACTGGAATCAGAGACCTGCTTACCCATAGTTAATGTTTTCTTTGATGTCCACCTCCCTATAGTTATTCAAAAAAGAAAAAGGGATTCATGAACTATTTAGACAACTCCATATGTCACAAGACATTCCTGAAAGCATTTATCCATATCCCAGTTGAGTATTTCTCCACATCCCAGCTGCACCTCCAGTGCTTAGTTTGCTGCAAGATGTCAAACTGTGCAATAAATTGTGTGTCTGAGAAAAATCACAATTTTCTAGAGTTTGCAGCAGCAGCAGCTTCATAACTTTTGCCTTTACAACAATGAAGGTATTTTGATGCCACAGTCTGCTTATACATCCTTGAATTTTCACGAATTCCAGTTGTTTGATGACTTATGTTTAACACTGGCTACATGCAATGTATTTTTTTTGACTATACGAAACCCAGTCCTGTGCTTAAAACAACAATTCCTACATCAGTGAGGCCCAGATGCTGATGGTGGTTTTCACAGACAGTCATAAAAATAAAGATGATTTATGAACAACCCCCAGAGCACTGGGGATAAACCCCAGGTGCCACTCAAAGCCTTCTCAGAGGAGCAGAAAACCAAGAGCTATTTCAACCCAGGAAAATATTAATTTTTAAAATTATTTTGTTTCAGGCTGTAGAATTTAGGCTTCAATTTAGGCTGCTTGTTTCGGCCTGGTAACAGCGTTGTTTTCTGATCAATGTCTTAGCGTCCAGTTTATCTGGAACCAGTTAAGTTGTTTGTTAAGACCAGTTGCACCAGTGGCCTTCAGAGAAACCCCCAGCTGGATCCAACCACTGCTTGCAGCCCTTGGACACTGAACACGCTCCAACTTTGCAGCCTCAGCTTTAATATCTTAAAATTCTCATGGTTGGGACAAGAGAAAAATGAGGAAAACCAGCCAGAAGAATGCACTGGTGTGAGGTAGGCAGAGCACAACTGGACAGCGTCCATGAGGAAGCAGAATGCCAAGAGATTGAAGGCAGGAAGGCTTAAAGACCACTGGGGAGGGAAGGTGGGGTTGAACTGGAGCGAGCGGAGGCAGCTCACGTTTTTAACCTCTGTCCATCCTGCTTTATGGAAGCTACTCCCAGTTTTTGAGGTCAGCATTCCTCCAACTTGGAGGAACAAGTTAACCAAACACTGCCTTACTCCATTGCATTTCCCACCCATCTATTCCGTGAAGCAAACCCAAGACTGAGCCTTACGCGGGATCTCGGACGTCTCTGGTGATGCGATAATTCCAGTCGCGGAAAAACTCGTTTTCCTTGTCAAACTCCCGCTCGTCTTCTCCAATAGTCACAGTGAATCTCTTCTCCTCAAAGTCAGGTTCCTGTTCCTTTCTCATAGTTGCTTTTTTTAATACCTGTCATAACACAAAAACAGTGTAAAGAGAGAATTGCAACATTAAAAATCCTTCACCTGGGAGAATCCCTTCAACTAAAGCACCTTCTTCTCCCTAAGCCTCAGAAAGTGCAGGACACTGGACTTTTCTTGATGTAGAAAGTGTAATTCACTATTCCATCAGCTCAGAACAGCAGGAAATAGAAGTTTCACCCCTGCTGAGTCCATTTCTGCAGTGATCAGACACACAGAGAAACAGATACCCAAGTGAGGGAAACTGAATAAGCTTAAAGCTTTACTTTGTCAAGGGCTTGACTTCAAGGCCACAAATTCCCTATATTCTTTAAATACAAAAACCCCCAAACCTGGATATCAGTTCCTCCTGGTTGTCTAACAAGTATGATATACAACAAAACATAATTAAGAGATTAAAAGGCAAAAGGAGAAAGGAGAAGGGAAAGAGGAAGACACTCATCCTCCCAAAAGAACTCTTCCAGCACCCTGTTCCCAAACAGGCCAGTGGATTTTGGAGGCAGTCAGCAGCTCCCTGAGGAAAACATTTACCTCTTTAGCGTGCCGGAGTCCTCTCTCCCAGGCACTTTCTGTTGGAGGGTCTGGAGGAGGTGGAGGTAAGATTTCATCAACCACTGGCCCTCCCTGTCAGAAAAGTGAGGAGAGGAAGGACACAGAACTTGAGTTAGTTTTAAGTAGCAAACTTAAGCTTTGTAAAGTTACCTCAGAGTATCTCTAGATACTCCAGAGATTCCTCAGCAGGACATAGCTGGGAAACATATGGAAAATTATTCCTCTCTATAAGCAACTCCAAGACCACCTTTTAAAGATCACATATCCAATTATGGATTGAATTTTGCTTAAGTATTAGCTCAAAAAAAATCTTCACTTCTCTTAGAGCAAGAGAAAAGTCACAGAATCATGGAATGGTTTGGGTTGGAAGGAACCTTAAAGCTCATCTTGTTCCACCCTTCACCATGGAAGAGACACCTTCTACTAGATTAGGTTGCTCCAAGCCCCGTCCAACCCAGCCTTGAACAGCTCCAGGGATGGGGCAGGTGGTACAGAAGCCATAAATCCATTAAAAGAAGTACATACCCAAGGGTTGGCTGGCATCAGAGGGTGAGGGCCGATGGGAGGGGCTCCGTTGGGGGAGAAGGGCTCAGGCTTGGAGATCAAGGAGTAGTTTCCTTTGTCATTCACCCCGGGGTGAATAAAGCGACAGTTCATGCCCCAGGTACAGTGACCTGTGGGAACATAATGCTGTTAGATCCCTGTTTTCTGTCAGCCAGCATCTGTTCAGCCCCACAGCCATTAAAAAACCCACCAACCATTTAAAATCCATCAAGGAACAGTGTTGTTTGAGAGATCTGACTTTTCTTCTCTCCAACTTTGTCAAGATTTACCTGTTTTCACACACGTGGAAAAACACTCATCACTCCCCACCTTCCCAGAGAGGACAAATAAATCCAGACACAGACGGATGAATGCACAAGAGCCTTATTATGGTGGGGAGAAGGGAGGGATGGATGGACATACACCATTAATTAAATGCAGAAATGAGCTTATGAGCTCCTCGAGTCTTGTTAACGGCAAACACTTCCAATTAGGAGCTTTACCTGATACAGAAAACCCTAGGGCAAAGAAAGCACCAGAGTGCATCCCAAATAAACAGCTCTCTGGAGAGGCAGGCAGTGGAATCATGGAATGGTTTGGGCTGGAAGGGATCTTAAAGGGATATCATTCCCACCCCCTGCCATGGGCAGGGACACCTCCCACAAGCCCTGTCCAACCTGGCCTGGGACACTTCAGGGATGGGGTAGCCACAGCTTCTCTGGGCAACCTGTGCCAGGGCCTCCCCAACCTCACAGGGAAGAATTCCTTCCCAATATCCCACTGCCCTCTGGCAGTGCCTGAGACTGAAGTGTAGGGGCTGAGACACTTTACCTGCCACGGGGCTCTGCCACCTATGTCAAGGTGGCCACGCATGAAGCTCTACAAGCTACTCGTGCCACAGCCACAGCACAGACAAAATTCCCAATGCCTTCCCATCCCCACGTGAGCAGCACCTGCCCTTCCAGTGACAGCCCTGCCTTGAGGGGTGAGCAGGAGCAACATTCCCTGACCCAATGCCAAATCAAAGCACAACAACTGGGGCAGATCCTGCAGCCTGAACTTTGACCCTGGCAAATATTCCAGGCTCCATGAGGTGTGTGTCACGTTAAAGCATCACGAACAAACAGCTCTCCCTGCCCAGGGACTTCCCAGTTCCACCAGCAGCACCAACACGCCTGTGTCTCGGCACAGGCACCACTTTTGCCACCGGAGGACATCCAGGAAGCCAATGTGGGATATCTGATGGCCACGGCTCTGGAAACCCCCACATTGCACAGGCCGCTGACGCAAGGAACGGAGACTCCACCCGGGGCTCCACCCTTCTTTTCATTTCAGATTTTCATGAATTGTCTCAAGGGAGATTGTAAATAAAAGCAAATAGATGAGCAAACACTGAGATAATCTGAAGGAAGTGAGAGGTATAATCAGTTTAAATAAGAAAAGTTTCATAAAACCTCATGTCTATACTAAAAAAAAGGCAGGATAGTCTAAGACAGCTGCCACACAGTTGCACAAACTTTAGGGAATGTCCTGTTAAAAGAAATTACAAAAAAATAGGATCATGTAATGGTTTGGTTTGGAAAGACCTTAAAGCCCACCTCGTTCCTTCCCCCTACCATGGGCAGGGACACCTTCCACTAGACAAGGATGCTCCAAGCCCCGTCCAATCTGGCCTTGCGCACTTCCAGGGATGGGGCAGCCACCACCTTTGTTCTATTCCAAAAACACCAGCAAGTTTTCCTTTATTTGCTTCTTCCAGGCTCACCACACTCCGGGCAAAGCCCTTTTTGCATAGTGGTGGCTCTGTGTAAATTCAGTACTGGCCACCAAGGAACAGGAAGGTGACACTGAGGATGCCTGGGGCAGAATTTATCACATAAGAGCAGCTTAATTGGTGAACAAAACCCAAACAAGACAAATTCCAGCCCCTTTGGTTCTCTCCCACCACCAGTGTCATTACCTTTCATGAAGAACCGGCAGGTGGGACGTGGCCTCACTTTTCTGTCATTGGGGTCTTTAACTTCTCCTTCCTCCAAGTCATCGTCCTGGAACAGACAGACAAGCTGACATTTCACGTGGTGCATTTTCTGCAGCGACTTGACATTTCACAATATGGTCAAATATCAGTCACTGAAAACACACCCTGGAGCAAAGATACAAGAGAAAAACAATACAAAGTTACAACAAATCCCCCGAAGCACCTTCAGGACCTGATGCTAAAACAGGGAAATGCAACACTTTTGGTGTTTCAAAGGTAACACAAGAGAATCGCAGGATAATCCAGGCTGGAAAAGATCTGCGGGATCATTGAGTCCAACCTGTGACTGATCCCCACCTTGTCACCCAGCCCAGAGCACTGAGTGCCACGTCCAGTCCTTCCTTAGACACCTCCAGGGATGGGGACTCCACCACCTCCCTGGGCAGCCCCTTCCAATGCCTGACCACCCCTTCCATGAAGAAATTCTTCCTGATGTCCAACCTGAACCTCCCCTGGCACAGCTTGAGGCTGTTTCCCCTTGTCTTGTCACTGGCTGTCTGGAGCAGAGGCCTTCAGGCCTCCTGAGGCTGCACCACAGATCAAGATTTTAAGCTGCATCATCTTATCTGATATATTAAAGGCTCAAAATCACATGTGGATCAAGATCTTCCACCTCAGCTGGCCAAGCCTTGCTGGGTGCTTTGAGCTGACAGCAAATCCACCGCAGTTAGAGGAAGCTTCTTACTTTTTTGGGTGAAATAAGCTAAATTTTGTCACCTTTCCTTCTCAGAATCCTTCAGAGCCTTTAAACTGAAGTGTCCCCACTCAGCACACCTGCCATCCCTGTTTAGCTCACACCAATTCCTTCTGGTCATTGATTTTAAGTACAGAGGAGTATTCCTTCATTTAGGCAGTAACTCAGTTCAGACATCCATCTATACCCCAAATTCTGAAGGATAACTGCTGTTACAATAAATTAATTATAAAATTAAGATGCTTCCCCATAACACTGAGTGACAATCCCAGAATCATGGAATGGTTTGAGATGAAGGGACCTTAAAGCTCATCTCATTCCACCCCTTGCCATGGGCAGGGACACCTTTCACTAGACCAGGTTGCTCCAAGCCCTGTCCAACCTGGCCTTGGACACTTTAGGGATGGGGTAGCCACAGCTTCTCTGGGCAACCTGTGCCAGGGCCTCCCCACCCTCACAGGGAAGGATTCCTTCCTAAAATCTAATATAAATCTCTCTTCTTTCAGCTAAAGCCATTCCCTCTTGTTCTATCACTCCATACCCTTGTTCAAAGTCCCTCTCCAGTGTCAATTTTGCACACAAGCTTTTCAGGATAAGTCACACATATTTTTCCAGTCCTCTCCAGCACATACTTGACACCTTCCCTTCCACTCCTCAGCTCCACACAGGAGTTGTGAACCAGCTCAAACAAAACTCTGCGTCATCCCCAGGCACAGCAGCCCCAAGAAGAAATTCTGGGAGCTGGAGGTTGCTCCAAGATTGAGAACCGCAGGGAATGAGTGTGAAATAACAAAACACCTCTAGAAGTTACTGGAACTTTAAAGCACCGGCCTTTGCCTTTGTTCTCCAAGGAAAAAAACAACCTTTCCTGGCTTTATTAGGCTGCACCTGGAAAGCCAAAAGGAGCTGGTGATGCAGAAGGTAAAGGTATAAATGACCTGAGAGCTGTCAGAAATTATCAGGAAAGGAAATCACGTTTTTAGGATAAAAGACACCCAGATCTTCCCTCCCACTGCTTCCATTTCTCTGTTTCCAGCACTTGAAACACATCTGGAGAGGGAGAATCTGGATGGGCCTTGCCTGTGCCTGGCAATCACAGTGACAGCAGTTTTCTGTGTGGAAGAGATGAGGAAAATTCCCTACTTTGATAAATTTAGCAGCTGGAAAGGAGGAAAAACCCATCACCTGGCTGTAGATAAACGAAGGATTGACAGAGAGGCGGGTTAACAGCTTCTCCTGCTGCATTCCTGAGGGCCAAACAGGGAGAGCTCTCCTGAACAGCAATGGATTTAAAAGCCCACACTTATATTCCAATTAAAATTTGCATTAATATTCCCCTCCCTCCACACCAGGAGTCTGAAAGCAGAGTAAAATGCAGAGATCCCCAAAGCTGGCCATGGCATTCAGTGATCCATGAATGGAATAACCAGCTCCACTCTGCTGCTTTCAAAAGAACTGTGTGAAGTCTTGAACAAAAGGGGAAGTATTTATTTCTGTGAGGTCTCCTTGGAATCAGGCAGCTGGGAATGCTGTTATGAGTTAATGTATGAAAACCAGGGTACAGATTCATCTTGTGCTTTGTAAGGACGGCGCTCCCAGGAATGCCCTGGACTCTAAAGGACAGCATTCATATTTTAATCAAGGAGCAACCACGGACTCAGGACTCCAGAAATTTTTTTTTACCCCACAACGCACTGAAATTCCTTCTAACTCAATCAGAAACACAAAAAAACCTTTGGAAAGCACATGTGTAACAAAATCGCCTGCCAGAATGGGCACGATGAAGGAAAATTCCAACATTTTTTAAAGCAACTAAACTTGTCAAAGCACCATTAAGAGTAAAAAATACCCCAAATACGATTCTGCAATAAAGAGGGAGAAGGGTCTCTCCAGTGAGGCTCCATGAGCTTCCCAAGCATGTGGCCAGGTCGGATGCACAGGAATGGGGTCTGAAGGACACACCATCTACTCTCTTCAGTTGAGAAGCCCCACCAGTGACCCCACCTAACTCCAGTGCTTTCCTGCCCGTATCCAGGATATTCCCACAACTTAGTCCAGCTGTGCAGGTCCAATTTTGGAATGGAGAGCCAGCCAGGTGCTCTGGACCAGCAACTTCCTTTTGCACTCTCACTATTCAGACTGAATTTCAGACCAGGAGCCCACAGGAGGGTTTTTACTGCTGGAATCACTTTGTGCTGTTTTCATCTGCCTGCAAGAGGGAAATTGGTATTAAGCTGCATTTAAACAACTGCTGCACTGCAGAGTTTCCCACCTGAAGACAAACATGGATAAAGATGGTATTTTCCCTAATTTCCACGGCAATTAAACCCCATTTTTGATTTTTTTGAATAGCTGTATTTGTTCAGGGCTGTGAAACAGGGCTGCACATCCCTGAACACATTCCTGAACCATGTGTTGTTTTCCAGAAAGCCCAGCACCTTCTATTCCTCTTCCACACATCCAGATGCTGCTAGATCCTAACAAACAGCTCAGGGGTCTCCAACACACACCTGAAGATCTGAGCACCACAGCTACTCCACAGCATCAAATCTAAACTGATGAGGCAGCTCATGGACACCTAATCCCTGGCTCAGGGAGTTGCTGGCAGCATCATTCCCAAGTCCTCTGGGAGCTGAGGTGGAACAGTTTCTTAAAGCACTGGAGCCCTTTCATATCCAAAGGTAACAAAGCTCTTTTGGGATGTCTCCGACAATAATTGGCACAAAGCTTTGGGACAGCACACGGACCAGGGCTCGGTCCATGGAGTGGTCTTACCTCCAGGGAAAAGGGTGTTCCTGGCACACCTGGGACACAGCTAACATGGATATTCTTGTCACAGGAGGAAGGAACTGCTATCTGGGAGCCACATAGCTCTGGAACACGAGCACAGGTCTCTCCCTGCAGGACTCTGCCCACTTCCTACTTACATCAATTTCTCCATCATCAATTTCTCCATCATCTTCTTCTTTTTTCTTCTCCTTGAGGGAATCCTGGCCATCCTTTTCATCGTCACTTTTGCCACTGGATTTTTTCTCATCTTCAGCTGCATCATCTCCTTTCTCCTCTTCCTCATCATCCTCCCCAGCAGCTTTCTCCCCATCCTCCTCCGCAGCAGTGGCAGTGGGTTCCTCGGGCACTTCCTCATCATAGTCCAGCTCATGCTCATCCAGCTCCCGGGTGACCGAGGACGCTTCATCTCCAAGGTCATTTGTCCTGTCTTCCTCCTCTCCTTTCCGGGGCCGGGGGCTCTTCGGCTCCACACTCTGTTCGTTGGTGTCGGATTCCTGAGACTTGGCCTCGCTCAACCGATCCTCCTCATCCGAATGGTTCTCCTCCTCTCTGCGGCTCAGTCCCCTGCCTGGATCCTCCTCCTCGCCCAGGACACTGCCTTGTCCCCCCTCTCCATCGAGTTCCCGGTCTGAGCCACTCTCCTTTAGGACTTCCTCATCGGAAAGCTGCTGGTCCTCTTCCACAGGAGAGCAGGGGTTTCGCTCAGGGCTGTCGGAAACGTCCATCAGTACCCGAAGGTCTGCAGGGGGAGAAAACAACTCTGGTTATGGGGAAAGACTGGGAAATCAAGGAAGGCTCACCCTGAAGGACTTGTACTCCCGTGTTTTACCTCCTAAAGAAGGAAAAGGTTGTTTGAATTCCTGAAAAGCCAGGTTGGATGGGGCCCTAGCACAGGTTGCCCAGAGAAGCTGTGGCTGGTCCCATCCCTAGAAGAGTTACAGGTCAGGTTGGATGGGCTTGGAGCAACCTGGGATAGTGGAAGGTGTCCTTGCCCATGGCAGGGGGTGGAAACAGATAAGCTTTAAGGTCCCTTTCGTTCTGTGATTCCATGAATTTATGAACATGGTTTCTCATAGCATCTTCATGAAGGAAACACAGTTTAAATTGCACAAAGAACTGAATCCAATACTATCCCAGCGTGGAGTGTGCTACCCTTCACATACAACCATGGAGTTTGGGGTTGGGATTTCACAGAATGGGACTGGAAGGGACCTTTAAGCTCATCTGGTTCCACCCCTTGCCATGGGCAGGGACATCTTCCACTAGACCAGTATCTAACTATGCTCTACTCAAGCCCTCGAAGCTGCACAGATATCAATCAACTGATAAACACAGGGATGATCTCAATATCAACAAGGCCCACAGAAGCAGAAAAGTCTCATTTTGAGCTTCCTACTGGCTCCTCTTGTTTCTCTGCAAACCTGAAATCGGTTCTTGCTCACAAGTTTTGATTTCCTGACAACTTCAAAGCCAAATTAAAGGCATCAGTTCCCTCCTGGTGCCAGAGGCTCGAGCAGTTCAACAGGACGTATTTGAAGCAAATTATACCCTTAGTGAGCACACAAAGCTTGATGTCGAGTTCATAAATCCTCAGACAATTGTTATTGGCTTCCAGAGCGAGTTTAGAGCAGAGATTTTAATTGCCCAAGTGCCTGAGAAGTTACTTTGTGTGAACACGAAGGTCAGCCCAGAGAGGCCACCAGAAATACCAAAGCTGTCAGGGGCACATGGAATCAGGAAATTTGTTCTCTGATTTCTTGCAAATAAGCAGCACCAAAACAAAAAAGCATTTAAGTGAAGCAAATGCCTTTTTGTGTTTGACATCAAGACCTTCAGAGGGATAGGGGGAAACAAATATGTTCTGCTCACTAGGTCAAGGATGAGGATAAAATATTCACCTCCACAGCAGTCATTAAAGCTCTTATAAAAACCCAGAGCATCCATCAGTTGCAATAATTTCCTATTAATTTCCATCAGCAGAAATGATAAGAAACACAATAAATGATGGCCTAAGAGAAAAGGGTTCACAAAATCCAGGCAGTGGGGTTTTTTGAGTTGTATTTCCCTGGATTCACAGCAAGTTTCCCTTTGACAACAGGATTTACAACCTCCCTGGTGCCTCTCTCTGCATTTAAATTTCCTCCATCACCTCTTATTCCAAATTATTTTAGGGAGAGCTCAGCCAGTCTCCAGAGGTTGTTGCTCCAAGTAGCAGGAAAAGATTCTCTAAAACCAACGAGCCAAATTCTGGCTTCAATCTGTACCTGCCCCAAAGCAAAGTCAAGATTTTTAAAGGTAAAATCAGCAGCAGGAAAAAAAGTGGGAATTCAAAGGAAAACTGCCTGACTAATGATGGAACGGGACAGCAAGTTTAATTCCAGTTTTAAGCGCATGTCCCAAGTGCTGCCTCAGAATAATCTGCAAATCACATCTTATTGCAAATCTTTGAAGTCCTGAAAGGGTTTTTTTGAGGAGTTTTTTTAATCTGCAGATCACAATTTACTCCAAATCTCTGTAACCCTGGAAAGTTTTTCTGAGGCGGTTTTTCAATCTGCAAGTCAAAATTTATCTCAAATTTCTGAAATCATGAAAGGTTTTTCTGAGGTGTTTTTTTAATCTGGAAATCAGAATTTATCTCAAATCTCTGGAATCCCAAACCGTTGTTTTTGAGTTTTTCTGGGGGGAAATTGTTTGGGTTTTTTGTTCCTTTGTGACTCCTTTATTGCTTTCTGCTTCTCCTTTAGTTACACATAAAGACAAATATCACAAAAACCCACGAAAAATGACTACGTGGAAGTATTTTAAATCAAGCAACACTAACAAGTGGCAGAGCAGAAACTCCCAGACTTCACCCCTCATCATAAACTTGGATTTTCTTGTGCCTTAAAACCAAACCAGTTTCTTCCTGTCTTCAAAACCAGTTACAAAAGCAAAAAATTAACTTCTAACCCACAGATAAGATCATCTGACTTGTAGCTTAGGTAAGAACCAGAGATTTAATACTACTTCCCAAGAGCAGCCTTTTATCTTTTAAAATCTTTAAAATTCAGGCAAAGCTGCCTCTGGTTCCAGCTGCACAACCCTTTCTGGTACAAAACTGGCTTCATTTGCTCAAAGTGTGTCAAGTATTCCTTTCCTGCATGTTTGAAGCTGCCTGGATCAGCACAGGGCATTGGGAATTTCATCCAGGCTCACAAAACCCTCATATTTCCAGGTTTTGGAGCACATGCAATAATAAGGTGCATTTTCAGCCCAAAAAGTGTCTTTTCCTGTCTCTGGAATCACTTGTACAAGGCTCAGTGAGCTGAAAGCCTCTTCAAAGCAGGTCACACATTCTCAGGGAAGAAACTGAGGATTTAGCAGTTAAAATTCCCCACCATCTTCCCTGGTGGGAGCCAGATGGCACTTGCTGTTCCCACAGGTAGAGCAAGACTGTCCCTCCAGCTGTTCCCTCTGGATTCTTGTGCCTCCAGTCAGTCTCTGTGTCCCTGCCAGCGCTGGGTTCCAAAATATAAAGTGCAGAAATCCCCTAAACAAGAGACCTGGGGCTTCATCCTCTTGTTTTTGAGTCAGGAAAGAGAAGCTTTTAATTACACAACTAAAGAGACAGAGCTGAAGTTCCAGAGTCTGAGCTCTGGAATATTTCAAATTAGGGAATGAAGTATTAATTGTTCCTTAATTAATCAGTGTTTCATGGCTTGCACAAGGTGGAACAGAGATGCTCCTTCTACTGCCCATCCTCACCTGCAAGGACCTGGATGCACCATGGAAATGTCCGATTTCTTCCCACTAAAGTCTCACAGTTTTACTGGAAATATTTAAAACTACAGATTTAAATCCATCTACTTCAGTTCCTTCATAACACATTTTTTTTCCAAAGCTTAATGATATCCAAGATTTTTTAAGTTATAGCACAGCACTGAGTTTAAGAAGCCTTTGACATGGCTCTAAAGGCAGTGAGAGAAAAGCCCTTTGCCACTTAAGTTGCTTTTTAAAACTCCACTTCAATATTGAAAGTTAATCCCAGGATACATTTTAAATAATATTCTTAACCTTTTACTTCTGTCAGTTGATTTGTCCAAGGCCAAAAGCAGGGGAGTCAGAGCTGGAATTTTGAGTAACTCTTTTTGCAAGATCAGGTCCAACTCCTTCACTCCTGTCAATTAAACAGCTCCAAAAGGTGCAAAATTAGAAGGAAGAAATTCCAACGGGTTTTGGACCTGTACTTTGGACACTAAGGCACTGCAGGTTTGGAATGGATGATCCTGGGGGTCTTTTCCTTCTGGATTTGTGGCTCTCAATGCTGCCTGGTGCTGGCAGGAGGCTCAAATCCTGCTCCTTATTGCTCTGTGCTGTTCTGGTTTCAGTTAAATCACATTAAAAGTTTGAGTAGCTTCTCCAATTAAGCCAAATTTAAGCTTTTTGTACAACTAACTGACCTGCTGCTGCAGGTGCTAAACTGGGAGCAGGTGAACTGGAACCAGTATGGTAGGGATGGCAGCACCTAAAGGATAAAGCTGTGAGTTGTGAGGGATTTGGAACAGCCACCAAGGAAAAAATACTCCTGGTAAGCATTATTTCCATTCATTAAATTCCTCCCTCCATGGCTGAGCCTTTATATAGTGAATAAAAAGCTTTTCCCATAATTTTTTACCCAATACACTTTGGATATAATACAGGAACTGATGGTTCCAGCACCTCTGGTGGAGCAGGAAGGCACCGAGTACCTACAAAAACATGGAGCTTGACAGAGCCACCAGCTGCAGCCTTAAATCCTGCAAATTTTCAGGAATATGGCAAGAACCAAGTGCATTCCCAACTTCTGTCTCTTCCAGCAGTGACCTCACAGCCCTGGGGGGGGGTCACAGGATGGATGGAAAGGAAAGAAGTGAGGAAGCTCTTTGCTTCAGGCTGAAATCTTTGGGATAAAAGGATAAAACCACCTTCCTAACAGTGAAATAGTTGATGCAAAATGGAAATGTTCCTGTTAATCAGATCCATGGAATCCAGAGGTTAAAGCAGAGCAGAATTTCTGGAGCAGGGTCTAAGTCCAGCTGGGAACAACGAGGGAGGTGAGGAAAGTGAATGGGAATGTGCTGACAGGACAGGTGAGGAAAGAAAGGCAGCACAAAAGATTTAGGGAAAAAAGACCTGGGAAAACTGAGGTGAAGCAGAAAAGAAGGGCAGGAACCACCACAGGGAAAAATATGGAAGAGCAGCGACAACAGGAGAAGAAGGGAATGAAGTGCCTCAGGATCCAGGAACAGAGCAACATGAAACACTTCCCTAGAACAAGAGCAAAGCCAGTCCTGCCTTGATGGAAACTTGGGTCTTTAACAGGGTTAATTAACCAAAACACGCATTTCTCTGCTATCCTGAGGGAGCTCCAACTTAGAGGATGCACAGGAAACTCAGCAGCTACCAGGGAAGCTTTTAATGCAGAAAACTGAGCTGCCTTTTAGTATTAACTTCAGAGAACTGTTGGTGGGAGCTGAGTTTTACAGAAGAGCTGGAGAGCTCCAGTGTGGAATGTTACCTGTGGCTTTGTGTCAGGCAAACTCAGTAACACGAAGGGAAAAGCAGCTGGAGTTTGTTTTCACAGCGTAACTGATTTTCCTATTGCTCCTTCCTGCATCAAATGCTCATTTTGATTTATCAGTGCCTCAGGGAAAGAGAAAGCCAGCATGGTTATACCTGTGTCCTGCAGGATTTGGGGATAATCCCACTGAAAAGGCTAATTGTACTCAGACACAGGATCAGCAGTTTGGCCAAGAGCTGTCCAGGTTAGACTGGGACCCTTTTCCTGAGTGCAGGCAAACCTTTGGAAGGCCAGGGGAAAGAATTCCCACCTTGGAGGTGCTGCTCTTGCTACAGCTCTGGGAAGAGACAACGCACCTCAGAACTAACCCCATGGGTGATGGAGCCCCCAAATAACTTTAGAACTGACCCCATGGGTGATGGAGCCCCAAAATAACCTCAGGACTGACCCCTCAGGTGAGGGACCCCCAAACCCACCTCAGAACAGACCCCAACCCCCCAAACCCATCTCAGAACTGCTCCTCACTTGCAGCTGGTACTGTTGTGGGTTCCCCACTTTGTCTCCCCAACCCGGCCCCCCCTCACCTCACAGGGTCTCCTGCCAGGCCGGGGGTCCTTCTACTGTGCCCCCCGGGCCGGGGCTGCTGGAGCTTTCCCTGTTCCCACCTGCCTGGGGAGGTAGAACAGTCAGAGCCGTCTGGACCCCTGAGGTCTGACCCCCCACCAGGAGTCACCCACCCCCAGCCCCCCCGGGGCTCTGCCACAACACCCATCCCAAACCACGGCTCCCCTCAAAGCGGAGGGCGCCCCTTCCCATTCACCATCCCAAAGGAACGAGAGGGATCCACTGGTCACCCCTCCCCCCCAAATTCCCTCCGGACTCCCCCCGCCCCTCCCAGACCCCCTTTCTCCAGGGGCGCCCCCCTACCCCGGTCCCCTTCCGTGGCCGCCCCCTCTCACCCCTCCGCCCCGCCGGGGCCGCCCCCGCCCCGCGCCCCCCCGCGGTGTCCAGGCCCGCCCCCCCGTTCCCGGCGCTAGGCCGCGGCGGCGCGGGCGAGGTCTCACCGGCGGGTGGGGTCCGGGGGGTCCGTGTGCGGAGCGGGGCCTGGCAGGGGCGGCGCGGGGACGACGGGGCCGGCGGGGCACGGGGGGCGGCGCGGGGCGGGCGGCGGAGCGGCCTCTACTCGCGGCGGCGCAGGGCGGCCATGGCGTGACGTCATCCGTGCGCGACGGGCCCGGCGCCGGTTGGGGGGGGAAGGCGGGAGGGGAAGGGCGGGAGGCGCGCGCGCGCGACTTTACGGGGGCCGCGCCTTAAAGGGGCCGCGCACGGCAAGGTCGGGGGCGGACGTGCGGGGGCGCGCACGCGGGCTCTCGGAGGGGCAGAGATGTGCGTGAGCGCGCAGGGAGCGAGGGGCAGAGGCGGCTATTCAGGTGCTCGCGAGCGCGCACACGTGCACAGAGGAGAGATGCACACATGTGGCTGTGCAGGCGTGCAGGCATGCGCGCACACGCACACACGTGCACACACGCGTGCACACACGTGTGCGCGGACGTTCGTGGGTGCACACAGATGCACTTGGAGGGGCATAGATGGTTATGGGTGCACACACGGGGTGTGCGTGGGTGCACACTCGCGCACGCGGGGAGGGGGCACACGCGTGTGCACGGGCGTGCAGGAGGTGCACATACATGTGCACAGCTGTGCATGGGCACACAAGCACGCGGAGGGACAGAAAGGTGCCTGGGTGCCCACACGTGCACACACGTATATGTACAGATGTACATGGGTGCAAACACGCATGTTCACATAGGGAGAGAGGCACACGCGTGTGCACAGACGTGTGTGGGTGCATGTCCACGTGCAGGCGTGTGTGTGCAAACGTTCATGGGCACACACGCGTGCACATGGAGGGGCAGAGAGGTGCATGGGTGCACACACACGTGCACACAGGGGGAGCACACGAGGCTGTACACGAGGGAGCACACGAGGATGTTCGTGGGCGCACACACCCTCACATCTGTGCACACACCCCTGCACATCTGGAGGGGATGCACATGGGTAGAACACGGGTGTACCTGGGGACAGGCATGTGCAGGGACATGTATGAACATGGATGCACACGCTCTGTGCCCACGTGAACGTGCATACTGGGAGGGAGCTCACTGGGGACACTGGGAGGGGCTCGCTGGGGGCCCTGGGAGGAGGCTCACAGGGGCACCAGTTCAGATTCCTCTTCACCGCCCACCACCCCAGCAGTGACACATTGGCCCCTGAGGGCGCCCAGAGGGGATTGGCTGAGGCAGGAGGGGAGTGGCCGGGTGGGAGGAGTGTCTGTGACAGGTATATAAGGTGAGGTGGGAGGGATGGGGGTGATCCAAGGAAGAGAGGTGTTGGTGTGTGCTGCAGGTGAGGGACGGGGACGGGGACGGGGACGGGGACGGGGACGGGGACGGGGACGGGGACAATCCAGGTCCATTGGACCTCCTTATGAGGGCCCTGGCTGGAGCCCCCCAGCAGGCTCCTGGCTGGATACATCTCTCGATCCACAGGGTTGGGAGTGCTCCCAGGGGTGTCTCTGACTCCCAATGCCCTGGCTGTCCCTGCTGAAGACCCTGGGGTGTAAACACATCCCAGTGCTGGTGTCTCACCTTTGCTCCAGTGCTGACTCAGGGCCCCGTGTGTCCCTTTGCGCAAGAGCTGTGCTGGCAGGGGACTCTGGCCGGGCGGGCACTGCTGGCCAAAGGGCAGGAACAGCCCCTGTAAAGGCAGCGGGACCAGAGCTAAGCACAGGAAGTGCCACTAGGAAGCTCTTCTGGAGCAGAGAGGAGTGAGAGGTGTTGGTGGGAAGAGGTCTCCTGGAGTGGACAGGACCACCCTTGCCCAGGGCTGAATTCTTTCTCCCCACAGGCTGCTCCGTGCTCTTGGCAAAGATGGATTATGCCAAATCCCTGAGCCAGCGCCTGGCTGCCCCTGTCTCCAGGTAAGTGCTATGGAGCCACTGTTCCCAGGACTGGGGACACTGGAGCCCTCCCTGCTTTGGCACCCCTTTACTCCCCAAGTGATGTGCTGCTCCCCACTGAGTCCTGGGGTGGCAGGAGACAGTGGTGGGACTCAGGACACCCCAATCCCTGTATCCCTCCCCAGATGTGTCTCAGCAAGTGCCTCCATGACCCAGCAGCTCCTGGCAAGCTCAGCCCCACGGCCCCGGCCTTTCCGTGTGTGCAACTGGGACCGGAGCCTGCGCAAGGGTATCATGGCCCCGAGCCTTGCTGAGCTGGTCAAGCAGGTGAGCTGGGGGTCTGTCTGTCCCAGGTGGGAGGTGGGCTGGCTGCCCCTAGCCCTGCTCACTCCCAGGCCCCCTGCAGGCTCAGAGTGCCCTGGCCATGCTGGGTCCCATCTCGCTGGTGCTGGATGAGGATGGAACTGTGGTGGAGACTGAGTCGTTCTTCCGGACGCTGGAGGAGGGCACGGTGCTGATGGCCCTGAGCAAGGGGCAGAGCTGGGATGCCCCCAAGGTGAGTGGACCTGAGAGGGAGAGCAGGAGGCTAGTTTGTCCTGTCTATCCCATGCTGGGATCAGGTGGGATGCTGGGTGAGGTGGGACTGGCAGGGTGGGGTGCCACTGGGTGTGACCTGCTCTCCCCAGACTCCTGGTCCCCAGCTGAGTCTGTCTATTCCATGCTGTAATCGGTGGGGAGGTGGGACTGGGAGGGTGGTGTAACACTGGGTGACCATGGCCCTGATCTCCCCAGACTCCTGGCTACCAGCTGGGCCTGTCCCGCAAGCCCCCTCGGAAGATCGATGTTGCCTGTGTCACCTTTGACTTGTACAAGACCCACCCGAGGGACCCAGGCTGCCTCAACGTCAAAGCCACCCTCTATGGCACCTACAGCGTGTCCTACGACCTGCAGTGCTACGGCGCCCGGCGCCTCATGAAGTGAGTGCTGTGGGGTTGGGATGGCTCTGGGAGTGGGGACACTGCCCACCCTGCTCCGTGGAATGCCAGGAGGGACGCTCACCCCCTTTCTCCCTGCCCAGGGAAGCTCTGCGCTGGACACTGTTCACCATGCAGGCCACAGGCCATGCCCTGCTTGGCACCTCCTGCTACATGCAGCAGCTCCTGGATGCCACTGAGGAGCAGAAGGAAGAGGAGAATAGCCTGTCACTGCCCAACCTCCTGCCCCGCAGCCTCCCAGCCCTGCCCTCCAGCCTCTCAGCCCTGCCCCGCAGGAAGATGCTGCAGTGAGGGCTGGGTGTCCTGTCCCCCATCCTCCGTTCCCCCCAATCGTTGGGGATCCCACACCCCGCTAGGTCAATGCCTGAGGCGGTGCCCACCACAATGTCTCCTTGCACTCCGCTGTCTGAGCGGGGCCAGATCTGCTCTGGAATAGCTGCTGCTCTGTAAATATATTTATTTAAATAAAGTTTTCCTGAATTCAGCTGCATCTTGTGTCATCTTTGCAGGGGGGGGACACACAAGACGCTCAGCCCCTCGCACTACTTGGCACTCAGGGGTGCTGCTGTAAGAGCACGTGAAGAGGGCAACTGTTGCAAACACTTCCCAAGGGAGCTGCTGCCTTTGCCCTCCTCCCTGGCACCCAGAGACTGGCTCCCACCTCCTGGCACAGAGCTGAGACCCCTCCAGCATTGCAGACAACCACAAGAAGGGGATGGGGCAAACCCCAAACCCACTGGCCTGTGGCAGCTGGCACCAATCCTGTTCTTGCTCCAGTTGAAGGGATGAAAGGTGTCCCTGCTCCTTCAAGCTGTCCAGGATTGGCACAGAGGGACACTGCCCCTGTCCTGGAGGGGGTGCTCCAGTCTCTTGGGTCCTCAGCCCCCTTGGCAGCCCTGTGCAGGGAAAGCTGCTGTAACCCGCCAGCTTTGCACAACCCCAGGCACTGGTGCTGCCCTGGCCACGTCCATGGGGATCACAACCGCCCAGCAGCTCCAGGGATACCAACTGGGAAACAAACAGAGCTGGGGGCACTGGGTTCCATCGACCTGACTCTTGGGGATTGTCCCTGAGAGGGGAGGGGGAGCCCAGAGAGGTCCCTAAAGCACAATCCCTGCCAGACAGGGCAGGATGAGGGCGAACAACCCACTGCCCGCCTGTGCTTACTGGGAGCTGTGGGGAAGTGAGAAGCCGTGCTCTGGGGGTCCTTAGGGACACTGTGCCCCATGACACACTGCAGGGAACTCATGACCTGGGCCACGCTCACCTGGGCATCCACCGCAGCGGTCTGGAGCTCCAGTGCAGGAACTGCTGGTGTGGGAGGAGACCTGAGCCCCACCTGCGGCTGTGGGAGCTTAATTAGCCTGATAATTAATGAGCCATCAGCCTGCAGCCAGCACCAGCTGCACCCAGTCTGGGGGTGGCTGCATTGCCCCACGGCATAGATATGTGACCCCCCTGGGGTGATGTAGGTGCCACCAAGGGGTGCCAACGACAGTGTGGGGACATCATGCCCTGCCCTGCTATTGCCACTGTCCCCATTCCCTGTCCCCACAGGGTGACAGTGGCCATGCCAGCCCCCCCAGTGTCCCCCACCCTCACACAGGTGTTTATTAGACATATTTATTTCTGTACACACTTATACACACGGTTCCCAGGGCAGCTCCATCCTCACCCCCACAGTGCTGTCTTTGTGCAGGGTCCGCTCTGCAGTGGGGGCAGCTCCATGTTTTCCAGGGTCTGGACATGCCATACCCCCCATCTCAACCCTGTAGTGTCTACCTGGGGGCAAAGCCTCCCCACAGCCCCCAGGGCAAGGCTAAGCACTTTCCCCCTGCCTCAGTTTCGGGGCAGAGGTGGGGGCTGACCCCCCTCAGCACCACGCTCCCCACCACAGGGTCCTCAGACCCCTGAGCCGGGGTGAAGTTTGGGGCTCCAGATGCTGAAGCTGCCCCAGAAGAGCCTCCTGGGGGTCCTCTCCCTGCCATCAACCCCTGCAAGGGAGGGGTGTCAGGCACTGGTCCCCTGTCCCCCAGCCCCTGCAGCCCCCCGAGCAATGGCGGGGGGCATGGGGGGGGTTACTTGATGTGCTCGGCAGCGTGGGAGGAGCAGTAATATTTCTTGTGTGCGATGAAGGTGGAGAGGCTGCTGAACTTGATGTTGCAGAGGCGACAGTACCTGTGGTTGCCGTTGGGCACAGGGCCAGGCACAGCCTTGGCCGGGGGGGTCTGCACCCCCCTGTCCGTGTAGGCGGGGGGCGTGGGGGGCTTGCGGGCAGCTTCCCGCAGTGCCTCGGGGGCTCCAGGCGAGGGGGGGGGCCGAGGGGACGCGGGGGGCCGGGGGCTGCCGCCGCCATCCTGGCCCTCCTTGGCACTGCAGCTGTCCCGGCGGAGGCGGGGGGCAGGCGGGCGAGGGGGTGACGTCGTGGGCAGAGGGGGCTCTGGTGTCCTGCTGGCACCAAGGGCCAGGGCATCGGGGACCCCCTGCCCGGCCGATGCCGGCTTGGCCACAAAGAGCCCGTGGGTGTTACGGAAGTGCTCGAGGAGGTCGCCCTTGATGGCCCCGTTGAGGGGACAGTAGGGACAGGCAGCAAGAGGTCCCTTCGCCCCCGGGGGTGGCAGGGGACTCTTGGGGTGACGCTGCAGTGAGTCCGCCCCGGCATAGGGGATGCTGGGGCTGCCCGCCGGGGCTGCCCTCACCTGCACACCTTCAGGGTCCCCCTCATTGGGGCTGCCGGGGCTGTGCCGCCCCTTGAGGGGGGCGGGCATGGCCCCCTTCATCTTCTGGAGGTGCTCGAGGGTGCGGGGCTGCAGCGGGGTGGCCGGGCACTGGTACTTCTTGTGCACCAGGTAGGTGTTGAGGCTGTTGAAGCTGATGCGGCACGCGGTGCACTCGTGGTAGTCAGCCAAGGGCAGCAGCGGTGCCGGAGCCGGTGCCGGTTCACTCTGCCACCGTGGCTTCTTGCTCAGGTCAATGGGACCCTCGGCATCGGGGCTGGCGTGAGGTGAGGGAGCAGCACTGGCTGGGTCGGGGGCCAGCGGTGGGTCGGGGGCCGGTGGGGGCTCGGCAGGTCGGTGAGCGGCCCCGTGGATCTCGTAGAGCTTGCGGCGCTTGCGGGTGCGCAGGGGCTGTGGTAGGAAGGGCACTTTGGGGGCGGCGGGGCGGCGCAGGGGGGGGTCATGGCGGGAGGCACAGTAGAAGCGCTTGTGCACCACATAGGTCTCGTGGCGGCTGAAGCGGATGTTACAGGCCTCACACAACGTCTTGCTGGGGTCTTCATCCCCCTCGTCCCCCGCCGAGCTGCCGGGGCTCTGGCTGTCCTCGCTGCATCGCCCAGATCCCCCCTCTGCCTCGGGGGACCCTGCTTTACCACTCCCCTCTTCTGCCTTCACCTCCGGCACAGTGGTCAGTGGTGTGGCATCGCGGCCGGTGTCCCCATCCCCTGCTGGTGTCCCCTGCCCGTTGCCCACCGGAGGGGACAGCAGTGTCCCCGGGGCAGGAGGACCCTTGGGCGCCCCAGGGGGTGCTTTGAGCTTGCGTGCCCCGGGGGGGCTGTCCTCGGCCAGGTGCCGGCTGGAGCAGTATAGGCGCTTGTGCACGTAGTAGTTGTTGATGTTGTTGAAAGTGATCTCGCACTCAAAGCAAGTGGCACCCTTGGGCACCGGCGTGCCTGTGTAGATGGTGGGTGGCACCGTGCCCCCGTGGCCCTGCTTCAGCCGGTTGTGCACCAGCTCTGACATCTTCGCCAGGATTTCCGATGCCTGCGGCACCACTGCGGCTTCGTGGCCGAACACGTACTGGGGGAGGAAGACGGTGCCGCCGGCTGTGCCCGTCCCTGGCTCACTGGGCACCGGGCTGGAGCCCGGCGTGGGGCTGGTGAGCTCTGACTTGACCTTGGCCGAGGGCAGGCTGCGGGGGGACGAGGTCCGGGAGCCCGCGTCGGGGCTGCCAGCCCCCTCCCCGCTTTTCGGTGCCTCCGCCTCGCTCACTGGGCTGCTGGCAGGCTCCTCCTTGATGCGGATAGTCTCGCTGGAGGTGGAGGAGGAGGAAGAGGAGGATGATGCTGATGAAGGCCCTTCCCCATTCTGTGGCTGGGCTGGTGGTGAGAGCTTGCCAGCCCTGGCATCAGGGGGCGAGGAAGGTGGTGCTGGGGGCAGTGTGGCGTCAGGGCCGGGTGGGGGGCCGGGTGGGGGGCCGGGCAGCACCATGTGCTGGGGCAGCGCTGGCAGCCCCTCGGGCAGGAACGCTGGCAGGCTGCACTTCCGCAGGGACGCGTTGTTCGGCTGGCTCAGCCCTGCCAGGGGACAGAGGCACCAGTGTCACTGACATCCTGGCACAGGGATGCTGCCCTGACCTCTGTTACCCATACCCCTGGCACAGGGATGCTGCTCCATCCCCTATTACTGACACCCCCTACACAGAGATGCTGCTCTGTCTCTGATTCCCAGCACCCCTGGCATAGGGATCCTGCCCCATTTCCCATTCCCAATATTTCTCACGCAGAGATGCTGCTCCTTTCCCAACATCCCAGCATAGGGATGCTGCCCTGCCCCTGTTACCAACACCCCTAGTACAGGGATGCTCACCCTGTTCCCCATTCCCAACACAGGGACACTGCCCCATTCCCACCTCCCTCTCTGCCACCAGAGCCTGTTGGGTACAAGGCCTCAGTGCCAATGCCATCCCAAGTGCCCTGTGGCCGCAGCCCCAGCACTCACCAGGAGCTACGGGTTTGGCAGCAGGAAGGGCTGATCCAGGGGAGAACACCTCGCCCTTGGAGCCCGGCTGGCAGATCATGTGGTTGGTGACCAGGTGGCTGTACAGGATGTCCCTCGTGGTGGAGATGAAGCCGCAGCTGTGGCAAACACCTGTTGGGAACACGGCATGGGCTGAGTGGGTACCTGGCAGGGCAGGAAGAGCCAGGACCCATCCCCAGGCTGTGCCAAAAGGGACAGGGGTGTTCCCATGGGAACACTCACCATTCAAGGTGTCCGTGTGCACCTTCAGGTGCCGCTCACAGTTGGCTTTGGTAGTGAAGGCGGACAGGCAGATCAGACAGACGAATGGTCGCTCTCCTGCGGGACACACGAACGCTCAGGAAGGGCGATGGGGACCACAGGGACACCCCACAGGGCCAAATCCCTCCATCTTTACAGGGCTGAGATGGTGGAAGACGTAAAAGTGAGCTGCCCCAATCCAGTGACCCAAATGGGGAGAACCTCATCAAATCACCTTGCTGCCGCCCCACAGCCTCCCTGCCCCTCCACCCAGACGAGAGGTGCCGTGCCGTGCCATGCCATACCGCTGTGGCTCCGCATGTGGATCTCCAGGGAACTGGCACTGGGGCAGCTCTTCTTGCACTGGGGGAAGGGGCAGACACGCTCATTGGGATACGTCTCCTTGGGCTTCTCATCCACGGCTGGTGAGCCAGCGCTGGCGCTCTGTCGGCTGGCACAGTAGTACATCAGGTGGGCTTGGAGGTTGCGCTCGCTCCGGTACCAGATCCCGCAGTCCTTGCACGGGAACACGTCCTCTGCAAAAGGGAAGGGACAAGGGACATGCATCACTTGTATTATGGGTTTGGGAGCCCTGGCAGGGCCATGTCCCTTCCACATGTCCCCAGGACTCACTGTTGACCACGGCGGTGGCCAGGATGGCAGCCATGCCGGCCTGCTGTGGCAGCAGCTGGATGTCCGAGTGCAGTGCTGCCGGGTACGGGGATTCGCTGGGCTCCGCCTTCACCCCGTGGTTGGGGACAGCCAGTGGCTCTGCCACCACGAAGGCGCTCACATGCTCGTTCTCCCGCAGCGCGCGTGTGGTCCGGCACCACAGAGCTTCATCTGGAATGGGGGGACAGCGGTCAGCGTGGATCCCTGGACCCCGTCCTGCTGCCCGCGTGGCTCTGGGACACCCTGTCCCCTCTGTCCCGCCTTGTCCCCGCTGTCCCGGCAGTGCCCGGTGTTTCCTCCCAGCCACGGCCTGGAGATGGCAGTGTCTGCCCGTGTCTGAGCCCTGCACGGCCGTGCCTGTCCCGAGCCGCAGCTCTGGCTTCTGCCAATCCCTGCACATATCCAGGGACGCCCATTCCCGTGCCAATCCCTGAGTTCACCCTTACACCCATACCTGTGCCCATCTTTACAACCATCTCTGCACTCATCCCTGTGCCAATCCTTGTGCCCATCCTGTGTCCAGCCTTACGTCCATCCTCGCACCCACTCCTATGTCTCTCCCTGTTTCTATCCCTGTGCCCATCCCTGCGTCCATCCTTATACTCATCCTTGCACCCACCCCTATGTCTCTCCCTGTTTCCATCCCTGTGCCCATCCCTGCATCCATCCTTACACCATTCTTGCACTCATCCCTATATCCATCCCTTAGTCTACCCTTACATCCATGCCTGTGCTATCCTTGTACCCATCTTTATACCCATCCTTACACCTGTGCCATCCCTGCACCCATCCCTGCTGGGACTCTCCCCAGCCCTCTTGGCATCAGACAGCCAGAGAGGCTGGGACAGGGACAAGCCCGGGGACAAGCCCAGGGACAACCAGTGGGAGGACACGGAGAGCAGACACTGGGACTGGGGGCATGGATGGGGACACTTTCCCTCTGAACCCCCACAGACAGTGGTACCGACCCTTCCTGTAGATGACGGCGTTGGCATCGGGCTCTCCGGGCACGAGGGGCAGGCGGGACAGCCAGCAGCTCTCGTCCTCCAGCACAAGCGTCACGGGTGGGCTCTGCCAGGGCAGGGACAGGGGGTCAGTACCGCTCCTCACAACATGACAGGGTCACAGTGAGGGGCTGCCAGGGGGGTCACAGCGCTCCCTGAAATGGGCCAGGGTCACGGTGAGGGGGTGCCAGGCTGGGGTCAGGGGGAGGGGCTGACGGGGCTGGTCACAGCACTCCCCAAAACAGGCTGAGGTCATGCTGAGGGGCTGCCAGGGGTGGCCACAGCACTCCCTGCTCAGCCCCTGCCCAGCTCTGCCTCCCTGCATTCTAATGAATATTAATGAGCATAAGGGGGGGGAAATTAATCTCTCTGATCCTCCGATGGCTGCTGCAGTAACGATATGAAATCTAATTATCCATCCCAATATTTCCAACCCCTCCAACTCAGTCTGACAGTAGCAGCCGGTTGGGGCCTTATCACTGCCAGGAGCCGAGTGCCAGCAGTGTGATAAACCCCCTCAACACACGTGTGAGGCACTTGCACACGTGTGTGAGGCGCTTGAACATGCATGTGCATGGCCCACAGTGCTGGGGGAACCCACCTGGCCCATGGGGGCTGGAGACATTGGGATGGGCACATGGGACACAGGGATGGGTGCTGTGGGCTGAGCACCCTTGGGGACCGTAGTGGAGGAGGGAGGGGACGGTCCCTTTGGAGTTTTGCTCTGTGCATGGGGGAAGCTGTGGGTACCCCCTGATGGAGGGAGGTCCCTGCAGTGCCCAGGAGTCCTGCAGCACCCCGAGGTGCTCCCAGCACCCCAAGGGAGCTCCCAGCACCCCAAAGTGCTCCCAGCACCCCAGGGTGCCCACCCCAGCTCCCCTCAGCGGCCCCAGCCCCTGCGTCAAGCCTTTCCTTGTTCTCCCTGGAACAAAGAGGTCGGTGTCTCCGCTCCACACCAGCTGATAACCATCAGAAACCCTATCTGCTCCGCATCCACCGGGATGGCGCATGGGCACGGCCCTGTGCCCTCACTGCACCCTGGGCTGGGTGGCTGGGGGGGACATGGGGCAGGGATGGAGTTGGGGGACAGCCCCAGGGGGGCTCCACAATTCCTTGGCACCCCCAGGCTGGCTCTCAGTGGGTTTCCACGCCCTTCTGAGCACTGATGTTTTGGGGGACCCCTGTGGGACCAGCTGGGGGCAGGCAGGGATCTTCCTCCTCCTCCTCTTCCTCCTTCTCCTTTTCCTCCATTAGCAAAGCCATAGGCACACACGATGCCACAGATGCATTAAAGCGATCCAGTGTTCCCAGCTCCCACTAAAAGCCCAGGGTGGGATAATCTCCCACACGGAGATGAGGAACAGAGCTGGGCAGGATTTGGGGGGGACCCCCTGCACGCCCACCCCGCCGCCAGCAACAAAGACGAAGGGACCTGAGGGCGACAGCCCATATCAGGGATGGGGCTGCGATTCCTTCCTCCCTTCCCTGAGCAGAGATAGGGAGGGAGGCGAGTGGCAGAGGAGAGCAGGGCTGGGAATCATCAGCCGGGCTCGATAAGGGAGCTGCTGAAATGGGAGCAAAAATATTTAGACAATAAATGAAGTATCAGAAAAAAGCCGCGCATATCTTTGAGAAATCAATCATCCTGTACCGGGTGTCTGGACACACGGCGCCAACCGGGAGATAGGGAGCCAAACTGGGCAGATAAGGGTTAATCAAGGATTTAATTCAGCAAAGATAAACGGGCCTGAGCTAAAAAAAAAGAAAAGGAAAAGAAAAGAAGAGCGAGGGAGAGAGGAGGAGGAGGAGGAAGAGGTGGGGATGGAGCCAGGCCTCGAGGATCCTGGGCTTGAGCTGCCTGTGTGTGGCTCGGGGGGGATGTGGAGGGAAGGCTGTGGCCAGGATATGAGGATCCAGAGCCTGAAACACACCCATGTGCACATTCATAGATACACCCCCCGTCCTCTGCTGCTCACCCCAGTGATGGCACCAACAGCCACTAACAGCCACCAGCCCCTTGGTGCCACCTTGGTGCCCCCTTTCCTGCCCCTTCACCACTGCTGCTGGTGCTTTCCAGGCACAATCAGAGTCCCCAGGGAGCAAATTTGGGGTGGGAAATGCAGATCCCATGACTATCCACAAATAACCAAGCAACCTGTAGCTATGTAGAGGGGACAGCCAGCACCCTGACCTGCTGCCCATGGGAACACTCTCACCTCAGCGTATGGGAGGGAAACCTCCTGGGCACCCAAACCAGGAGATTCTCAGGGAGCGAGGAGCCTGGGTAGGGAAAATCCATCCCAAATGGATTGCTATTCCCAAACAATTTGTTTGTTTGGGACTTCCCCTGCCACCATCCCCATGGGGGTGGCTTCTTACCGTGTCCCCATGCCCCGGTGATGCCGGCTCGCTGTGGATGCTGCCCTGGAAGGGTCCCCAGGAGAAGCCTTCGGGAAGACTCCTGCGGGTTCGCACTCGTCTCTCCCCATCCTGCACCTCCAGATCCAGCTCATCTGCAGGGAAACAGGCACAGCATCAGCACGACGCCCCCCAAAACTCCCCAAACTGCAGCACCCCCAGATCCCCGGGGAGGTGGCCATCCAGTTGGGGCCAAGAGCTGCTGGTGGGTGTCCCAGAGCTGCGTGTCCGTGGTGGGTGGTGGGATCCATCTGCTTGCCGGGGGGTCCCGGCACGGCACGGGGGGTCCGGGCAGGGCCGGCGGTGGAGCGGAAGGAGCATTTCCCATCCCCGCACCCAAAGTCGCAGCAGCTTCAGGGCTTAATGGCTTTGATTATCTGATAAGCCTCTGGTTTAATGGGTTAGATAACATGTTAATATGCTATGAAGGCTGTTCTAAAATGTTTTAACTGTGCCTTTGTCTTTGGGAGCGCAGATAAGATGGCAGGTAACCAATATCCAGATGGATGAGCGCTAGCTGCCCCTCGCTGCATCTGCTGTGCCCCAAAAACAAGCTGCTCCCTGAGGACAGCGTGACAAACCCAACCCAGGGCACCCATCTGTGGCTGGGAATGCTTCTACCACCCCAGGAAAGCAGTGGAGTCCCCCCATTGCCACACCAGGACAAAGAGCCCCCCTAAAGCCCCAGGGGCACCGAGGTGGAGGCAGCCTGTGCCCGAGTCCCGTGGGTGGGGAGGAGGCTGCTCTTTCTGAAGGCAAAATTGCTTTCGGAGCCGAGAGCACAGGGAGGATAAAGCGATCCCATGGCTGCGGAGATTGAAATCTGATGTGTTTATTAGCAGGGCTGACATCTGGATCCTCCCGGTGCTGGGGTGAGGTGAGGTGAGTGACTGGAAGTGCTGGGTGGTGATACCTGTGATCACCCAGCTCCCACTGTCACCCCTGGGTCCCCTCCATACACCCAACTGGGTCGCTGGGGACACAGCTCCGAGTGCATCCCAGGGGAGCAGCCAGTGCCTGTTGGCAAAACCTATTGCCCCCCAGGAGGTCTGTGAAGGTGTTGAAGGTCCCCCAGGGGTTTGGGGTCACCAGGCTGGTCCCTGTGCTTGGCACGTGCACCCTCCACCTCTGTGCTGCAGCCTCCAGCACGTGCTGGTGAAGGGAGGGATGGGCTCTGCCATGGCCCCTCTGCCCTGCTGGGGCATTCCCAATGCCTGTCTTCCTATTCCCACAGTCCTCAATCTGGGAGCCCTCAGAGCTGGCCTGGAGCCAGAAAAGCTCCAGAAGCCACCCTGGTTGAGGGGATCTCAGCTCTTCTAGCTGGGATTTCATCCCTGCAAAATAGTTTCAAGAGTGAGCATGGCACTGGCTCTGCCTGCCCTGCATTCCTGGCATCCTCCCACCCTGCACCTCTGGCATCCACCTGGCCCACATTCCCAGCATCCTCCCACTCTGTATCCCCAGCATCCCCCCTCCCCATTCTCCCATCAGCTCCATCTCAGGATAGGGAGGAGGAGGAGGAGGGATGAGGCCTTTGAGGAGCTGATGGGATTTATTCCCTGGCACAAACCGACCCTGAGGAAGGGCAGCAGCAGCCCCTCATCTGGCTGATCGTCCCCACAAAGGACCTGGGGTTAGGCAGGGAGCAGTGACCATCACAGTGTCCTCAGGGCTGAGCAGGGCAGTCAGACCGTCATGTGGTGCACGTTGCTCCACATTTCCACTGCTCTCCCATCTGACTCCTGATGTGCTGGTGTTGGACTCACTCCAGCCTCAGCATCCCCATGCTTCCCACCCTCCTCCCTCATCCCAGCTCTGAGGAGGTGACAGCAAAGGCCCAAGCCCCCAGGAGAGCCCCAAGAGTGGTGGCTCCCCCCTGGCTTTGTCACCCCGAGTATCCCAGCTGCTTTTGGGGAACGGAGCACAACCGCCACCTCCCCCTGTCCGTGCCCCCCCTTTTTGCCCCCCCTTCCCCCCGTCTCACTGGTAATCAGCGGCGTTTGGGTCAGGAGACCATGTCTCCGAGATAAGAGCATTCGCCTGACACTTCCCATGTCAGAGCACTTCATCTTCTGTGTATCAATCCCCAGCAGAGAAAACACGCAGGCGCTGATAAAGAGAAAACCGTTCCAGACAGGGGGACAAAAATAGTGCTGCCAGAGCCAGCCCCGCTCCCGCCAGCACCCCACGGCCACAACACTGGCCAGTGCCTCGAGCCACCCAAAAATGGGGTGCTGGAACCCCAGCCAGTGCCTCAATCCACCCAAAAATGGGGCAGTGGAACCCCAGTCAGCGATGCTGAACCCAGCCAGTGGTACTCAGGGGTTCTTCATTCGGGTGGGTGTCCCTGTGCCCAATCACAGCCCCTGTGGTACCTGATGCACCCAGGAGGCAGCTGCTGCCCCTTCTCAGGGTCTGTTTGTGCCAGGGAATAAATCCCATCGGCTCCTCAAATGCCTCATCCCTCCTCCTCCTCCCTATCCTGAGGTGGAGTTGATGGGGGCATGGGCAGGGGGACACTGGGAATGCAGGGTGGGAGGATACTGGGAATGTGGGGCAGGGGGCATGCCAGGGATGCAGGGCAGGCAGAGCCACTGCCATACTCACTCTCACATTGACACAGCACCAAAAAAGAGGAGGGAAAATGTGATTTTTCAAACTAAGCACACAGCATTGATGTGTGAGAACAGGGAAAATGATGCTGAGAGGGACTGGGAGGCCTGGATATGCTGTGTGTCCACACTGTCCACACTTGGGACAAGGCCCAAAGCTAGTGGGCTGTGTCCTCACATGGGAACCACCGGGCAGCAGGAAGCAATCCCACCCTTCTGCTCCCTGGATTCAGCCACATCCCCCTACCTGCATGCTGGGAGGTTGGGAAGAGCCGGTGCCAGCCTGGGGGGTTGTCCTGGAGAGTATGGGAGCAAAGTCCACGGGCTCCAGCTC
The DNA here is from genome assembly GCF_003945595.2 of Pipra filicauda. Taxonomy (NCBI): domain Eukaryota; kingdom Metazoa; phylum Chordata; class Aves; order Passeriformes; family Pipridae; genus Pipra; species Pipra filicauda. Next base: position 375,720 of record NW_024104378.1, on the reverse strand, counting down.
TCTGTGGGATCCCCCAGCACGTGAACACCCCCCCAGGTATCTCACCTGGCCATCAGTCTCAGGCAGGCGGTGCCCGGTTATCACTGGAGGAGGGTTTATCTCCCAGATCATTAACCAAATTGGGCAGGGACCTGCCTGTTTGCTTTAGGCTGAAAAGAAAAGCAGCAGGAAGGAAAGAAGGAAGGAAGGAAGGGGGGAAAAGCCCCCGGTGAGCCAGGTGCACCTGCCTGGTTTGACACAGACCCCGGTGCTCCAATCGCTGCTGAAACACTGGGTGTGGGGCTGCTCCCTGCCCCTGGGGCTGCCTGGCTGTGCCTCAGCTTATCTCCCCATCAGAGATTCCAAAGGAATAGGCTGAGCTTGGCCAGGGAGCAAAGATTAATCCTGTCATCACACCATGGCCATGCACCTGCGATCAATGGCTGAGCATGGCTGGCACTCACTTCCCTGTGGATCTTGAGGATTCTAGGTGGGCACATGGGAGGAAGGAAGCTGTGAGGCATCGCCCTGACATGGGGTGTGATGGAGATGAATGGCAAGAGCCCCTGTGCAAGGTGACCCACAGCTTTCCTATGGCCAGGGAAATTAATTGCAGTGCCGGGAGCAGCACGGAGCCAGGCCAGCTCCTGCAGCCACCCACGTTTGCTCCTGGATGCTCTGGAGATGCAGCCACATCCAAGTACCCAGATTTACTTTCCTTGCAGGAGCAAGGCCTAGACAAACCCACTCATGCCATGTCATGCCATCCCAATCAGTTCCTGCATCCTTTGCCCCAGCTGCATCCACGCGATTTGAATCACATCTGAACAAACTGCTCTGCCCCTTGCTGGAATCTGGACTCGGAGGTCCCCGCAGTGTTTGCAGCTGCCTGGATACTATCAGGATAAATACTGCTATGGGGGCGTCATGGGATCCCATCCCAGTATCAGCCATGTTGCTCTGATTAAATACAGTGCCTGGTGCCAGCCCTGGGGGACCATGCGCTGGGAATGGTCCCCACACGAGCCCTGGTGATGGAGAGACTGGGAAAATGAGGACGGACTGGTGGTGTCTGCTCTCATCCCAGCACAGGATGTCCCATGGCATGGGAACACCCAGGGAGGAGGGAAGATGGAAGGGAGAATTGGGAAGGATGGATGAATGGATGGCTGGATGGACCTCTCAGCCCACGCCCTGCCAAGACACAGAGCAGTTTGTCTGGATATGATTCAAGTCCTATGGATGCAGCTGGGGCAAAGGGATGTGGGAGTAGCTTGGGTTGGGATGGGAGGGGACAGGATGGGATGGGACGAGTAGGTTTGTGTGGGCCCCTTCTGTGCTTCCTTCCTGCTCACTCCCCCAAGGAAAGCAAAAGTAGGTGCATGGATGTGGCTGCATCTCTGGAGCATCCAGGAGCAAATGCAGGCGGCTGCAGGAGCTGGCCTGGCTCTGTGCTGCTCCCGGCAGTGGGATGGATCCATCCATCCATGGGTACCCAACCTCCCAGGGCTCTCCCGCTCTAGTCCAGGGAAAGTCAAGCCAGAGAAGCCCCAGTTCCCCCTGGCAGCCCTGGCCCGTCCCCGCCGCGTGCCCCAGCTGCTGTTTTTAGAAGCGGCGAGTGCGCAGCGGAAGGAATAAATCCTGACAACTCAACTAGTGAAATGATGTGATGGCACCGCTCCGATAAGATGGAGGGAGCCGATTGGGAAGAGTCTTAAGCTGTGAACACGCAGCATCTCCACTCTTCACCTCCGCTCACAAAGGGAAATCTCTCCAAAGGGGCTAAGGAGATTATCCCGGCTTTGCCATCCTGGGTGCTCGAGTAATCAGGGCAGCCTTGGGGACGACAAAGGAGTGAGGAGGGTTTAAATCGAGCCTTGCTGGGCTGTGCCTGCTTGGGCTCAGCCTGGGCTTGCTCTGGCCGAGCTGCCACGGACAGGAGAAGGGATAACTGTGGGAGAGCTGGGCTCTGTCCCTCAATTTGGGAGGCAGGGGACACCCCACTGCCCCAGTGGGGCAGGAGCCGAGGGGGGATTTCTGCCTTTATCACTCCTGCCCATCGCTTGCAATGTATTGATTTTTTTTTTTGCCCGAGTACAAAAGCGACTCGTTATCGGGCTGAACCCTGCCCCCGGATAATGGAGGAGCCGTGACCTACCCCGGCATGGAGCGGGCACCTCCTGGCACCTGGAGGGGCTGCCGAGGGGGCAGGGGGACCCAGGAGGTGCTGCACTCCAAAAGGGCCTGGCACCCACTCGCCACCTGTGGGGCACAGCTGGCAGGCGCTGGCAGTGGGGCAGGCACTGGCTGTGCCACGTGTTGCCCAGGATTGCCCTTCCCTCGTGTCCCACATATCCCAGGCTGCCCTGCCCCAGCAGGATGCGGCCTGATAAGCCTCCCTGGGACGTTTGCGTTTGGGGTGTTGCTGTGCCTTGTTGGGATGGAGCTCTAAGGGTGTCCCTGTCTCCAGAGGGTCCCCATCCCAAGGGGTCTTTGTCCCCAGGGAGTCCCCATCCCGAAGTGGCCCCCATCCCCAGGAGTTCTCATGACAAGGAGGTCCCCATCCCAGGAAACAAAAGGGACCTGTGCCTGCAGGTTCCCATAAACACTGGGAATAAGATTAGAAAAAGCTCAGGGAAGATGAGAAGGAGGGAAACTTCCTGGCTTCCCTCCTGATGGTCACCTGGTGGTGTGACCCCTGTGCCAGGGCCCATCTGTCCCTGCTCTGTACCCACTCCTAGACCACATCCCAAGGGGTCTCAAACTGCCAGGTTCTGCCATCCCAAGGTGGTCCCTGTCCCCCCAGGGGTCCTCATCACAAGGGAGTACCCATCCCAGGAAATAAATGGGACTCGTGCCCACAGGGCGGGGGACAGAAATAAACACTGGGAAAAAACACCAGAAAGCATTCATGACAGATGGGAAGGTGGAAAACTTCCTGGCTTCCCTGGGGCTGCCAGGGTGGCAGGATCCCTGTGCCAGGGACCCACTGTCCCTGCTCTGTCCTGGGACCACCCAGCCCTGCCCAGGCTGGTGCCAGGCAGCGGGTCGGGTTGGCACGGGGGGGGGCAGGAAGCCAAGAGAGGGAGGAAGGGGAGTGAAGGGGCCCCTGGAGCCGATGCAGAGGGTTGATATCCCCTCCGGAAAAGGGGAGGAGACCACGGGGGGGGGGTCACTGTCACAGCCCCAAGCGCCTGTGGGGGCAAGGGAGGACCCCCGGGGGTACCCAGATAGAGGAGGGGGGCCCAAGCCCCAAAACCCACCAGACTTCAGATCCACCCAGGGCAGAGCAGCAAGGCAGTGAGTGACTGACAGCTGCCTCTGGCACTGCCTGGCACAGGGATGTCCCTGTCGGGCTCTGGGAAAGGCTGGTCTGGATTTCTCCAACATTGTCAGTGTCCCCAAAACAGCCTGAGTATCCCCCACACTACCAGTATTCCCAAAACAGACTGAGCATCCCTCCACCCCAGCAGTGTCCCCAAACTAGTCTGATCATCCTTCCACTGCGCAATGTCCCCAGACCAGTCGGAGCCTCCCTGCACCCCATCAGTGTCCTCAAACTGTCCCCTCCACCCTACAACAACCCCAGACCCTGCAAGGGCAGGGACTTGTGGAAACAGACCCCAGCAGGGACAGGTCCCCTTTCATGTCCCAAATCCAGGACAGGTGCCACCACCACTGCTGGGATCATTCTCATCCTGATGCCAAACATCCCTCTGCCTTTGGCATATGCCTTTGCTGGACACAAGCCAGGCAGGGGGGGATTTCAGGGTCCTGGGGACCCCTTGATTTTGGAGGGTTGGGGGGCTAATTCCCTGAATCCCAACTTCCCCCCATCCCCCGGCAATCTACCACAAACACAACTATCTGCTGCTCAGCTCCCAGCGATAAAACGGAATAGCTGGAATAATTTTTCCCACCCACACATACCAGGGTGGAGGGGAAGGGGGAGTGATGGGGCAGATGTGGCAGGGGCCGTGTCCCCCGCCCGGACGAGCTGTCCCCCCTCATTGTGCCCTGCTCACCCCGATAATAAACCTTGAGGTTTCCAGACAAACTCTGGGCAGCCGGAGATTATTGAAGCAGGAGACGTGGCGCAGATAAACACAACTGAAGGGGACAGGGAGGAGAAGGGAAGGGGGAGGTGGGGGGAAAGGGGTAAAAAAAGGACTCTGGAGTTTTAATTAGATGCACCAAAAAAACTAGGAGTTGGTCTGTGTCCTCCCGATACCCCATACAGAGGGTGGGGGGTGAGGAGAGGTGCCTCTGCTGGGCACTGTAATTAACCCAGAGCCATCATTACTGCTCAGAGTAAATGTCAATATTAAATTAATATTTAATAATTATTAATTAATTATTAAATAAAGCCCAAACAGGCAAGACAGCAGCATAGGTTGGGGTTCAGCAAGGTGGAGCCCAAACAGTGAAGCCGATGTAGGGAAGGGGGTGAGGAATCCCCTGGGAAGGTGGTGGGACACAGCCAGGGGGTATAATGCAAAAGCCCCATCTCCTCCATCCCATCCCTATCAGAGGCCCATGGTGTTCCCACAGGGACAAAAGCAAAAAGTTTCATCCCACCTGGCAGAAAGGCAAGAGCCATCCAGAGTTCCCAGGGGGTGCAGCCTCCCAGCAGCTCCCAGTGGGGATTCTCCAGTGGCTTGTAATGCGGTTGAGCAGCCTGTCCCTCATGGAGGCTCTGCTCTGTTCCATTCCTGCCCCAGCTTCATGTGAAATTTGTTGGAGCTTTTCATCTTATCCCCCTGGGAAAACAGGCTGGAATTGGTGAGGTTGGCTGGGTAGGGATGGGACAGCCCCGGGATGGGAGTCAGAGCCTGTGGGTGCTCCTGCTACCGGCCCTGCTCCAGAACAAACAGAAAAGAGCAGGAAAGATGGAAATCTGAGGCATGGCTGGCAGGGCTGTGGGGAATGGTTTGGGGGAATTTGGGATGGTGTGGGGGAATTTGGGGAGGAGGGACATCCTGTCTCCAGTCCCACTAGAGGACAGAGTGAGCACAAAGGATGTCCATGCTCCATCCTGGGATCCTGTTGGGAAGCAGAACTGAGTCAGGGTGTCCCAGCACCCTGAATGAAGTGGTGGCACATCTGTAAAGGCTCCCAAGTTGAGGATTGGAGCCTCCAGCTCCTGGGAATTTGCCTATCGGCCAGGCGAGCTGCAGCCCCCTCCAGGGAACAAGGTCATTTCAAAGATAAACCAAACCCCTCCTTCTCATTCCTGGCATGTGGGGCCAAGGAGCCCCATGGTGAGTTCCTGGAATGCCACATCCCCTCCAGCACAACGGAAAGCACTTTGGGAGACCCAGACCACCAAACCACAGCAGGGGTGACCCAGGGACCCCCCAAAAATCACCAGGGAAAGGCGGGAGGGTGAACAAAGGAAGCCCCGGCCCCCACCCTGCACGTTGCATCTTCGCAGCTGCCATTGCTGACACACGGCGGATCTTGCCAGATAAAAAAGAAAATTCAGGCTGCTCCGAGTTTCCCTTTTCGCCAGCTCCATCCCTGATAAGTGCAGAGCCTGCAGAGCTCCTGATAGACGGGCTATCGCGGCGGTTGGTGCGAAAGGAACACCCTATCGCTGCGGCATCGCCGGACCGCCATCAACTCCCCGCCACACCGAAATTAATACCACTCCAATTACCAGAATAGAGATGGGCTGGGAGAGGGTGATAATAAAATCTCTTTTACATAAAGAATGCAAATAACCCACTCGGTGAGGGGAGGGGGGAAGGGAGGCACCAGGGCCACAGCCGAGGCGTTGTGGTTCCTTTTGGGAGCCTGTAGCTGGTGGTGCTATTGGGATGAGGGGCTGTGTGGTTTGGTGATCCCCCTGGGAATGGGGGCACCCATGGGGTTGGTGTCACAGCCCCCTCCCTCCCTGCACCGGGATACCAGGAGCACGGCGGTGCCGAGGGCAAAGGGCTGGGGAGCAGATAAGGAGGAGCTGGGGGGTGGCCTCGCAGCTCCTTCCTGCCCGGCACGCAGGAAGGGCCAGGATATCAGCGGGGCCGGCGAGAGCTTCCCCTCGGATGGGGCGGGAAGGGGGAGCAGGGCCAGGGCTCCATGCTGGGCCGTGGGGATTTCGGCAGCTGCCGGAGCACGTGCGCTGGCAGCCGGCACTTCCCAGGGCTCCTCCATCACCCAGCCCACACCGGAGGCTGTTTGCCCTGGGGACACACTGAGACCTTCCCGTGGCATCTGTCACTGCAGGGCAATCACTGCCCTGTATCGGGGTTGCCCCTTCCTAACACACTGCTCCAAAACTACATCTAAAGGCATCTCCCGGCTGGGAGCTCCCCAAGGAGGAGCAGGGTGTGGGTAGCACCAACAGGGCCCAAAATCTGGGACATCCACCCTTGGGGGTTTCAAGGCCCCCAGTTCCATCCCCATTCACCCGCTGGGAGCTATTCCCAGTGGACAGGCACCCACAACCCCAGTCAAAGAGCAATGGCCATAAACTAAACCACAGGAAGTTCCATCTCAAAATGAGGAAGAACTTTCCATGGAGCGTGGCAGAGTGCTGGAACAGCTGTCCAAGGGAGGGGGCAGAATCTCCCTCTCTGGAGACATTCCAAACCCACCCGGACGTGTTCCTGTGTCACCTGCTCCAGGTGACCCTGCCTTGGACTGGATGATCTCCAGAGGTCCCTTCCAACCCCAAATACTCAGCGATTCTGTGAATCTGAGCAGCAGAGCCCCGTAACCCTGTGGGTTTGGAGATAGGGGGTGATAGGGCACGGGGTACCCACAGGGCATGCCGGGCCTTGCTGGGCTGCCCCTGTGCCAGCGGCCCCGGCACGGAGATGCCGGCAGGGAGATAGAGGCTGAATTTGCTCCTTGGGGTTTAGATAATCATCACGAAACCACGCGAGCATCGCTCTTGTGGTTGCCAGGAGGTTTGCAGAGTGCCCTAGTGTGACGCAGGATGGGTCCAAACCCTCCCTGTGCCAGCGAATGTGATGCCAGATTGGGGGATGGCATCCCTGCTGCTCCCAGTTTGGGTTTTAATGTCCCAGTAGCACCTTGGGGACATGAGGGACAACAACCACCTCCTGCACCTCCTCTCCAGCAGAAGTGCTGCTGTTTGCAGCCTGCCCAGCTCCCAGTGCTCCCAGTCCTCCTCATACTGGTGTTTGCAAGAGGCAAATGCTTGGGGGCTGCTCCAGCCCACAATCCAGTCAGGATACTGGGACAGAGTGGGATGACTGGCCTCACACCAGGGACTCACCTGGCCCATTCCACGTGTCCAGCTCCTGTGGGTTTTCTCCAGGATCTAGCTTTTCCGGCTCCTTTGGACTCTCTGGAGTGTCTCTAGACTCTGCAGCAGGAGGGGAAAGGCAGGAGGTCACAAGCAGGGAATTTCAGAGGCAGTATCCCAGGGGGGATTGGGACCATCAGACCAGTGGCACCCCAGGACTGGGATCAGCACAGGGAAGGGGTTCACCCAGTGTCCACTCCCTCACCTCCCCTGGGGATGACCCAGCCAAGTCCACCCTCACATCCACCCCAAGGATTTACCAACCCACCTCCCAAAAACCTGCCACCTCCCTCTCATCCTGCTGCGGTCCCACGTCACCCGGCTCAGCCCCGCTCCCATCACGGCTCTATTTGTGGCGTATTCATAGCAACTTGATAACAATTATTTTCTCCATTAACTGCTGCTGGAGATGGGCTGATAAAGCCAATCTGCATATGACAGTGTGGAAGATTAGTGCCCAAAGTACATGTTTGCCTTGGCGTCCCGGGCGGATAACCAGCATGGAGCCCAATCGATCGGCGCCACCGCGAACGCCCAGGGGTGACGTCACCAGCATTGGAGATTATTAATACAGGTGATAAGCGGAATGATTAACATCAAATAAATCAATCACCGGGTATAAAAGTCCTATTATTTTTGGCTATAAATCAAAGTGCCTGGCATATCGATTTTTATCCATCGCGCTGAAAGCTTTAGTGGCCGTTATTGCTGCTCGGCGTTATCTCTGCTATCACCTCTTTATCGAGGCAGGCCAGTGCCAGGTGCAGCTCTGCGCCCCAGCTCCCGGCTCCGAGCCCCCAGCCCGGCTCCCCCATCAGATAAGAGCCGCTTGCTTCCTCTGCTGCTGAGCAAAGTTTGCCAGGAGACCTCCCCACTCCAGATATCGGGGTCCCTTCCCTGCTCCAGTGATCAGGGTCTCCTACCTGTCCAGCTATCAGGCTCCCTTCCCTGCCTTAGCTATCAGGGTCCCTTCTCTGCCCTGGGTATTGAGGTCCCTTCCCTGCCCTAAATATCAGGGTCTCTCCTTGCCCCAATTATCAGGGGTCACTTCCCTGCCTCAAATATCGGGGTCCCTCCCTGTCCCACTTACTGGGGTCCCTTCCCCACCCTAAATATCGGGGTCCCTCCCTGTCCTAGCCCCTGGGGTCCCTTCCCTGCCCTGGCCCGCCCCTGCCTCAGCTACCAGGTCCCATCCCTGCCTCAAATACCAGGGTTCCTCTGTGTCCTGGCTACTGAGGTCCTTCCCTGCCGCAGCTATTGGGATCCCTTCCCTGCCTCGAATATCGGGGTCTTTTCCTGCCCCAACAGCAGGGTGCTGGTGTGGTTCCCTGGTGCATTGTGGCTTAGCTCCCTTGGTTTTGGGGGACACCACCAGCTGAAAGCAGTGGGGGTTTTTCAGGAGCTGCGGCTGTGCCGGGGCCCAGTGGCTCCATGAGCCGGCGCAGCCTTGCCCTGGCGCGGTTATCTCAAAGGGCACTGCAAACATTAACTGATTGGGATTTGCCCCCACCTCCACAGGAAGGAACTTAAAGGATATCTGGGGACTGTTTCAGCCCGGCCCTGAATCGCAGCCACCTTTGGGGTGCGGCACAGCTCGGCTCGGCTCGGCGGCAGCTTGGCGGCAGCGTGGGCAGGAAGGCAGGAGCCATGGCCCCGTGCCCCCAGCCCATCTGTGTCACTGACAGTGCCAGCACCTGCAGCCTCAGGGGCTGCTCAGCACCCTGGGAAGTACCCCGAGGCATGTGACTTTGCACCCCAAGGAGTCACTCTGTACCCCAAAAGGATGCGACTTTTTCCTCCAAGGAGTCGCTTTGCACCCTAAGGAGTCACTTTGTAGCCCAAGAGGTCATTCTGAACTCAAGGGATGTGAATTTGCACCCCAAGGGGTTATTTTGCATCCTGGGTGGGGGAAGGAACTTTGTACCCCAAGGGAGCACTTTGCACCCCAAAATATAGGACTTTGCACCCCAGAGAGTCACTTTGCATCCCTGGGAGGGGTCACTTTGTACCCCAAGGGACGTGACTTTGGGGTCTGTGCTGCTCCGAGTGGGTCCTAAGGGTGCCCAGAGTGTCAGAGCACCCCAAGGACATGGGGGGGTCCTCACTAAATCACCAGCCTCACAGGGTGGGTGGCTACTTCGTTAGTTAATTCCCACCCTGCCCACCAGCAGAGATGGTGCCCAGGCCACTAGCATGCCCAGCAGGTTGCTCTGGTGGCAGAGCCTGTCCCCATGGTGTGGGGACACCACGAGGAGTCCCCTCACTCACCTTCACTGCTGGGGGGGCTGGAGGAGTCGTGCTCGGCAGAGCCCTCGTGGTCTGAGGTGGCCCCGTCCCTCTCCGAGGGGCTCTTCTCCCCCACTGGGCCGTCCTCGCCTTCCTCCATCGCTGCCAGGGAACCTGTCAGGACACAGAGATGGTGGTTGGGGGGAGAACCACAGGGAAAAGACCCCCAGTTGGGAAATTAGGATGCCAGTGCCTTGGGGGCCAGCAGGAGATGCCCTGCAGCTCTGCAAATCATGAGAAGCGAAGGCAAGGGAAACCCTCTGCCTGGCCATCTCTGAGGTCCTTGGGGTCCCTCATTGATTTGCAGAGGTGGCCACTCTTCTGCTCCAGGTGTATCCTGAGGGATGTCTGGTCCCACCCAGACATCATGGGAAATCAGCCCCACACCTACCTGGGAAAAGAGTGGCGTTCCCTCGTACTACAGGCACACAGATGTGGTATCACTCATGCTCCCACCCAAAACCCCACCGTCACCTGCCCCAGAAAGGGATCCCAGAAACGGTCCCCAACACCCCTTGTCCAGTGACACAAGGGGGATGATGCTGCAGGGACACAGAGGGTACAGACAAGGTGCAAAGGGGGTGCACGCGGGGGACACCCCACCAGCCCTGCCATCCCTCTCAGCCGTTTCCATGGCAACGCAGCATCCCCAGCCAAGAAAGGCCAGACCAGCAGCACACATGGCTCGTGCCACGCGACGCCGCAGTGCCGGGGGCTGCCCGGTGCCCTATCCGGCACTGCCGGCACCGGGATCGGCACAGGGACACCCCGTCTGCAGACCTCAGCTGCTCTCCGTGACTCCAGGCATGTATATTTACAGCAGGAGAACAAAGAGCCCATAATCTATACAAAGCAGACAACAATGAGCGTGAATAAAGAGGCTGCCGGAGAAGGGAAGGCAATTTATTCTAATTCTGCTAATTTCAGTTCCAGCACAATTAAAAAGGCTCTGATAATATTCAGAAACAATCGCCAGCTAACAAATCGTTTCTCTCGCTGTAAATGAAACATTGTTAGGCTAATTTCTTCTTTCACGCCTTCACGGCTCTTGGGCTTCTGATAAAGTTAACCCGACGCTCGCCTGTGCCACGGCTTGGCACCTCCAGCCTGGCCAGGGAGGGATGGATGGGGCTGGAGAGGGATGTATGGGGCTGGGAAGGGATGGCTGGGGCTGGGATGGTGTGTGGCACCCACCCAAGGGTGCCCAAACCAGCCACATCCTGCCCTGAAACAAAGAGGCCCAACCAGGAAGAGGATGGGGATGAGTTTGGGTGCTGTGGTATCGCCAACTGCCTACAGGGATGGTGGGCAGCCAACATCCTGGCACTGTGTCACTATATGGGTCCCTGGATGCCTCCCTGGATGACCCACACCCCACTCTGAAACACTGATCCCCAACCTGCAGGGAGATGGGGATGCTCCAAATAAGTCCAGCTGGAGTTTGGGTACCGTGGCATCCCCCAGTGCCTACAGGGATGATGGCCAGCCAACATCATCCCAGCACCATGTCACTGCGTTCCTGGATGCATCCCGGGATGACCCACATCCCACCCTGAAACATTGATCCCCAACCTGAAGGGAGATGGGAATGGGTCTGGGTACCAATCACCAACTGCCTACAGGGATGCTGGGTGGACAGCAGAATCCCAGCATTACATCACCACAGTCCCTGGATGCATCCTGGAATGACCCACATCCCACCCTGAAACACCCATCCTCAACCAGGAGGAGATGGGGATGATCCATATAAATCCAACTGTGTAAAACCTGGAGTTTGGGTACTGTGGCATCACCAAGTGCCTACAGAAGTGATGGACAGGCAAAAAATCCCAGCATCATGGCACTGTGGTCCCTGGACACATCCCACATCCCACCCCAAAAGGTCCATCCCCAAACAGGAGGGAGATGGGGATGCTCCACATAAAACCAACTGGAGCTAGGACACTGTGGTGTCACCCAGTGCCTACAGGGATGACGGGTAGCCAACAGCATCCTGGAATCATGTCACCAGGTCCCTGGATGCATCCTGCATCCCATCCCAAAACACTGACCCTCAAACAGGAGAGAGTTGGGGATGCTCCACAGAAATCCAACAGAGGTTTGAATACCATAGTGTCACCCGGTGACTACAGGGATGACGGGTAGCCAACAGCATCCTGGAATCATGTCACCAGGTCCCTGGATGTATTACACATTCCACCCTGAAACACCAATTCCCAACCAGGAGGGAGCTGGGGATGCTCCACGTAAATCCAACCGTGTAAAACCTGAGCTTTGGGCACTGTGGTGTCACCCAGTGCCTAAAGGGATGATGGGCAGCCAACAGCATCCCAGCACCACGTGACCGTGGTCCCTGGATACATCCCAGCACCCAGCCTGTCCCACTGCACATCCCACTCCCAGCACACCCATCCAATCCCCAGGGATACATCTCTGGCGCTCTGGGTCGCGCGGGTTAAACGAACTACTGGATGACTCAAAAAAAAAGGAGGAAAAAAGGCAAAAAAAAAAAAGCAAGTGAGGGAGAGGGAGCGCGGAGTAGGGAGCAGAGCGTCACTTCTCCGGGATTGCTGGAAGCCCTGCACAGTTATCACCACACACAGCCTCCCTCGGCTTGCCTGATCTGTCTATTCTTCATTAAGCAAATACGCTGAAATGGAAATGAAAACATAATAGCTATTTGATTTTCGGTGAGATATTTTGCATATTGGTTCAGTGCTGATAGTGGAATTTCATCAACTCCCTTTTTTCATGCTTTAAAACTGAATTACTGAGGCTGGTTTTACAGAGAGGGGAAGAGCCAAAAAACGCTCCCTTCCAAGATACTCTGCTTCAACGATTAACTCTTCTCCCTCCCTCCTTCTCCTGCCTTTTTTTATTGATAACAAGGAAGGATTTCTCTTTTTTTCTTCTTTTTTTTCCCTCAAAAAAAAAAAAAAAAAAAAAAAAAAAAATCGCAGCGACTAAAAACCTGCAGGAAGCCGAGGCAATGTGCCCATGTCACCAAGGCTGGGGATGAGGGTCCGCATTCCCAGGGAAACCCATCGTTATCCAGGTAATGATTTGATCATTTCACTCCAATTAAGGTTCTCCCAGCATAGGAACAATAAAGCTTTTCTTGATTCCTTGCGTTTAGCTGGTAAATTAAATAAAAGAAAAAATAATATAGGGAATCAAGAAGGAGGGGGGACTTTTCCAGGCTGCCAAGAGCGAGACCCTGGGCGCTCCAAGAGCCGGCACGCAGACAAGAGCAAAGTGATAAGAGGCCTTGATAACAGATAGAAATAGCAACAGCCACAGACTTTCCCACCGGCTCTGGAGCAGGGAGAGAGAGGAGGAGGAGGAGGAGGAGGAGGAGAAGAAGGAGGAGGAGGAGGAGGAAGAGTTCCCATGGTGGGAAGCAGATCCTGGATCAAGAACACGTGCAGGCTGAGGACAAACCTACCTTTGCTGTCACTCCCATCCAACTCCCAATTTTTACTTTTAAATACATACTTAAATAAAAATTTTCATCCAACTTATCCCAATTCCCATCCCTGGAACTGTTCAAGGCCAGGTTGGACAGGGTTTAGAGCAACCTAGTGGAAGGTGTCCCTGCCTGTGGTAGGGGGGTGGAATAAGATAAGCTTTAAGGTCCTTCCAACCCAAACAATTCCATGATTCTCTTTTTTAAATATAAAAAGTCCCCCAAGTCCCCCTTGGGCAGAGGGTGAGTCCAAGGAACGCTCCAGGAGTCAGGGAGTGAGGACAGAGCCTGGAGCTGGGCGGCCTCACATCCCAAAACTCCTCTCAGGCACCTCAAAGCTCAGTCTTGGCTCTGGGGTGTCACCCCTCAGCACTGGGGGGACCCAGGGGATGTACCCAGCTGTGCCAGGGGATCCTGGGGGATGTCCCCAGCTCCACTAGAAAGGCAGCAGGATGGAGGATCCCTTATTCATCCTTTCAGCTCCTCCTCATCCCTGTGCTGGCACTGAATCTCTCTTTCAATTATAAAACCACAATAATAATAATAGTAATAATAATAACAATAACAAAAACCAACCCAAAAGCATGTGGGTGAGGCTCCAAACCAGATTCTGGGGTGCACAAGGCATCACCATGATGCTCATCCATCACCTCATGATGGAAATGTGGGAATTCCACTCAGGCATCGCTTCCTTGCTTCCCTAAATCACTGTATTTTCCCCCAAATTTTGTAGCCAAGAGAAAGGGCTGCAGGAACAGGCACAGGGCTAGTGTTCCTCAGGGAAAGACTCTCTTGGAGACAAGTCACAGCCGCTCCCGATCCTTGCAAAACCCTCTCTGGTGATTTGGTGGGATCTGGCACAGTCAGGGGATTCCCCGGGGTCTCGGAGCAAGATTGTGCTGTGTCTGCCTGGAGCGAGCAACACCCAGGGAACAACCCGGGCTGCAAATCCAAACCCTCCAGTATCTGATGGGACACCAGCCCGCCTCTTCTCACCCAATTTTTCCCTGGTGTGTACTAATGTTTGCTTTACCAACGACCTCGGCTGCTCCCTAGCCTGTTCCCTGGGGATTGGGAATGCCAAGGGAGGGCAAAGGAGGTTTTGGTGGCCAGGCAATGCCACTGGTCCTCAAAGGTCACGTTATCCAACAGGTTATTTTTCACACCCCTTGGGCGATGCTGTTGGGACCCAGCATTAAATTCTAATAGTCTCCAAAACAGGGGTCCGTTTTGGAGGAAAATCGACTTTTCTGAGCACAAATCAACCCTCTCCACTATCAGCCCAACTGCAGCATCCCAGGGCCGGGCTCTCCCCATGGATATCGGCACATGAAATATCAGCCCCGTGCATGGAGCCGATAGCAGTTGGGGCCGGCCCCAGTGGTCTTTATCTCTAATTTGGGGCCCTTCTCCATCACCCCCAGATAAAACTCACCCTGACCCTTCCCGTGGTGCCCTGTGGTAAAAGGGCAAGGAGAAAAAAAATACGGCTGGGGAGTTGGAAGGTGGAGTGGGGGATTTACAATGTGTTTATTGTAACTTACTATTAAATTAGTCCTGGTTTATCCAGGAGGGGAGTGGAGGTGGTGGGAGATGCTGTGATTGCTGACGGGAGCTATTTATAATAACTTATAAGCTAAATTTATAAAATTATTAAATTTATAAAGTATTTAAACCTAGTTTAACCAGGAGGGGGATAAAGGGTAGTGTCGGAATGGAGGTGGTGGGGGATGTGATCACTTATGGGGGGTATTTATAATTATTTGTTATTAAATTTATAAAGTATTTAGGCCTAATTTATCCAGGAAGGGAATGAAGGATAGTGGGGGAATGGAGGTGGTGGGTGATGCTGTAACTGTTGGTGGGAGGATGCTCCAATTGTTCATGAGGTGTATTTATAATAATTAGTATTATTAAAATTATAATGCATATAGACCTAATTTATCCAGGAGGGGAATAGGGAATAGTGGGGGAATAAAGGATAGTGAGGGAACAAAGGTGGTGGGCTATGCTCCGATTGCTCATGGGGTGCCATTTATAATAATTATTAAATTTTTAATATATTTAGGCCTAATTTATCCAGGAGGGGAATAAAGGGAGAATGGAGGCAGTGGGAATGCTGTGATTTCTCATGGTGGAGTGGGATACTGCAGTTACTGCTGGGGAGCTGCTCCTGTCAATGCCCCACAGCACCCCAACCACCACAACCTGCTTTACGGAACTGGATGAGCTTTAAGTTCCCTTCCAACCCAAACCATTCCATGATTCCACCCCCACCCCACCGATACAAACCATCCCACGGACCCACCCTGGGCACAGCCCCCTGGACATCCCTTGGCGCTCCCAGGGAAGCCCCCCAGGGAAGAGTAGAGCCAGGGAGAGGCCGAGCCTGAGAAAAAGCAGCGCTGCTGATATGGGAGAGATTGGTTTCAGCCGGAGCTGCTCCCCCTGCCAAGTCCATCTCGGATCTGCGCCGGGTGCAGTTACTTAACATTCATCACGGCCTGAACTCTGTAACTTTATCAGCAGGCGAGCGCGGCGCCATCGCGGGCCCAGCCATCCCCAGCCATCCCCGGCGCGGCGATCGCCCGATAAACCGCTGATAGATTACGGGAGATTGGCTCACTCCAGGGGCCGCGATTCCCAGTGCTAACGGAGAGTGAGCTGGATCAACCCCCAGCCAAGGGGGGGGCACGCGGGACACGGGGAGAGATGAGGAAGACAATCCAGGGACAATGACAATGGAGTGACTTTACATTTCAGATGGGGTCGATAACGCGCTGATAGATTTTAAGAGAGGAGAGAGTCTAATAGAGCCGTCCCCGGCCACGGCGCATCAGATGGATGGGAGCAGACTGCTCCGGGAGAAGGGATGGGAGGCTGAATGCAGCCCTGCCTTCCCAACTGGCAGGGAGATGGAGCGAGGAGAAGGTGGTCAGAGCACAGGAAGGAAACTGAGGCAGCTGGTGGGGCCCAGCAGAGAGGTACTGTTCCTTACTGGAGGGTGACCTCTGCCCCAATGCCAATCCAAGAGCAGTTTGATATTTTTAACCCCATGGCAATCAGGGTTGGATTTAGGCAGTTAGGAAGCTGGATAACCCAATAATATGGAATGAAACTCCATCCATGAATATCAGGCTCGAAACATGCACGAGAGCGGGACAGATGTGCAAGGCTTATCTCCACCACTTCTCCTGCACCAGGTGCCATCACTGCTCCTGGCCGAAGGGCATTTTTCTGGCTGAAACCCCCTCAATTCTGGTACTTTTTCCCCACCTGGAATAAAGATATTCCAGTCAGGAATGGCTGGGGTGGGGGATGCTCACCCAGCCCCATGGAGCCCATCACTACCAGGCAACAGTGAGGACGGAGGTCAAGCTCCTTGCTAATCTAGCAACAAATTACCCCAGAGATGCTGCACCAGAGCCATCCCCCTTCCCGTGGGAAGCAGCTCCAGGTCCTGCCGGGTCCATCCCACTGCCAAAAGCTGCTGGGAAGGGAGCAGGGATGGTTTTCAACCTCCACCCAAGACTTTCAGCCCATGACAGCCCCAGGCAAGGACAGGGCCGGAGGGATGGGACAAGGGGATGATGGTGGACATGACCCAGAAGGCCACCAGACCCATCAGCAAAGATGCCCTGGCTAGGGTGTCCCTGCTGCTCCCAGTCCCACAGGGTACCCAGTGCCAGCTCCCAGTGCCATCCTGGATCACTTTGGAGCGACCGGTCAATGTTGCAGCAGCGAGCAGGAGCTGAGGGGCTCAAACCAGCACGAACCCCTCCATCGCCTTCACCCAGCACCCCAATCCCCCTCTTTCGCCAACTCCAAGCCCCTCACACTGGCTCAGTGGACGCCGAGTTTGCCTCTGTGCAAACGTGTCTGCGCTGCCTCTTTCTTTTTTTTTTTTTTTTTTTCTAATTTTTTTTTCCTGTTCTTGGCATTTTGGTGGAGCGAGATAAGAGTAAAAAACAACAGAGCTGCTCGGAGAGTGAAAAAGGGAGATAGATAACGCAGATACCGACTCCTACACAAAACAGTCCTGGCTTTATCTCTGCTTTTTATCACAGTTCCCCTAAAAAAAAATAAAGAGAGCAGCCCAACTGGAATGGGGTAGCACATTAAAAAATGAACTTTATACTGTTTGCTCTTTAGTTTTATATTTAGATGAAACAAACTTAGATTCCATGGTCGATACCTTTTCCAGCACAAGGAACCAACAGGTCCTGAAGGCCCATTTGCTCCAGTGGGGATGAGTGAGGAAAGTCAAGGATAGTATTTAAGACTGGATGGGGCAGTGGGATGAAGCTGTTCCCAAAGTATCCGGGGACTGGGCAGCATCCTACTGGACTGAGCAGCATCTCACTGGACTGGGCAGCATCACGCTGGACTGGGCAGCATCCTGCAGCAGAACCAGTGAGGCTCAGGCTGGAGATGGGTATAGAAAAGCAGATGCTTCCCCAAGCATCCCTGGGTCGTGCCAGCTGGCTGCCAATCCCTGGAGACAGCTGGAGCCCACCTGAAATGCCACAGCCAGCACCAGGATCTTGGCCATATTTCAGTGGCATTGCTACAGCTGGCAAAGCCAAACATCCCCCTGATGTAAGCAGGTTCCTGGCATCCAGGAAAGGCATCTCCATCCCAGCACAGGGACGTGACTGCACGTGCAATAAACCCCATCCATGTGGCTCCCAAAAATTCTTTGCCGATCGTGACCCTCCCGTCCCTGAGGGCACCACACAGGGCTCTGCCCTCCTGCTGCCAACCTGGGCACAGGCTGTGAAGGGCATTTTGGAGCAGAAAACCCACAACTCACAGGGCACGGTCAGAAAGAGGGAAGGAAGCAAAAAAAAAAAAAAAAATCATAAAAATGGACTGGAGGTTTTTCCCTCCCCTCGCACTCCCTTCCCTACCTTCTTTTTGAAAAACATAATTTATCTGTGTATTATCAAGAAATCCAGACACTTTAATCAGTGAGCTATGAAGTCAGTATTTCCATTCTTATCTAGCGGAGGAGTGGAAATGGAGAGCAGATAGGCAGCTCCGAGCCCGTCCGTGGTGGGGAATGTTAATGGGAGGAGCGGCGGAGCCATTGGCTACCGAGCTGCCGCTATCGCTGCCATTATCGGGGCCTTATCGAGGCAACCATCGCAGCGCAGTAATGGGGCCAGTTCAACTTTCCGCATTATCATAGGAGCTGGGAGTAGCATGAGAGGCCTCGGCTGGGAGACGGAGAAGGGAGCGAGCGGCCAAACTTCCCGGCGGAGCAGGGAAGGGAGAGAAAAGCAGCTCTTCTTCTTCCCCGAGCTGGTGATGTGCAGGGCGATGCTCCCCCAGCACGGGCGCCCTGCGCATCCCGGGTGCTGAGCGTGAGGCACATCCCCAAAGTCCTGTGTGTCCCGGGTACTGTCCGAGAAGAGCATTCCCAAAACCCCGGGTATCAACCCTGAGACACACACTCAAAGCACTGTGCACCCCGGGTACTGTCCTGGAAGAGGATTCCCAAAACCCTGGGTACTGACTCCAAGGTGCATTCCCAAAGCTACAGGCACTGACCCTACCAAGCATTCCCAAAACCCTGCGTACTGACCCTGAGGTACATCCCCAAAGCCCTGTGCATCCCAGGTACTGTCCTGGAAGAGCGTTCCAAAACCCTGGGTATCAGCCCTAAGGCACATTCCCAAAGCCCTGGGCACTGACTCTAAGAAGTACCCCCAAAACCCCAGGTACCAACCTCATAAAGCATCCCCAAACCCCCAGCTACTGATCCCAAGGCGCATTCCCAAAGCTACAGGCACTGACCCCATTGAGCATCCCCACAGCCCTGGACACTGACTCCAAGACACATCCACAAAGCCCTTGGCACTGACCCTGCCGAGCATCTCCAAAGCCTCAGGTATGGCCTTAAGCTGCATCCCTAAAATCCTGGGCACTGACTTCAACGCTCATCCATGAAGTCCCAGGCACTGACTGCCAAGCATCCCCAAAGTCCAGGATGCCAAACACCCCTAAAGTCCTGGGCACCGACTTCGAGGTGCATCTCCAAATCCCAGGGCACCGACCCCAAGGCATATCCCTAAAGCCAGGGGCACTGACCCCATCAAACATCCCCAAACCCTGGACACTGATGGCCTCAAAACACTCCCAAAACCCCAGACATCAATCCTAACTATCTCCAAAGCTCCATGCAATGACCTCATTGAACATCCCTCAAATCCCAGGCACTGACCCTGCCAAGCATCCCCATATCCCTGGGCACCAAACCCGAGGCACATTCCTAAAGTCTTGGGCACCAACCCCATCGAACAGCCCCAAAACCCCAGGTACCAATCCCAAACATCCCCAAAGCTCCAGGCGCTGACCTTATCAAACATTCCCCAAACCCCAGGCACTCTCCTCAAGACACATCCCTAAAGCTCCAGACACCGACCCAGTCAAGCACCTCTAAATCCTCCAGCCACGACCCAGCAAAGCATTCCCAAAACACCAGGACTGACCCCACTGAGTATCCCCAAAACCCGGGCATTGACTCCAAGGCGCATCCCCAAATCCCGGGGCCATGACCCCCGGCTCACCAAGGACGAGTGAAAACAATGCATCTATATTTCATCAGATGAACAAATTAGAGGAGCACATTTCCTCCACATGCTATCAAATGGGAGATGTCAAGAAAATATGTTGATGTGAGAAAGAGGAGATAAAGAATTATTTTGGAGGAAAAAAGCCGTGGAAGGCTCTTATCTGGAGTGACTCATAGGCACACACTCCTTAACCCCACTGCAGCCCAAGGTCAGCAGTTACATTCCTTTCGGCATTTCATCCCTTCCAAAAAAACATGTTGCTGCAGGAACAATGTGGAGCCTTTGCCGGGCAGCCATCGGAAGAGGGAACTGTATTACCCCCGAAACACTTGAACTTTCCTGATAAAATAAGCAGCGGGACAGTGGCCTGGCCAAGCTGGAGCGTCCAAATCCCTGAGTCAGGCAGCAAAAACAGTCATGGGACGTGGCGCAGAAAAAAAGAAAAGAGATATCGGTCTCCTGCTCCCATTCCTGCTCTTTTCCAAGGTGGGGGAGCTGATTTCTTCTCCCCACAGGAAGAAAAATCCATATGCCTTCGCCATGGAGCAGAGTTGGAGGGCGATGCAAGGCTGGCAGGGAGGTGTTCTACACTTTTTCTTCCTAAATGTAGAATTCCTAAAAGCCTCATGTTTCTCACTCCTGCCATCTCCCCGGGTGCTCTGTCGGGGCCGCTCACATCCCTCTCTCCGGGCAGCCTCAGATCTCAGCCTCAGCTGTGCCTCCGTGGAAAGTCTGGGCTGGTTTTCCCTCCACAGCAACGCCCCATCCAGTGTTTTTCAAGGCGGATCATGTTTTTTTTTGCAGTAGGACAGAGCACGCAGGGAAAACATCCTCTTCCTTTACCCAGAACGGGTGCGTTTGACCCCAAATCCACCAACACCACGCGGGGCCCAGTGGCTCCATCCCCAGCCCTGCTGCTCCCGGTTTGGGCAGCATTGTCCCTTCCTTTCCCAGAGATGTGGGTGTCCCCGACCCTGTGGCTGGCACAGGGCTGGGAATGTTGCACAGCACAGGGATGCTTGAGTGGTGGACACAGTGATGCTGCTGCCACGTTGTTTTTGAGATGCTGCCATGGCTGGGTGGCTCTGTTGGGTCCCCAGGGGAGCACGGGGCTGCCCCTCTCCAGGAACCTCGGATCACCTGCACCATGGCACCTTCTCCTTGCGCAATCTGCTGCAACACCCGTGGGGAAAGGATTGCTTTCTTCCCAAGCCCTGATTGCCGAGCTGGCCGGCTCACAACTTGGCCAAAGGGAAAGCTGCAGCCTGCTAGGTGGCCTCGTGATTCACAATGGAAAATAAAACCTTGCCCAACCATGCAACCTTGGATCCAGAGGTGTAAATCCCGGCTGGAGGTGGCTTCCCTGCTCTGGCATGGGATGCTGGGGATGGTCCCCCGTCGTGGCTCCGTGCCTGCTTGGTGTGCCTGGGGAGGGGGCAGCGTGGGGGTGTCCCCTGAGGGTTCAGGAGGCGGAAAAGCAGCAGCAGACACAAACCAACCCAACCCCGGCGCCCACAGGCCCTGGAAGCAGTTGCCTGGCAGAGCCTCCCTCGCCGGCGCGGTTCCAGCGCTGCCTTCCCGCCCCGCGGCCGCGGCAGCCGGCAGGGACGTGTGCTGGGGCTCTCGGCAGAACAGGTTCCGCTGTGCTCAGGGGTGCCCCACACTTGGCCATGGCCAGCCTGGCTCCAGCACTCACCCTCTGAGCATCCCACACTCATCCTCCCTGCCTGAGGAGACAGGGATGGCCGGGAAGAGCCATGCTGGGGATACACCCTGAGCACTGTCCCAAAATGGGCTTGCAGGGTGCCCTGGCAACAAGGGAAGTGCCCAAATGGGACAACGCTGACGTGTCCTGTGGCTGGTGGCACTGGTCACAAGTGGGATATTCATTATCTGTGGTAAACGGATTTCCTGCTCCAGAGAGAGGCTGAGGTGAGCTGTCCCCTTGGCCACCAGCTGCCAAGCACGGTGCTAGCCCATCTCCGGAATGTGGAGCCTGTAGGGATACTCACACCTGGACCACTGGCTGTGGAAGAGGAGGGAAACTTCTTCCAGCATCACCTGTGGCTGGTTCAGACCCTCCACTGAACAGCAATGTGGCTTATCCGTCATGGTGCACATCCCAAGAGGCTGGTGACAGCCGGGACGGGCAGAGCCACTGTGGGGGCAGACGTGCCACAGGGCTTTGCCACCTGCACCCTTGCCAGCTCTGAGGAGCCATCACTCCAAGATGCCACCGAGTCAGAGCTGGCAAATGCCTTGGGGTGTTTGCACAAGAGGGGAGGGGTTGGCAGGCTGGCAGCACCCGTGGGTGTAGCAGACATCTGGGACATAGGGATGCCACTCTCGGGATGCCGAGTGTGGGGCACGAGGGGGCTGCAATGGTGAGGAAGCCCCCGGGAGGTGCAGAAAATACCGGTTTTGGGAGCAGAGCCGGGAGGCCCTGGCGGCACCCAGCTCATCCCTGGGTGCTCCCTGGGGAGCAGGAAGCAAACCCTCCCCACCCTGGGGAAACATACCTCCCCAGACACCCCACTGCCCACCCCAGCCTGGGGCACCCCTTCCCTGGAGGTGTGGATGGGGAAACTGAGGCACGGAGAGGGAGGTGATGGAAAAGTACAGCAGCAGCAGAGTGATGGGGGTTAAAAAAAAGCAAACAGAGGTGGTTCATCACCTGAAAGGGAAGAAGCGACTCAGGTAGGGAAGGCAGAGGGAGAG
Source organism: Pipra filicauda (assembly GCF_003945595.2). Lineage (NCBI taxonomy): Eukaryota > Metazoa > Chordata > Aves > Passeriformes > Pipridae > Pipra > Pipra filicauda. Next base: position 353,417 of record NW_024104378.1, on the reverse strand, counting down.
GAGCGGGCAGGAGGCGTGCTGGGAGCATCCCATGCCACTGGCTCACCACACCGGTGCTAAAAATAGACCTTGGTTTGGCCACTGTCATCTTTACAAGAAATGCAGTTTTCCAAGCTCCTGGGAAGGATGGCTCCCACGCTCTGGCTGGCACCACGACCCCCTGCCTGGCACCATGACCCCCTGCCTGGCATCACCGCTGAGCCCACGCGGGACCGGGGAGCAGCTGAGCGTGCAAGAGGAAAGGAAAAAAATAAAACCACCCAACCCAACACAAGAGAGGGCGGGTTTAACAGCGCAGATCACACTCATTATCTAACACCATCTAATAGCAATCAAAGAAAATCCCCATGCAAAAATATGCCGGTGTTTTCACCTCTCCCCCCCACCCTCCCCCAGCCCGTGCATTCAGCGGAGCAGAATGGGAGATAACCATCAAAAAAAAGTCAAAGCTCTCATCTGCAACATCTGCAGCCGATAACAGGCGCTGAGGAGAGCTCAGCTTCTCAACCCAGCTTGTTTCACAGAGCACATGGAGGGGGGGAAAACCCACCCCACCACCTTGAGAAATAAAAACACACATGCAGCTGCCCCCACCAGATAATTAAAGTGCCTGCGTTAATCACATTTGCAATGGAACAAATTGTTGGAGCCCTTTTGCCCCTCTTTGCTGTGTTTGTTGTTTTAGCAAATCCTGCTCCGGTCTGGTGGGGAAAGATAAGTGGTCCTTATCACCCCTGGCAATCTCTATCAGGATGGAGATCGGGGCTTGGTGCTTATCAGGAGCTCAGATCTACTGTAGCTGAGCACAGAATAAAAAGGGAAAAGGAAAGAAAAACACACAAAAAAAAACCCCAAACCCACAAACAGGCCCCTGCAACTACGACAAAACACTCGCTTCCAGCTCGCTTAGGAAGAAAAAAAATCATAAAAAAATATACATATTCAAAAAGAACAAGAGAGGGAGAGGCACATCAGCACGATGAGATCAATCTCCTGCTTATCAGGTTCCCCCATCGCAGGACCCGGCGCTGCGAGAGCACCGGCAGCTGCCAGAGCCTCGCTCATCAGCTGGGCGCCCGCGCTCCCATGTTTGAAGTTAATAAATATAACAGGCTATCTGGGTTGGAGATCAGCTCCTGCTCCCTATCAGCCCCTCACATCTATCTACCAGCAGAACAAAAGACAGAAAAAAAAAAAGAGAGAGAAAAGAAATAAACCACCCCATAAAGGAGCAGCAGCAGCTGCAGGGAGGTTGGTGATACAGCCAGGGATGGAGTGGGGGGAGGAAAAAACTGTCCTCTGCAGGCAGGAACCCCCAAAAATTAAAGAAAGAGATGCTCTGGGTGTTTCCTGTGCTATCAAAAGCCACCATCGAGATGAAATCGGCTTTCAAAGGCTCCCCACCGTTGCTGCTGGGGAGGGTCAGAGGGTCCAGCACCCCCAGCCCCTCCATCCCCGTGTGGCTCCAGCCCGGAAAGCCAAGAAGAAGACGAAGGTTAAAGCAGCTGGTTAAATATAGTCCGGTGTCTGATCTTTGTCTTATCTCTGCTGGCAATCGCCCGCTCTCCCGGCGATCTCCCCGCCAGCCTATCTGAGCCTCGCATCGCGCTTCAAAAAAAAAGCTGCAAAACCCAAACCCCACAAGAGAAGACGAAGCCAGAGCGAGAACATCGCGTCACCCAGGAAAATAAAATCAGCAGATACCAATCTGGAGGAGGTTTTTAATGCTCCAGCCGAGATGATAAGGAGGATAGACTTTGTGGAAACAGGTCCGGTCTGTACATGAGAGGAGTCTGGTTACCGGAGCCCTGATTCATGCATACCTTCCCTCGTGGAGCGTCGGAGCAGCGGCAAGGAGCTCTCGCCGCGCTCGCCGCCTCTAATGACTGTTTTCATGTTGACACATACAGGAAAGGTTCCAAGCTTTCAGCTTTTAATCAGTTTTGGCCATCGCCGGCGGCCTGAGATCAGCCTCCCACTTTATCATTTCTTCACATCTCTGCAGAAAAGCAGCAGAGGAAAGAGATACGAGGAGCCGCCGCCGCCGCCCGGCCGAGCTGCCACGGCCTCATCCTGCCCCAGTTTCCCCCACCAAAATCCGTGCTGGGGGGCGCTGGGATCAGGCATCCCGCCATCGGCGCGTCCCCCACTGATACCGGTGTTATTTCGGCAGCTGCGACGCTCCCGCTCGCTCCAGTCTTAACGCTCCCGGTTTAACGAGCTGGAGTTACCCAGGGAGGGATCGCCGGGCTCTTTGCCGAAATAAAACCACGGAAGTTGGGTAAAGCTAAAGGAGAAAACTATCCCCCCCCCCCAAAAAAAAAAAAAAAAACAAACCAAAACAAAACCAAAATGAGAGAGGCAGCTGGGACTATTTTTAACTCAACCCGGGTAAAAGTCTAGCTGAGCGTTATCACCAGAGCAATCACCCCAGGCAGGGAAACAGGTAGGTGCAACTCAGCCTTGCAATTATTTCAGGAGAAAGATAAAGGTAGATTATCACATGGTGGCCAGCCTTCCCTATCCTCCCATCTCCCTCTCTTATCTCCAGCTTCCATCGACTCGAGGGGGGAAAAAAACACGCACACACACACTGGAGAGGAAGGAGAAAAGCCAAGCTGAGCCCGGCACCGAAAAACTTCCAGCAGTTTGCAGGATTTCTCAGCCTTGATGATACATCCACGCTGGAGCAAAACAAGATCCCGGGCGATCGGTTGGAATGAGGGACGGGGGGAGCGCGACCCTCTGGAATGGTGTATGGGCTGGGGGAGACAGGGACGTGGCCAAAGTCCCGTGGGACCACGCGGCGGTTCCTCATGGCCACGTCCCACCTGGGCTGGGGCGCCAAGCGGGACTTGGGGGGCCAGCAGGCAGAGTCGGGAATAGTGCGGCCAGCAGGGACAGTGGCACCGTGGGGACGATGGCACGGCGGGTCCAGCAGCACCCCGGCCAATGGGGCTCCCCATGCGGGAAGGGGTGCCCCTGGCAGGGTCAGGGTGCTGTACCCGAGGCGAGGAGCCCCTGGCACGGCTGGGGTGCCCCAGGGTAGATGGGGAGCCCCGGGGGGGTGTTGGAGACCCCCTGGCAGGGTGAGTGTCCCGTAGCCGGGGTGAGGAGCCCTTAGCAGAGCTGGGGAACCCCTGGGGAGAATGGGGAGCCGCGAGGGGGGTTGGGGAGTCCTAGAGGGGGGATTTTGGGGAGCCCCCTGGCCCCGGCTGCCGGCGCTGGATGGGAGGCAGGCGGGGGAGATAAGATCACAATTTCAGGCCGTCCCGACAGAGCGATGTTATCAGGACGGGACTTGCAGAACGGAATATTTTAAAGCCTTATCGGGGCCCCCATCGGGAGCCGGTACCGGAGCCACCGCGCTGGCGGGGGGGAGGCGGCGCGGGGTGTGTGTGGGGGAGGCGGCGGGGACCGAGACCAAAGCGATCGAGCGGCCGGTAACGGGAACGGGCCCCCACCGCGGCTGTCCCGAGTGGGTACCGAGGGCGTACCGGGGGGGTACCGATGGGGCACCGAGGGGGTGCGGGGACACCGGGTGGTTGGGCAGCGGGAGTGCTGCCGCCAAAGACTGGTGCTAAAAAATAAGAGAGGGGGAGGTGTGGGCAGCACAGCACGGGGGGTACCGGTACCGCAGGGACTCACGTTTGATCTGCCGGGGGTTGCTCTGTTTCCTCCTGGACATCGCTCGGCGGGGGGCGAGCCCGGCGCCCCGGCTGGCGGCTGGGCGGGCGGCAGGTGGGTGGCGGCGGGCGGGCCCCCGGCTGCTCGCATGCCCGCCCGCCCGCCCGCGGGGCCGGGCCGGGGCCGGGGCCGGGCCGGGGCCGGGCCGTGCTCGGCGGAGCGGAGCCGCCGCCGCCGCCGCCGCGGGATTTTCTCAATGGGCGCCGCGAAGGATCAAACCCGCGGAACGTTCCAGGGGGGCGGGGCCCGGCCCCCCGCGCGGCCGCCCATAGGCCACCGCCCCCCTCAGGCCACGCCCCCCACATGACGCAGAAGGGCGGGACCGGAGGACTGAGTAGTGGGCGTGGCTATTGGCACGGGGGGCGTGACGTCCCCAGGGGCCCGATCCTCACGGGCGGGTCACTCCCGGCGTCCCTAAAGCCTCCCGCGTGTCCTAAGCCCCGCTTTGAGGTCTCCACACCCCCCTGTGAAGCCACACCCTTCTGTTTTAGGGCTCTTGCCCCTCCCCTTTCTGTTCTACATCCCCCTCCTTGACGTCCCCAGCCCCTCCTGTGCGTTCCCAGCCCTAATTTGGGGTCTCCGTGCCCCCCACGTGAGGCCTCACCGGCCTGTTTTGGGGGTCTGGCCCCTCCCCTTTGGGTTTTACATGCCCTTCTTTGAGGTCCCCAGCTCCCCCTTTGGGGTCCTCTGCCCTCCTCTGGGTTCCCCAATACTCCTTTGAGGTCTCCAAACCACTCTTTTGAGGCTCTAGACTGCCCTTGGTGTCTCCAAGCCTCTCCTTTCAGATCTTCAGCCCTCCTTTGGGGTCCTCTACCCACTTCTTTGAGACTCCAGACCCCCCCTTTGGAGTCCCTAAGACTCTCTTTTGGGATTCTCAACTCCACCTTTTGGGTCCCCAACCCATTCCTTTGAGACTTCAGTCCCTTCTTGGAGTCCTCACCCCCTCTTTAGGGTTCTTAAGCCCCTCCTTTTAGACCCTAACCCCTCCTTTGGTGTCCCCAAATCCCCCTTTGGGGTCCCAATCACCCTTTGCACCCTTTTGCCCCTCTGGAAGCTCCTAAACTCCCTCAGGGCCACCAATCCCCTTTTCTGGAACCTCAGTTCCCTGCATTGGGATTCCATCCCAACTCACTCTTTGAGGATCCTCAAAGCCTCCTTTGGGGTCTCTGTATGGGGTTCCCAGGGCCTCTCTTTGGAATCCCAACCCCTTATAATCCCTCTCATTTCTAGATGAGTGGCCCAAAAACTCCCACTTGTGACTTCACTGTGACCCTGTCTTGGGGCGGAGGAACACCCCAGGACACACTGGGGATGGTGTGGGGGTGCTGGGATCCCCCTTGGCATCATCCCAGCCATGTGGGCCATGAGGATAAAGCAATTTTGGGCTCAATGTGGGCTAAACAGGAGCTGCTTATATTTTGGATCTATGATGAGGATATTTTCTTATGAAAAACAACCATATCTGCCAAACCCAGCCCTTGTCTGTGGCCAATTTTGGCTCGGGGGGGGGTGGGTTGGTGTAGTGTTTCCAGTGGTGAAGGCTGGTGGTCCCCAATTAATTCTGTAATTTTTGGATCAATGGAGGCAGAAGGGGCTGGTGGACTGTGGGGACAACGGCACAGCTTGGTTGTATCCCTTCTCCATCTCTCCCTGGACATGGGATGTGCTTTTCTTTTCCCTTTTCTTTTTCTTTTTTTGAAGGGTTTTTAATTAACTTCCTGTTTCAATGGTGGGATAATGAGTTTTAAGCAGCACATGATTCCAGTAAAGAGGTCAAACCGGCAATGGGGATGTCAAAAGAAATTAAGTTAGGAATTAAGAAGAGATCCAGGGGAGGAAAAAAAAGCCCGGTGAGGGAGGGAGATGCTGCCGAGGACAAGGCTCTGCTCCCCCCGCTTTGGCTGACCACCCCCCAAAATGATCCTGACGGCGCCTTTCACCTCGTTTGGCCTCGAATCGCCGCCTTCCTGGAGACCATCACACCCCCAGGCAGGCAGCTCTGCTTCCAGAGCCTTTCCTTTCCCGCCACGGATTTGCCAGGTCCGGCCCGAGTGGGCTCTGCTTTGCATCAGCTGTGATGGGTCTGATTCCTGCAGGGGCTGGAGATGGGGGGGCCAAATTCTGCTCCCATGCTCTTGGGGGTCTCCAAGCTCAACCCAGTGCGGCTGTGGGTGTTTTGGGGCTGTGGGCACTGCAGATCCACCTGGTTCCTCCGGCACATCCATGGCACCGCTCCTGTGGTATTTACCTGCCATGTTTGCTTATGCCAAGATAATTAGACAACCATTTAATTAAACACAACATCGTTAATTGCATGGATTTGAGGGGCTGGGGGTGAGTGAACACCAATAAGGCGCCCGAATTTCCGCTCCCTGGGAGGGAGCAGGGGGATGGTGGCAATTCCTGGCTCTTTGTGCTGGGAGAAGCAGTGGCAGCATCCCTTGAGAAAATGAGGGGACACTGTCACTCCCATGAGGGGCTGCATCTCACCCTAAAACGATGCCCAAAAAGCTTTGATGGAGCCAGTGGGTGCTGGAAACAGGGGTACGTCCCTTCCCTGGGGAGGAGAGCTCAGCTCCAGGGAGGAAACAGGTTGCAGTCCTTCCCCTGGAACATTCCTTGCCAGTGTCCTTTTAATTAGCTTTTTGGCACCATCCCAAAGCCTCTTAGATCCCCCCAGGCCTGAGAATTTGCAGTTACATCAACCAACCTCCAAGGGCCGGATCCCCAGTGTGGCGATATCCCTGAATCCCACATCCCCCTGCCCCATCACCTGGGGGGACCCATGGGTGCTCCTGCATGGGGACAAGCGTCCTGGTGCCGGTGACAGTGGCATGGCTGGGTGTCTCCCTGCTCCCTTCCCGATCCCGTTGTGTTTGCAGAGAGATTGTTATAGGGGAACCGAATAAATAGCGTGTTTTCCCGAGGAGTGAATTACACGCCTGCAGAGCAGAGATAATGTGGGAGCAGCCGTTTCCCCCATTGTGAGCGAGGTGACATCTTTTTATGGAGCTGTGTACATTTGTATTAGTGCCAATTAATCTGGGCTGATATTATTAGAGACGCGGGGAGAGGAGGTGGCGGCACAGGAATGTAAATGGGAAGAGCCAAGGCGCTGCCTCAGCCGTATTTCAGGGGTGAGGGGTGGGTGGCAGTGATGTTGGGAGCTGTGCTGAACACCCTGAGGGGTCTGGGTGTCCCAGTTGTTGGCACTGCCCACCGGCACAGCTCTGCCTGGCTGCAGAAACAGCTTTTCCCAGGTCAAAATGTCCTATTTTATGTTTTTTTGTCCCAAGAGAGAGGGCTGGCACCACAGTGCCCCACCTGTGGAAGGGCCCTGCCACCTGCTGGCAGGAGAACCTGGCCCTGGGTGCCACTTGTCACCTGCCTGAAGCTCAGACCCAGGCATCTGACAACAGCTCGGGGTCCTCTGTGGCCTGGGCATGGCTTGGGCATGGACATGACATGGCTTGCACATGGCATGGGCACGGCTTGGACATGGCTTGAGCAAAGCCTCAGCATGGCTCAGGCATGTCCCTCCATGACTTGGGCATGGCTTGGGCATGGCTTTGGCACTCCTTGGCACTCCTTGGGCGTGTCCCGTCACTGCTTGGGCACGGCTTGGGCATGCCCTGTGCAAAGATGCTGGTGCAGAGTTCAGGGCTCCTGGGAGCTGGGGTGGCAGTATGGAGGGTTTTGGGGTTAAAACAAATCAGAATCATGGAATTGATTAGGTTGGAAAAGTCCACTAAGATCATCGAGTCAACCATTAGCAGCACTGCCAAGGCCACCACTACACCATGCACCCCAGTGCCACATCTGCTTTTAAATCCTTCCGGGGATGGTGACTCCTGTGCCGGGGCTGGACAACTCTTTCCATGAAGAAATTTTCCCTAATAACCAGCCTAAACCTCCCCTGGCGCAAACAATGGTGGATGCCACTGAAACCAGATGGGAATGTGCGGATGAGCAGCCCCCACCCCCAAATTCAAAGCTGGAATGTGTCAGTGCTTATTTCCCCCTCCCTCTTACTGACCTCCTGCTTTAGGGACAGTGCTCTAACTCCAAAAGGAGCGATCCCCCCACCCCTGGGGATTGGGCAGCAAAACCAGGCTTCAGGATGGCATCCCTATAGGGGGGTGTATCACTGCTGTGCTCCTATTCCCACTCTTCACAGACCCCAGGGCTCTGGGTTTTCCTGCCTGAAGGCAATTCAGGGATGCAGGACCCCCTGGGTGAGTGTGGACCCATCACACACGTATGGCCAGAGGGAGGTGGGAGCTGGGGTTTAAATTCCTGCTGTGCAAGGAACGGCCAGATTTGACTCAAAAGCAAGAAAAAAAATTCTAAGTCTTCAGCCCCTGCTTGCAGTGTGACAGCCATGGTGGATCCCGTTATCCTCCAGGCTTTATGGAGAGTCTTAAAGCACCTCTGGTTCGGAAACTTGGATGTGGGGCTGAGAAGAAAGGCTGGCTGGATTTGGGGGGGCTTGAAGAGCAAACAGCTTGAGGAAAATCTAGCGTGGTGGCAAGAAGCCAAAAAATCCCTCTGTAAAATTCTAGGCACTGTCTGTATGACCCACCCTGTAACCCCTCTGAGGCTGTCTGTGGAGTCATCCCCATCCATGAGGGTCTGGATTTGGGCTGAGGATGATGCACCCCAGTGGGGTGCAGGGCTGGGATTCCCGGATGTGCTGGGTCCCATGGGTGCCCCCCTGTGCCGCTGGCACCCGCTGAGCAGGGAGTTAATCTGCAGCCAGGAGAAACTGCCTGGCTTTGCATCCTCGCTGGAATTACGTTGACAGGGGCCTGCAATCTTCCAAGTGACAAGCGCTGCCGGATAATGCAGAACTCAGCAAACCTGGGGGCTTTAGGGAGCTGAGAGGAGCTGATGGACCGGGGGGGTCGCCTGCTCAGCGGGAGGGGGATGTGGGTGAGAGCAGAGGGAGATGATGGGGAAAGAAAAAACTACTTACATTTAGGGGGGAAAGGGATTAATTAAATATTTCAGCCCCCGGAGCCGCGGGGACGATCCAAGCATCTCCCTGGGGAGTGGCATTCTGGAGGGAGTGGCACCCAGGGCAAGCCTCACTCGTGTCCTAGGCTTCAGTAAGGTGGGTGCTGCTTTGGGATGATATCCCTGCACCCATCCCAAGGCCCTGAGGAAATGTTCCATCCCTGCAGCAATCCCATGGCTCCTAGGGGATTCATATCCAGGTGGCCAGGTGATGAATCTGGAGGTGTGGGAGAGCTGTGGTAACAACCAGGCATGAAATACTCCTCCTCCATCCCGTAGGTTTGCTGCCCTGGTGAAATATTGTAGAGGGAAAACATAAAAGTCCCATTCCCAGCTCCATAATATTTCCTGCCAAAACAAAGTAAAATGTGCTGCCTTAAATTTTCCGCAAAATTCTTTTGAGGTTATTTTTTTCCCTAAATTAAGCCATACTAATTATTTTCAGCCACTTTATCTCCACTCTGCAACACACCAGGAGGGTGCAGGCGGCAAGCATTTTAAGCCTCCATAAACAAAAGAGTAGTTTGGAAAATAATTCTATCAATTAATCAAATTAATCCTGCAGTTTTAGTTACAAGCCCCGAGTGGCGAAGATCCCAGCCGGCGGTTCCGAGCTATCTCTCATTGACAGCGTCTCCATGTTGTGATTGCAACAGTAATTAAAGAATATAATACACCCGGCTTTGTGTCAGCTCCTACCCCCAGACCTCGGCGCTGCGCCGGCAGAGGTCAGCTTGAGGACAAAGTGGGGATGAACAAACTGGGCAGTCACCATCACCATCATTACCAACACCATCACCAGCACTGTTACCATCACCATCATCACCATCACCACCACCATCACCATTATCACGATCATCAACACCATCACCATCATCACCACCACTGTCAGCATCATCACCATCATCAACACCATCACCAACATCATCATCACCAACACTGTCACTATCATCACATCACCATCACAAATGGGTGATGATCAAACTCGGTCATCACCATCCCATCACCATCACCATCACCATTATCACCACCACAAACTGGGGATGAGCAAACTGGGTTGTCATTATCACCATCATCATCATCACAAACATCACCACCATCACCACCACAAATTGGTGATGACCAAACTGGGCTGTTACCATCACATCACCAGCACCGTCACCATCACTAACACCAGCACCATCATCATCATCACCATCAATATCACCAACGCCATCACCATCACAAATGGGCGATGACCAAACTGTGCCATCACCATCACCAGTTGGTGATGACCAAACTGGACCATCACCATCGCCTTGGGCTTCTCCCCCCCTCCCCCCCCCCGGACAAGACACTCATATCATGAGCAGGACTTGGGCAAGATGTGGTGTGAAGAGGAGCATCTTCACCATAGAGAAGCTCCACTGCTTTGCAACAAATTCAGAAGTGACGGCAGTGGCAACAACGTCCTCCCCAGTCACTTTACAGAGGATACTTTCCAGGGAGGAACATCCCCCAAACATCACACAGACAGGGAATTTCTGTGAAAATATTGGAATATATTTGAAAAGATTAATCAGGTATGACTTTACAGTACCACCCCATATTTTCATCTCATACTTTATTTTAACAATATTAAAGAGGCACTTTAAAAGCACACAGACAACATCATAAAACAGGGTTTCCTGCTCTTTCTCTGCTTCTCTGGACAAAATATCAAAATAAAAACTTTTGACAGAACACATTGCACCCAAGGTAAATTACCTACAATAGTTTTTTATACAATACAAAGAATTGTAAAGATACATATTAACAGAATAAAGCCTCTTTTTTTTTTCCTTTTAAATCTAAAACAAAACAAAAAATCATTGCAGGACAGACGCAAAGTACTCTGACTGTTCATATCACATCAGTGCATTACTTCACCTCCTTGACTTGGGTGTATTTTAATAATATCTTTCCATGTCCTCGTTTGCACCTGAGATTTCTTTCCAGATTCAAAAGTTCGGTTGTAGAACGTGCTCATTTAACGTAACGGAACCATTTCAACACTATGGAGTACCAGCATACAGGGATTCTTTTTTTCTCTAATTTTTTTGCCTAAAGTAGAATTTTTGGTTCCCTAAAGCTGATTTTCTTCCCCTAAGTTGGATTTTTTTCCCCTAAAGTTGAATTTCTTTTCCCTAAATTGATTTTTTCCCCCTAAACTGAATTTTTTTTTCCCTCGAGTTGGAATTTTTTTTAAAAAAATCTCTTTTCCTGCTTTGTTTTTTTTGACAGGTAACGGCTATTTCCTAAAGTTTCCCTTTTATTTTTCAATCAAGGAAGTCTGTATTCACATTACAAATGAAGAATAGCACCAGTAACTGCATAGTAAAAGCGGATACCTATAGAGCCACTAACTCAATACAGTAAGATACTTTAGAAGTGATACCGTTGAGGGCACTCGGACAGTACCGGTTTGGTGCGGTAAATTGGCACAGTTTTCTTGTTGCACAAAAAACCCCCCACAAACAAAAAGAAAACACAAACACACACAACCCCCCCCACCCCCCCAAACCCCTAAAAAATCAGAGTTTGTCACAAGTGTCAAGGTGCAGTTTGCTCATGGTGACGGTTCTTCTCCGGTCACATCGTCTACAGTGGTCAAAGAGTGGCAGCATCCTCTGAAAGGCTCTGACAGCCCCGGAGCCCCAGAGCTGGTTCGTTATTCTCTTGACGATGTAGAAACAAAATCCTTAGGGATGGCTGTCAAAATATAGGACACTTGGTTCTTAATTTAATTTTTTAATTGTATCATCTCTTAGGCCAGCTCCCAATTAAATGAATTGTACAGGATTATTTGTGCAAAATCTTCAAAAAAAAAATATAAAATTTGCTTTCTACAGTGTACTGCACCTTCTGAATAAGACGTCTACGGAATGAAGTTCATCTCTTCAAGTACTTTGTACAAAGATAACACAGACATAGACTCAAAAGGGTCTGAGATTTGCAAGTATCCTTATAACCTCAGCACTTCTGCAATAAAGCAATTGCTCTCGACGATTCAGTCTGCCCAAAGCGATTACAATTTCAGTTCATGAAAATCATCAGCAACATCAAAGTTCTAGCATTTGCATGATAAATCAGGTGAATTAAAGTAGATTAGTAGACACAAAGCAAACTATTTCACAGAGGCTGCAGTGCAAGTTCATTTAAGCTAGACAGAGAAATCATGCTACACAAACGAATTTAATGCTTTGATAATTTTTCCCTTGCAAACCCCATGAAAGCAGCTGAGGATCACCATAAGTCACTTCCATAAATTATTCTGAAGTATCTCTTCTTAAAGGAATTTTGAAGCTAGTTAATTTTTGCCCAAAGAGTTGGCTGAGCAGGTTGTTCTGGGACTCGGCGGTGCGGTAGCTGGCGGCGCCGGCCGGCTTGGCCCCGCGGGCAGCGCGCGGGCCGTGCAAGGTGCCGCGTGGGGACGGTGTCGGCCCCTTGGCCAACACTTGGTGGAGGCTCTTGCCCAGAATGGCCTTCCTGCGTTTCACGTCCCCGTTGGCGTGACGGAGCTCCCCTTTTTTCTGGTTGTAAGTGTCCAGGACCATCTTCTTCAGCTGGGGGCCCGTTTTGGGTTTGGATACCAGTTTGTTGCAGTGCGTCTCCCTCCTCCCTGGGGAGAGGGTGGAGGCCTCAGCGTTGCTCCAGCTGGCGCGTTTGAGCTCGACGGTGCTCTCCCTCCTCACCGGGCACGGTGTCCGGGCTTTTTTCTTCTTCCCATCTCCCTCCATGTTCTCCCGGGAGCCAGAGCTGCTCCGGTGGCTCAAGGATTTGTGTTCTTTCCTCCTCTTGGGGTGAAGCTTGCCAGTGGCTTTGTTTGGCTCCACATGGCTGTGCTTTGTGGCGTTGGTGGCCATTTCACCTCTGGGCTGATGGCTGGTGGATTTGCCTGGGTTACCACCTTGGTCTTTGGCATTAGTGATACCATCCTTAGCCTCAGGCATGGATTTATCCCTTCCGGAGATGGGTTGTTGACCCTCCTCGGTGCTGCCGTTGGGGCTGCCCACACCTAGAGCAGCCTCATTGCCAGGCTGGCTACCTGTGGTCTTCTTTGGTGGGGCCGAATCTTTGGTAGACCTGTTGAGCGTGGGTGATGCTGACTTGTCCTTCAGGGGCAGGGGGTGGTGGGCAGCTTCTGGAGACATGGCCTCAGCTGCACCTTCCCAAGCAGAGACATCGCTGGAACTGAGGTTGCTCCATCTGAGGGTCTCCTTGGCTGTTGGAGACTCTGCCTGAGGGGAAGGAAGCTCTGGGACCTTCTTGGAGAGCTGGAGAAATGGGATCTCATCCATGGCATTGGTGCCTGTACTGGGATTTTCCACGACATACGCTCTATATTCATCTTTGTTGCCTGTTCTTTTATGTGCATCAGCACAGCCACGTTTCTCGGTCAGGTGTGGAGGAGAGAGTTTTTGGTCTGTGGCCTGGTTACAAGCCAGCCCAGCAAGGTCCATGGTAAACTCGGGTGAGTCCAAGAAAGGAAGTGGTTTCCCATCAAACGCTCCTTTCTCCAGCTCCTCGATAGCCAGGCCAGCAATGTGGTTGAGCTCCGGGCTGCCTGCGGCAGCTTGAGGCAGAGATGGGGAGAGGCAGGGAGGTGGTGGTAGGGTGTCAAATGGGGACTTCTCCATCTCTGCCAGGAGGTCGGAGAAGTCACCCACCAGGTCTTCTGTTTTCACAGAGGTTTGGGGTGCTCCTGGATCACCAGGTGCTGTTGGGAAGGAGTCAGCGGGATTCTGCAGACTGGGGCTTGCAGCTTCTACCAGCTGAAGGTCACTCGTGTGGTGCAGGTGGACTGGTGACCTGCATGGGAGTGAGCTGCTGTGGTGAGTAACCTTCCTCTTCTTGCTCGGAGGCATGGCCTCCTGGAGACATCCGTCCTCTTTCTCCTTCTCCCTGCCCTCCCTTGAGGCAGTGCCAGGCCTCATGACCCCTCTGAACTTGAAAGTCTTGTTGCTTCCTGCCAGGTGCTTCTCCATGTGCCGGTCGTACTGCTCCTTCTTGGAGAAGGTGTAGTTGCACATGCTGCAGATGAAGGACTTCTTGATAACGTGCATGACATCGGCACAGAGCTCACAGGTGTACAGGGTGGTGTGCTTGATCTCCTGTTCCTCCACTACACCATGCTCCTGGCTCAGGTGGTTTCGGAGCTCTTTGGTTTCCTGGTAGAACATGGGACACCTGTGGCACAAGTAAATCTTCTGCAAACTGTGCACAACCAAGTGCCGCTGGAGCTTGAAGGGCTTGGGAAACTGTTTGCCACAGTGATGGCAGTCCCTGGAAGGATCTTTGCAGTCTGGGTGCATGGGGACAGACTTTGGGGTGCCTTCGCTTTTTGCCATGTGCTCTGGAGAGGGGCTGGCAGATGCTTTAGAGGAGCTGGGAGCAGGTGGCTTCACCTTGACGTTGCTTTCCGAGGGATCTTTCATTGCCTTGGCCTCCTGCTCGAGAGGCAGCTCCTTGGGGCTCTTGCTCTCTCTGGTGACCACGTGCCTGCTGCCGGGGTCGGTGTGCCGGGAGGACCTGTTGGGCTTCCGATACATGATGGTGTTGAGGAAGTGGGTGACGGCAGCATTGTCCTCACCAAAGCAGGCTGGCAGGCCCATCACTGACTTCTGCGCCTGCCCCTTGCGGGCAAACTGGGTGGCGTGTTCCCGGAGATGCTCGTTGTACATCCAGACGTCGGAGATCTCCTTCAGGCACATCCCGCACGCCCACAGCCCAGCTTTGTTCTTGGCATGCTTCTCCTTCAGGTGGTCCCTCAGCTGCTCCCGGGAGCTGAATTTGCGCTGGACACACATGTAGCAGGTGGGTGGAGGGGAAGGGTTGTGGGAGAGCTTGTGGAAGTCCAGCTCCCCTAATGTCAGGAACCACTGGAAGCAGACTTTGCATTTGTACTGCTTGTCTTTGGTCTTGATGGTTATCTCACCACGGTTTTTCCCCAGTTTCCCATCTTCCAGTTTGCTCCTGTGCTTGCCTGACTTTGGCTTCAAACTCACAGTGCTGTCCTCCCCATGGCCAGGAAGATCTTCACAAGGGCCAAAGAAGCACATGTCTCTCATTTTGAGCTTGGCATTCAGCATCTCGATGTCGACGGTATGAAATTCAGGAGAGTCCGAATCCTCGTTATCCTTACCATCATAGGGCTCCTCTGCCAGGTCGGGGGGCTCAGAGCTCGCTTCTCTGAGCGAGTGCTCATCCTCAAGGTCCATCAGAGGCTCAAACATGTCCTCAGCAGAGAGACTTTCTCCCTCCTTCTCCAGACTCCCCCAGATGTTCAAGCTGGGGACATTGTCCACTTGGCTGTTTTGGCACAAGAAGGTGAGCATGTTGTCTTCTAAGTCAATGTCCTCCTTCCCTTGGTCTGTCACCTCGTGGTCCAACCTCAGCTCAATGCTTTTAGATCCGTTTGGAGCAGCATCTCCGCTCTTCGCCTTGCTGCCATGACACATGTTTAGCATTAAGGCGTCGTCAACAGAGATGGTCTCATATTCACAAGGGGACTCCCTGGTGACACAGAAAGAGCTGGTTTCGCTGAGGTCAGAAGCCAGTTGGATGGTGAAGAGGTTGATGGCACCCGTTGCCTGAAGGTTGACTTCGGTGACTTGCTTGGGTTTCTTGCTACGCTTCCCATACACCCGCGTGCACTTCCTCCGGACAAACTGGTCATCCCGGGGGAACAACTGGGAGAATGTGGAGTCATCGTCGAAAAAGCTCTGGAGGTCTGAGGTGGCCATGCTCTCCATGCAGTGCTCTCTGCCTGGGGGCACCTCTGCCTTCGCCCATCGCTTTGGCTCTGCAGGAGGAGGGCTGGTCTGCAGAGCGCCTTGTCTGGGAACCTTTTGGGTCGTTCCCAAATCATGTGTGTCCAGTGGCAGAGCCCCTTCAGCAGGAGCTGTGGGACCCTGTGGGGCACCACTCCAGTTCCCAGTGTCACTGCCTGCTGCAGGGCTGTGTCCTGTCCCAGCATGCATCTCCTCTGACTCATCAGCACCACGATGCTGCTCTTTGCTTACTTTGCCCAACCCCTTTGTCACTTGCTTCACAAACCCACTAACCCAGTTTTTGCAAGTCTGTGTATCTTCCACTCCATTTGGATCTTCCACCTCCCCAGAGTAGGTGACTGTGTCCATTGCTGACTCCTTGCTGACCATCTCCTTTGAAGACACCACCCTGTTGCCCAGGTCTTCTGCAAGTTGGGCATCACAAGGGGACTGTTTGGCTTTTTGGGAGTGCTGGGTCCCGTTTTGCTCCTCTGTGGAGATGCAACCACCTGGCTCATGCAAGCCCTCCCTGATCCTGGGCAGACTGGAGCTGGCAGGGGAAGGACCTATGCTCTTCTCCAGCTCACAAGGATCATTGGGTTCATTTCTGCTGGGAAACATCTTTGCTTTCCTTCGTCTCACTTTCCTGTTCAGCTGCTTCTCAGAACTGCCATTCTCCTCTTCAGGATCTTTGCTTTGGCTCCTTCTGCCCTTTTCTTCCTTCCTGACTTGCCATCCTGAGTCCAGCTTCCCAGATACCACCTCTCCCGATCCCCTCATCTCAGAGTGCAGTCCCTTTGCCTTCATTTCCCCCTGCAGAACATGTGTGCAGTGCAGTTCCTGGGACATCTCAAGGGAGATCACACTGAGGTCACTGAGCACTCTGCTGACCACCTCTTGCATCTGTGTGCTGGGCTCTTTCTCCAGGTCTGGCAGTATCTTCTTGGGGATGTGTTCGACACTGGTTGTTGGCACCTGTGAGCTGCAGGTTTTACCTTTGACCGAAGCCTTCACACTCCTTCTGGGTACCTTTTGGGCTGCTTTCAATATCTCGTCTGCAGGAATTGAAGGGGACCTGGGAGTCTTGCTGGGCTGTGGCACACCCCCATTCTTCACCTGGTGTTTGACAGCTTTGTGTCTGGTCAGGCCAGGCTTAGACCGGAAAGTGGCTGAACAAAGGTCACAGGTCACTGGGAGCCCATTTGGCTTTTTTCCTTTGTGAAGTTCATTTTGGAAAGGGTTTGGAGTACTGTTGGGTGTGTTGTTCTCTCCTTGGTCCACACTGTTTAACACACAACACCCATCTTCTCCAGCCCCATGCCTCTTGGATTTCTCCCCTTTTAAACTCTTTCCTTCGCTCCCTGTGGTTTTGGAAACACCAAGTCTCACTTCTGCTGCCTCTGAAAACTCGTGGCCATTTAATTCAGCAGGACCAAGATCTTCAACCCTTGTGAAACTTCTGCTGACAGCAACTGTCACTTCCTGAACAGCAAAACCATTGGACAAAGTCTCTTGTTCGCTTTGATGCTTATTTCCATCATCAGAGCAGCTTTCAAGCTTATTCTCTTGATTCAGGTTGACCTCTCTTTCTCTGATGGGCAGAAGATCTGCTGGGGGCTGGGTTGAGTGATCTTGGGTTTCTGAAGGAGTGGACTTAACGACCATGTCTGTGATGGTGCATGGTTGGTTTTCTTTAAAATTTGACAACACAGTACTGGCATTTTCAGGTACCTCTTTCCCAACATCCTTTTGGTTGAAAGGTGGCGAACAGGGAAGAGAACAGTCCCTTCCATGACGTTCCTGGTGAGCATCCATCTCCAAGGCAGAGCCCATCAGGCCATCACCATGCATTAGAGCGCAGGGTCTCACCACCCCTTCTCTTTCGGGTGGTCCATAGTTACCCAAAACACCATCAGGGAGGTGACGGTGATGTTCCTCGCCCGCTTCCATCGGCACAGCCCCGCAGTGATGCAGCAAGGGAGGAAAGGTGGCTGGCCTTTTCCATGTCCCTTGCTCTACTGGACTCATAGTGTGGGGATGGATGTGATGGCTGTTGGCCTCAGGGGGACACCTCTTCATGACTAATGAACTTGATGCATTAGGCAGGGAGGTGCTGTATTTCTTCTCATCTGAGAGTCGAGTGACGAAGCTGGGGACCTCTCCTCCCTCGGCCCCACTGCTTTCCAAGCATTTGGGGTTAGAAAATTGGGTTGGCAAGAGCAGGCTGGTTGGAGATTCACCTGTGTGATAACAGCCATTGAGGGATGACTTGCCATCCCCTTCTCTGGGAGCCTTTGCATTCACTGTCCCAACTTTTGTCTCGGTCACCACATGGTGATTCTGGTGGAGATCCTCCTCGGAGGGAGCAGGGGGGCTGATGGAACTTGTGGGAGCACTGCACAGGTGCTGTGGCCCCTTCCCCACCTGATTCCTTTCCAGCCTCTCTCCCACTGCGCTACCCAGTGTTTCTTCCTTGAGCGAACTATGGCTAAAATGGGATTGCTCATATTTCGTAAATGCCAAGGTCGTGTTGTTTTTATCTTCCTCCTGCTCTTCCATGAGCTGATCAGCTTTCCTTCCTTGCCCTGGCAGTGGGGTCACCGCCGTGTTTTTGAGTGGCAAGAGGTCATTATGCTCTTGGGAAACACCATCTGCAGGGATATTAATGTCACTCGGCTCCGCGGGTTCATTTGCTAAGTGCTGCAGCTCCGTTACATCATTTTGCAGCTCCGGCTTCGCAGATGTGGATTGTTTTGCATGGAAAGAGCCCATTGCACCCAATGACTCCAGCTGCTCACAACCACTGGAGAAAAGCACAGCCTCTGCCCCTGGGGCAGCAATATTTTCTGTGTTGCTTCCCATGGGGATTACCCCCTCCCCATGGGCAGGGCAGTATGTCCGATTTTCCCCTTCCAAGGCATCACTGCTCTCCTCCTTCTGGTCTGGCTGGATGCAGGCAGTGGCAGAGGGGTGGTTGGGAGCCAGCAGCATGGGGAAGCATGGCATCAGCAACTCCTCTTCATTGTTCTTCACCGTTCGGGCAACAAAGAGCTGGAGCTGCTGCAGAGGGTTGGCAGATGTATCCTGAGATGCCAACATCTCCCGGGAGTCACGGTCGCTTTCCTTGGGCAGACTCAGCATATCAAACAGCAGCACTTTTGGCTTGCTGGCTTTGTCATTGAGTCCAGGGGTTGGACTCTTCCTCTCCTCTGTTTTCTCCACCAACACAGACCCACTACCACCCTCTTTGAAGTCCACGGCACTTTGCACCATTTTGGGTGACTCAGTGGGGCTTAAGGCTCTTTCTTCTGTATCTGGGACCTCTTTGATGTGAGGTGAAAAGGCGAGATCCAAGGCTGGGGTGGGACCCTGGTGGAAGCCAAATTCAGGTTTACGGTTTGGAAGATGGGCATCAAACTTCTCCAGCACTGCAGCATCAGTGTCTGCTTTCCCTGGCACAGGTAAGCTCTCAGCACTGCTCTGGCATGGCAGGGATGGCACAGGATCTTTGGCTGCTTCTGCCGCCTCCACCGTCTTTGGGAACATGGAGTCGGTGACAATAGGAGAGCTTTTTGTCATGGGGTCTGAGTAGACAGGAGCCTCTGTGTGGTCTGTTGTGCTTGAGCCTCGTAGACTTTCGGAAGATGACCCATTTTCCAGCTTTCCGGGATCTCTTTCCTCAGGAGATGCAATTCCCTGGAGCTGCTCACTGCTGTCTTTGGAGCAGAAATGGTTTGTGGTGAGTGGGGCTGGAACACACATCTCGGCCTCCAGTGAGCCCAGCTCCACTGGGCAGGGCCAGGGCTCCCTGGGTCTCTCATAGTCCTCATGGGCAGTTGTGACGCCCAGCTTCTCACCTCCCAGCCTCTCCCCAGCACAGAGGCTTGATCTGCTCAGCTCATCTGCCAAAAACAGTCCTTTCTCCTGGCCTGCCTCTTGCTCAGCCGGCAGTGGTGGGAACCTCTCAGCCTCCTGTCCTTGCAAGTGCTGCTCAGGCTTCTGGAGGCTGATGGATGCCTCGTTACCCAACTTGCTGGTTTGCAGTTGGCTTTCCAGCTCTGTGACTAATCGCTTGATCTCCAGCTCATCATCTGATATGTTGTTTATAAAAGTCACGTTATAATCCATCATCCTGTCCGGCAGTGGCAGGGAGAGCTGGCTGGTGGGGACAGGTCCTTCCTCGGGGAATTTCTTGGCTAGTGGCTTCTCCACTGAGAGGCTGTGGAACTGAGTCATGTCCTCTGGCAACATCGGAGCCACTTCCTCCATCAGGGACCAGTCTTTCTCTGGCATGAAGGGTGGATATGGTTGCTCAAAGGGCAGTGGCTTGCGGGGGGGATTCCCGGGACAGATGAATGTTGTCACATATCCATTCTTGCTGGCAGAAAGGCTCTCGTATAGCGGCGGGTCGAACTCAGTGACAGGAAGCTCTCCAAATATTGAAGAGGAATCAAAGCTGAGAGGGGAGGACACCTTGCCCTGTGGAATTTCTGCGGCATAAGGGGAGATAGTGGAGTGCTTCTGCTCGAAGGAGCCGGTGTTGATGTCATCCTGGCACAAGTACATGTCGTCCATGTGTGAGGAGCCCAAGGCTGGGGGCTTTGGGAAGAGGTTGTCATTGTAGTGACCAGGAAGGCCTTTGGGATCAAAAAATGCATTGTCACTGCTGCTGTATGGATCAGGCACCTTGGCACTGAGCATCATTCCCACTGCATCCCCCCCATACGTGGGGGCCGGAGGGGGATAGTCCTTCTGGCTGTCACAGAGCCCATGTCCCTTCAAGTGCTTGATTCCCGCTTCTGAGCAGGTGGCACTCACATGGCCAGGACTTGCTTCGTTGCTGCTGTGGGATGGAGTAGTTATCTCTTCTGGGTGGTACTTCAGCCCTTCACTCGTGAAAGGGGTGAACGGATGCCTCTGGTTGACCATGGTCAGACTGGGTGAGTTCTGAGACTCCAGGGTGGGTTCTTCTGCCTCGCCTGTGAGCTTTGCTGCTCCTTTGGGTTCTTCCTTACAGGAGATCCCAATGGGGCTCTTGCCTGGGGTGGCCATGATGGGCAGCTGCCTTTCCTGAGGCTGTGAAAATGGCTCCACCTTTGCACAGTCCATCTCAGCAACATCTGGTTCAGGACTCAGATGTGTTCTGGAGCCTGCCAGCAAAGGTTTGGCTGTGCCAAACCGCCTGCTCCACCTGGAAATGTCCTCTTTGCTCTTCTGGCTCACCTTTGGGTTCCTGTCCTTGGGAAGGCTGAGTGGAGTCCCTGGCACACGTGCTGGGCTGCCTGAGCGCCTCCTCCTCTGGGTGCCACCCTTCTCACTGGCCCCTTCAGCATGGGGTGGGCTGGTGCCCATCTCTCTGGGCTCACCACCACTGTGGTTGCTGCCGGTAGATGACTGGCTGCTCCGTCTTCGGATTCGGGCAGCACAATCCTCTTTCTCAGCATCCTCCTGTCTTTGAACCCCTCCATCCCCCTGTGCTTCCCTTTTCTGACTGCCCCTTTTCCGGCTGTAGTTCCAGGCTGGGTCTTTCTCTTTGATTCTCTCACTTCTCCCCAGGCGTTTCTTACTCAAGCTGTATTTGCTCCTCCCGATGAATCTTGTGCCACGCTTCCTCCTCCCCCGGGGCTTGCTGGACTCTGTTCCATCCTCATCCGAGTCGGAGACGTAGTCATACTCCTGCAACCTGCCCTCCTTGGTGGCTGGCATTGGCCTCTCAGTGGCCTGAGGGAACTGGACCTGCTTGCTGCTCTTCACCTGCAGTTTGTGGAGCTTATTCTTCTGCTGCACGATCTTGTGAATGAGCTCCTTGCTCCATGTCCCACTTCGGGGCTTCCGCTTCTTCATGTCCTTCATGGAGAACCGTGGCTTGGAGCTCTTGGTGGCAATGACTGGCCCCACTTCGCTTTTTGCTGGAGGCTCCTGGCTGAGTTTCCTGGGATGTTTTTGGCTGGAGGTGGACTTGGAGGAGGTGGTGGCTCGTGGGATGCTGTTCTTCCTGTCTGCCCGCAGCCTTGCTGTCCTCTCCACTCCTTCTGCCCCAGGATCCGGCTCCTGGGCTGCCAACCTCCGTGCCGCCCTCCCCTTGTGAAGGTGCTGCTTTCCTGCCCCTCTCTTCCCCTGCTCCCCAGCTGGGCGTCCATCTTCATAAGAATAGCCAGCCTTGGGCTGTCCCGCTGCCTTCTCCTCTGCTGCCTGCTTTGATTTGCTCTCTGAGGCCAGGGCTTCCTTCGCTTTGTGGGACATCCCACTGCTGGTTGCCTTCACGCCCGTCAGCTCCTCGTCGGCAAACACATCTATGAAGCTGCTGTCGATCTCTGGGTTATCTGACTGGTACCCCAGGCCGTTGAGGGCTTCAGTGATCAGGCTGTCCAGCTTGGCGTCGTCTATGTCCAGGTCGGAGGCAGTGAGGGGCAGAGAGGTGGCGGTGAGGCCGTTGAAGAGGCTGCCCTTCAGAGCATCCTCCTTGCCCTCGCTTTTGCCTTCCCCGTCCAGCAAGAAGTCATCGCTCTTGTTTAATGTCAACAAATGCACCTGCGGGTCTGGAGAGAGCCCCAGGCTGGGGGGCTTGGGAGGCTCTTGGGGAAGTGCTTTCCGCCCCTCGGCTGCCCGGGGAGCATCCTTGCCCTCTCCCTGGGGAGTGGGATGGGAGGCGCAGAACTGGCGGTGCTGCAGGAAGGATGAGAGGTTGCTGTAGTTCTGGTCACACTGTTTGCAGGTCAGGAGCACGTCCAGCTGGTCCAGGCTGGCACTGCTGAGTGAACTGGCCAGCAAGTGATGGGAGGAGTACGGTGGTGGAGGCTGCTCCCCATCCAGTCCATCCGAGCATCCTTTGGCCACCTCCACGCCGGGTTTGTGGAATGGGCTTGCCGGGGTGCATTTCAGGAGGTTGTCATCTTTCAGGGCATCAGGAGGGAAGTGGAAGGACTTGATGGAGTCTGAGGGGGGGTAATGAAGTGAGTTGGGGCTCAGGACATCAGAGGGGTGGAAGGTTTTGTTGGAGTCCTTGGGGTGGCAGGGGTGCTGGAAGAAGGACGAGGGCGTCAGCGCTCCAGACATCTGGCTGTCTTCGAAGGCAGGGTTGAGTGGGCTGTTGGACATGGGGGAGAGCGATGAGCAGGTGCTGCCACAGGTGGGGTTGGGGACAGGGGACGGCAGTGGGGACTCGCAAGGGGAGGCAGCCACCAAGGCTGATTGCAGCAGGACCAGTGCTGAGCCCGACGAGCTTCTTGAGGGAGGAGGAGGACCTGCTTGACCCATGCTGTAGAAAACGGCTTTGTTTCTTGAGTCGCAGACAGGAGACCCCGGGTCCTTCCCACTCTCAAAAGAGAAAGTGCCCGTCACACTGGGGTCTACCCTCTGGACCCCAAGGCTCTCTCCTGATAAGAGCTTTTTGCCATGATACCCTGGAGAGTTACTTATGGGGGGCCCTTTCTGGGCTTTCCCACTCCCCTGCCATTCTGATGTGCCCAGGGGAAAGTGGAGCTTCTGGTTGGTGATCTGCCTCGACAGCTCCAGCCTGTTTGCACCGGGCATTGCAGAAGGGAGGTGTATTTGCTGCCAAGGCATCCTGGCATTTTTCTGCCTGTGCTGCCTCTGCTCGGGGCCAGACTGGCACTCGAATGAGAACTGGCTTCCAACAGGGTTTGAATAAGGTGCTGAATTCTGGTCCATGGGAGAAAACGCCTTAGTGGCACCTTCCCAAGCTTGCACAAGTCTGGGGTGGGTGGGTGCCGTAGTGGGAATGCTTGTCTCAAAAGGCACGGATCCTGCGCTGGTGCTGCCCACGGGGGAACTGCAATAGGCTTTGCTCTGAAAGTGCACTTGGGACAGAGAGTTTGGTGGCATGTTCCTTCTCAGAGGGCTGCTCTGGACCAGCAGCCGTGGGCCGGGGACACTGTCCTTGGCTGAGGCTTGCCTCTTACTGACTGGCTTTGGCATACTAGGCGAGTGTAAACTAGACGGAAAAACAGCTTGGTTTTCTTGGAAAGTGCTTGGGTTTTGGTCGATAGCACCAGATGACGAGAGAGCACCATTGGGGTCGGCGGGATGCTCGCTCCTGCCTTTGCAGCAGGGCAGCGGGCTGTGGTGCGGGGCCGGCGGTGGCGGCGGGTGCAGGAACGGCGGCGGCGGCGCTGGGACGGGCAGGTACAGCCTCCCTTCGGGGGACACGCTCTCGTAGGAGCCACCGCTCAGTGTCTCCTCTTGCCACTCTCTGGAGGAGGGGTGGAAGGTGAAGGCACCGTGTGCCAGCTGGCTGCTGGTGAGCCCCACATCCAGGTACTCCTGGCTCCCTGCATCGCCGTGGTACGGCTCCTTTCCCGAGTCGTGCAGCAGCTGGAAGGGGTACTGGCATGGCAAAGCCCCCAGACTGTGGACACTGGCTTTCCCACCCTCAGAAAAAGAGCTGGGCTTCTGCACCGTGATCCCGTAGCTAGCACCGGCAAAGCTCTTCTCTGGAGAGGGCCAGGACTTGGTCCTGTTTGCCTGAAACTCTAAGTAATGTAGCTGCCCATGGGTGCTGGGGCTCTTGAGGGGGATGCCGGCAGTGGGGGGCTGCCCTTTGGGGCCTAGGAGGGGGCCGGGCTGTGAGGTATAGTTGGCGGAGGTACGGCCGGCAGCGGCATCGGGGAAGCAGCGGCCAAAGCTGAGCTCTTCTTGCCGGAGCTCGGCCTCGCGCTGGGGAATGCTGGGCACATGGAAGCGGTAGCTGCCGGCCACGGGGGCAGTCACCTCCGGCTCCTTTTGGGGGGTCACCTTCTGCTGGGGGTAGGCGATGCCGATGGTGGGGTTCGGCCGGGTGCCGGTGATGCTGAGCCGGTAGAGCTGGTGGTGGCCCCGCTCGCCCTTCCCCGAGCGCCGGCTGCGCTCACGGGCTCGGCCCTTCCCCAGTGGGGACTGGGGGCTGCCCTTGACCTCCCCCCAAGTGCTGTCATTGCCAAATTTGGGTTTGCACTGGAGGGATTTGAAGTCGATCTTCCCTGCTTGCTGGGGCCGGATCACGGCTTCCCGCTGGCTGTGGGGCTCCTTGTCCTTGGGGCCGAGGAAGGGGGATGTGCCCTCCCCGCCGAGCACCCTCCCATCCTTCTCCCCGCAGCCTTCAAAGCCAAAGTCCTTGTCGGGGTCTTTGGGGGCAGCCTCAGTATCGCTGATGGTGTAAACATGCTGGGTCTCTCCAGTCATGATACCGAGGAGGGGGACAGCCTAGAAAGCCCTGTTGTCCTGTCCTGCTGCAAGCTGTTGTCCCTCTGTCATGGGCATGGTCCTCCACCAAGGGGCACCGGGGCGGTGAGAGGGGCAGCAGCTCCCCGGGGCCGGGGTGGTGGGGGGTCCCGAGCACCGGTGGGGCTCTGGTGCGTCATTTCAGACCTGGAGAGGAGAGAAGAGAGGAGGTTGGATGTCAGTCAGGAGGGGACCAGTGGAAGGACAGGAGAGATTTTAGTCCCTTTTCTTGGCACCGTAGTGGGAAAGTGGATAGAGGAAGGGGCAGCACAATCCCCCCCGAACAGCTCCAGGGCAAAGCCCTCCAGCTTTGGGCACTTCAAAGGATGCTTTGAGCAGTTCACCTCTGGCAAAAGCTGCTGAGGAAGCACTTTTTTCCTCCGGGGAAAGCTATTTCTGGGTTACTTCTTAGCAACATAAGCAGAAAAAGATGACAGAAGAGCTCCACCTACGGATTAGTGGGAAGGGCTGTCGGGATGGGCTGGGAGAGGCATCTGGGAAGGGCTCTGTCCCCATGTCCCCGTGTGCCCGCGTCCCTGTGTGCCTGTGTCCTCATGTTCCCATGTCCCCATGTCACCGTGGCTGGAGGGATGATGAGAGGAAAGGCTTTTGCTCCACCACTTTCCCCACCTGGTGCATCTCTTTGCTGCCCCTCCACCAAACCATCGTTTTGAAATTCCTGGTCTTTGAAATTCCTGCTGCCTCTGCCTTAACTTTACCACCCCTTACAAATTGCCCTGGAAATTTTAAACACTATTAAGGAGGCAAAAGCATAAAAGCTGAGTCCCAAATTTACCAGCTGATTTTACAACCCCAGACCTCAAGGCGTTAGACACAAAGCACAAGTCAAGCTCAGCCTTTTAAAAGGTACCACTAGAATTTTATATTAAAAAGGTTATATTAAAAAGAAGGGTAAAGCCCTGTTTCGAAAGACTCTTTTTTAAAAAAGTCTGTTGGAAACAGTGAGGGTTTATTTCTCCTCTCTCACTAGAAATCCTTCTTTACTGTCTCTCTCAGTGGGTCAAGGCACGATACTGCTGGGAGGGGGTGAGGACCAGGAAATTCATCTTATTAATCTCCTCCTGGGTGCAATTCTCACCTCTCCCAGCCCTACTTGGTCCACCCATCCTGGCCATCCTGCCCAGCAGTGACCTAAGCAGAGGAGAATTTCTGCAGGAAAAGAAGAGCATCCTGCATCAACCCAGGGTCTCCACAGCGTGCTTGGCTTGTCTCTCCATTCCCACCTGATGCTCTGCTGTGAGCAGTCAGGATGAGCACCCAGCACCCCACAATGCTGCATTAGTAACAATATTTAGTACATACAGAGGTGGCAAAATTGTGGCTGCAGTCCCAGCACTCCTTCAAGGATGCTGCGAGACCTTGCAGGGAGGAGACAGCAACGCTCCCGGGGGTCTCCTCTCTCATTCCAATAACCAGGCTTGAATTCCTCCCCAATTTCACACCCTGCTAAGTGAAATGGATCCGGGGCTGATAGGGCCGGCTCCTATCGTGCCGGCTCCCCGGCCAAAGCTCACACGCGGCCCTTTGGCACGCAATGGCTCTGCTTGCAAAACAATGCCCCACTTATGCCGCGCCAGCCACAACTCTAAAGCCTGTTTGCTGCTGTTTAAATTTGCAAAGGCTCCTTGCCAAGATAAAATACCCAAGGCCAGTGCTTGCTACATTATCACAGTCAGGCTTTTCAGCCACATAAAGGAGCCTTTTTTTGTTTTTCAGTTGTGTTTTTTTTTTGGAGGAAAGGCTCGTTGGTGTGGCAGTAAAGCTGCAGGATTTGCATGGCAAGGGCTGGAGGGGCTGGAGCTGAGTGCCAGGAGACATAAACTTCCTGCTCCTGCAGTGGCTGAATCATGGAGATGGGGACAGCAGAGCTGGTGGCATGCAGGACTGCCCTACTGATGCAAAGGGTCCATGTCCTGGTGGTGGTGGCAAGAAATGGGCACGAATTTACCCCATGCAAATCACACATGGCACATAGATATAAGGGCAAGGTGTAAAGTTGGGATTTGTTCCTCAAAACCCTGATGTCAAAAATCTCATGCCAGGGTTTGAGGGTCCCCCACTCCTGCATGGTGGGTCCCTCCTGCTGGCTGTGGCCATGGGGCATCACTCTGAGGTGGCACAGCAGCCCTGGGAGCAGCGTGGCACAGAAATCCAGGGCCTCTTGGTGCGGCTCCGATGGGGCCTTCGATAAGGAGGGCTGGGTGTGTTGATTTAAAGTGATATTCCCCAGGCAGCTCCTGCATCCACCACCCGAGGGTTTATGAATCCAGCCCAGGCACAGTTCACCCCTTGTGGGATGGGAAACCCAGAAAAAAATGAAAATGGGGACTATTTCATCGATTTTTTTACAGGCCTCAGTCAGCTCCCAGGACCAGGCTCCTCTCTGGATTACCACTGGCATCATTTCTTGGATTTTTACATTTCAGCTCCTGGAAGAGGAGCTGGAAAGGGATGGAATGGGGGCAAAGGAAGTTTTGCTTTTAAAAACACATGTGATATTTATTGCCAGGCTGCCTGCCCACAGGGAGAGCAATCTCCACCTGCATTTGTGTGCCCTGCTGGGGGCTCAGCCCTTTCACCTGTCCTTGGAGCATCCTCCCACACCAGGGCTGACATGGGGCCACCTCCAGCCTCCTGCAGCCTTTCTGTGGCTCAGGAACATGGATACAAGCTGAGCAGTGATGGCAGGAGCCTGGCTGGCACTGCAGAGCCCTGCCTGCTGTTCCATGGGGCAGGTCCCATCCTGCCAGGAGCCCCAGCATGCCAGACAGGTTGTGATTCACCGCCCCGGCTCCCTGGCACCCGGAGCCAAGCGGCTCCGCTCCTCACTCCTCCAGAGCTGGTTGTGCCCAAGGGGCAGAGCTGAGGGTCCTCTGGGGCTGCCCGTGCTCCCTGAGCACCTTAGAGCTTCCCATTTCCTTGGCACTTATTCCTGCAGACACAAATCCTGGGAGGCCACATCACTGCCATAGATAGAAACTCCTTCCCATAAGATCTGTGAATCCCACCAGCAGCTCATCTGGGACACCATATGGGGACCACACTATGAAGACGGGACCACCAGGTCCCCACAAGTGAGGCAAAAGCAGGGGAAGCATCTCCCCAGGATGAACCCATGCTCTGGCGAAAACATTGGCAAGGGAAAAAAATGGTTGTGAGAACAGGAAAAAGCCAAACATGAAACAAGGAAACCCCACCAGCTGCTGAAGCAAAGGAGCGGCAGGTCCAGCCCCTGCCCTGGCAGAAGGAATAACTCCTTCCCATGGCAGGAAGAGAGGGGATGGCCTCGCTGGGGGACTCAGAGAGCCGGGTTCAGCGCTGGGCTCGGCCTCTCCCCTGCCTGACCTTGAGAAGTCGGTTACTCGTGGTGACTCAGCCTCCATCTGTAAATCAGCCGATAACGCTCCCCTGACTATCGCTCCCTGTATCAGCTGCCCAGATTAGCCAGGCAGGGACTGTTCCTGCCTGTGCCCTGGACAGTGCCCAGTCCAGCCCTGATGGGGCTGGGAGATGTGCAGGGATGGGGGTGAGGGACTCCGGTTGGGTTTTGGCATGGAAGAGCTCCCAGGCTGCTCCTGCAAGGTGAATAAACCATCCAGGATGGTTCTCTCTGTGACAGGACCCGAGGGTGGAGCTGTGTCAGGGGAACTTTAGGCTGGACATTAGGAAAAGGTTTTTCTGCTAGAGGGTGGTCACCACTGGAACGGGCTCCCCAGAGTCACGGCCCCAAGGCTGCCAGAGCTCAAAGTGTGTTTGGACAATGCTCTCAGGGACAGAGTGGGATTGTTGGGGTGTCCTGTGCAAGGCCAGCAGTTGGACTGATGATCCCTGAGGGTCCCTTCCAACTCGGGATATTCTGTGATTCTATGGGGCTGCTGCTCTCCAGGTGGGTATCGCAGTCAGCAGCACTGCAGTTCAGCTCAGAGATCAGGGAGAGGCGTGGGAGTGGGTGGCTGGAAAAAAAATCAAGATGCCAACTGGGTGGCATCACTCAGGCAAATTACCTTCACTGCTGCTGGTGTGGGGGAGATGGGTGGGAGCAGCATTCCAGTCCCTAAAGGGGCTCCAGGAGAGCTGGAAAGGGACTTTGGACAAGGGCCTGGAGTGACAGGACAAGAGGGAATGGCTTCCCACTGTCAGAGGGCAGGCTCCAGTCTGGAGGTGACTGGGATGGGGGAGAGCAGGAGACATGGAATACAGCCCAGCCCCACCTGGAGGTCATCCCAATCCCATGTTGGTGTGAAAAACAATAGATGGATCAGGGTGACCTGGGAAAGAAAATCCCGTAATTCCCGGCTGGGTAGTTGCAGAGCTGGGTGTCAGTACGGACACTTGCTCTGGTCCCACCCCCATCCAACAGCATCCAAGTGTTTTCCAAAGGAAATAAGATGGCTGGTGATAGGAGTAGAGAGGCTGCTCCACCATCAAGCTTCTCACCCATTAAGGAGCGGGAAAGGCAGCTGGGATGTGCCAAGCAGGGCCAGGAGCTGCCAGGTTGCAGCCACCCCAGGGAAATCTGGGTTGGATGCACACATCCTTGACTGGGCAGTGATGGCAGAGCCAAGACCTGCATCCTCCTGTTCCTGGAGCTGCTGCCAAGTCAGGAGCAGCTCCCAACCTCTCCGCACATAAGGGGCTGACTGAGTCTGGTGTGTTTTGGTACCAGGGAGCAAAGCCCTTCAAAGCATCCCTAAAAATCCAGAGGCATCGGACATCTGAGACCTCCCGAGCCCGAGACTGCGGCAGGAATAATCTCCCCAAGGAATCAGCAGGGGGGCTGGGGCTGACAGCACCATCTTTTTAGGGCTGTAATAAAGAATGACTTATTTTTGACATTTATTTAAGAAATATTAATCTTTCATTTTCCTTCTAAATGCTCCTGTTTGCTAAGGAACTATCTGTTACCTAAGTGGTCCGATAAATCTTCTAAGGTAAAATTACATGTTAGATGCTGCCAGAAGGGTACATTTAAGAATACTTCCTAAATTATCAACTGCATTAATCTTAATTACTTGGGTAAAAGTAGAGTCTGGCATTAGGGTGAACTAAATTGAACGGGTGTTTGTTTGTCTTTATCACATCACATATTTGAGATCATTTAACAGAAAGCAGATAAAAGGCATGTGGGGCAGTGAGGGGCAGAGCTGCTGCCTGATGGAAATGATGGCTCTGGATGACAAAGAGCAGGTGGGAGGGAACCCCTGGGGTGCCCAAGATGGCAGGATCTGTCTGGGGCAAGTGGTACCAGAGCAAAGCAGCACAAGAAAAATATCAAAAAAATCAAAATTAACTCCTTAGACAGCAGTTTGAGAGATGAAAGAGGTTTTACAGAGCATGGGGTGACAGGACAAGGGAGAATGGCTTTAAACTGACAGAGAGTAGGTTTAGATTGGATATCATGGAGAAATTTTTCCCTATGAGGGTGGTGAGGCCCTGGCACAGGTTGTCCAGAGAAGCTGTGGCTGCCCCATCCCTGGAAGTGTTCAAGGCCAGGTCAGACAGCGTTTGGAGTAACCTGGGATAGTGGAAGGTGTCTCTGCCCATGGCAGGGGGAAGAACAAGACGAACTTTAAGGCCCCTTCCAACCCAAACCATTCTGGGATTCTATGTGGGGGTCCCACAAAGAAACTCCTCCAGCTCTATGGGCTTTCACTGCCTCCACACAAGGGTGACTCTGAACATGCTTTGGGTTTTTGTCCCCAGAAAGGACTTTTAACTCCTGCCTCAAGGATTGAAATCCTATCGCCATGGATCAATCTGACCCAGCTCAGCTTTGGCTGGAGCTGGGAACTGGTCCTTCTCAAAACCTTTTAAGCTTTCTGCCTCTTGCTGCTGCACTGCTGCAGGGCCAGAAAAGCAGCCAGGGAGATCCCTGAGCATCCCTTCAGCTAGGAACATCCCTGGAGCCTGTCTGGGATGAGGAAGAGAGTGTCTGGCTCCCAAAAATAGCATCCAAGCCCATGCTGTCAGCTGGCCCGTACCTTGGCACTCTCCACCGCTCAGCTACTGCCGGGACTCACTTTCACCTCCCATGAAATATGAATTTCTTGGCTGCAAAGGAAAGAGAAAAATATGTCAGGAATCTGTGCTTGGCTTGGTTGCAGCACTGCAGCGTGTGGAGAGCATCAGGAGCCAAAAGGAGGGGTTTGCACCCCAAAATGCCCCATCAGGGCCACCCCAGCTGGGTCCCCATGGGTGGGTGGCTTTGACTGGGTGCTGTGGGAGTAAGGAAACTGGATGGAGATGGGGTTCTATCTCCCTCTTTTCTGCATCCCAGCTCCCTCCCTGCATCCTGGACACCGCCTCCACCCACTGGAGTCCTGCAGACCAGACACTTCATTGTAATCATGGTCAGAATATGGCCCTAAAAGGCAGCAAATGGTGGAGGAGGAGGAAGAGGAGGAAGGGGGGACTGAGGACAGCCAAAGCCCTGGGCACGCTCAGGGCATGGGGCAGCTACCAACCTGCTGCCACCAGGCCTGACCCTGCACTCCTCACCACACCATTCCCAAGCTTCCATGCCCCTCAGATGGGAATTTATTCCCATGTTTGGATAAAGATGAGGATTCTAAAGGATTGCTGTTACCTCCCTACCAGACCCAGGCCCAGCCTGGTGTTCACTCATGTTCATTGCTCCCGAAGAGAACATGGATCATATCCAGACACATCAAACCCTCTTCTGACATTAACTCATTTCCTGGTGAAATAAAGAGAAAAGAGGGATGAGGGATCTGGTTCCTGTCTGGATGCAGCAGGAGGAAGCATCACATCCAGAGAGAAGTGATACCCACCTCCCCTGCCAGCCCTGGTCCCTGCTTGTTCCTGAAGCTGGGACAGGGACAAGGGACTGCGGCTGCTCAGGACCAGAGGCTGGAGCACCCCTTGGACAGAAACCACAGTGGGAAGGAGCTGAGTCTTGGTGCTGAGAGCTTGAAAAAGATCTTGTAAGAGGGGCTGTGAAATATTGTGGGGATGCACATACACAGGGACACATGGACATGGTCCTGGATGTCCTGGTCTGGCTGTGTTGGGGCAAGAAGTGATTTCCAGCAAATTTTTCTGGCCCAAGGAGAAGTTGGAAGATTACTGAGAAAGTTTGTTTTTTGCTCACAATGATCCAAAATTGATTTTCTGGATCTGAACAGCTTTGAATTTCCAAACTGGTGAGAATCCAGCTTTCACTGGGGATCCAGATTTTTCAAACAGTCTTAATCCTTCCTGGATTTATAATGCAAAATCACGGAGGATGAGAAGGAGGAGGGGGACAGATCCCTGGCTGCCATGGCCGGGCCTGGCAGCTCCCTGGGCACCCCAGGAGATGTGGGGGCGTCACAAGCCGGTGTCTCGGCACCGCACCTGGGCTCCCTTCCCACTCCTGAGGTGCTGCGGGAGGAGGCTCCATGTCCGGGACATGTTGGAGGTGGCTGGGATGAGGGGAGGGGAGGAGACATGGAATACAGCCCAGCCCCACCTGGAGGTCATCCCAATCCCATGTTGGTGTGAAAAACAATAGATGGATCAGGGTGACCTGGGAAAGAAAATCCCGTAATTCCCGGCCGGGTAGTTGCAGAGCTGGGTGTCAGTAGGGACACTTGCTCTGGTCCCACCCCCATCCAACAGCATCCAAGTGTTTTCCAAAGGAAATAAGATGGCTGGTGATAGGAGTAGAGAGGCTGCTCCACCATCAAGCTTCTCACCCATCAAGGAGCGGGAAAGGCAGCTGGGATGTGCCAAGCAGGGCCAGGAGCTGCCAGGTTGCAGCCACCCCAGGGAAATCTGGGTTGGATCCACACATTCTCGACTGGGCAGCGATGGCAGAGCCAAGACCTGCATCCTCCTGTTCCTGGAGCTGCTGCCAAGTCAGGAGCAGCTCCCAACCTCCGCCCACATAAGGGGCTGGACTGGTTCCGATGTGTTTTGGCACCAGGGAGCAAAGCCCTTCAAAGCATCCCTAAAAATCCAGAGGCATCGGACATCTGAGACCTCCTGAGCCCGAGACTGCGGCAGGAATAATCTCCCCAAGGAATCAGCAGGGGGGCTGGGGCTGACAGCACCATCTTTGTAGAGCTGTGACAAAGAATGACTTATTTTTGACATTTATTTAAGAAATATTAATCTTTCATTTTCCTTCTAAATTTTTGTTATAGGTTTGAAAAGAGCTGTTGTAATTTTTTCCCAATATCAATTACTGGACAGTGTACACCTACAATGAAAGGCTCCCCCCCTTTTCCCCTCTCCCCATCCAGTTTTTCTGGGGTGGGGGGAGGTGGGAAAGGGGAATGAGCGGAGTTGGGCAAAGAGCAGCAGAGGAGTGGGGGAGGCTTCTCTATAAAACCAGCCAGTGCCACATTTCAGCTCGCTTTTTTGTCTGTAGGACTTGCTGTCCACTGACAGAGCGACAGCCACCCTCGGTTTTGGCAGACAACCTCTTTTCCCTGAGGAGTTTTTTTTTCCCCTCCCTTCCTGGCACCCTGGAAGAACGACTGGGACAGCCCCCGACCCTTTTGGAGGGAAGTATTCTGCCTGGGGCCGAGGGGCTGCATTATCAGAGCATCTTGATGAGGTTTAACAAGGCCAAGTGCTGAGTCCTACACTTTGGCCACAAAAAGCACTAGAGCCTGGGCACAGAGTGGCTGGAGAGCAGCCAGGCAGGAAGGAACCTGGGACTTTGAATTGACAGGAAGCTGAACATGAGCCAGAGTGTGCCCAGATGGTCAATAGGGCCAATGGATCCTGGCCTGTATCAGGAACAGTGTGGCCAGCAGGTCCAGGGAAGTGATTATTCCCCTGTACTCAGTGCTGGTGAGGCCACACCTGGAGTGCTGTGTCCAGTTCTGGGCCGGCCCCTCAGTTCAGCAAGGATATTGAGGGGCTGGAGCAGGTCCAGAGAAGAGCAGCGAGGCTGGGGAAGGGACTCGAGCACGAGCCCTATGAGGAGAGGCTGAGGGAGTTGGGGCTGTTTAGCCTGGAGAAGAGGAGGCTCAGGGGAGACCTTCTCACTCTCTACAACTACTCCCTGACAGGAGGTTGTAGCCAGGTGGGGGTTGGTCTCTTCTCCCAGGCAGCTATCAGCAAGACAAGAGGGCTTGGTCTTAAGCTCTGCCAGAGGAGGTTTAGGTTGGATATTAGGAAGAAATTCTTTACAGAGAGGGTAATCAGCCATTGGAATGGGTTGCCCAGGGAAGTGGTGGATTCTCCGTCCCTGGAGATTTTTAAGATGAGACTGGATATGGCATCAGTGCCATGGGCTGGTAACCACGGCGGTGTTGGATCAAGGGTTGGACTTGATGATCTCAGAGTCCTTTCCAACCCAGCTGATTCTATGATTCTATGATTCCTGCAGCAGCTGCCTGGCCTGAGGACTGCACCATAGCCCTGGGACTGGCAGGGACAAAAAACCCTTTCATTGTTGGCCGCGGAGCTCCCATCACTCACGGGGCTGTGAGCACTTGTTGAGGCGCCAGGGACAGCCCCCCCTCAGCCCCCCTGATTTGCCACCTGAGGAATTAGGACTTTGTTTTTTGAAAGTTTTGGTTGCACCGTTGCTGTTTATTCAGGTTTGTCAGTAAAGAGCTGTTATTTTCCTTTTCCATGCCTTTCACCTGAAGCCTTTTAATTTCAAAGTTGTAATAACACAGAGGGAGGAGGTTGGCTCTTCTTTTCTGGCCCGCCCTCCTTAACAGACCTTTGTGTCTTGTTAAACTAAGACAATGCTCCTGTTTGCTAAGGAACTATCTGTTACCTAAGTGGTCCGATAAATCTTCTAAGGTAAAATTACGTGTTAGATGCTGCCAGAAGGGTACATTTAAGAATACTTCCTAAATTATCAACTGCATTAATCTTAATTACTTGGGTAAAAGTAGAGTCTGGCATTAGGGTGAACTAAATTGAACAGGTGTTTGTTTGTCTTTATCATATCACATATCTGAGATCATTTAACAGAAAGCAGATAAAAGGCATGTGGGACAGCGAGGGGCAGAGCTGCTGCCTGATGGAAATGATGGCTCTGGATGACAAAGAGCAGGTGGGAAGGGACCCTGGGGTGCCCAAGATGGCAGGATCTGCCTGGGGCAGGTGGTACCAGAGCAAGGCAGCACAGCAAAAATATCAAAGAACCCAAAATTAACTCCTTAGACAGCAGTTTGAGAGATGAAAGAGGTTTTACAGAGCATGGGGTGACAGGACAAGGGAGAATGGCTTTAAACTGACAGAGAGTAGGTTTAGATTGGATATCATGGAGAAATTTTTCCCTATGAGGGTGGTGAGGCCCTGGCACAGGTTGTCCAGAGAAGCTGTGGCTGTCCCATCCCTGGAAGTGCTCAAGGCCAGGTTTTACAGCAACCTGGGATAGTGGAAGGTGTCCCTACCCATGGCAGGGGGAGGAACAAGATGAGCTTTAAGGTCCCTTCCAACTCAAATCATTCCATGATTCTGTGATAAGACTGGAAGGGTGAGTGTCCCACAGGGTGCTGGAGAAGGAAAAGGGCTCTGGACACCAGCACATCCCATATCACCCTGTGTGTGACCAGCCCAGATTCCATGGTACACAGACAGAGCAGGATGCACCATATCCTCTGCTCAAGTTTTTCCCAAAATTTGGCTGCTGTCCTGCTTGTTTGGAGAAGGGCATCGTGCCTGAGTGTGCCTGGGCCCTCTCTCTGAGATGAGCACACTGTGTGGTATTTTAAGGCACAGAGCTGAAATGAAGTGGGGGATTAAGTGCTCCCTTTCACTGGGCCTTGGAGAGGGATCAAATATTGCTGCGGTGAAATCTCCCTGTCGCCCAGGTCTGTGTGACCTGGGCACACTCGTTATCACAGAGGGAATTTGCATAAGCCAAAAGGAAGGATTTTTCTCACTCTTCCTCACTTTTGTTTTAAATTGAAGGAAAATTTGTCCACTGACATCCCTGTGCATGGAAAGCTGAAGGGGAACTGGTGGATAAAGGGGAGAAATTATTCTGTGCTGCTGGAGATGTGGATAAAGGATAGATTTAGAGGAAGGGGAGCTCAGAGGCAACACCATAACCATCCACATCCCTGGCTGAACCCCCAGGCATCACCAGGGCACGGCACACCGGTGTTCTGTGACACCATATCCCTCTTACCCCACTCTCCCGGGATAGGGCCCCACTCCGCATTTCCCTCCTGGCCTTCCGTGACCCCTCAAAAAAGGAAGAAAAAAGCAAAACAGCCAAGGCAATGACACCATTCCCAGGCCAATATCATGTTTCCTTCCTCCCGGCAGAGCCTGGGTTTGCTCCAAGCTGCCTTCCCCCCGCTCCTGCTCCCAGCCCTGGTCAAACAGGGACAGGAAACCCAAGAGCAATGAGCACATCGAGCACATCTCCAGCACCTTCACCCAAGCCTTATTCAGCTCCTTGTCCTTTTGGCATCTTCCTCCTCTCCCTTTGGAGTGGCTGCTCAGGAATGGGGGGCAGTTCTGCCTTGGGGCACACGCACACACACATCACTGAGTGAATTAAATGGCTTGAAGCAATTAAAGTCACAGACTTCAACTGGGGGCAAACCCAGCCCTCATCCCTCGGGTAGCTGGGAGCCCCTGGCCTAGGAGAGGGACCAAGGAAGGTCACTTCCCTGGGGTCTCATCCTGCTGATGACAGATCTCTGGGGATACTGGTCTTGCTGAGCCCCAGCAGACAGACAGACAGACAGACAGATCTCCAGCTCCCTGATGGAGGCTGATCTCTGCAAGAGCAGTAAAATCCTGGTATTCCTTCGCAAACTGCTCCAGCTGAAAGGAGGCACTAGCCCAGAGACCCACACACAGCCAGGATTTGACGGATGGAGAGAGGAGCATCTCACCTGGAGCTCAGATGGACCACATGTGGCACAAGGACCATGGAAAGGACAAGGACCATGGGTGGCACAAGGAGCACAGGAAGCAAAAGGACCACAGGTGGCACAAGGATCAGAGGAAGCACAAGGACCATGGGTGGCACTGACCAGCAGCTGCTCTGAGCACACCCACCAACCTGGTTCAGATGATTGTGTCGCCCCAAAATCTCGGGATGACTCACATCCAGAGTCCATTCCTGCTGACCCAGATCCCTCTCCCACTATAACCCACCCATCCCTGGTGGTACCCGATGCTGCACCAGCTGCCTCAGCCCAGAAAGCAGGGATGCTCCTGTCCAGCCTGAACTAGTTCCCACAGGATCTGATAGGAGGAGACTGCTGCTAGATTTGGGGGCTTTTAAGCTGTCAACTTTCCTATAATTATTAGCAATGTTTTAAATCAGTTCTCTTCTGAAATTTGCTTCTGAAAGACAAGATTAATGAGCATTTCCTTTGGGGATTTATTGCACTGTTAATTATTCTCTTCCAGAAATTTGGTTCAGAATATTATCAGCTTTTTTTTTCAATTAAAAGTGATTATAATTTGCTCTATATAAAAGAAAAGTGGATTTAAAATAAAAATATAATATCCCCCTTTCCTGATTAACTATAATAGTCAAGTGATGGAGATAAAAGTAGCCGGTGGCTCTGGCAGACCACGTTGTGCAGACACGAACTTGGTGCCCCCCCCGGCAGCAGTTCCAGCCCTGATGGGGTCCAGTTTTTGGGATAACGGGATTCACAGAGGCCAACTTGTAATTTATGGAGATTTCCTGCAGAGGGAAGCAAAGGTGTCTGCAAGGAGCCACCCGACGCGGTGCCAACTTTGGACAAGGGGTTCAGGGAGGAGGAGGAGGATGGGGATGGGGAGAACCCAGGGATGCTGCTCCCGAATAATATTTGGATGCAATTTCAGAGGTCAGGAGATGCTCGGTGGGATTCCAATCCCTATGGGAAGGGGCTGGAAGAAGCAGTGGTTGCTCTTTTAACCAGAAATGCCTTTTGCACCAGGTTTGACGCAGGGACAGCCCTGGAGAAGGGGCTCCGGTGCCCTTTCTGGTTCCCAGGCTTTTTGCCCTCCCCAGCAGACATTCCTCGTGTGCCTCCCAAATACAAAACATTCTGAAAATGCTCTGAGTACAAATGCTCACTTGGTGGGGGACAGATCCGATTACACCCCGAGCACAGTGGGGAGCAGCCCCATGCAGGGCTTTGCTGGAAAACCCCACAGACTGCACAGCACCCAGCCCACATCCCCTGCCAGGCTGGATTTAATCCAGACTGCCCCTACAAAGCCCCATTGCTCCCCTTGGCTCGTGGGAAGCAAAGGAAATGTTGAGAAAAATGCAAATTTCGGCTGGGAGATGCCCTGTTCTGGCACTGGGGACAAGCAGGTTTGGGGGGTCCCTGTGGGGGTCATGGCTGAGGTGACCCAGGGGTGCAGTCTGTGTCCCTCTGTAAGCGATGGGATGCTCCTGCTCCAGGTGCCATCTGCCCTGAGGAGCCAAGGCACTTCTGTGGATGCCTTAGGGGGCTTCAAGTAGCAAGTTGGACCCACGCTCAGATGCCTGAGTGGAGGGCACATCACAGGTTAAGTGGGATCAGAGGGTTGTGCAGCTCAGATGTGAGCACGGTGTGCACTGTCCTTCTCCCTGACCTTCCCAACATGCCAGACCTCCAAATGCAATGCTGTGGGTATCCCCTCTTATCCAGCTCCGCCATGAACTGACAATATCCCTGCTAAATCCCTGCTAGTTTCTGGAGTGATGCCAGAGCCATCCTTGGCTGCATGTGATCTGCAGCTACGGCGCAGACACTGCTGCAAAATCCCAACAGCCACATCCCATTGCTGCCAGAGAGCAGGGATCCCACCACCCCCCAACAAGAGAGGATTTTAATACCATTCCCTTAATTACTCCTTTCCACAAGTGATATCCTCTGGCCAAAGAAAATCCAATGGGAGCAGATCCCTGCTTATTTCTGCTCCTGAGCATTTCCCCCTTGCTTGGCCTGTGCTGTTCCCACTCCAAAGGGGATGCACGTGGCTCATGGAGCCCCTGCAAGGAGAGAATCACACTCCAGCCTGGGAATTTTGGGTTTCCCCTCCTTTAGGCTCCCTCTCCCACCCATGGAGCTAGGATGCACCCATGGGTACCACATCACCATGGGGAGCTGCACCCATGGGAGACAGGGGTGGGGCTGTTGTGATTTTGATGGTGAACCACCCAGTTTGGCTTCCTCCAGCTGGAGCTGCTACCTGAAGCCAAGCTTGCCATCACCTCCAACACCTTGCAGAGTGTTCCCCCAGAATTCCTGGCTCTTGGAAGGTAGAAGGGATGTGCCACACAGGAAAACACAGCATAGGATGAGGGGATTAGGAAAGGGATGGACGCTCAGGGTCAGCAACACCAGGACAGTTCATGAGCTCTGTCATGTCTGGGCTACAAAACCCACCAGCTGCCCCAGTGCCAGAGCACAGGCACAGGGGGGAACACTGAGTTTTGGGAAGCAGGATTCTGAAAAACGAGCTGTCCTGGTGCAGCCCCCTCCGGCCCTGCTGGCTGCAGACGCTGGCGCTGAGAGATGCTCTCTGTTCTCAACGGGAGCAGAAACGCTCGGGGCCAAGAAAAACGCATGGAGCTATAAAAAGTCCAGGGAACAGAGAGACATTCATGGACAACTTCAATCGGCCGCTGCCTGAAGATGCTGGTCACAGCCAGGCGGGATTCATGGATCAGCCCCAGCCAGGAGCAGTGGGGTGGCTGCCAGCCCCGGGCAGTGCCAGGGCGGTGACCAGCCTGGCTCCCTCTGCCTGCCAGCGTCATCTGGATGGGCCAAAGCATCAGTCATATAAAAACAGGCTGGATTTGCACACCCTGCTGGTGCATCCCTGGTTTGTGGAGTGAGGAGGAGCTCCACTAAAATCCATCTGTGTTTTCTATCGTCTCTCCTGTGTGCCTGGTTCCCTCCAGCTGTCCTCCACCGTCAAAGCTGGGCAGTGCCGGGTCAGGTTTGTTTGCAGGTGCCAAACACGAGTCCAGTACATGCCTGAAACTTCAAAGGGCCAGTAATGAAAAGCATTTTGCCAGTGGATTTCCAGCCCTTCCCGCCGGTCCAGCTGCTGGGTGGCAGATGTGGGGACATGGACACATCCCTGTGCCTCAGCCACGGCAGGAGAGGGCACGAGCCAGGCCATACTAAGCTGGAGAAAACCCTCTGTGCTATTTCTTCTGCTTTTTTCCCTTCTTTGCTGTTTCCCCAGGCACCATCCGTGCACGAGCAAGGCCGAATAATGCCAATATTCATTGCCCAGACAAGTGCAGGCTCTGTTTGCTCCGAGGAATGTTTTCTCCAGAGACACTCCAAGCGACAAAATCCCCTTCCTCAGCTGGTGTATTTTTCTTTCATCAGGCAAAAGAAATCAGCAGAGGGCTGAAGAATGGCATCCTGTAAATATTTTCCTTTTGCTGATGCTGAATGAGGTGGAAAAGCATTCGGGGTCCAAGCCCATCCCTGCTGTGCTGGTCCAGGTACTGCTCCAGGACAACATCTCTCTTTAGGGTGTGGTTGAAGGATGCAAAGCAAAGATTGGGGACTTCCCTTCTCCTTCAGGATATGGTTTTCAGGCAGACCAGAGAGATTTTTAGATGTTGTCTCAGAGACACCAGGTCTGAGGAAACAAGGCAGCTGCTCTTCCCAGGGCTGAATCCCAGAAGTCAGGGATGTTGCAAGGGAAAAGGGGCTGGAAAGCATGGAAATGGGGGGATCTGACCACTTCCCCCAGCCTGGGGCAGGCAGTATCACCAGGGAGTGGGACCCAGGCTTCCCTGTATGCCTCATCCCTTTCCTCATCTTCAGTCACTGAAGGAGAAATGAAAAAGAACAACCTTCTGGGAGTCTGGAAAAAATGGGTATTTTTACGTCCTGGCTGGAAAAGTGAATTCTTCCAAATGGCGATAATTTAAAAAAAAAAAAAAAAAGAAAAAAAGGGTGAAACCAAGTTGTTAATGATTTCTCTCCAGACTCCAGTGCAGGTAGCAGAGGGAAGGATGTTGGGACATCCCTCCCTCTCCGACAGGCCACACTCATCCTGGGATTATTTTTCCTGCCCGCAGAAAGCAATCCAGACAATACCTAATCCCATGGACACCGGAAACGATTTATTTCCCTCAGCTATTTAGCAATGACCAGTGCTAATGCAACACTGCTAAACCCCACATACTTTCACAGTGAATTCACAGACCAAAAGGCCTTTTTTTCCTTCACCTGGAGATTTAAAGCTCTGGGAGCCGGCAGGAGATATTTGTAGGGAAAGCCATGTGGGATATTCATGCCGGCGCTGGGATAAGGCTGTGGAGTGAATAACTTTGTGCATCTCTCATCTGCCCTTCTCCTTTTCCTTGGTTTTCCAGCAAAATGTTGCAACTAATAATTTTCACACATGGCGCAAGAGCTGCCGTAAAGTGGCTGCTTATTCCATTAAAGCTGTCGGTTGCTATCGGGTTTAGGGAAAGGGGGTGTTGGAGAACCCCGTGGGGTATCGCTTTACCCCATCACTTCCTGCCCAGGTGATCCCACACAAACTCGTCTGTGATGAAAAACATTCGGGACCTGAGACACATTTCCAACCGAAAACACAGGCTGCGATTCAGCTTCTCCCCTGCCTTCCAACACATCCTCCTTTTACCACAGAAAGTGGCATTTATCTCGGGATTCCTCAAAGCCGCGGTGTAAAAAAATAGGGAAGACATTAAATATAGGTCTGGGTGGCTGCCTGCCACGGCTGTGCCCACGCTACCCCTCTTCTCCAGGCACACACTTGCCCCCCGGAGTGGCTGGAGCCCCTCCTCTGTGTTGGGATGCTGGAGGATGATCCCAAATAAACTACCCTGTGCAAGCAACCCTACAAAAACAAGCTGGGATCTGCCAGAGGGAAATGGATTTGTCATACTAGGTTGTCCCAAAAAAGAGCTGAGCCAAGGACATGGAGACACAGCAAGAGGACAACTCCCTCATGCCTGTGTCTGGTCCCAGCACATCCCAGCATTCTGACACCCAGCCTGCTTTCCCTAAGCCACCCTTTAATCTTCCTGTTTCTAAACTGAGAGTTGTGATGACTGACCAGAGCAAGACCTCGCTGTTTTTTTTTTTTTTTAAAGGTGCTTTGCAAAAACACATGATAAAGAGGAACAAATGCTGCCCCGGGCCCAGGCCAGCGAACACGGCGGGGGCTGCAGGGGCTGCGAGGGCTCTGCCCATCGTGCCTCTGCTGGGGCCAAGCCCAGGCAGAGCTTGGGGGTTGCTTTCCCCTTTCATCCCATGCCAGGTTTCAGCCCAGGATTTATACGGTCAAATCCAAAAATCCCTGGAAGGCAGGGCTTGGCACGGCCGGAACGCAGATGCTGCCTTTGCCCTGCTGCTGTAATTATGCCCCCAAACTTAGAAAGCAGCGGAAGAGCAGCGTGTAGCGCTGCAATTAGGAGGCTGTTTAATTGCAGGGCAACTGTGTATTGTTTTCCTCTCCCTGCCTCCAACTGCCAACAACCATCCGAGCATCAGGAGCCACATTGCAAACCCAGGAATTGCAGCTCCATGGCACTCTCCGTTCCTGCATCCTTGGAGCATCACCACATGTGGCTGGAGAGATCTGAGCACAACAGGATTGTCACCACAAAGGTGACTCATCACACCTTTGGGTCAAGAGCAGTGGGAAGAGCATCCAGAGCATCCAGTTGGGGAAGGAGCCACCAAAATACAGAACCACAGAATATCCTGAGTTGGGAGGGACCCACAAGGATCATTGAGTCCAACTCCTGGCCCTGCCAGGACACACCAGCAATTCTGCCCTGTGCCTGAGGGTGTTGTCCAAATTCTCCTTGAGCTCTGGTGCCATGACCACTGCCCTGGGGAGCCTGTTCCAACACCTGACCACCTTCTGGGAAAAGAACCTTTTCCTAATATCCAACCTAAACTTTCTCTGACACAGGTTAAAACTGACAACTGAGAGGTCGGAACTGGAATATCAGGATGTTCTTTTCAATACTATCTATTAGTTGCAATGTAGAAACCAAATTTAAATACACGCAAGAAATTTATCTGCCACTTGGTCTGAAATCTCACATAAAGGAAAAATTTCCCCTAAATTTACAGGGAAATTTGAATCAAGACCAAATTTTGCCCTTTGACACCTCCCTGCACCAGTAACTGTTTTAGGCTTTTGAACAAATGAGAGAAATTGAATCGTAGAACCATAGAATAGAATCATAGAATAGTTTGGGTTGGAAGAGACTTTTAAAGGTCATCTAGTCCAATCCCTGCAAAGAGCAGGGACATTTTCAACCAGATCAGGTTGCCCAGAGCCCTGTCCAACCTGACCTTGAATGCTTCCAGGAATGGGGCATCCACACCCTCTACGTCACTGCTCAGTGCAAGACGCTTTCTCTGAGCAACAGAAATTGTTCCTCTCTCTCTGGGACTCCCCTTCTCCCGCCCAGGGCCTCCCAAGCAGCCAGGAATGATTCCCCCTGTCAGCCTGGAGATTAAAATGGATATATGCATGGGAAACAGCAGCAGCAATGGAGAGGACACAGGAGAGCCACTGATTTACATTGTGTTGCCCCCGTGAACGCTGCACATAAATCTGCTGCTTCCCAAGGCGAGGCGTGAATCGGAACAGCTTTATCTCCTCACTTTCTGACTCATCCTCAGAGTGTTGGACATCCCATGGAAAAGTGACAGATGTACATGGCCAGTGAACTGGTGTTGCATCAGGGATTTCACAGCACTCAGCAGGAACGGTGCCACCACCTAACTCATTGCTGTCTATGAAGAAAATGAGGGTCCAAGAGGGAAAATCCCAGTTGTTCCCAGTCGAACACAGGCAGGTGCACACTGGTGTGGGCAGAGCCAACTTGACTCCCCTTCTCTTGCCCACAGATGTTGGCACATCCCTGGGTTTAAGCTGAAGCAAAGTCCTCCTCGAGATGCTCACCAGCCCCTGAGGCTGCAAGAACCTTCCATGGATTTATCCAGCCATGGCACCAGGAGAAGGAATGTGTGGGGACACCTGGAGCACATCCCCAGTGTTGTCAGTCTGACTGGTGGAAATCACAAACAGGGTCTGGGATCGCCTGCAGGATGGCTCCAGGATGGCAGCAGTACCAAAAGGAGGGATGAAAATACTCAGATTTGGGTTTTTTTCTGAAAATGGGAGCAGATTTGGGGAAAAAGATGGGAGAAGCTTTGTGTTGCCACCAGGACTGGGGTGTCCTCCAAGCCTCTGCTTTAAAATGAACAGACACAGGGATTTAACTCTCACATTTCATCACCTCAATCCCAGAAGCCAATATGATATTTAGCAGTTGGCAAACAGGACTGGGCATCCTCCTGTGTCCAAGGCTGAGCCTCCCAGTGCTCCCAGTGCTGGGACCCCTCTGCTCCCTGTGCTGTGCTGGTGGCAGGAGCTTCACCGGAGGAGCCGGACACATCCCTGCACCATGTGGGAAGTAGCTCCTCTTGTTTTCACAGCTGACATCAGGTCTGGAGAGGCTTCCACGGAGCTCCGGCGCGGAGGAAGCGCGGCTGAGGGGCGGCTGCAGCTGTGGCCAATATTCTTGCACCTGGGATTGGCTCGGAGGCTCCTGGGTCTGCAGCACGGGGAGGGCAGAGGAGGCTTTCCAGGGATGAGCTGCTGCTCCGAAGCCTTGCTGGGCTCTGCTCGGGAGGAACAGCAGCATCGCTGGGTGATGCT
Organism: Pipra filicauda; assembly: GCF_003945595.2. Lineage (NCBI taxonomy): Eukaryota > Metazoa > Chordata > Aves > Passeriformes > Pipridae > Pipra > Pipra filicauda. The sequence continues at coordinate 309,075 of NW_024104378.1, read as the reverse complement.
CTAGCAAGGAGCATTTCTCTACATGGACAGCTGCTAATGTCTTGTGAAGTTCTTCAGAAGCTTCCTGCAGGATCCCTGGCTGGAAGAGGACCAGCCAGAGCCTTATCTTGTCCCCATGATGTCCTCCATCCACCTGCCCTGGGCTGTGTCACAAAGTCTGCAGGGAAGGCTGTTTAGAGGTGGGGATGGAGAGGACACGGTGGGGAGCGGGGATGCAGCCAGGAACATGGACACAGTGAGAGCTGTGTGGACAGGCATGGAGGGAGAGATGTCCCAGCAGATGTGCAACCACCCCAGGCCCTGGTGACAGCAAGGATGCTGCTTGGGAAAAATTCCTGGCTCCAGAGACAGGCCAGAGATCACCTTCCCTTCCTTTCTTCCTGCAATGATCTGCTCTCAAAACCACATGAAAAAGGAAATATATATGTATTTCATAGAATCATGGAACGGTTTGCGTTGGAAGGGACCTTAAAGCTTATCTCATTCTATGGGCAGGGACACCTTCCACTAGACCAGGTTGCTCCAAGCCCTATCCAACTTGGCCTTGAACACTTGCAGGGATGTGGTAACTTAATTCTCATACACATATAAATAAAAATTACATATAAAACTCACATATATATGTATTATAAACAGACTCTCTGGATCCCTTCCCTGCACCCCACTGTTGCATCTTTCCCAGAAGGCTGTGGAGAGCTCGGCTGAGCCCCACACACACTTGTCCCCAGCAGTGTCACAGTGCGACTGCCATCAGCTTGTCCCCCTCTGCAAAAACAACAGGCAAAGAAAGAGCACTTTTGTTTCTTCCTCCTCTATTGACACAGCTGGGAGGGCTGGAGCCGGGGGAGGTTCCTCCTCCGGAGGGCCAAGAGCCTCCACACACTCACTTTGTAGCTCAGGCGGCGCTGGATGAGGCAAAGCTCCTTTACCCACCTCAACGGGCACAGCCACAGCATCCCTTCGTCCATCCCGGGCCCTGGGTGAGGTGTCAATAGGGAAAGATGTCACCCAGCTGCTCCTGGTGGGCCCCCTCTGAGCTGGCAGCCCTGGGAAGGATCGTTCTGGGGATGAGGGTGATGTGCAACCCCAAAGCTGGGGCTGCTGGTGCAAACCGAGTCCAGCTAAGCCTTTGACAGCTCCTTCTGCATCCATCCACATCCAACCAGGGATGCTTCTATAATCCTGGAGGATTTTTGCACCAGTAGTCATGCTGTGCTGAGCTCCCCACTGGCTGTCACCTTCCCCTGTCCCACAGCTTTTTCCTGGCTCAGTTGGACACGGCACAGATGGATCCAGTGGCTGAGCTGGCGCATGTCCACAGGCAAACCTGGCTCCTCCTTGCTTCAAACATGAAGGCACCAACCCCTCCTCCCCACCCCAATCCTATCCGCTTCCACAGATATCCAGCGACACTATTTTATTGCCATTTATTCTAAGCTCCCCAGTCAGTGCCATGGGGAAAAGATTAATTAATAAATCCAAGAGAGGGGCTATATTTCCCCATAAATAAACCCTCAGGTGTTGCTGTGTCTGTGTTCCCAGCCAACATTTAAGAGCAGGAAGCATCCTGAGAATCACCTCCAAGTATCCCTTCCCAGAATTTTGCCACTGACTTGCACAGGGGCCGAATCCATCTGCCTGGCTATTCTGTGATCCATGGGTTTGCTCCTCTTTGCCTCCAGCCTCCGAGGCAAGAGACAAATGCAAAGCATTCCTTTATCTCCCTGCCTCTACTAAGGGACAGGCAAAGCAATAAAATGCATTTTTTTATAGAGCTGTAAATTTAATTTCCTTTTAAACCATTTGCTTCCACTTAGAACTCAATGGAAATGCTGCACTGCTGGCAAAGCTGCAGTGTCCTGGTCCTGCCTCAATGTATAGAAGCACGGGGCTGGAGTTTTTGGATAAGCTTAAAAGTTGATGGAAGGGAAGATGGGGGAAGAGAGGAAAATTCTTAGGGCATTAAGGGCCTATTTTCCATCTTCCTTGTGAACTTTCCTCGAGGGAAGAGCTTTGCTTCTTTATAGGGCACAATTAAAGTCGTCTCTGTCTGCAGGACAAAAGTTCAGCCTCAGAAATTGCTGCAAAGCTGAGGATGCTGGTGGTGAGAGGAAAAATAGCGATTTCTGGCCTGAAAAACCACCTGGAGCTTTAGATTTGGGGTTAAGAAGCAAAAAGAAGCACTGTGAGCACATGTTCAGCATCCTTATACCATTAGGAAACCAAGAGGGAATTTTCCTAGCGAGCGAGGCAGCGGTGCCAGGATCACCCACCCTTGGCACAGGAGATCAACCTCGGCAGGTGTTTGGGGTGATCCTCCAGAGTGGACCCTTCCTTCTACAGGACATCAATCCCACTGCTTGGCCATCCCTCCTGGAAGCAGCTCATTACAATGTCCTTTGATGGAGCTGGTGGGAAGCAAATGAGGAGCTGCTTGTGGTGTGACAGCCCATGGCAAGGGATGCACTGGAAGTCTGGGGCACCCATCACTCACTCAGCTGTGGGTCTACCATGCTAGAGACTGGATCCAGACCATTTATCTCCTCCAAACCTCCTCCAGCTTAGAGTGTTGCATGAATCAACCTTGATTTATCTTCATGTCTGGGGAGGTGACTGTGTGACCCACGACTCATGGGTGCTACTAATTGATGATGTGGGACTTGTTTGTAAACCAAACTCATTCACATCCCAGTTAATCCAGTACAGGATCCCAGCACTGCCTGCTTGCGGCTGGTCCCATCACAGAGTCATTTGCTGCTGCTGCTACTTCCAGATGGATCCACAGTTCCAAAAGAAGAGGGTGCCTTTTTGAGGTGAAATTCAGGACAAGCAGCCACAGAACCAAAGCAGAAAGGAGTTTTACAATGACCCAGACAGACACAATCCTGCAAACATCATCCCAATGTCAGGCAGTTCCTCTGGAATCAGGACATGATCCGTTTCCACTGCCCCAGGTCACAGCAGCAAGGCCAGATGTTCCAAACAGCAGCAGGACACCCAAATCTTACTCAGGCCACAGTCTGGGCTCCTTGAGGCATTAAATCTCCCTGAGAAGGCTCTGAACTGTCATCTTGTGTCTTCTGCTCCCAACTCAGGGTGTGAGGGATCCTTGGACATCCCTTGGTGGCCACAGTCCTTGGATATGGAGTCGGGGTGATCCATCCCCGGTGCCAAAGGTTTAAAACCCCCCCAAGGTTTTAAGCACGACGTGAAGCCCACTTCAAAGAGCTGCAGCTTCCTACTTGATAACATCAGGAGTCTGGATCAAAGGCTGCATCCTAGGAAATCCAGCAAGGGAAGGGAAAATAAAATCGCTTCCTCTAGAGCATTCCTTGCTGCTGAAAATCAGCTGCTGGTTTGGGAAAATTAGACCATTGTGTTAAAATTATAGATGATGCTCAAGTGTCCTTCTCTGGCGGCTTTTATAGGATTTGGAAGTGTTTCTTAGCAGGGGGAAGGGGTGGAAACAGGTTCCTGGTGCTATTTGGACCCTGTTTGGTACATCCAGCCTTGCCCTGTACAAAGCTTTCCAGGCTTTTCTGAAAAAAGGGACAGGAGTGAAGGGGAAGCAGGGGATGGAGCAGGGGACAGAGGGACACTGAGCCACCCACAGAGACCTGACTTCACACGGGATGTCCCTGGCAGGTCCCAGGGTTGGAAGCATCCCTTGAACCCAGTGCCCTTTGGCAGCTGGAGGCAGATATTCCTCTTTTTAAGGCTGCTTCCCAGCTTCTGTGCCAGCTACAACCCTCCTGCTCTTAAGTGTTCCCAGTAGGCCAGTCCATGCTGGGTTTCATAGCAGTGCTCTGGTATGCTGGTGTTGGGATCTGGATTTTGCTAGAAGCCACCCTGGAGAACAACCTCCTCTCATCCTCCAGCTCTGATAATAAGGTGACAGTGAGCAAACCTCATCTGGATTTCCCAGGGAGTTCCTCATCTGGGACACCTCTCAAGGCTGGAATCTCTGGGCTGGGGGATTCCCCAAAACCACTGCCATGTGAAGATAGAGAACAAACTGATACCCTGGGACGTTCTTGCCCCTGCTCGCCCAGCACTAGCCCATCGCTCAGGCAAGGGCAGGGGACATGGTGCTCCCTCCTCTGAAGCTCTCACATGTCCAGATTGGCATTACCTGATTCATTTTTATAGAATCCCAGAATGGTTTGGGTTGGAAGGGACCTTAAAGCTCATATTGTTCCAAAACCTCTGCCATGGGCAGGGACACCTTCCACTATCCCAGGTTGCTCCAAGCCCCATCCAACCTGGCCTTGGACACTTGCAGGGATGGGGCAGCCACAGCTTCTCTGGGTAACCTGTGCCAGGGCCTCACCACCCTCACAGAGAAGAACTTCTTCCCAATATCCCACCTAATTCTGCCTTCAGTCAGGTGGAAGCCATTCCCCCTTGTCCTGTCACTCCATGTCCTCCAAGTCCCTCTCCAGCTCTCTCAGATCCCCTTTAGGCACTGGAAGTCCACATTCTGTGTTGCATTTTCCAGATCCTTCTCCCATGCACAGGCAGGGGCTGCAGTAGAACCCAGACTCAGGTGGGCTCCAGCCCCTCCTCACCCTCCTGCCCCTCAGTTCGCATCCCACCCCGCGGGGACAGCGGATCCTTTCCCTCCCTCCACCCCCGCAGTGATTAGTGCCTTTCAGGAACGGTTTTTTCAGCGAGCCGGCCCAGCTGAATAGCTCTGGGCAGCAGGACCAGACAGATCCCTGTATTCCACCCCTCATATGAAAACCAGATGCCACGAGTCCCGTTACAAATCACAGCTGACAGGGGGATGAGAGCTTTACTTGGGAGCTCAGAGAGGGCACAAAACCTTTCCAAGGAGGCTACTGTGCAGCCCCCCAAATTGTGCCCCACATCCCTTTCCACATTATTCATGCTTTCCATCGGCTTTTCTATAAATGATAACAGGATTATGGAATCCCAGAATGGTTTGGCATGGAAGGGACCTTAAAGCTCATCTTGTTCCACCCCCTGCCATGGGCAGGGACACCTTCCACTAGACCAGGTTGCTCCAAGCCCTGTCCAACCTGGCCTTGGACACTTCCAGGGGTGGGGTAGCCACAGCTTCTCTGAGCTACCTGTGCCAGGGCCTCCCCACCCCCACAGGGAAGAATTTCTTCCCAGCATCCCATCTAACCCTGCCCTCTGGCAGTGGGAAGCCATTCCCTCTTTTCCTATCACTTCATGCCCTTGGAAAAGGAGGGTGGAGGAGGTGGTGGCAGCATCCTGACGGGGTTCTGTGCTCTAATGAACTGTCAGTTGTGGAGGGAGAGCTGATGGAACAGCCCAGCTAATATTCAGTGACAGCTACGATTTACTAATCCATCCGAGAAATAAATAGGAGCCGTGGGGAATAAAAGCAGAGTTCAAGGCCGGCCCTTGCCGGGGCACTCGCAGTGAAACAAAACGTCAGGTTTTATAAATGACCTTTTCATGTAATTCCCTGGTGAGGCCCAGGAGGAAACGGGGGGCGGCTGCCAGGGAAGTGCTGTGAAAGCTGCAAAGTCAGGAGGCTGGTGCTGGCTGTGGAGGGGTGGGATCCAGGCTGGGAGGAGCGGCAGGGAGATGAGCTATGGACATTGGCATAACATTGGATTGTGCATCCCCCACATCCAGCTCCCATCAGGATGTGCATCTCCCACATCCAGCTCCCACTGGGGTGTGCAGTTCTCACATCCACCTCCCATTGGGGTGTGCAGCTCCCACATCCAGTATCCACTGGGATGTGCATCCTCCACATCAAGTATCCATTGGGATGTGCATTTCCCACATCCAGCTCCCTTTGGGGTGTGCATCCCCCAAATCCAGCACCCACTGGAGTGTGCAGCTCCCATTTAACCCCAGAGCTGCAGACAGCAAGTCTCAGCTTAAAACGTTGATTTCAAACTCTGATTAGCACTCAGCCATTCCTGCCTCAAGGGTTTATCCAGCCCTACCTGAAAGCCAACCCACCAGGATGCAGGGCTGCATGAAGACATTCTCCACAAGCCAAGGCACTGGCATTGTTGGTGTCCCCATCTCGGGGTTTCTCATGCTCAAGGAAGATCATGGTGGCTTTTGATGCTGCAAAATTTTCTGGATTGCTCCAGGGCTGCCAGTGGTGACACCCTGACAGCCAGGGGAGGGATGTTATACTGAAAAATCCATCAGGATACAGACCAGATCCACACTGTGAGAGCCCTGTAACCATCCCAAGAACCTCAATGTGAACTCAGAGTTGTGAAACTTTCCCTGGCCAACATTCTCATCCGGGGAGCTCTGTCTGCCCGGCTTGTGCATCTCCCAGCAAGGATTTCTCTCTGCTGGAAAAGGAGATTTTCCAGAGCAACCTGCCTCTGCCTCCCGCCAGCCCTCGCTGCCGTCACAGCCCAGGAATCATTTCAGCCCGGGTAGGGAAAGGATTGCTGCAACCAGCTGGCAGCAGGGATCACTCGGACTGGGGAAGTGCTTTGGGATGAAAAGTATGTGATAAATTAAGATTACTACTCTTCCCTCCGATCAGCCAGTCACTGGTTTCCAGCACGGCGCTGGCCAGAACAGCCTCACCGAGGGATTCTGGCCTCATCCCGGGAACCTGCGGTTGAATGAAAGCAGAGATTTTACACCAGCGTCCAGAGGCTGCTCTGGGCTCTCGAAGTGACAGGGATTTCACCACAGCTTTCGTAATCTCTTCCAAAATTAATTATCCCTGTTTCTCAAAGCCTCCCCGCCTGCTCAGCCGGCAGCTCTGGCGGCAGAGCCGGCAATGCTGCAGCAGGAGCAATGGGAGAGACTCTGTCTCCAGGAAGCTTCCCTCCAGGCAGAGACGTTGAACTGGAGTCTCCGAGGTTTTGCACTATAACTAAGTTTAAAGTTCTAGCCAGGATCATACCCCACTCCCCTTGGAGCACTGGGACAAGCTCTGGGCTCACTGCTCTGGTTCAGGTGCCACCCGGGCGCGTTGCCCTTGGGGATTTGCCATGGGATACTGCTGGGATGCAGAGCACCTGCAGGGATCCCAAGCACTGCCTTGTGTTGCTTCCAAATCACAAAAAATAATGCTGGAGAGGGAAAAGCAAGGAGTTGAAGGAACGGATCCCTCCAAGATTCTCTGGGAAAAACCCACCTTGCTCACAATTCCTTGCTTGCAACTCCTTACTCAAAATCACTTGCTCACAACTACTTGCTTGCAACTCCATACTCACAATTCCTTTCTCACAGTTGCCTTGCTCGCAATTCCTTGCTTGCAATTCCTTGCTTACAATTCCTTGCTTGCAATTCCCTTCCACTGTGGCACAATAAATGGCCATGAAATGTTTCTCCATCCTGAAGGGAGAAGAAACCACTGACACTTGTTCAGAATGACTTTATATGTAATAAACCGCTGGTGTTACTAGGAATACTTTTGGGAAGCACACCACTTGCTGCTCTGCTACAGTTGGGGGGAGAATATTATGGAAAAAGGGCTTATTACCCCCAAATGCTGGAGCTACTCAGTGATTAGTGCCAGAGCAGGAGATGAATTAAAAAGCCCATATTTTCCACTTCAGGAGCAATGTTCCACCACTAAATTCAGGGTTTTTTGTAATTCCCAAGAGGATGCCAACAGGATGGATGAAGCAGAAACCTGTCATATACACAGACCTCACTTCCCATTTTGCCCCTTCTGATGAGGACCAGCACCAAATTACAGCACCAAGGAGGGCTCAACAGCACAGCCACAGAGTTGGGCACTTTCACCAGGAAGACGTGGGAATCCTCCCTGTCACCATCTCCCTCCCGCGCCTCTGAACAGCAGCCAAGGAAAACACCATTGTGTCGGGAGCAGACGAGGAGCCGGTGCCAGCGGGGTCGGAACAGCCGGCTCATTGTGTCCCTCCGGCTGCCGGCTCAGCGTCAGGGCAGCCCAAGAGCGCTCCGAGCCTTCCTCGGGATACAGAGGAAATGAGAAACATTACACGGCAGGGCCGGGCTGCGTGGAAGGGAAATGTGGAGAAGGAAAATAATCCTCCTTCCCAACTGCTCTAGCAGTGAGCGGTGGCCCAAAACGGGAGCAGGGCTGCTGTGAAGGGGGGGATCAGCGGGATGGGAACGATGCCATGGGTGCTGGACTCACCTGCAGCCCATCCAGCCCATCCCCTTCATCCAGCATGCCATCCCGCAAGTCACTAGGATGCATAGGCAGGTTTAGGGATGCTCCCACACCTGAAACCACTCCAGCTCCTTCCAGCCCACCCCCTCCATCGAGTATCCCATCCTCATGGTTGTTGGGATGCACAGGAAGGGTTTAGGGAAGCTCCCCCACCTGCAGTCATTCCAGCTGCTTCCAGCCCATCCCCTGCATCCAGCATCTCATCCCTCAGGTCACTAGAATGTTCAGGCAGGTTTAGGGATGCTCCCACACCTGCAGCCAGTCTAGCTCCTTCCAACCCATCCCCTTCATCCAGCATCCGATCCCCTGGGTCGTTGGGATACATAGGCAGGGTTTGAGGGTGCTCCCACCCCAGTGTGCTCCTTCCCTTCTCCTTCATTAATCATTTTGCTGAAGGACAGTCATGCCACAGTGAGCAACTAACCCAGCCCAAGTTAGTCCAGGGAATCTCCTGCAGGTTTTAAAAGCTCTTCTAGAGACTTGATTATCCTTGTGGGTCCCTTCCAATTCAGGGTATTCTATGATACTGCATGACTGTATCCTTGGCATCCTCATGTCTCTCTCCTGTCAGGTTAGCCACCAGATTTTAGTGAAACCCTAGAAGTTTGAAGCATTCACCTCTCCCTGCTTCCACTCTTGGAGCAGTGTGGACTCTCTGCCTGAATTCCCACTCGGGTGGGAGCAGCTTGTCGTTGCACCCATTCAGCCTCATCGAGGCAAACACCTCCCAGCTCTGCTCCCTCCAGCATCCTTTTCCCATGTTTCCCAGTGGCAGCTCCAGCTTCTCCACTTGGTGCTTGGTTCTCCCATTCCCCCCATTCCCATTCCCCTGGCAGGGTTAGGTGTGGACACCGGGATCCCAGTGTTCTCACACCACCGGCAGGCTGTCAACACACAGTGTTGCTCTCTCCATCCCAGAACTTCCCAGATCCCCGTTTTGGTTTCAGTAGAGATAAAATGTCAACATTTTGAGGCACGGAGGGACGGCCGAATAGCCTGACCTGTCAACATCCAGAATGGAAAACACGCTCGTCAAGTGCTTGGGATGAGGTTCTAATTACTCCCCACATACCAGCCGGCATAAATACACGGAGTGATCCAAGAAAAGCACAATTCCGAGCCGAGAAGCTTTTGCTGGAGTTACACGCCGTCTCCTTTGCCCTGGGAGCCGGGTTTCACCTCCAATACGCAGCAATTTGCTTCTGCTGGGTTTGTAGGGATCTATGGATAAGCCCCAGCTCAGGAGGTATTTCTCCAGGGAGGAAAGGAGAAGCACCTCTGTGGTGACAGGAATGGTGGTGCTGTGGGATACAACCCAGAGTGGAAGCAGAGGTGTGATCCTATGGATCCTATGGACCTCGGGGACATTCCAAAGCACCGGAGGATGCTGACACCTCATCCTTCCTGCCTTTGCTTCTGGGAGAGCTGAATGGGGAAGAGCTCTGCTACCTTGTTTCATAGAATCATGGAATCACTGAGGTTGGAAAAGCCCTCCAGGATCATCTAGTCCAACCTGTGACTGACCCCCAGCCCAGAGCACCGAGTGCCACGTCTCGTCCTTTCTTGGACACCTCCAGGGATGGGGACTCCACCACCTCCCTGGGCAGCCCCTTCCAATGTCTGACCACCCTTTCCATGAAGAAATTCCTCCTGATTTCCAACCTGAACCTCCCCTGGCACAGCTGGAGGCCATTTCCTCTTGTCCTGTCACGTGTTCCCTGGGAACAGAGCCCGACTCCCACCTGGCTCCCCCCTCCTTTCAGGGAGTTGCAGAGAGCGAGAAGGACCCCCCTGAGCCTCCTTTTCTCCAGGCTGAGCCCCCCCAGCTCCCTCAGCTGCTCCTCGTGCTTCAGACCCTTCCCCAGCTCCATTCCTTTCCCGGGACACACTCCAGCCCCTCCAATGTCTCTCTTGGAGAGGCTCAGAACTGGACACAGCACTTGAGGGGCCTCAGCAGTGCCCAGCGCAGAGGGACAATCAATTCCCTAATTCATGGCACAGAACAAATGTCCTCATCTTAATCAACAGCTTCCAGGCTCCCCCACACCCATCAGGCATCACAGGTGGAGAGATGCTACCCCAAAAAAATCAGAGAACTTTGCTTGAAGGAAATCCTCACCTCCCAGCCCCAGGTCCCAGCTCCTCAGAGATGTGGAGCTTCCTCACAATAAGAACCCTCACCTCTATAAAATCCCTGCCTGACTTTGGACAACCTGCCCTCTCTGGCCTGGCTCCAGGCTCCAGAGAGGGAGACTCTGCCTAAATCCCTGGTCCTTGGGGAGTGCTGAGCATGCTCCGAGCCAGGGCACGTCAGTGCTGCTGGGTGGGTTTGTGTTTATCTCTGTTAATCACTGTGAGAACTGGGCTCTCTCTGCCTCTTTCCCGCTCTGTGTATTATCATTTGATGCATCACTAATGGGTGAGGGAGGAAATAAACTAAGTCAAAGCCTAAAAAAACATTCAGGGAAGCAAAACTCCTCGTTTTAGAGTAACAAACACCCTTAAGCACAGCTGGCCCAGCCATCAGCTCTGAGGACACTTGACCACGAGCAAGACCAAGGTTGGGCTGAAGGATCAGGAAGCCAAAAGAGTCCCAGCAGAGACTGAAATGGAAAGGGAGGACACCTGGATCTGAATCAGCACTGCCCCAGTTTCCTCTCCAGCCTTTTCCCTGCTGTGGATATTCCCATTATAACTTCCCAGCTGATAAACTGCTGCCTCACGAGTGGCACTTCGGGCTCAGGTCGGCACTTCCACGCCATTCCCAAACACACTCCAAGGGCTTTGCTTGGCAGGTTCAATCTTGCTGTCTCCCACTTTGCCACATCCATAAAGAAAAGGCCAAGAGAAGGAAAACAGCTTCATGCAACACATGGATCCTCTCCAGGAGAGTCTTGGGGAGCAGCAGCAGCAGCTGCCAGCAGTGCTGGGCAGGCAGAGGCTCTGGAAGCCCACGTGGGGGGACCTGCCCTCTGCAATCCATTTAGCACTTGGCACGGCTCTGAGGGCTATTTTTAAAAGGTATGCAACTGTCCCAGAAACCCAACTTTGAAGTGTGGTTCAAGGCTTTGTTGTTGTGCAGAGAAAGGGCTTTTTTTTAAAAGTTTTGTAATTAAATGCAAACACAAGTGGGTTGTTGGCCTGGGGCCAGGTGAGGCAGGTCAGCTCTGCTCTATCCACCAGGGCTGGATCTGTCCCTCTCCGCTTTCAACCTGAGACACCATGGGCCTCCTCCCTGCTCTCCAAAATGTTGTGGTTTGCTGGCGATTAGAAAAATTTGCTTTGTGGCCACTGATAAGTGCAAGGAGAGCAGAGGGTTCCTATCCCTCCTCTGCAGCCCGGCACTGGCATGTAGAGATCAGTGCCCTGGGTAGGTGGGAAGAGGACTCAGTGAGAGGTGCCAGTGGGATCCCTCCGGGCAATCACAGGTGGGAGGAGAGGTTGGTCTGAACACCCCCTGCATCCTCTTCACGTGCATCCCTGCTCCCAGCCTGCATCCTCCTCTTCCTCTGAGGAACCCAGACTTTTCAGTGCCATGTTCTCAGCCACATTTCTGCATCTGCTGGGGTTAGGTGGTGCCCCATCCAGGCTGATCCTAGAACTTCCAGGAGAAGCAATGCCAACCAGTAGTGCCAAATGAATCCATCAGGATTGCCCAAACCCCTCCAGGCTGGCAGGAGACGTCTGTAGAAGCAGTTTGCATCTCCTGGCTGTGTGGTTTTGGATGTGATAGAGCCACAAAATGCTTTAATTTATCATCCCCCATGTCCATCCAGGCTTGGGAAAAGCCTTCATCCTTCCAGGGCTCCTGAGTGTCTCCAAGTCTGAGCCTGTGGTGAATCCTTCATCCAGGGAATCCTGATTGCAACAATCCAGCTAAGAAATGATATCCAGGCTGGACATATCTTGGAGCAACCTGGTCTGGTGGACAGTGTCCCTGCCCATGGCAGGAGGTGCAACGAGACGAGCTTTAAGGTACCTTCCCACTATCCTTTGATTCCATGATTCTATGAAATGCCAGGAGGAAGGTGGGATCCCCTTAAGGTCCTTCCCAGGGAGGTATTTTGGAGGTGTTGCTGAGTGGGAAGCCTCGGGCAGCACCGGGTGTTGTTGCAGCCTGGTTTTAACCTGGGCTGGGGTGGGAAGGTGCTAATTAAACATGACAGCTTGTCAGGAAGGGGCGTTAAATCATTCCTGCCACCCCATTTTTCTGGGCAGCTCCGGGTAGCCATGGGGAAGAGGGGGGGACAGGCTTAATTAAAAAGTAGCAGATTCAACCCAAAAATAGATCAGGCTTTTTTTTGAAGGGGACATTGGTGGTCACTGGCAGCTGCATTTTTCACATGCCTCTGGAAGAGATCTCTATCCACGAGCTGGTCTGGATCCTGCTGTTGGCTGGGGACATATTCATGCCCAGCTCCTTCCCATGGGGCCACACCTCGGGCACCAGGACAGTCACACAGGAATGGAGAAGATCATGAGAAGGGAAGGAATCGGTGCCAGCCTGGAAGACAGGTGGGCAGGCAGCAGGGGTTGGCACAACACTGAGCTTGTGAGGAGGCCAAAACACAGAGCAAATACCTGCTTGTCGCTGTGCCAGCGCCGGCAGTCGTGTGCCGCGTTCCCAGTCCCTGCCAGGTCAGCAACAGGTGACCATGGAACATGTTTCAAACCAAATATTAAGAAAACAGACTAAAACCCAAAAGAAAACACAGGCGACAGCGCCAGTGCTGGTCTGTCCCTGCTGGGTTTCGTTTCTACAGAGCAGGACCCTGCAGGAAGGGGGATGTGTGTCCTTGCAGAGCAAAATTCATCCTGCATCCCACTGTGTGGGGGATAGGGATGGTGCCAGTGATCCTAGGAATGGTGGGAAAGAGTCAGACCTCAGGCTGATTTGCCTGTTGTGTCTCTGAGAGCATCCCATAGGGAAGGACATGGGGACAGCCCCAGGCAGAACCCTACCCACGGGAATGTCACTAACTGCATCCTAAAGCTCCAGGTTGACTATTCCCTTCAGAACTGGAATTGTGGTAAATCTGGATGTATTTCTTAGATAAAAGTGACCTGTCCTTTTCTGAGATACTTCAAGCTTTGGGTTTCATCCTCTTCCACCAGTGACTTCATCCACAGACTCTTTGCTCCAAAGTCTGTGGGACACTGGATCCCATAGACTTTGCTCCAAAGGGAGCTCCATGGCCTGATGATGCTATCCTGGAAAATTCATGCTGGCAGTCCACACAGGACCCAAACCTTCCCTCCCAACCATCCCACCATCCCACACAGTGCAGTTTTCCCTGAGTTCTGCCTCTGGTTCACCAAACCTGAGGCTGGACATTGCTTCTTCCAGCTGTTATAGGATGGGGGGAGGGTGACACGTGGATTCCTGGCGTCACGGGGGATGCTGCTAAATCCCTTGGCCAGGGACTCTGGCCAGCCAGCAGCTGGGATTTGTAGGGAACCAGGCAAACCCCAAACAACCCCGGGGTGTCTCCCATGATTGGGATGTGGTTTCCTCTGCACAGCACATCCATCCTCACTGTGTTTGTGATAACAGACAGCCCAGGGCCGGCTCAGACTTCCCAGGAAGCCACATCCACACGAGTGGGTGTTAAGTGACAAGGAGCACCATCGGCCATCCCCTCCGTGAGTCATCCAGCTTCCATTTCCCGGTCATCTGCCCTTCATCAGGAGGGAGAGGAGAGACCCTTCCAATGCCCAAGAGGGAATTTAAACTGGGAAATCCTTTCGCTTGACCCCAAGTGGACAGCAGAGAAATTGAGGCTGATTCAAATGTGTTGGCAAGGCAAGACCACACTACCTGCAAGTTATTCCTTGGAAGTGCAACTCTGGTATCACTTAGGTGTGTGTAAATGAGAGCAAACCCCATCAGAGCCGATGCTGTTGCTCCCTGTACATTCCCAGATCTGGACTGAGGAATTAAAAGCTGCATTGCAGCCTGAGGTGAGCTGCAAAATAAATGTCCAGAGTCAGGCACAGATACCTTCAGGGGTCGATTCCCAGCTACATTAGGGCCCCTTTGTGCTCCTCTAGCCATGTAAAGAGGTCTCTAAGTGAGTGCAAATTAAATTTAAGTTACTTTTGCTTCCTTTTTAAGGCCCCTTTATACTTCCAAGGAGGGGTAACAGAGCCTCAGAGTGACTGGGAGGCGGGAAGGTTTCCCTGCCAGGCACAGGCAGGTGAGAGCCCCTCCTGTGCTCCCATAAAGCGACTTTACGGGGTGTGGGCTCCAGCCATGCCGGCGCAGTGCCGCCATCCCGGGGACAGCAGGTCAGCAGGAACCACATCAAGACATCCCACATCCATGCACGGCCAAGGCCTCTCTTCCAAGAACGGGACAGACTGCGTTGCGAATATTAAATTCCCAGACTTTTCCCCCATACAGGTGAAGGTATTTCCCTGTATACCCTGGAGTTGCCACACAGTTAACTGGTCTGCTGGGGAGCATTTCTCCTGTACCATCCCAGTTAAGGATGTCTCTCTCTGAAGCTGTTGGCTGGTGCACAGCCAGTTTTTGCATTTATCCCCAAATCTGACTGTATGCCCAAAGCAATTCCTGCCATGACTGCTCATACAATGTTTGCCGACGGCAGAAGTGGGTGGTGGGGTTGGGATGTGATGTGTGTGACGGCGCAAGCAAAACATATCCTCAGCTTCTCCTCCCAGGCACAAGGACCATGGATACATCCTGACCTTCTGCACAATCCCCAAAATCCCTCTTTGATCACAGTCCCACATGCCACTCATTTATGAATATGACAAACAAGCTCAACCCATCCCAAGGTCCGTCTGCCCGCACGGCATCTCTCCATCAGTGCACCTTGCACAGGTGAACACCCAGCCTGTCAACATCCTAGCTGGAGGAACTGCCTCTCCCAAGAGCTCAGGTGCCAAAAACCTCCCTTCCTTATGGAGCCACTGATCGGTTTTGCTCTGCCAGCCCTGGGTTCCCAAAGCCACTCAGCTCCGAAGGAGTTAACGGAGCCGAGTGACTCGGATTCCTCCACCTAACCCTCCAAAGTCCCGCAGAACCAGACTTGGCACTTTGAGAAAGCTCCACAAATCCAGAGGCTAAAACACACTGCTGCCTTCCGTTCGTCAGGAGAAGGCAAGTCCCAGCTAATTGAGGAACCAGAGCCTTCCCCAGCCCCTTCCAGGCAGCTTATTTATTTAGGGGCTTTTTTTTTTTTCCCCCTCTTCTTTATCCTCTATTATTTTTTTTTTTTACTCTTCCCAGGGCAAACATTAGGAAAGGAAAGCGCAAATTAATTTGGTGAGGAACGGCTGCAATTTATGATGCTCCCCAGCTGGTGAGGGCTGTTAACCCCATCTGTACCTCGGGTGCTGCATCCTCCTGCCCCCCCGAGTCCCCCACGATCCCCCACGATCCCATTTCTCTGCTCCCCACGCAGGGATTTGGGAACAGCATCAGGAAGGCAAAGGGAAACAGTAGCAGACGCCTTTTTAATTTCCTAAATCTTTTTCTTCCCCCCAAAAATCTCTTCCTCCCCCTGCCAAATGTCAGTTTTACCCTAAACCTCATTTCCCCCCCTAAATCTCATTTGCCCCCCATTTTTTCCCCGCCTTGCTGTTGCTGAAGGTTCCCCGAGCGTACGGTAGGTTATTTTCTATTTTTCATTTTTTTTAACTCCCTCTGACTCCTGCACACAATTCAAAGGAAATCTGGGAAACCAAATTCTCAGCTCTCCAAAGCAGCAAATGGAAAGTCACTTAAAGGGACAGTTCTGCCTTAAAGCGGCAGTAGCGCTTTTCTCCAGCGGTGGGAAAAAAGGGGTTAAAATCTCCCTACCCACCCCCCAAGGAAAAAACCCTCCCCAACAACAAGCAACACGACCAGGCTCAGCCCTCTGAGGCCACCCCATGTGACACCTCGCTCGCGACCCCCCTCCGCTGTCCCCGTCCCCCCCAGCCCTGGAGCGCTCCCGGCGGGATGCACATCCCGGGAGTGGGGTGGTGGTGGGGAGCAAATAGGGGGGGAAATTCCAGCACCTCCCATGTCCCCGCATGTCCCTCCGCGAACCCTGCCGCACACACGATATTCCCGGGGCGGGGGGGTGTCCGTAATTCCAGCCAGACACCGGCAGAAGGGGTAAGGGGGGGGAAGGAGGAAAGGAAGGACCGACATCAGGACCGACATCAAAGGCAACTTCTCTGCTCAGCAGATGAGCAGATCCATCCTCACTTCATATTTTTTGCAGCTGAAGTCGGGGGGGGGGGGAAGGGGGGCTGCATTAACTCCTTCTCTCCCGGGGGGTGGCTCCGCCGGGGCAGAGGCGACACTTTCCCAGGAGAGGTGGGACCATCGCAGCCGGTGACAGGAGCGAAGAGGAGCTCGGGGCACCGAGGGGTTACAGGGAGCAGCCCCTGGCCCGGAGGGGGGGGTCCCGGGGACAGCTTTAGCCTTGGGAAGGAGGAAAGGGAATGGCAGTGATTTTTCTTTTAAAGTTCTGGGATGACACAAATATCCCAAATAGTTTAAGCAAAGCAGCATCATTTTTTAACTCTGACAAACCTCGTTGAGTCATTGAATGAGAGAGAGGGGGAAAAAGGGGGGAGAAAAGTTGTGTTTGCAGAGCAAAAAGGCAGGAGCCTCCAGAGAGGGGAACAAACCCAGGGAAAGCACTGGAGTGAACCCCTAGCACTGACATGGGGCAAACAGCACATTCTCCTTCCCCCCAAGAAAAAACAGATTTATGTGACACCAGGCAGCAAAGCCGCGATGCAAAAGGATGTTTACTCACCTCATCATAAGCCAGCCGGAGGGGAAGGCTGCATTCTCCTGGAAAAGGGCTGAAAAATGAAAAAGTTGGGAATTAGGAGCTGCCGTCTGGCCCTGTGCAGTTGCTCCGTACTGTGGGTATAAAAAGAGAAGAAAGTCTTCATCACTGACCACAGGCACGGAGCTGCTCACGCCCCTCGCGCCGCACCAGCCAGTAGCGCACAGAAGTTGGGTTACGGGAGAAGGAGAGGAGCTGAGAGCAGGATATCGGGATTTATCTGCTCCTCTGGCACGGGAGAGGGGGGGAAAACGGGACAGGAGTGGGGAGGGAAAGGGAGAAAAAAAGGGACATAAAGGAGAAAAGAAAAAAGAGGAGTGGAAAGGGGAAAAATGTGATAGAAAGGGAAAAAAGGATAGAAAGGAGGAAAAGGATAGAGAAAAGGGGATAGAGAGGGGAAAGGAAAAGAAAGAAGGGGGAAAGGGATAGAAATGGGGAAAAGGGGACAGAAAGGGAAAAAAGGGAAAGGAGAAGAGGGAACAGAAGGGAAATGGAAAAATAGGGATAGAAAGGGGGAAAAGGGATAGAAAGGTGAAAGAATGGAAAGGGAAATAAAGGTGATAGAAGGGGTGGAAGGAGCATACAAAGGGGGGAAGGGAAATGAAAGAAAAAGGACAGAAAAGGAGAAAAAAAAGGGATAGAAAGGGGGGGAAATGGTATAGAAAGACGGGAAAAAAAGAGGAGGATAAAAAGGGGGAAAAGAAGTGGATAAAAAGGGGGGGAAAAGGCTTCATTCCGAATATGCCACAGGAGGAAAAGTGAGTCTTGTAGTTCAGCGGGGTGACAGACGCCGGGATGTGCCAAGTCCCTACGGACAAAAACCCCACACACCTCTTTAATCAGCCCTTTGGCCAAAGCCTTAATTAAAAAAGCTGCTACAAAATATCAGATAATGGATTGCATTTTCAGGCCTCTCTGGAAAAGCAGCTCATATGGCAATGTTTCTAAACTGCTGCCAGAGCAGGGAAAGCTGCCAGTTTTAGGTTACAATATCAAAGGCACACATCCTGCACACCAGCAACCCGCTCCCAGTTCCACCGGAGTCAATCCAGAGCCACCTCACGGCTCTGGAAGCAGCTGGGGCTGATTTGGAGCGGGGCAGGATCAGCCCCTGCCCTGCCAAAGTGCTGGGCAGGAGGATTTGGCCTGGTTTTCTGTCCAGCTCTGCTCAGGTCATGTCTCATGGTAAAAATTAAATAATTATAAATTAATGTAATATTTGACTCTGAGGTCAAAGCGACTTCCCCCAGCATGAGACCGACTGACAACTTCCACATCACAACGATGATTCCTGGAGCTCCCTGAGCATGGAGAGTGAGTTGTCATCTAATCTCAGCAATCAAGTGGAATTGCAATAAAACCCCTGTACTGGATGCCATCCAAGCGGCTCCAAACAGAGCAGCCCCTGGAAGAGCAGATGCTTATTTACAGCAACGGCTGCAAAAATCCTTGGAAAAGGGAATTTTGGACCGCGATAACAGATGCACCAATTTTTGACATTGTTTGGTCTAGAATTGCTCGTGTTTAACAATTTGGAATTGCTCAGATTTAATTATTTGGAGTTACTCGCATTTAACAACTTTTTCTTTGTCTTTTTTTTGTGGTTATTTTCAGCCCCAGAAGGAAGCAAAGATTTCTTGGCATCACTGGGACATGGACAACCTCCCATCCATGGTTTTGCTCTCACGACATCCAATACCCCACAGAAATATGGGGTGTATATAAATAGATATATTAAAAATATGATATATATAATATATGATGTGTTTAAATATATATTAAAATACGGTATATATAATATATGATGTGTGTGTATATATTAAAATATGGTATACATATTAAAATATGGAATATATAATATATGGTGTATATATGTGTGTATGTATGTGGTATATATAAAACATGATGTGTGTATCTATATCTGTATTTATATTTATATAAAATAAGACCCACTATTGGGATCAAAAGCTCTCCAAAGGCCTGTGCAATTTCAGCAAAGGCCTATTTTGATCAAAACCAGAACTAAGGGGCTGGAAAGGCTGGGTTTTTGCCCAACTGTCCTCCAGTTTATCCCAGCAACCCTGAGTCTAGCTCTCCATGGGGCATCCACTCCAGGATGATGCTGGTTCTATCCCCCATCACCCTCCCAGTGCTGCCAAGGCTTTGGCACTGGTTTAGCTTCTGCTTTTCCAAGGTGTGGCTCTTTGCCTTATTTTTTTCCCTGAGGAAAACACCCCAAAGCACTGAACAGCCAATCCCTTCCATGCATCCATCACATTCCAGGGAGAAGGGTACCAGTGCGCCAGCCTTTAGCATCCATTGGAAAAATATCCCTGGAATAGAACATGGACATCCAGAAGGAGGGATGAAAGAGGGGAAAAAGCTCATTTTAGCTAACGAGGTAAGTCCAGAGGAACTTTGAGATACCAGGGGAGCTGCCCCAGGCTGAGCTGGGTCTAACAGTGACTTGGCTGTGGCTCCCAGGCAGGGCCGTTTTTAGAAGCCTCATTCTGAGGGCAAAACAATGAAATTTAAAATACACGCTGTATTCATGGATTTGTTTTGATCCCACTAACATGAAACCACTTATATAATTGTCACAGAGCAAACATCTCATTATGCACAAGAAAAGCAACCCTTTGCTTCGGTCCCCCCTCCCCAGTTCTGTTCCTTTTGCCTCGGCCAAGACGTTTCCCATGTAACGTAAATCAAGGCCAGGTGCATCTTTCTGCAAGAATCACCTCACTAACAAACATTGCTTAAAATACTGCATTAAAAAAACACCCCAGACCATCATTCGGAGGTCTCAGAATTCCCTTTTTACCAAGGAATAGTGATTTTTTCCCGCAAGTGGTGATGACCCTATCAGCTTTTGATGCATTAAACATCAGAATCCAAGTGCCCTGTTCTTCCTCACACTGAATTTCTTCCATGATAATATAACTCACATGCAAATTTGCTAGAAATCAGGTGGGCTCAGAACCATTTTCATCTTATACATTAAAAAGATGTTTCCCAAGTACAGCTGATGAATTATTTTTAATGGGACCAGATTATAAATACATATTATTTTACATTATTAATACACTGTAGTGCTGGTTCATATAGAAGATTTCCCCCCTGATTTGATCCCTTTTAACCAAAGGCTTTCAGCATCTTGATGTGGCAGGACAGGGAATTTGCAGGACCATGAATTTGGAATTTGCAGCCATGACCTGCTGCAACGAGCAGGATCGTGATTTGGCTTTGTAGCTCCTCTTCTCCATCAGGGCATTCCCTACCACTTGTGTGAGATGGTTCCAAGGAAGGTGCTGAGGATCCAGTCTCAGAGACAAGCCAGGAGCTGATTTATAGAATCCCAGAATGATTTGGGTTGGAAGAGACCTTAAAACCTCTCTTGTTCCAACTCCCTGCCATGTGCAAGGACACCTTCCAGTGGACCAGGTTGCTCCAAGCCCCATCCATTCGTGGCCAGGAATTTTGCAGGCAGTACCACTCATCTTTCCTATTTTCTTTTTCTTTCTTTCAGGCTCCTCAAAACCACAGTCCAAGTGACCACAGGCTGGAAATCAGAGACCAAGGCATGGGAGATTGTCCCTATGCCAGGAACATCGGGAGTGGCAGCACAAAACCCCCTGCAGACCTGGCTGAGGGGAACGGTGGCTCCAGGCTGGGCATTCCAGCCAGGTGGGAGCAAAGTTCAGGATCTGCTCAAAGTCCAAGGGAGGTTGAGTAGCCAGGGATGGTTTTGATTTCAAGTCCCACGGGGTCTGCAAGGCAGATTTCAAACCCACAGAAGTTGTTAAAAGCGTATTTGTGGGGACAAAACAACTATGGGACAGACGGAGCCAACACCATTGCCACCACGTCTGGGTTTGCAGGGATAAGCCAAGCCAAGTGGAACATCCACAGGGTCCTGGATAGCAGAAGGGGTCACCACCACAAGCAAGGGGGTGGCACGCCCCCAGTCTCCTTTCCTACCTGGGTGCTCATCACCTGGAGTCCCCACCCAAGCCCCCAGTGCGTCCATTCCATGGGGAGAGAACAACCACGGGATCAGAGGGAGGGAAAGAGTCACAGCACTGTGAGACACAGGGATGATACACCAAAGAGCCTGGCTGATCTCAAAGGGTTTCCATCAAACACCACGGATCACCCAGCACTCTGAGCTACTTGTGACCCCTCCAAGAATGGCAACTAAATCAGGGAAACTTAAAGTCACCACTCCCAGAATGATTGCAAAGGGCCAAAACCCAAACAGGTCCAACATGGCTGTGGGCAACGAGCGGTCACAAAGCAAATCCTTTGCTAAAAATTTGTGTTAAAAATCCCATCCCTTTCCCACTGAAAAACTCACAGAAAGTTAAGTTGCTTCACCAGCTCATACACAAAAGCAGCAGATGGTGAGAGAGCTGGGGTAGGGCTGGAGGCTGATCTCATCTGCAGGGTGGCAGAGAGGGCAGCAAAAGCCACGGTTGCTCTGAGGTGCCTTGTTCTTCCTTCCCAAAGCAAATTCCCTCCTCATAACCCATCTGTGACCCTCTGCATCCCAATACAGATTTCCTAGACATTAATTTTCTTGCTCTCCTCTAATCTTGCTCTGGTCTAGGCTGGCTGAACAGCAAAAGAAAAGCTGACACCAACAAAACTACTTTCTACCTCAGACCTGCTCCTACCTTTTCCACTTCTCCAATAGGGTTTTCCTCTGCATCTCCCTTTTATCCTGGAATCACAGTTTGGATTGGAAGGGAACCCACTCATTCCACCCCCTGCCATTGGCAGGGACACTTTCCACTACACCAGGTTGCTCCAAGTCCCATCAAACTTGGCCTTCAACCAACTGCTACAACATTCCTGCTCATCCCATGCTCCCATGGGCACAGAGGAGGGACAATCAACCCCACATGGTGTTGTCTGTGGTACTTAGGACACATGCACACCACGCTGCAGTCACCACCCTCAGAGCACTGCCATGGCTTGGACACAGCCAAACAAGCCCCAGAAGATCCCAAAGCATCTTCCAAAAGTTCCCAGGTTGGGCAGAGCCTTCCCTGCCAGCATTGCAGATTCATGGCTGTGGTGGGTGGGAAGGGGATCTGCTCAGGGAAACTGAGGCACGAGGGGTTGGGGCAGCACTTTGAGATGCTTTTCTAGCAGCGCTTTGGAAAACAAACCCAAAATTCCAAAGACTTTGGCCTTCTGGCTGTGCAGGGGCAGGTATTTGCACAACCCTTATGCCAATAGAGCTGGAGCATCCCTTCCCAGCCCTTCCCAGCCTTCAATCTGGGAATCCTGCTAATGAAAGGAAAACAGAGGAGCTGCGGAGCAGAGGCCCAGGGTGTGGTAACTCTAGAAGGCAGCAGAGGAGGGATGAATGAAACCTTTCACTGTGGTCCAGAGGAGCCCGTGGCACAGAGGCTTGAGGAATTCACGAGCTCTGCACACCACAGTGAGCAGGGAACACGTTCCGTGGGACGTGGAGACACGACTTGCCTTTAATGAGTGGGAATGGAGGATGATGGAAGAGCTGCCAGAGGGGGGGGACACCCCACGGAGGGAAAATAATCCCTGCATCAGCAGTTGGGGGCCGAGTTCCCAACACTGAAAGCTGTCCTTATTTTTTCCTGTAATTCTGTCTCCAAGGGATCACTAACATTTACATTTTTCTCCAAGCTGTAGAGTTTATTCACAGCCCTGCTCAGCAAAAGGCTGTGCTAATAAATAGAAGTATTGATGCTCACACGTCTATACATTATGCTACATCCACACTCAGACAACCAGCCTATTTTGCCCTGCTCTATATTGTGAAGGAATTATTCTCCTCTCCCACCCAGCCATGCGCCCCACACACCCCCAGCCGAGCCATGAATGGCCACAGTGTCCTCAGCCTGCTCCCAAAAATGCCATTTCCCCACTCACAGAGGTGAAAAAAAAACAGCCAAAAAAGAAAAAGGACGGGGTATAATGATTCCTTCACACTCTCTACCTGGGATTATTTCACCTCCCTACCCTCCTCCAGCTCCTTTTCCCACTTGAAAAATAAATATATAAGGGAAAAAAGCAGAGGAAATGATTCCTTACTGCTGCTGCACCAAAATCCCGTGGCCTTGCTCCCTGTTGTCTTCCTCCTGCAGCCAGAACAAACTCTTTTCTCCTGCCCCTCATCGGGGGAGATTACTACGGGGAAATGCTTTCCCTCCCACACTCTCAGATGGCTGGGAATTATTTATATGAGACTTATCTGGAAGCTTCTCCCCATTCCAGAAGTGCTGAGTACCTACAGGCCATGGGCAGAGCCTGGATGAGGCTGGAAAGAGTCAAAACCTGCTCTCATGCATGAAACGAGTTGGGCAGGTCTTAGTTTTCTCCTCTGTGACCTGTGTCCATGTGATGGATGTGTGGTGGATTTGAGGAGCAGGGCCATCCCTTGGCTTGTCCCCACGCCGCACCCAGTCCACCAGCTGGGAATGCAGGACTTATCCCAGTCCACTCAATCAACATCTTTTCCTGACCATTTTTCCCTCCTGCCCTGCACATCCCTGCCCAGGCACAGGGAATCACACCACACTGCAACACAGCAACAAAGAGCCTTCCTTGCCCCAAACCCCTCTTCAAGGGGGAGAAAAGCATTCCTGGCAGACATCAGTGTCAGGATCACTCCCAGCATCCCAAGGTTGCTCCGGAGGCAAATAGTACCTGCTCTGTGCCTCCGGAACGCCGCGCCACGGACACATAGGTGGCATTATATTTAGCTGGCCCCAAATCTCGGGCATAATATTTTTTTTAGCACTGGACTAAATATTTTTAACATATGCAAACATGCATGACTGAGGCAGCTACAGAGCCGGGATGTTGGGATGCTGACGGCCTTCCAGGATGGAACAATGTCACCTTTCTACTCCCCGGCGCTGCCTGTCCCCAAGATGATGACGGTGCAGCTTGAGAGGGATGGGGAGAAGGGGGCAAAGCAAAACGTGGCAGCTTTTCAGGGGGAATATTGCAGGGAAAAGGGGTCTGGGTTCCTCCAGGGATGCACAGAGCAGCAGGCTGTCTCTCGAGCAAACATACCTGAGCGTGTGCCCGGCTTCCCGAGAGGAAACGCTCCCGGCTCTGAGCAAACAGAAAGGTGCCGGGTCAAATAAGTGGAGCAGAAAGTTCTGCTGTGGGTAAGTAGGTCACTGTCAGCCCTGGATGGAGCAACAGGGCCAGGGATGTGCCAGCCAGGCTAGGAGTGTACCCAGAATACCTGCTTTGTGGATGAGGAAACTGAGGCACGAGTATCCCAGGAGGCTGCAGGAGGGAGCAGGGATGCAGTGCTGGGACCCAAGCCAGTACTGATGCCCTGGATTCATGGGTCAGCTCTGGATAAATGGATTTAGGTGAATGGTCTGTGGTTGTGCCACAGCTTTGTGGCATCTGTGGCCATCCAGGCAGGTTCCCTCACTGGCATGGCTTTGGGAGGCTCTGTAGAAGTCCATCCTTGAGCTTCAGCAGCTTTTGAATAGCAAAAGAAGATTATGAAAAACATAAGAGGGTTGGTCCAGGGGGAAGAGGGGCTCTGGGATGGAGTTTTGCCCCATGGAAGCTCCCCTGCCCTGCTGGGCACCTCCCATTCCATGAATTTCTGGCTCCTTCTCTCAAAGCATCTCAGACATTTCTCCCTGTTAAACATCTGCAGTTCCCATGTACAAGGTGCTTCCAGGGGGCCAGATGTGGGCTCCTCCTTTTGCCCTGCAAACATTCGCATGGAAAAAAGTGCTAGATTGTTGAAAGATGGATCCGTAACACCTCTGTGGACCAACAGCAGCCACCAAACCTCCCCCTGAACCTGGATGGGGCTGGTGTCACCCTGCCTGGGCACAGGGTTGGGGTACCAGATTAAACAGGAGCATATTCCTGCTGCTCCTTCCAAGTCACTGGATATTTGGAGCAGCTGACACTAACCCAGGACAGTCCCAGGACCAGATGGATGATGTCCCCCCAAGAGCAAAGGGGGAACCCTAAGGTCAGATCTGCCTCGGTGCCTTTGGCTGGACCGGGGGGAGGTGCCTTTGGAGAAGCAGGTCCGGTGCTCCCAAATCCCCACCGGCTTCAGCACGAGCCTGGGATCTGGTTACTGGATGACATGGGCTCTCCACAGCTGGAGCTGCTCTGCTGACGTGAAGATTTTGCTGCTTGGCTGTGCCGGCCCGGCGGGGACGTGTGGACTGGGCTCGGGATGTGGAGCAACGTCTGCTTTAAAGCTTCCCTTTAACTCTAATAAAAACAACCAAAGCTCGCCTTGCTCTGCTCCTGCTGAGCCAAAACACTCCAATCTTGTGCCCGGGGGGCGAGAAACAGAGTGAAACCTGGCACTGGACAGCAGTGAAATGTTGCTCTGAAGAATTGGTGGCTCTGGTTGAACTGGAGGGGACCACTGAGGGGTGGCATCAGGTTGGTGGGGGTCCCACAGCTCTGCACTACATTCCCCCAAGGCCAAGCCATGGACAGGCTGCTGTTTGGTTTGGAAAAATGTGAGATGCCTGCTGGAAACATGCTGTTCCAATGCAGTCCAGGAAGCAAGTGCCAGCACGGTGCCAGGGGAGTGGCTGAGGCAGCTGCTCTGTTCCCCATTCTCAGCTCCCAGGCTGCCATTCCCTCCATAAACCCACCACTTATCCAGGGCTCCAGCACTGATTTGACCTTGCACATGTGAAACTCCATGGTTCCATTTTCTGACTATTTAGACGCAGAAAGATTGGGATTATGCCAAAATAGGCATCATCAAGGTGGCTGCACGTTGCTAAACCCTTTCCTGTGCTTTCTGGGTTGAACAGATGCTGTGGAGCATCCAGCTGGGATGGAGCTCAGCCAGACCCAGGCTCCGCACTCCTGTCCCCATGTCATCAGCATCACCCTCGTGCACAGCACGAGCGGCTGCTGGGATGCAGGATCCTGTGCCAGAGGTGGCTGCTGGCACTGGCAGGAGAAGGATCCACGTATCCCATGGGTTTAACGGCAGAGCTGTTGCTGCTGCAGAATTGCCATCTGTGCACTGGGATTACTGAGGGGGGGCGTCTGTTTCAGAGTGTCCTTGGAAAAGAAGAGCTGGGAACAGCCCAGGAGTGAGGCAGCACCTTCCACAGGGCACAGCTGCAGGTAGTCCTGGAGCCTGGCATCCAGCTTCGGCCACCACGGCAGGTCACCTGCCTGCAGGTGCCACCACTTCTTCTCCCAGTTCTTCTTGCTTTCATGGACTGTGCTTGGTTCTGCAACACGACCGAGTGATTATCCTTTTCCATTTGCAATCAACCAAATTATTCTTGGATTTTTTCCAGCTTCATCATTTCAAAATTAAACTCCTGTCACCTGCAGGGGCAGGAGAAGCCCTGAGCACATTCCTGCCTCCGCTGGCTGGAGTTTAATCCTTTTTCTTTTCTTTTCTGCATTTTGAATTGAACAGGAACAACAAAGGAGGGAATACCACTTTCCTCTTCTACCTATCCTTGACCCAGACATCTCCCAGTGCTGCAGGGATCATCCTAGAGCTACTGTGGATGATGGACATGTGCCTGTTTGAGCCTGGCATGGTTGGTCCAGCACTGGAGCAACAATACTCTGGGGACCTGAGGCACTGCATCCAGTCCTGCTGCACCCTCCAATGCCACCACAACCACAAGCTTTCCCAAATTTCTCTTAATGCCCCTGCTACCCTTTCCATCCCGGCTCCTTCACACCAAGAAGTCCAGACACTCTTTAAAGTTTTATTGTAGATGCAGTGGCTCAGCCTGAATTTTGCTCGAGTGCATGAATAAAAAGAAGCTTTTCAGAGAATTTCAGGCTGCAGGAGTGTTAAAAAAATAAGAGGAGGAGGAGGAGGAGGAGGAGGAGATTGCTGCCCTGGTCTGCAGCCACTGCTCCCAGCGCTGGATCCTCTGCTCCACACAGAGGCTGCAGCCTCACCCCGAGGTGCTCCAGCAGCTCCCCTGTGTGTTGGATTGAAAGGAGACCTCATAATTGCTGCTGAACTCTGGATAAGTGTTTTTCCTCCAAATTATGGCAGAGGAAATTCAATATTTTGTTAGGACTTGGCTTTGCATAATAACAACCGGCGTGGGGAGAACAATTCACTATTCAGGCTTAACACAAACAGACACCTTCCAATAACCTCACACCTCCAGCTCCAGCCCAGCCACGGTTCAGGCACCAGTCTGTCCCCAGTTGTCACCTGCAGTGCCAGCACACAGTTCCAAGGCCACCTGTCTTCTGTGGGAGGCAGAAAGGTGACAAGGTTTTGACAGGACAAGAGAAAACAGGCCTCAAGATGCACCAGGGGAGGTTCAGGTTGGAAATCAGAAAGAATTTCTTCATGGAAAGAGTGGTCAGGCTTTGGAAGGGGCTGCCCAGGGAGGTGGTGGAGTCCCCATCCCTGGAGGTGTTCAAGGAACAACTGGACGTGGCACTCAGTGCTCTGGGCTGGGTGACAAGGTGGGGATCGGTCACAGGTTGGACTTGATGTTCTGGGAGGGCTTTTCCGACCAAAATGATCCTGTGATTCTGTGATAAGGTTGTGTTGTGTCCACCTACAGCCGCAGAAGCACCCCGAGATGCTTCACAATGCTGGGAGATGCCAGGGAAATGGTTTCCCACTGCCAGAGGGCAGGGTTAGATGGGATATTGGGAAGAAATTCTTCCCTGTGAGGGTGGTGAGGCCCTGGCATGGGCTGCCCAGAGAAGCTGTGGCTGCTCCACCCCTGGAAGTGTCCAAGGCCAAGTTGGACAGGGCTTGGAGCAACCTGGTCTAGTGGAAGGTGTCCCTGCCTGTGGCAGGGGATGGGATGAAATGAGCTTTAAGGTCCCTTCCTACTCAAACCATTCCATGACTCCATGATTTTAATGCATCATGGGGCTTGGGGAAAGAAAGAAGATATCCTGAGGGAGGAGAAGAAAGGTCTCTCACCTGGGTGGTGGGAAGAGGAAGGGATATGACGGGAGTAGAGCTGCTTTGCCCAGAAATGCTGGGTTTCTGCCCAAACCTGAGACCCTTTTAACACATTTCTGAAGAGAGCAGAACAATCCAACATATTCCCTCCTCTCAGAGGACAGAGACTTCCATCCCTCCACAGCTGGACCCACAGCAATGTCAGAGCTGAGGGTAGCCAAGGCACGGGGTGTTATTTACGTTTTGATAAACACCAACACATCTTTTGGAGCAGAAAACAGCAATGGGGAAAAGGAGCAGCAAGTTCACCAACCAAAACTTACAGGGAGAAAACCCACTCAGCAGCTCAGGTGAGGGACTGGAGTCCATGTCCCCAGTCTCATTTCTTCTTCTTTCCCCAAATCCTAGTTCTTCTTGTCTCCATCCTTTGCCATTTATTCCCTTTCTGAGCATCTGCCCTTTGCTGGTGAGCAGCCCAGAGCCTCAGGGCCAGTTTTCCAGCACTAAAAGCCCACTTATTGCTGTTTGTCCTGACAAAACAGTAGCAGATTTGTCCTATAAATCCCAATTAATGGAACAATCTCAGTTGGCTCATTCCCATTAGCACTGTGTGTGCGTGCACATGAGTGTGAGGGCGGCACACATCTCCCTCCTGAGGCAGCAACCAGGCCTTTCCATTCAAGGGCTGCCCATTAAATGTCCAGATTCATAAGCAGAACGTAAATATTTCAAATCCCGACAAATTTAAACACACAAATGTCTCCTCGAGTAATTTCCTTGAAGGCTTCTTTCAAACAAAAGCCTGACACTTAATCCATGTGCACACTGTCCATGGAAAGGGGGGGAGTGAGTGCAGGGCATTTATCCCAAATATATGAATATCCTGCATGTGTTGTGTAGGCACGAAACAGCTTTTAGCATTGAGGGAAAGGAGGATTCATCCTGATTTGGGGCTGTCCCATGGGGTGCACCCTGGTGGACTGTATCCTGATGGGTGCAGTCTGATGGAGGGCTGCCCGACGGGATATATCCTGATGGAGTTGCATCCTGATGGGATATATCCCAACGGAGTTGCATCTTGATGGGATCCATCCTGCTGGGGTGCATCCTGGTGGGATTTATCCCGCTGTATGTTCGCATGTGGCAAACAGGTGGCGATGTTGTACTCCAGGACCTCAGCTTCCAGCCCCAAAACGCCGGCTGCTGTCCGAAATCCTCTCTGGAGCCTCCGTGGAATATCCCCGGCCCATGTGCCCCGCAGGAATCCTTTGAGAACCAAGGAGAGTAGTGCCACGGTGATCCCAAGTTTTCTCCTTCACTCTAATTAAGATGAACACAAGCCAAAGCCCCTCTTTCCACTCCCTTTTAATCAAGACAAGGGATAAAAACTCCATTCTTTGCAAGTGCATTTTTCCCTTGGGAGAAGAGGAAAGCCAGGATGCTTTAGGGAAGGTGCATCAGCCCATGGATTCAGACACAGGAGGAGTGGCGAAGATTCAAAGACGTGGGACATCACAAGAGTCTCAAGCAGAGGGAAAATAATGTTATCCACAACAGATACCTGCACTTCCCAGGCTGGAGTTCTGTGGGCACTGAGGCTCTGGAGCAGCAGGGAATAGAACCAGGCTGGGGGTCTCTCCCTTGTCCCTGCATCGTCAGAGAAATTCCTCGTCTCAGAGGGAACCAAGTGCCTGTGCTGTGCTGGATGCTCTGCTCACAGGGATTGCTCCCTGTGTGTCCCCAGGGGGTGCAGCACAGGCACCAGGGCCATGGGAGTGGAGGTAACAGCACTGGGGCAGATGCCTGTGGCCACCTCTGCCCCCATGTGCCCTCCAGAGCACCCAGAGTGATGCCACCCAACCCCTCCACGAAAGCAGAAGCTGCCAAGGGCTTTGCATGCCCACATCCTGATTTTCCAGAGAAGCAAATCTGAAGTCACTGGAGTCGCTCTCTCCACTAAGTTCCTGTGATGGAGACTGTCTCATACTTCAAAGGGAAAGGTGAAGGCTCCAAGAGAAGCTCCTCAAGCCTTGCCCTCCCTGTGCCACGAGGCAGGAGATGCCCATGCTCCAGGATGAGTTGAGCAGGGCCACATCCCTGCAGAGTGATACCATTCCTCAGGAAAGTCCTTGTGATTCCAGTCACCGCAGCCGGGATCGGCTCGTGGGTTACCAGTGATGCCAGAGGATGGTGGGCAAGGGGACAAGGGCTTCAGGATGGCACCAGGATGAAGGTCTCCATCCTCTTAACAAGTGTCCCCTGTCTAGATAAAGGTGAGTGTGCTCTGGAGGTGGCAGCCACAAATTCAAGGGGATCCTCAGCAGATCTTGGGATGACAGAGGCTGGAAAGGTGACGGAGCATCCACAGGCACAGCAAAGAGTGGCAGGATGAAAAATTCTGGTAATTCCCAGGTGATGAAAGCAATTCCTACAGTGAGGTGAGCTGGGCTCTGTGCTGTAGGATATGTTTAAAAGCAGGTTGGGAAAAGCAGCTGCATTTCTCTTCTTAGAGGGATTTCCTGACTTTTTGCCTGTTTTCCACGACTCTCTTGCAAGGGTCTGTTTTGCTGGCTAAGCCACACTGCACAGCCCAAAAGATCCATCTTGGGGAGGGCATAGGAGTCATGTAAGGTCAAAACCATCCACTGCAGAGCTCAGGAGACAGGTCCCCTCCTCCAACTCCAAATCCCATTCTCCCCTTTCCACAGCCACCAGCACGACTGGAAGGTCAGAGCCTGTAACACAGCCCTGAGACAGCACACTAGCCCTGGCACACACACTTTTTTCCTTGCAGCATGTCCCCGGATCCTAATAGATTATGGGAGCACAACATGCCAGGAGAGCCTGGAAACACCTCTGCAGATGAGCTTGGACAGACGGACGTCTGCCCGTGGATAGGCTGCCTGTACAGTTATTTATACAGTGCCAGGGAATGACAGGTCAGAGTAGAAACAAATCTACCTACAGTTAAATGCCTTTGCTCAACCAGTTGCTTTCAGCCCTTCCAGCAACAGCATGGCCATCCTGGGAAAGCTGCCGTGGAAACAGGACATTGGATAAAACTACTTATTTTTTCAGAGTAACTGTTAGTTTTGTGCTTGCTTGATATTCCCTTGAACATCAGTAACAGGATGGGCACCTCTGAAAGTGATTCCCAGCTTTGGTTGGAGCCCAGGCATCTCCCTGGGACCACTGAGCCACTCCCTGCAGGGCGAAATCTGTGCAATAGAATAGTGGAATGGTTTGAGTTGGAAGGGACCTTAAAGCTCATCTCGTTTCACCCCCTGCCATGGGCAGGGACACCTTCCACTAGCCCAGGTTGCTCCAAACCCCGTCCAACCTGGTCTGGAGCACTTCCAGGGATGGGGCAGCCACAGCTTCTCTGGGCAGGCTGTGCCAGGGCCTCACCAAAATAATCCCTGAGCAACCCATATCTTGAGGATCTGCATAAAAAAACCAGCATCAAAACAGCACTGGGATAACACACTTCCTTCAACACCAGGATTTCCCTCTCTCTTAGTTCATATGGGATCAAGGCTTGATAGCCTACAATGGGGGGAAAGTTGCAGCCCAAAATTCCCAAAAAAAGAGCACACGGCATCGGAAATGTCCCGTAACTGAGCACTAAAACCCAGCCTTAAGGACAGGAACGTGTAAATCCCAGCTTGTCACTCCTGCTATCCAGCAGCCAGGGAAAGGCACGTTACTAGAAAGTATCATAAATATTGCGGGATCTGTAATCTCCAAGGGCAGATGTGACGGGTGCAACTCTGTCATCTAGGAAGGAGCAGGAGCAGCAGCCACACACGCCTGACTCACCCGCCGGAGATGCTGGGAATCAGCTGCAGTTCCCCTGTTTTCATAATCTCCTATATTTTATTTGCTTAAGGTTGTTGGTAACTGTTGCTTAGTAGTGGGCCATGGGCCCTTTAACACCTTTCTGCTCCAAGCACACCAGCCAAAGTGGATGCTGGAGGATCCAAGAGGGTTTAAAGCCCATGGGAGACACAGGAAGCTCCTGCTGGCTGATTTTTGGGTCTCTGAGTGCTACAACCCCCCAAAAAAACCTGCAGCAAAAATTAGAATAGCACAAACGGTGACTGGTACATTTGCATGGGATGCACAACCAGCCAGTTACGGTGCAATTTGAGATGGAACGGGGCTTGGGAGACTGACAAAATCCATGGCCTCGGTGGGATGAGGCGCATTCCAGGTTCAGGAACATGCTCCCATCTCCCTCTGAAGGCAGCCAGAGCTGATCGAACAGCCAGGCTTTGCCACCCACAGCTGGCCATATCTGAACCTGCTGGTTCATGGAGCATGGAGATCAAACCCTACCCACACAAAAAAAGAGGAATTGGGAATTTTAGGTTATTTCCTGGGCAGCTCAGTACAGCCACAAGCCTGGCTGCTAGCAGGGCATACCAGGTGAGTTCCCATCTCATAATTTTAAAAGATTTGGGGAGTCTCAGGGTCACCCTGAGAGCTGGGAGCAGGAATTTGAGCTGGGAATGCTGCACAAAGGCAGGTTGCAGAGTCCAGACCTCACCAAGGGTCAGAGAATCCCAGAATCTTAGAATGGTTTGAGTTGGAAGGGACCTTAAAACTCATCTCGTTCCACCCCCTGCCGTGAGCAGGGACACCTTCAACTATCCCAGGTTGCTCCCAGCTCTGCCCAACCTGGCCTGGAACACTTCCAGGGATGGGGCAGCCACAGCTTCTCTGGACAACCTGTGCCAGGGCCTCACCACCCTCACGGGGAAGAATTTCTTCCCAATATCTGACCCACCTCTGCCTGCACCCAAGGTTGCCAAGATGCCGCCCCAATGTGCAATGCACACAGACTAAGGTGCATTTCCCAGGAGTACAGAGCTCCTGAAAAGGGACAAACCTCTCAGGAAGGTGGTCCCTCGGGCATGGCAGGGGGACACCAAGCTGTACCCCAGGGATGGGGTATGCAGGGCTCTGCTTTGGGACAGAGATGTTGTTTTTTTAGATACGCTAAACAAGATGCTTCTGATGTAGGATTAAAGAGATAATGGTGTTGCCAATCCTGTTGGGAGTCCTAGGCCCAAAAAATTCAGTTAATGTTGATATCACATTAACCCCCATATGGATAAAATCAAGGGATTTTGCTTTTTAAGGACGCGTATTTGCAATGAGGAGCGTGGTATTCCAGGAGATCACATAAACCAGGAGCTGGGTGTCTGCCTGCCTTGAAATACACTCTGAGTGCCACAAGCTTGGATACTTCTGCAAAAGGAAAATTAAAATACCATGAGGAAAACTGCAAAATTTGGGACCAGACCTGCAGCCAGGCTGAGGATCTGCCCAGCGCTGAGCTCAAGGCAGGGCTTGAGTCACCAGCTCATTTCTAACCGCTGGAAAGTGATATGTGCTCATCTTAGCCCAGGAATAATCCCAGAACTCATCATCTTGAATGGGTTAACCTCATCTGTTTAGGAGCAAAACCTCTACTGCATATTTTTCTTCCATTTCTGATAAACAAAGATGCATGTTTTCATGGTGGGACTTATAAATTAAACAGCACTGGCGAGTCATCAGCTCCAGAGTGGATTTATCCGCGCAAGAGTTATCGGGTTTAGCCTTAAGGCAAAGGCTTAACTAAAACTTCACTCTGTCCTAAGTTTCTAAATTATTCCAAGAAAGCCATTTTTTACACAAAAGGTAGGACCTGTGAGGCGCCGATGCACAGGCTCCAAGGGAAAGGATGACAAAACCTTCACACAGTTTCTTTGCAAAATCCCAGAAGAGTGAACAGTGTTTTTTAGTGCTACTAAAACTGCCCACATATTTCTCAAAGGGAGTCTAAGAGGCAGCTGGTCCTGCCGTGCTCGCTCCGAGCAGCTCCGTACCTGGACCCTACAGGACTCACTGCGGCATCACCGTCCCCGGACCCCGTTCCCAAACTTTCCAGCTGCAGAGCCAGCAGGGAACACCGCTGTGCTTCCAGAAACACCCCCCTTTCCCCACCCCCAGCATTGCCACGATCCAACTGCAGGCGATACAGAAAAACCCAAGGGATTTTCCAAGAGAATAAGGGATTTTCCAAGAGAATGCCCTCACCTTTCCCACGGAGCCAGGAGCTGCCCTTTGCTGTCTTTCTAGCCTCTCACCGCACTATCTCCAGTCTTCCCGCAGCTCCCGCCGAGCTGGAAATATCATTAAGCTCCAGTGAAGCACAAAAAAAATCCCAGGGAAAGCGTTGCAATATCCAAAGGGAGGGGAGCGAAGGCGTCGGGACGGCCGAGCCCCGGGTCCCTGCGAGCCCCGCTCCACCTGCACGCGCCTCGCCGGGGTCCGGCGCTGGTCCGGCGTGGAGCAGGCATGGATACTCCTCTGGTGTGTGCTGATGACTTCACTTCATTAGCATGCTTCTGATAGTTCTCTCTCACTGTCTTTTTTACTGACTTTAAGGCTCTGCTAATCAAAATACTGTAGTGTTTAACTATTTCCTGACTCCGGGGTTTTGGAAGATGAAAATCTGTGGGACAGTGAAACCCAAGCTGGAGCCACCGGGTCAGCCTCTGTCCCACAGCAATTCCTGCTGTCAGGATTTGCAGGTCATGACTCCGAGCACGTTCCAGTTTTATCTACTTAATGAGGGTGAAATGCTCTGAGCTGTGCCGGACCTTTCAGTGCCGATGGAGGCAAAGGGAAAGTAGGGATGAGATTCCTCCCCCTCCATAATTGTTATATTTAAAGACAGCTTGGGCAAAGGGTGAAGCTGTTCATGCACTTATTAACCTGTGACATGGCATCCCTTCCAGATGGGTGGTGT
The DNA here is from genome assembly GCF_003945595.2 of Pipra filicauda. NCBI lineage: Eukaryota > Metazoa > Chordata > Aves > Passeriformes > Pipridae > Pipra > Pipra filicauda. The sequence continues at coordinate 274,390 of NW_024104378.1, read as the reverse complement.
GATTCCAGGTTGGATGGGGTTTGGAGCAACCTGGTCCAGTGGGAGGTGTCCCTCCCCATGGCAGGGGGTGCAATGAGATGACCTTTAAGGTCCCTTCCAACTCAAACCAGTCTATGATTCTATGACTCAGCTGGGTCCCAGGTGATGCCAACTTCCAGAAGTGCCACTGCTGCCTTCACCCTCTTCCTCATCTGCTTAGGGAGCAGACCTGCCTTTAAGAGGGGAACCCACCTCTGGGTGGAAAGGGGAAAGCAAAGCATGGAAAAATAAAGCAATTCCTCTGTGAGCACACCCAGAGTATGTGGCAGGGACGGGGACGCTGCCCAGGGCTCCCAGGTGCCAGCCTCCTGCCTTTTCCTTGGGGATTCTGGCTGCTTCCAAGTCCATGTCAGGTTTTACTTTAACAAAGAAAAACAGGAGCGGATTTTGCAACAGTGGGATAGGGAAAAAAAAATTAAAAAGAGGGGCTGCATTAATGTACGTGCAGTTTTAATGTACGTACACCCTGGAGGTGTGTGTGTGGGTGCCTGGTTGGCACCCACGGTGGGCACCCATGAATTGTCTCCCATGATGACGGGTAACGGCACTTCGGGACACACGTGTGTGCACACACACGTGCCCCTGGTCACCCCAGCACACGTAGATGTCACATCAAGGACACGTGTGTGCACATCCACGGGGTGGAAATGCCGGGTTTAACCATTTGGGTCCCAGCCCCGAGCACCAGTCCCATCCCCTTGGAACAGCCATGCCGGCTCTTATCCAATTAACACCGCTGGGAAACTGGCCCCAAAAAGCCATTAATCACGGGCTGCAGTGGGGTCTGGGAGCCGAGTCTGAGGCCGCCGGAGCAGGAGCAGCTGTGGGGTCTGTCGGGCTGCAGGCCTGATTCATCCCCAGCAAAATGAGGTCAGGAGCAGATGAGTCTCCGAACATTCATTTCTTCGCACAGGAGGTGACCCACATTTTTTACTCCTGATTCACAGCTCAGCTGCAGACATGTCTATCTTTAGCCCCAGAGAGAGACGCGCAGAGGCCGAGGGCCCCTCTGCAAGAGCAGTGAGGTCCAGGCTTCAGAGGGCTGGGATTTTTATGGTTATATATTTATACACCTTCCCTGCTTCCTACAGTGTCTCTTGGAGGAGAGCGGGACAAGCTCCCAGAGCAGGTTTGATGCACAAACCAGGAGAATCACAGAATCATTAAGGTTGGAAAAGACCTCTAAGATCATCGAGTCCAACCATTAACACAGCACAAAGTCCCACACAGGCTTCAGGATGCACCACTGGGTGCCCATCCAGCCAGAGCTGATTGCAACCCATTTTACTGAATGGGTTGATGGGACCAAGGAGCCACCAGCACCCACCCCGCAGCGAACCATGAGATGGGGGCCTGTCTTTGCCCGGTCACCATGTTCTCCCTGAGAAGATGGGTGTCTGTTTATGCTGACAAGGGCAGAAGATGCTAAACAAATCTGTTCCCTGCTCCAGCTGCTCCCAGTGAAACTCCTAGGCACTTTCTCGTGCTGTGGAAGAAACTCTTGCGGTTGTGGCCAAGTCCAGCACCCCGAGCACGGTTGCAAAAATGATAACATTTTAGCAATGTTTATCCTTCCCCTTCAGGGCGGGTTTTTTTGGTTTTAATCTGTTTTCAGAGCTCTAAAGCACATGTTTACTTTTGTGATGAGTAAAGGCTACAGTGCTGGTGCGGGGGAGCCTTCAGTGCTGGTGTGAGCTTTAAAGGGCTTGGACTAAAAACAGATTTTCTTTCCTTTTTCTATTTTAGTTTTTTTTCAAGCAAGGCCACAACGCAAAAAACCCCCATCCCTGGGATGGTTTTACATGTTAGATGAGGGCAATGCAAGTAAACAAGAGGATTGCTTCCTGCAACCACCACCACGCTCCTTGGGCAGAGCCTTGGAGAGAGAAATGGAATTTATAGTTGGTCCTCAACGGTCCGAATTCAGATCTGCGACCTGTCACCTGAAGATGTTACTTGGTATCCAGAGTCAGCACCCAACTTTGTGCCTTTTAGGCCAGACACTGGCACAAATCTCCTGTCACCAACCTCCTTAAAGACTGAGTGGTCTCCAGGAGAATTGAGTCAGGTTCCTCACCAGGAACACAAACAGGGTTTTCTGGACCCTCAAAATCATGTCAAGTCACACTTAGAAGAGATTAGGACAGATCTCCCAGCATCCTGAGATCTCTTTCACTGCCAAGCACCACCCACTGGTGACACCTTAGTTCATCCTACTGGGAGGGATGAAGGGGGTTTGTCCACTGGATTTGCTGCAGGTGGGAACATCCCATTGGGGACCACACTGGCACTCTCCATTACATCCTACAAACCCATAAACATCCCCCTTTCACAGCAGCAATGGCTCTGCTGAGATCACTACATCAGATATATCATCACCACAACCTTAATTCCTCTCATAGGTTTGGGTGGCCTCCCTTTGGAATCACATAGTTCCCAACAATTCCTTTTCCTAAAGTCAAGAAACAGCGATTTAAATGCCATAAACCCCAAGAAATTATGCTTAAACCAGGCATGTCAGATCAAAAAGGTGTCTTCCAACCCAAACTGTTCTCAGATTCCATAAAACCAAGGGGAGAAAGTCCATACACCAATGATACCAAGCTAACACTCCACCAATTCCCAGATCAGGCAGGTTGGGTGCTCTCCATCCATCCCTCCCTTCCCCTCCCAGCTATACCATGGAATGTGACTCAACCATTTCATAACAAACATAAGTTGGGTAAAACCGAGGGAATGAAAAAAAAAAAAAGGGCAGCAGCAGCAGCACATGCTTTCTTAAATAATAAACATATAAAATTGTTAATTAAATCATGCTTTTTGACAGAAAACGATGGGAAAATACTTTCACACAATGCTCAAATCAACACAGTTTGCTTTTTTTATACGTCTCCTTGCAGCCAAAGGGATGCAAAGACCAGGAGGGATGTGGGGTGTGAGTGCTGTGGATCCAAGGGAGCCACTTTCTGCCGCAGGGAAGCATCTTCAGAGGATGCCAAATGACTTAACGTGCCATGAATGTTGCTCTAAATGAGTCTGTGGTAAACAGAGATATGAGACCCAGATGTTTGATACTGGTCTCTAATTTTGTGTGGCCACAGCCTCCCAGTTGCACTTGAAAACCGCAGTGGGGAAGTGAGAAGTTTGGGGGCATCTCACCTGGGAGCTTCATCCCTTCAAAGAGGGTCCGAGTGAAACCCCAGCCTTGAAATTTGGGGTAAATAACCCCACAATCAGGCAAGAAGACACCTGGGAGGTGGTCAAGGGTTTCTGCAGTGTCTGGTTGTTCCCTCTGCATGAGCTTGAACACTTTGGGGTTGAAATCCTTTCCAGGGTCTTGGTGCACATCCATCCCTTTCCCTAACAAACCTCAGTTGTCCTTCTCCAAGGATGTTTTAAGGAAAACTGTCTCTCTATAAGGTGAGCCCACCTTGCAGAGGGGTCTTGGTTTCATTGCTGCTTCTGTATCCCACCATCTCCCCCGGAGCTCTGCAATGGTGCCAGTGCCAGGAATTAAAAGAAGGGCTCATGCCACCTAAAAATTTATGGAATAAATCCTGACTGGCTGCAGGAGACACCACACAGCTGGTTTTCCTTATGTCTCCTTTCAATCCTGGAGACCACAGTTGGCTGCAGGGGAGCTATAAGCCCAGGCTCTGTTCATTCCTAAAGCTGGGAAATGAAGGATGCTGGGTCCCTCCTGGACACAACATCTGTCCCAGCAACACCAATGTCCTATCTCAGAGGGACAAGGGCAGGCACGGGAGGACAGAAGCAAATTCCTTTGCAGCCACTCACCATGTGTAATGACTTTATGGTCTAGTCATTCCTGCAGAAATCCTTTCTGTGGCATTACTCAGCTGCTGGGGAAGCTTTTGGTGTCAGGCTTCCCTCCTTCCCTTGCTTAATGTCCATGACCAAAATATCCCATCTCCTCCTCTAGAGGAACCCACTAATAGCTGATGTGCTTCTTTCCTCGTGGAAAAGGTGGTCAGGTATTGGAAGGGGCTGCCCAGGGGCGTGGTGGAGTCTCCATCCCTGGAGGTGTTCAAGGAACAACTGGACGTGGCACTCAGTGCTCTGGGCTGGGTGACAAGGTGGGGATCGGTTACAGGTTTGACTCGATGGTCTGGGAGGGCTTTTCCAACCTCAGTGATTCTGGGATTCTACATCTGCAAAGGTCACACATGGATGTTTGGTGACCATCAACCCTCCCACCCCACCCCAAGCCCACCTTCCTGTTTTATAGCTGGGAAACACTCGGTGGGGTGGGGAAGGCTTGGTTGGCTTTGTGTGACTCCTTGTTGGCTCTTCAGCAGCTCTGCCCTTCCTAAAGTGCTTCTGGTGGCAAAGCACCAGGGACACCCACAGAGTGTGGCCGGGCCGGGCTATGGGTGGTAAGCTCAGCTCCAGCTGCTGGCTGGCACTGCTTCCATCCCATTTCTATTTAAAGCCTTGAGAATTCATGGAAAAAACCAACCCTGGGATGTACACAACAGCAGGAGCAGAAAGGGCACGTCTGGCACCGTTAATGGGCTCTGACGCTTCCAGCAGTCACGTTGTGCTGATTTCCTGGGATTCTCTGAGGGCCTCCTTGTGCTCTCTGAGAGAACAGCCCTCGCTGAGCCGCCCCAAAAAGAGACTTCTTTTAAACCTGGTAATGAATTAGCTGAACAATAGGCTAACAAGATCCTATGGATGGGCTCCAAAGTCCCAGGGATGGGCTCCAGCCTGCACCAAAAGCAGAACGGTGATGAAAAGCTAAAGGAAAAAGGACATGGAAGGAACAGGCTGCCACAGACTGCCACCAGCCACTGTGCACAGGCTTCTGCAGAGAGGAGGAGGCACTTCGTGGCCTCTGTGTTGTGGGGACATGCTTTGGGATGGTATTGAAGAGGCCTGGGTCAGACAAAAGTATTTTGACAATAATGCTCCGAGGCCAGGAATTAAATTTGAACCAAGGGCTGGAACTGGCCCAGCAGGATAATGTGACGTGTGAGAGCTCGCAGGCTCCCGGCTGCTTGGAGAAAGCCATCTGTGCCACCATCCCCAGAGCTTTCCCTCCACCCTCTTGGAGAAAATTCATCCCAGTTCTCATCCTCTGAAGTCCACCAACTGATGCTGTCATTCTGGAGCAGAGAGAGCCTGGCTCTGCTGCCTCTACCCTTTGTCTGTTCTCCCAGCGCTTGGAGTGATGGCAAGATCCTCCTACACGATGCCATGGTGAACTCAGTCAACACGGAGCTGCCTTCCAGAGCATGGAAGGGATTTGTGCCATGGAGCCAGAGCCTTGAAAGTGGACAGGGAGTCCATCACCGAGAGGCTGAGCTTTGCTTCTCCAAGAAAACCCTTGTGGAAACACACGAAGAGTTCCAACACTCACCTGAGCAGAGATTTGCTCCTACAGCAACGCAGAGAAGAGTGGCTTAGAGCATCTCACCATGCATTCCCACGTACCCCAGGAACCTCATCCCAAAGCCAGGAGCTCCAGAGGCCAGACCTGACCTCAATGCACAGTCTTCTCATCCAGCCTCCTCCTCCTCCCTGTCTCGGAGAGACTTTCTTGAGGAACATTTCTGGCAGCAACTCCCTTCTCACCATATGTGACAGAGCCCTGATAAGGGGTTGCAGCCCCAGTTGCTGACCCCAATTTCACCAGAGGATCTCCCAGGCAGCCCCACTGTGCTTCCAAAACAAGCCTCCCTGTGAAAAGCTCCACAGCCAGCATGTGTCTCCAGCTCTAACGCAGCCACGAGCCAGGAAAACCGTCAACATCAAAGACAAGATCCATACATCCAGTAACTCCGGACAGCAGGGAGGAGGAACAGCCCCCAGAATTGGGCAGAGAAGCATCAAGCTGCATTTGTAGGAGTGGAGTTTTGTTGACACCATTTCTGCCAAGGGGAGAGGGCTGAGGGAACGAGCAGAGGCCCCTGAGACAGTACAGAGGGTCACCAGGAAAAATGCAGCTGCCGTGAACAGCTGAGCGAGCAAAGGACACGATGGGAAATGCTCCCAAACGGCTTCAGAAGCAAAGAGACAGCGCTTCACCCCAGACAAAAGTAAACAAGCTCCATGAAGGACAGATCCAGCCCCTTTCCAGGATGCTGCCATTGGCCAAACATCTCCAAACCCTTCACTGGGGGCTGAGAAAGGACAGGATTAACCAAGACCCAGCCAGGTCAAGTCAATTTTCCCAGACCCCACACGTTTTCAGTAGCCACAGACCAATTTCTTTAGATATCCATCACCCTTTGGAAGATGGAAAGCCCTTTCCCTCCCCACTTTTCCATGCCAGGGTTTCCTGTCTCCCATCACCTAAGACAGCAGCTTGTTGCTGTAGGGATGCTGTTGAAGGCTGGCTGGAAGTTCTCCAGTCTGGGACGGGGGAAAGCTCAGAAAAATTTTATGTTTTGTTTTGCACAATATAGTTCTATATTTGCTTCAGTTATTTTATGTTATTTTACTCTATTTTATTATTTTTTATTTATCGTTTTGCTGGAGGGATATTTTTGATGATTTTCAGAAGGGGAGTGGGGAGCAATTTTTTTTCACAGTCTCAGAGAAGCGTGAAGAGAATTTGCAAACACCTGCAGCCAAATTATCTCTTTCCCAGTAAAATGGACAAAATCTCCTCCCCCATCATATTTATCCAAACTCCCATCATGCTTATAAATGTCTTTATCATTAAAATATCATGTCTAAGGGGTGACACAGGAGCAGCTCTGGGATCCAGCATAACCCCTGGGAGATGCCAATCCCTGGCCAAACCCAGCACAGCCCAATAAACCATCAGAGATTTGCTGTTCCTAACAAGTCCTGCTTTATGAAGTCCCGTTCCCACGGAGAAAGGTGACTTTTCCAGCACAAGAACCACATTCGGCACTTCACCAACCCCAACACCCAGTAAATCATCCCAGTCTCAGGTGGGGGGCTGGAAAAACAACTAATTTCTTTGGTTCACTGCAAATTCCAGTGAAGCTGGAGGGGCGAAGCACTTCGAGGTCAGCTCAGAGCAAAAATTGGAGGCTGGATGAGTTGAAAAGCCGTGGGAAAAACCTGTTTTGGGGGAGAGCGGTACCTCCTCCAGGCCAAATCCACCTCATTGCGGCATTTTGAACTTTGCAAAGGAAACCAAGAGTGTTCCCATTCCCAAATGGGAGTTTGAAATGTGTTGTGATATTCCAGGTATTTTGGGATGTTTTTCCCTTCAGTATCTGATGTAAGTGGTGCAGGATCTGTGCCGTGTCCTTCCTTTTCCCTTCTAGAAAAACTGTTCTGACCAAAATTTCCCTTCCATTTACACTGTTAAGGGACAGGCTGGATTTCTCAGGACTCTCATCTTTCCCTTTGTTTTGTTTCCCAGGGATTTCTCCATCCTCTGTCTTAGCTCCTGGCGTTGGGGCACAATAATATCCTCCCGGCAGCCGGAGAGACGTGATCTTAAAACAACAACATAGGGAGTACCTCGATTTCCATCTCTGCACTCTGAGATCCATTTCGTTCGAAGGAAAAGAGGCCTTGATGCCACCCAGCCCCAGCTTTGCAAGGCCATAGCACTAAATGGGTGCAAAATTCCTCCTGGAGTCCCCAGAGCCAGCGATGGGATCAGAGCACCGTGGGCGCCAGAGCAACACTCCAGCATCAATACTTTGGGAAAAGCCAACTTTTGTGGTTTCTACATTCGAGCAAAGACCTGCACAGCATTAACAACTCTTTATAACCATGATGTGCTGGGAAATTATGTCCTCTCGGGGTGGAAAATGCCACTGTGCAGGCAGAGAGCATTCAAGGTATCATTCCTGCATCCTGGCACATCCCGTCGCTGTTTGATAGAGCCCAGATGGGCTCAGACCTTGAAGAAAAGTCACCTCTGTGCACTTTCAAAACCCAAGGGCTGCGTTTTCCCTCCCCTTCCTCATTTTCTGGCAGCTTTAACATCTACTCCTGTTAAAAACAAAGGAAATTACATTAAAAGGGAGCGTGTTAAAAGAGCTCGAAGGGCCTGACTTGAGCTGACACCTACGGTTACAACACGTTTTGCCAGAGTGTGAATCATGCACACGTTATCAGCCAACATGGGAGATTTCCATGATCCAGCCTGGAGTAGTTCAGGGCTGCTGGGTTGTTTGGAGAGAGCTTGGCATGATCCTCTTGGCTCCTCTCCTACTGGTGGTATCATTTCATTTAAAAGCCTTCGACTATTGTCGGAGCAAGAGAAATCAAGGGAAGGGAAAAAGGAAGGAAAAAAGGCATTTTTTGTGGCTGGTCCGAGCTGTAAAGCAAAAATCTTTCAGCACAAAGTGGAGAAAACACGTTTTTTGAAGATATTTGTCTTCGTTCACCAACCATAGAGAGAGAGAGGCGTTTATTAATGGGCTTATTAACCAGTAAGGAAGGAGGAATTTGATGATTCCTCAAGTGGCATCTTGGCCCATTGATTTCAGGAGCCTTCACATTCACTGGGACCCATGGAGAAGTTTCTTTCCTCTTCATACAAGATCCCAAAAAGCTGCTCTCCTCTAAGTACACCCAAACTTCCCAGGTCTTCTCGCTCACCCACATCCACACTGCTCAAGCAGATCTTCCCCATTTTCCTGCCAGCTTGGATCGAGCTTGCAGGAGAAATTCAGCCAAAAAAAGCCATTTCTGGGATATTTTTTAAAGGTTTGGTTTGGAATTTTTGCTCCTTTCTGACAGATGAAATAGGAACGCTGCTGAGGGAAAACTTGCTGTTCTGAGCTGGGTCAGAACAGTTGATTTCTAATAAAAACTTAGCTATTTTCCAATTTTACAAAGGAAATGAAAATGTGAAGTTTGGTCAGATGAGGCATTTCCACTTACAAATCCCACCTAATCTGGCCTCATGGGAAAGCCCTGGTGGGTTTGTGGGGTGGGAGATGGGGGTCTCTTCCCTCCCATGAGAAGAGGACTTCCTTTAAAAAATGCCAGGTTTAGATGGACTCTGAGTCCTCTTGGAAGCTGAGGCCAATTTTGCATCCTCTGCTGCCTGGTTATTTCATTCCTAATAAATATTCCCTCCTCCCAAGCCCTCTTCCCCTACAAGAGGCCACATGCCATACAGACTGTGCTGGACATGGGGGATCTAAAGCAACTCCTCAGTTTTACAAGACAGCAGCCAAAGCCCAGGGCACTGCCCTAATTTCCTTTTTTTTTTTTTTTTTTTTTTTTTCAGAGATAAAGAATATTTGAACCATACAAGGATGAGATGCTCATCCCACCCAAGCATCGGGATGTCACCTCATTTGGGGCACTGCTGCCATTGGCCACATCTCTGCACAGGCATCAACCGCAGGCAGCTGGAAAATCCTACATTCCCCTTCCCCGGGGGCAAACCAGTCCCAGTCACCACCAGAAATACTACCTGGGAAATATTTGGAATAAATATTTGTCTGCTAGGACACAGGGATATAGTCTTTCCTGTGAGGGTTGTGAGGCCCTGGCATAGGCTGCCCAGAGAAGCTGTGGCTGCCCCATCCCTGGAAATGTCCAAGGCCAGGTAGGACAGAGCTTAGAGCAACCTGGTCTAGTGGAATGTGGAACAAGATGTGCTTTAAGGTCCTTTCCAAGCCAAACCATTCCATGATCCTATGATTCTATGGCTCCCCCATCTGTGGACCAGGCAAAGGTTTCACACTTTCTTGGGAGAAGCAGAGAGGAAGAGCGTTGGCTCTTCATCGACACACAGGTGAAGAACTCCAAAGGCTGAGCCAAAAGGACAGGTACATCCTCGGAGCTCTGGAGTGTCTGTCGGGATGGCTGCCTGTCAAACCCCTCCCTTCCACAGTCTGCTCCCACTGATTTTTCCAACAGCCCGCGGCTCTGTGTGCTCATGTGAGCACCTTCTGCTTCCACCATTGTTTCCAGTCCCACCTGCTCCAGTTCTCCCCCTGCCCCCAAGGCTTCACCAACGAGTCACAGCATGTGGGATGTTTTTTTAGCAGCCTGACACATGCCAAACCTGAGCATGGAGCTTGATAAACCCAAGGTCAGGAAGGAATTTTAACTCGACTTAATTGCTAGGAGGCAACTCGGATCCGTAACACACCCAGACAGGGAATAGAAAGAAGTGAGACAGATCATGAGGGAGCAGATCAGTAAAAGCTACAGGGAATATAAAGGGATTAGCTTGATTTCTTGTTTGGGTTTTCTTTTTGGAAATCCCACTTTCTGCCAAGATTTCTTGGAGGCAAACATTTTTGTCCCGCAGCCAGCCTTGCCAGCCTCAAGTATGCAAAAGTCCTGAGTCAGATTTCGCAAGGCAAAGCGATACTGGCTTCAAAATAATTAGCTTGGAAAAAAAAAGAAGTTGATTTTCTGTTCTAACCTCTATCCCTGCTCTTACAAGATTTTTTTTGGGCTTCCAATTACATCATTTTTAGTCTAAATGAACCCGTGAATCTCCATGAATCCCTTGCCTCCAGCAGCTGGTATTTTAAGGGACCCAGTGAGGATTTGGGGTGCCACTGCCACAGCTGGGGAGCTGAATTCCTGCTGTGGGGGCTCTTTCTGTGCTCATTCCTCTGCTCCATCCCTCTCCCCATCCCGGGTCTGGATCCAACCGCTGGCACTGCCGCTCCAGTGCTGTACCTGCTGCTGGAGGGGAATCCTCCCTGGTGTAGCCCAGCCAGCACCTATCACAACTGTGGCCTTCAAGCCAAAGCCTACAATCAGGAATAAATCCCCTTCCCTGCTTTCAGCTGCTGAATCCAGAAATCTGGCCGGCGGGTCTGAGCCCGTTGTGCCTCGGCCGCCGCCTCTTGCACTGCCCTCCCTTCCAAGAAAAATGGAAACAGGAGACAAAGGAACTTTCCTACGCTGCATCCAGCTTTGCCCGCTGCCAGATTATCATCATGATATTATATTAACGTGCAAATCAGGATTGCTCACAAGAACAACCATAAAAAGAACAGAGCGGGTGCCAGCGAAGGCGGAGCAGAGAGCGCGTGAGCTCCAGTTCAGCCTTTGGCAGGATCTGCTGCCACAGCAAAGTGCAGAGGTGGGACTGTGGCACCTACAGACTCTGATGCAGGATTTTCCCCCAGAAAACATTTTTAGCAGCCAAGAACCCCCTGTCCTGCATTGCCTTGGGCCATGTTTTGCCCAAAGGGGATTCCCAAGCTCTGTCTGGGACGCACAGTGCTGGGTGTAATGTAGCTCATTTAGGGTTTTGTGGGCCAGAAGGGAGATGAGCCCTGCACTGGAACGGGTTTCCCAGAGAAGTTGTGGCTGCCTCATCCCTGGAAATGTTCAAGGCCAGGTTGGATGAGGCTTGGAGCAACCCGGTCTAGTGGAAGGTGTCCCTGCCCATGGCAGAGGGATTGGATTGAGTTCAGCTTTAAGGTCCCTTCCAACCCAAACCATTCCATGATTCCATGTGAGACGGGTTTATTTGATTTGATTTGGAGGGATCAGGAACAAGCTGCATTGGATTTAATTTTTTTTTCTCCTGAAGACATGATAATCTCCAAACTGAGCCCCTTTATAAAGCAGCAGCAGCCTCAGGAGACAGGATTTCCACTCATAAACTCTTCATTTAAGGTGCATAGAAGTTCAGTCCTCAGACTAGTGGGTTTTTGCGTGGAAAAATCAGAAAGTGGCAAACTCTACATCACTACTGGTGTTTATCCAAGGCCTCCTTCCCTCCAACAGCCCCATTGCTCCAGAGATTGATGCTGCTTCACAAACCACCACGGACCAGTGAACACACCACTGATAATATTAAAGGAACACTGAAGTTGCAAAAGCAAAGTTAGGAAATTCCAGGTTTGCCATTTCCTGGGCAACTTCAAAAGCCTCATTGTGTGTGCACACTTCCATACCTGGTCTTTCTGCTGGCCCCCAAGTCCTTCCACAGCAAGTCCATGCCCACCCCAGGCATGGGCTCCCTCCAGTCTCCCCTGTTCAGTGCTCCTGGGTTGCTTTGGGGGGCAGGTGGACAGGTTACTTAGGCTAGGGAGCACTGGGAATGCCAGAGCCCCAGGTGAGAGGATGATGGAGGTCACGGGAGCTGATAACCAGGGAGGAGCAGAGCCAGGCAGGCTCTGCAGCAGCGGAGTCCCTGCTCAAACAAAGCTGCCGTGTGGATTTCAGTGGTTTAGAGGAACAGTGGAACTGAAATCAGGTCCCAAACTGGGACTGCAGCTGTTTTCCAGAGTTATTTTCAAGCAGTATCAGTTCCACCCTGAAAGGCAAAGGCTTTCCACAAATACCTCCAGCCACAACTTGCCCAAAATGCCAGTGCACCTCCCCAAAGCATCTGCATGTCAGTGTGTGGGGACACACACGGTCTGGCGAGAGACAGAAAGGATGAGACTGACTGAGGAGTCAGATAAAAGTAGAAAAAACCCCCCTCAGACTCTTTGGGGCAAAAAGTCTTGCAGATCCTGCCCCTAAACTGATATTTCTGGTTTTCCATCCATCACATCACCAGTGAACCTGAGTAGCTGGCACTGGAAAAGACTTGGGAAATTGAAAAGCAATTTCTGCACTGGCACAGGTTGCCCAGAGAAGCTGTGGCTGCCCCATCCCTGGAAGTGTCCAAGGCCAGGTTGGATGGGGCTTGGAGTAACGTGGTCAAGTGGAAGGTGTCCCTGCCCATGGCAGGGGGTGGAACAGGATGGGCTTTAAGATCCCTTCCAACCCAAACCATTCCACGATTCAAGCAAAGCGTGGTGTGGGCACACCATGACATGGCCTGGACTTACCAGCCTGGAGTCCCACATCCCCAGGAAGGTTGTGTGGATTTGTGTCCATGTCCAAACATCCCTTGGATATGTTCAATCCACAGAGTGCCAGCTTCCTTCCGCTCCATGATCCCAGCCTAAGCCAGCTCCAGGAAAATCCAAACAAGGTAATTAAGAGCAGATTTGGCCCTTAGCACTTTTTGTATACAAAGAGCTCTGGAAACTAATTAAACCACCATCCAAGACTGTGTCCTTACACATCCAGAATGCCACGAATGTGCTGGCGAGTGGCTCTGCCTGAGGATGGAAAACCATCACCAACCCCAGACTGGGCATGATGGAGCTGCCACATCTGACATCCCAACATCTCCCAACCAGGAGCTGGATTTACGAGGTGTTGGAGAGAGGGTTGAACTTTGCCTGGCCTTGTATTTTATTGCTAATTCAAATTATTTATTTATGTCTTGAGATGGTCTCAATTATGGTGTAAAGAGACTCAGCCATAGCCCCATCCCAACATCCCCACTGTGTATTTGAGCAAAGTGTTATCTCCAGCCAATAACAGATAAATATAATAAATTCAAGGAAATTAAAAATCATAGTATTTGTCAGCACTTCTGCACCACAACTTTCCCCTTTTGCTCAGCAAAACCAGGCAGAAACCGGTTTCTCAGCTTATTCTTGGTCAACCCTTTTAAATTCAGACCTTCTTGGGAGGAAACTCAGTAAAGCCTGACCTTTCTTCAAAAACTCATAAACCTTTTCAATTTTTTCCTTTTGCTTTAATATTCTATGTTTTTATTGGGACCCAAATGCAGAGTTATTTTGCCTTTTTATTTTCCTCCCCTTTTCTTGCCACTGAACCTGACAGTGAACATCCTGGAGGAGGAAGAGTTTTCCACCATTTCTGGTAGCAAATTCTTTATGTTTCATTTTAGCCTTTTGTGGCTTCAAAGAAACAGCTTGAACTCCAGAAAGGCTCCAGATTGGCCAAGGAAATATGAAACATCGTAATATTTCTAAGGGTAGAAGAATTTTTAAAAGGTTACATAGTGGAAAAAGAAAATATAAAAACCTTGTGGCAGCAAGGAGGTTCCTCGAATGCTCCTGCCAGCCCTCCTGCTACTGCAAAAAAGGGCAAAAGAGGGGGAGGAAATGTCAAAATTCCCCCTTGAAAGCAGATTTCACCAAACAGAAGGAAAAGCATTTTACGTTCTGCAAGGCAGAAAACGCTCCAAAATGGTAAAAAGCTTTTCTGCCCCTTTTCCCAGGTGTTGAGTGATCCTAATCATCATTTTCACTCTATTTGCTGGCACAGCAGCCCAAAGCCCCTGTGTGCTGCCCCTGAAGCTGCCTGCGGACTTTCAAACCCTATTTTAATGGAAATGAAGCAGTAATGGAAACATTTCCATTTCCCATTAGTTTTCTTAAAGCCCTTTTAGTAAAAAAAACCCTGAACTTTCGGCTTAAGCCTGGGGACAGATGAATCCTGAACTCCCTTTGCTGGTGGTTTGCAGCTTTGAGCTGAGTCCTGAGTGTGATGCTTTGGGCTGGAAAATAACTCCAGCCACACCCACGTGTAGCAGGTGTTCACTCTAGGGCCAAGAACATTTCAGGGAACGTTTCATTTATGCAGAATAAAATAATGCCACAAGATGGTGAAGTAGCAACCCTGCTCATCATGAGGAGCTTGAATCACCGAGCAATCTGCACCGGTGTTTTTGGGCACATCAGAAGCTGAAAGAGGGTAGATTTAGATGGGATATTGGGAAGAAACTCTTCCCTGTGAGGCTGGTGAGGCCCTGGCACAGGTTGCCCAGAGAAGCTGTGGCTGCCCCATCCCTGGAAGTGTCCAAGGCCAGGTTGGACGGGGCTTGGAGCAACCTGGGCTAGTGGAAGGTGTCCTGGATGGAACAAGATGATCTTTAAGGCCCCTTCCAACCCAAATCATTCCGTGATTCTGTGATTCTATCACTCCTTAACAGCTATAATGGAAACCAGGCTCTGGTTTATTCGCTTTCCCTCTGGTTTATCAAATGAGGTGGAAGCTGCCACCGCGTTCCCCAGCCAAGAAAAGCTCCCTTCCTTTCTCCTTTTGTTTTCGGCTGCTCTTTCACTTGAAGAATGAGGTGGTTTATGAAGATTTTCTTCACAGGGGAAAAAAAAAAACCAGCCCCAAACTATCAGCCCGTGCAGGCAGAGAAAAAGCTGATTTTTCAACACTTCAAAATTATGTCATAAAGGCCCAGAAAGAGGTTTTGGCGAGTGTATAAACACAGAATCCAATACAAGTCACAGGGTGATTAACTAAAACCAATGTTTCCAGAGAAATAATATCTACACAAACAGCCACATGCTTTGTTTAGCTAAATGAGTAACAGCACTTTGGCCAGTGCCAAGTGTCTTATTTAAGTAAAAAAAACCCAAAAACCAGAGATTTGAGAAAGACTGGATGCAGATTTGGAAGCAAAAATTGTACGTGATGGGCTTGACCTTGAGAAGTTTTGCTTTTATAAAAAATCAGAGAATTGTTAAGGTTGGAAAAGCCCTCCGAGATCATCAAGTTCAACTGCCCCCCAGCACTGCCAATGCCACCACTGACCCATGTCCCCAGGTGCCACATCCACCTGGCTTTTAAATCCCTGCAGTGATGGGGACTCCCCCACTGCCTTTTCCACTAAGAATTTTTCCCTAATATCTAATCTGAGATATATTATTGCCACCTGCTTGGGGGGCTGTGTCTTTGAGCGTGGAGTGTTTGGACAACGCTCTCAGGGACAGGGAGTATTGTTGGGGTATCCTGTGCAGGGCCAGCAGTTGGACTTGATGATCCTTGTGGGTCCCTCCCAGCTCAGGATATTCCATGATTCTAGGATGGGATTCTCAGAGCCATGATCTGAAGCTCCCTTCTGGAATGGTGTGCCGAGGGAAGAGCAGATATTTGCTCCCAACTTCTCCAGTGCTGGAACATCAGCACCTTGTGCATTCCATGTGTCTCCCACACCAACGGAGGGAAGAGGAAGGTGCAAAAATGGTTACTTTTTACAGCTCAGCATGTGCCCAAACCAGACTTTAGGTAACAAAATAAAACAATACTATTCCCTTTTCTCCTAGGGCAAGATGAACCATTTGCAAACATTGTTCTGATAAATTATAAAATAATAAAATATATCATAAAAATAAAATTAAAATAAAAATATAAAATAAAATGAAATGAAATAAAATAAAAAAGAAAAAATTAGTAAAATAAAAAAGACAAAAGTGAAAATAAAAGAAAAACAATATAAAAATAAAAGAAACAAAAATAAAATGAAAAGTAAAATGAAAAATAAAAGGAAAAAATTAAATTAAATTTAAAAAAAAACCATAAAAAAATTTAAATTACAATAAAATGAAATGAAGTAAAATAAAATCGCCCCCCCCCCTTAGAACTGCAGGAGTAGCCCCTGAATTGCAAGCACATAAAACTCAGAGTG
This sequence comes from Pipra filicauda, assembly GCF_003945595.2. Taxonomy (NCBI): domain Eukaryota; kingdom Metazoa; phylum Chordata; class Aves; order Passeriformes; family Pipridae; genus Pipra; species Pipra filicauda. The sequence continues at coordinate 258,168 of NW_024104378.1, read as the reverse complement.
AACACTGGGCTCTGGAGCAAAGTTTCCTATGGAAAACCATAGAGCTCTGAGCAGCTGGAAGCGAAGCTCGGGAATGGCTTTACCAGGGCACTTCCCTCTTCCAGAGTTGCCATGGCAAAGGGGGATCTGAAATAAATAGTCTGTGTGGTGCTGTCCTGGGGCAAGCTCGGCCCTGCCTCATCTCATTTGCATGTTATTCCCATTTCCCTCCCTCCCGCCGCTCCTAAGGAGGGACAAGCCCAGGAATCCTCACGATGAGGAGCCCGCGATGCTGCGCAGCTCCAGCTGCAGCTCCAGTTTGCTTTCCTACAAAAACCACCCAGGAACAGGAAAGAAAAGCAGGGAAGGTCGGAAAATAGGCTTTAGGATTCACAACCTCAGCCCTCGCCTGGGAGAATCCTGGAATTTAAGCATCTGCTTAACTCGGTACTTAAGTTCACTCCTATGCTTAAAAATGTAAACCCGTCCCATGAGTCATGGCACTGATTCCATGGATGTGAGGAGTTGAGGGGGCTCCTGGTTGAGGAAGATGCAGGGACAGAAGTTTCCCTGGTCAGGAGCAGGTTTTGGGAATGGCACACAGGTCCTTGAATCCCTACCCGTTGACAGCCAGCAAATTTCACCAAACAGATGGAAAAACATTTTACATCCCTATAAATGTAAGACTCCAAAATGGCAAAAGCTTTTCCCACCTCTTTTGCCTCACTGACCAATTCTAATCATCATTTTCACTATTTTCTGGCACAGCAGCCCAAAGTCACTGTGTGCTGCCCTTAAAGCTACCAAATCCCTTTTTAAGGCTCAATAACGGTAAAAAAATCCTTAAATCCATAATCTACCCTTTGGCAGCAGCCAAAAACCAACTCTAAGTGATAAGCCAAAGGGTTAAGCCAAAAAGCGGCCAAAAACCAACCGTAAATGATACTCAAACCAAATTTGTCCAAAAATAAATGTTCTTATTACTTAATCACAAGTAGAGGTGTGTCCTACTTCCCTGCTCCTCCCTGGAATGGAGGATGGAAAAGTAGGACAGGAATAGGTGTTTGTGCACGAGGTAGAGGATCCACAGGCTTGGAGCCACCCCTATGACATTGAGCACAAAGACGGCGTGGGAGGAAAGGCAGAAACTTCCCTCAAAAGATGCTGAGAGGCAGGAACGCTCCGGGGGGAATGCCCCGGTTGCCAGGAATGCTGAGGTGTGGAAATCCGCCGCGATTAAGACAAATGGCAACTGTGAAACAAGATGTTTCTGGACAACATTGCCTACAACAAATAAATAAACCCGGAGCCTGATTGCAAAGACAGATATTCCCGGTAGCAGCTCCTGCTCTGAGATGCAGAGCCTTGCCGTAGCCAGGGATGCTCCATGAGCCCCCAGCCCTTTGCCAAGGCTGCAGCACCCCATTCTTTAATTAAAGATTGTCATCAGATAGACAGCAAATAAATGAAACCACAACAACGCTGGAAGCAAATAACAGGATGGTGTGGAAGGAGGGAAGAGCCATGAGCGGCACAGGCTGCGATGTGTAGGGATAGCTGCAATTAGCAGCTGCTCTGGGTTAATTGTACAACACCTTTAATCACAGGACAGCAGGGAATCCCTACACTTTCCCTTCTGGCACACACGCTTATTCCTTAAATTACCTGTGTGGAAACAGCTCATTAACGCACACATAAGCAAAGTTTGCTTAGGCCAGAACCAATCAGGTGTTACCTGTTTTCCTTACATTGTTCTGGCTTTGGAAATCTGAGAGCCTGAGCTCCAGATCTCCTGGGACTGTGGAACACCTCTGCATGGAGGAACCCTTTGAATGCGCTCAGGAATTGAAGTTTGCTGGAGGAAAGTAGGAGAAAAGTCTCTATTTTAACAGAGTAGGAGGCGTTGGTGTGACCGAAAGGTGAGATGCTTCTGAGAGCTCCCCCTGTGTGCTGGGCACCAAAAACTCAGTGAAATCCTTGTCTGAGTTAAAGCTCCTGATGAGAAGTGGCATCAAAGACTGATTAAGCAGAAAGGAGGAAGAGGTTTAAACTAAGAAGAATTATTTAGATTAGAGCAAGTCCTATAGCTGGATTAGGCTTGAGCTGATCAAACCTATTCAAGCAGCAAAATCCTTAAAGGAAAGATCTGCATAGGATAATCGAGTGTAAAAACCCAACACGCGCAGGCAAATTCCTAATAACTTCCCAGATTCAGTCAAGGGAATATTGGGATTACTTTAGTGTGTTGGCAGGAAAATAATCCCCAGGAGAATGGCAGAAAGGCTTTGAAGGTATCAGCCAAGCCTGTCTGAAGCCAGGCACTGGATCCATGTGCAGATAGATGGGGTAGATTTTATCTTTTCAGCACCAGCTTTGAGCAATGTCTGTCTGGGCTCTTCACTTTCTAACAGCCTTAATCGCTTCATGATGAACCGATGGCATTTCCACTTCCATATGCTTTTGATATTCCTTAATAAACTTAATTAGAAAGCAGCCATCCTACTGGAAAAATAACATTTCAGAGGGTTCCCCCTCCCTGGGTAGGAACAGGCCACGTTACATAACTGGATTTCTTTGCTGCTCCATATTATCGCAATTGGGTTAAATTCCACTATTCATTTTTACAATACATGGTAACACTAATAACTATAATCATTTTGGTAATAAAATACCTATCTGCCTGAGTTTGCAGGTAATGCCTTGAAGGATAGTGGGTATTCTTAAAAAAAGATGTTCTGAGTTTGTGCCTCTTCCCACCCAACTGACAAATTAAAGCCACGAGAATCCCGGCTGCAGGAGGAAAAGTATGGAAAAGGGAAGGGGTGAGATAAAACCTGCTTGGATAAACTCTTCCAGGGAGGAGTTGGCAGCTGGAGAACCTTCCCTGAGGTCACTCCAAACTGAAGGGACAAATTGCTGGGGTGCACTTGTCTTTCCACTGGCCCCGTGTCCCCCTGTTCCCAGCTGCCCGGCACACACCCTTTCCAGACGGTTGGAGCAGGAAACAAAACCAGCTGTATTGGTTTGGGGGAGGATGAAAACAACTAATACACATTTCATCCTAATGTGAGGCACATTGCTGGTGTTAGGGGAGGACTTGCCTGCAGATAAATCTTGTCATCCAGCCGCGACGAGCCTGTGCCACGTGATGCATGGAAGCAGCATGGCTCACTCCTTCGGCATCCACGGGACGTGGTACAAGGCTGGAGCAACAACTGGAGCAATGGGATCTCTCCAGGCAAAGCCCAGGGCTTGCTGCTTCAACTGCTGAGGTATCCAGTTCCTTGGAATGGGCTCCCCAGGGAAATGGTGGAGTCACCATTCCTGGAAGTGGTCAAAAAATGAGTAGATGTGGCATTTGGTGACATGGTTTAATGGGCATGGTGGTATTTGGTTGAAAGTTGGACTTGATGATCTTGAATATCTTTTCCAGCCTTAATGATTCTGTGATTCCTGTGAGCTGCATTCCCACAGGGATCCACTTGTATGCCATAGCAGTATCCTTCACACTGTCATGTTCTGGTCCTTCTTCTTCTTCCCCACAATGGACTCAGAGGTTTCAATTTTTTGAACTTACGGGACATTATCCAATGGACTTTATTTATTTAGTCCCAACCAACCTCCTTATGGTTTGCAAATTACACTCAATGTGAAAGAATCTGTTCAACCAGCCATTAGGGGTTTGTCCTCTTGCAAATATTTGCTTCAACAGACAGAAAAACAAACCAGCTTTAGCAGTTCCCCCCTGGTTTGGAGGTATCTTGGAGCCAATGTAATTTTTAAGGCTCTTCTGCAATGTGTGAGGGGAGAACACAAGTCTATGAGATTTGAAACGAGTCTCCCACCTCAGCCAGGATCTTTCCACCTGCAGTGGGAAGGGAATGGATTAGTAGGAAAAGTTTCTGGGCTACAAATGGATGACAACTGCAAGCAGAGCAGAGATTGGTTTTCAACCCTCAACTAAAGATTTTCTTCTGCCTTTGCTTTCGTATAACCAATTCCCAACCTTATCACAATCCTCCACGAAAAACAGGATTATCTCACAAGAAACACGATGACCTTGTGATGGTTTTGGGAGCCTACGCACTGCCTGTGAACTCTGGTCACTGAGGACATTTCATGCCTATGTTTTATGACTCAAAACTTCTAGAATGCGGAGCTTATCTGTTTTTCCCATTGCTGTTTTCCACCAATGAGCCCCGGGAAGCTCAGCAGCCAGAAACATACAGACCGTTTAGGCAAACCGTTTTTTAAGTCTGGATTCCAGCACTGAAATAACGGAGCAACAGAGCTGGTGAGATGCCTGGATTGCATGCTGGGGCTGAGCAAGAAGCATCTGGAAAAGGATGGGAAGATTATGAAAGAGAAGAGTTCTCAGTGGTTGTTTTTGGAAACCAGCTGCCAAAGCAAGGGCGGCTCTTGGAGGAGAGCTCAGGTGCATCAGAGCAGGAAGAGGGGGGATATGGGATTATTTAAAGGGCTTGGACTTGTGTTCAAAGACCTTTCAAGATGCATTAAAGTAAAAGAAGCAGGAAAATACACTTGGACATTTATTATTTTGTCTAAATCTCTGTGGTTCTTGTGTTAGCTCGAATAAAATCCCGGGGTTTCTTTGAAATTGCTGGTCTCCTCCAAGGCAAAGCTGGCACTGGGACAATCCATGCACTGCACATCCTGGACAGACTCTGTGCTCACTGCAGAGCACCTGAGTGACCTCGTGTGAATCTCTTAATCCATTTCCACGCAGGGATGGGATGTTCATAACAAAGTTCTGTTCAACTCGGGCAACTCTTGGTCCAACTACAGCACTGCAACACCCAGCAGAGCTGAGAGGAGGAAGCAGGGGGGTTCAGGGGAAATGACTTTACACAGAATTTAGGGGTCATCATCATACCTGGCTGCAACATAAGCAAAGGAAACCTTTAACTCTGATTTTTTTGACATCTGAGTAATAACTACAATATTGTTTTAATGCAACATGGAGTCTTTAACTGGAGATCATTGGCATGTTCCCACAAGGATATGACTGGGAGACAGGATGCACAATATTTGCCAGTAAGACAGAACAGAAGACAAGAGATAAAGAACAGGATTACGCACAGCACTCTACATACTCACACAATAAAGAGCATTATTTCATTGCTCCTGGGACTGTCGTACAAACTAATTAAAATGGTATTTCAGCATATTGAATTAATGACTCCACTGAGGGCAAGAAAGATCTTATCAACAGGAGGTTTGAAACCTCATTTGCTTTAAAAAATGTACCAGATTGGTAAGAATCTGGAGAGGGAAGTGGCAGAGTCAAGTAGAAGCACTATTTTTGTCGAGGTTTGTGTGGGGATGAACGATGATGCTTCCTAGTCCCTCAGATGCCATCGGGTGGGATCGAGGTGCAGCAGGATCAGCACAGAGCATCACTCTGTGCACGGATATGGCTCTCTTTGTGGGAACTCTTACCTTCTCCTCAGCTTAAGAAAAGGATTTCCAACTGGAGAGAAAGGCTGGGAGGTGCAGGGTGTTTTGCCCAATTCACCTGTCCTGAAGGAGATGCCACGTTGCCTCCTTGCAGCCGCGAGAAGTCACCCAACAATTCCTGGCTCCCATCTGGGACCCTGCTTTTGGACCTTTTTTACCCACTGCAGTTCTCAGTCTGGAGATGCTTCGTGTATGATTGACATCCCTGGAAACATTCTAAGTCGGACTGGACAGGGCTCTGAGCAACCTGATCCTAGTTAAGATATCTCTGCTCATGGCAGGGGGTTTGGAATAGATGAGCTTTTAAGGTCCTTTCAAACCCAAGCTATTCTATGATTCCATGACAGGGGATTCACACGCGATCTGATAATGCCAAAAACTCTGTTAGATAATCCTCTGTTAGATAATCCTCTTCACAGACACAACCAATGCCCAGCCCAGAACCAGACAGTTTTGCTCCCATGAGAAGAACACAAGTGACTGTTGGCTGTGTACTATGCCAAAGGAGGCATTTGGTTGTCTGAAGAATAAAAAGAGAAATTAAATGCCTTTTGCTTCCCTCCACTCCTGTCAGACCCTTGCGTGGTGCAGCCCACCACAGACAACGTGGGCTGCACCTCCTATGTGGTCCTCACACAACCCGGGGTCTGCAGGGTGAGGGGTCTCTACTCAGACATATTCCTGCCCCATCACAGTCACAAAGCCTTTCCCATGGTCCTGGAGTCAAGTCTCAGGGTGAAAATCAGTGCAAAACCAACAAAGTCTTGGAGAGCATGGAAAGATGCCAAAAAGATAGATGGGAAAAACTCACACTTCCAAGTGCCAGAGAAGACAATGAGACATAACAAAGCTCTTTGTTTGGGAGAGGGTTTTCTTTAGGGAAGAAGGGAGAAGGCCGGAGAGGGAGTGGGGGGAATAATAATCCATCCCACATCCAATCCAGCACTCATATAATTCTATAGAAGCCAATTTTTTTTCACATCCAACCATCACAATTTGGTGCAGAAAACTGCCTGTCTAGATAAAATCCTTGAGAAAGGACATGTCCCGGTTTGGTCTTGCCAGCTTTCCAAAATAAAACAAATATAACTCCCCCCCTTTGGATCAGCAGAGCCAGAGCACAGCTGACAGCAGGGAGGGGCTGGGCTCATTTTATGCACACACAACCACCCAATGGGGCCTGGGATGGGTGCAGAGGATCAGGAACGTGGGATGAGATGCCATCTCAAGTAACATCTGAGAAATGAGCTGAGCCATGGAGCTGCTGCACACAGATGTTGCTGTGGGATGTCAGTGCAGTCAGTGCTGCCCAGGTACTTGTGGATCCCGTCCATCAGCATTTCAGCAGCTGATTCAGGGAGACTGGAGCTTAACTGGGAGCCTGATGGTGTTGCAGCAGGGCTTCCATAGACCAGTGCAGGCATCTGGCTGTTTGAAAGCAGCTGTTGCACATCAAAAACACCTGTTACCACTTAGAACCATTCGGGTTATGCAAAGGTCTCTTTTTAAAAGGTTTTGGAGTGTATTCAAACCTTTGGCCTCTGCTTCGAAAGGAGGTGAGACACCTTTAAAGGTAAACGAGTGAAAACTAGAGCCCACAGTACTCCAGTGAGGATCTTTCCAATCATAGAATCATAGACTGCTTTGGGTTGGAAGGGATCTTAAAGCTCAACTCGTTCCACCCCCTGCCAAGGGCAGGGACACCTTCCGCTATCCCAGGTTGCTCCAAGCCCTGTCCAACCTGGCCTTAAACACTTCCAGGGATGGGGCAGCCACAGCTTCTCTGGGCAACCTGTGCCAGGGCCTCCCCATCCTCACAGGGAAGGATTTGTAGTGGCTCTTTCCTCAGAGACATCAGTGGTAGATTAGAAAAGGAAGCCCAAATCATCACCTACAGTATCTTAAGTCCACAGAATATTCTGAGTGAGACAGGGAAGCTCAGGGGCAGAGGGGGCTGGACCTTCCCGCCTCATATAGAGGGATCTTCCTTAAGAATTTTAACTGAAGTGTCAGAGAAATGCTGCATATCTGCATAGGCACCTACACTGAGCCCTCCCTGTCATGCCCTGAGTGACCCAGAGGCTGCTTTGACACAGCCAGGAGAGTGTGAATTTTTCATCCTCTCATGCTCTATACCCTGGGTAGACCTGATGCTCATGCAGTTCTCTGTACAGAGCTGTGGATCCTATAGACACCTGTTCTAGGGCATTCCAGGTGCCTTTCCATGGCTATTACAGGGTGATTAGCACAGGCTTCTGCTTTAGATGCCTAAGGTGAGGCAGGTGAATCCATCTGCCAAGCAGTTTCCACTGGGGAGCAAAGACCAGCTGAGCCATAGAACTCTCCACCATGACAGCAAAAAACAAAAAAGCCCCTGAGTGCATTGACCTTGCAGTGAACTGCACAGGGAGGAAAAACAACCCCTCAGCTGGGAGTAGCTGCTCCCTCAGCCGTCATCGGTGGAGCTGACAGGTCTCACCTGACGGCAGGTACAGGAGACTAAAGCACTCCCCTCTCCCCAGCCAGGCTGGGTTTGAAGGGAGCAGCTCCCAGCATCAACACTGGCTGTCACCAGGTCTGGGATGGGAGGATGGCAGCTCCCAGGTAGATGAGAGTTAGGCCAGGGACCCCAGAAAGCAGCAGGGATTCTGCAAAGAACAGCCACAAATGGGATTTGAGGTGACTATAACAGCAGGTCATGAGCACTACTTTATCCAGCCAGCATGTGCCAACAGCCAAAAGAGTCTCCAACACAATGCTGCTGTCACTGTGCTGACTCTCAGAATTCATGGATAAGGCCATAGGCAGGGATATCTTTCACTAGACCAGGTTGCTCCAACCCACATCCAACCTGGCCTTGAACACTTCCAAGGATGGGGCAGCCACAGCTTCTCTGGGCAGCCTGTACCAGGGCCTCACCACTCTCACAAGGGAGAATTTCTTCCCAATATCCAATCATCGGTGTGAAGCCATTCCCCCTTGTCCTGTCACTCCAGGCCCTTAAGTGAAAAGTTTAAAACAAATTACCTCAGCACCAAAAGGCTTCCTTTCCCCAGAGCAAGATTTGAGCTGCTGGAAGAGCTGGGTACGGGCAAAGCAGTTCCAAACAACCCAGTCACCCCAATCTGGTAATGCCACATCCACCCACCCTCTCTGCATACCCCCACTGCTATTCCAGGGCTGGTCTCCATCTGCCAAGGTTGCTACGAGAACAGGGATCTGTTTTCCACATGTCCCTGCTCGCACCTGATGCTGGAGGAGTTTGACCTTTCCTTCCCTCCTCTCCGACAGCTCATTCCAGCCGGCAGGAGATGGCAGGGGGAATAAGGCAGCACGCGTGCTCCAGCAGAAGGAACTGGAGCCCAGCTTTAAAACACAGCTAATAAACTCAGAAGTCAGAGCCTATCTGGAGCCAGTTCCTTGATTATCACGATAACCCAAAGTGTCATTTGGGAAAAGCACAGCCAGAACCAGGGCTTGGAGCACAGGGATCTTACTCCGACAGCAGAAGTGCCATTGGTACCTCCAAACCCACCAGCTGGACCAGTTTGCCTCAAGCCATCAGATCTCTCTGCTCCATAACCATGCCCTTGTGATGATAAATAATCATCCAGAGGCTGCTGAATCCCATCAGGATCAAGTGCACTTTCCAAACATCTTTTATTCTCCCTGTTTGTCCCGCTGAACTTTGTGCTTCCCCCATAGCAGCAGGAATTTCCTGCTTCCTGAGGCAGCAGTAAATACTTAAATATCCTAAATGAGATGCTGTGATTTTACTTGTATTTTGGAGGATGTGTCCCTGGTTTCTCCAAGAGCTGCCCCTGCTGCCGTCCCTCTATCCTCTTTTTTAATTCAAGTCTTGGCAACAGGCTCCCAGCATTTTTCTGGTACCAGCAAATATCACAGTGTTGGAGAGAATTCCCAATTCAGCAGGATTTTGTGGAGCTCAAGAAAAAATTCACCTTTCTTTCTTTTTTTTTTTTTTTTTTTTATAAATAGAAATCTTTCTCCCTGTGGCTGCTCTACTTCTAATTCTTAATTGGACGAGGCAGGTTCTTTCCTATTTCCAATAGGGCTGTGCAAAATTATGAGATCCATTAGCTTTGAAAAGAAAAAAAAAGCCTTAAAGCTTCTCAAACGATTCTCAAACTCTCCCTTGGAACACATGTGCTCTGTGCAGAGTAATTTTGTTTAGGGTAATTCACTTGTGCTAATTTCCTGTAAGCCTTGCAAGATACATGACTCTATTTTTTGGTTATTTTCCACATATATTCAGCACTAATTTCCCTTGGAGCAATATTTACGTGCAAAATATCTCCAGAGACAGTGGAGGGCTTTTTTGATTGCAGCAACAACATGGTCTAGTGGAAGGTGGCCCTGCCCATGGCAGGGAGTTGGAAATAGATCATTTTTAAGGCCCCTTCCAACTCAAACCATTCCATGATTCCGTGAATAGTGGAGTTTTCTAGTGGATCTGATCAATGCAGCATTTTGGAGCAAGCAAGGAGCTGTTTTTCCAAAATACACAGATATTGCCTCAAACAACACCCCCAACCTCCCCCAAGGTCCTGAGCTCTTGGAATTGTAGTTCCAGATAATCTGGGTGACTTCATTTCAGTAAATTGCTCATAACTGAAAAATGCTGGTTCCATAAACCACAAGCAGGTTGAATGGTGAACATCAGGAATTTGGTGGGATATTTAAGATAGATGCTCAAAGTGAATCAAATTTGACGAGGAAGATCTGCAGTGGCCAGGAAAGAAGCAGTTTGCCCAGAGATACAGAGCAGGAGCACAAAAACTTCACCCACCAAATTCAAACGAAATCTGTGCCCGGGGAGGAGAGATTCCTTAAATCAAATCCTCTGTACTGGCCCCAAAAAGCTCAGCAGTCTCCCCATGATAGAAACAGCAGGGATTGAGATGGATCATGAAGAGATGCAGTCTGGAGTAGGAGCATCCTCTCCCAGCAGGGCTAAAATACACTCTGGGTTTTTCTGGATCAGCTGCTGATGTACAGATCCCAGCTGGTCACATTATAATTGTCTTTCACCTCAAGGTGGAGTGTTTCAGTTGCTGTTGCAGGGCTGAATCTCCCTCCCCGTGGCCTCAACTGGACACCACGCCAGAAAAAAACACCCACAGATCCCAGATGTCACCACACACTTGGAGCCATTGTTTGCTAGGACAGATGGATAGAGGCCAAGAGGACCTTTGCATCCCTGTGTTGGTGCAACGAGACCCACCACCACCACCCCTTGATGGTGGCAGCAAGGATGTTCTGTAAAGGACTGGATTTTGGGGATGTCCCAAGCAGGTGATGAAGGGATGTGGCTCTGCAGCATCTTTCCCACAGCAGAAGAAACTTTTTTGCCTTTACTCTAGAAAGTGTCTTGTTCCAGGGTGGATTTTCATGCTCTGAGAGGCAGAACTAGAAAGCCAGGAAGGAAAAATTGCAATACAGGAGCAGGGGGGAGGGGAGACCTGGATCAAAACCCACCCTCCTCCTCACTTACAGGAAGGCAACTGGGAAAAATCATGGTGTGGAAATGAACTTCCCAAAATAAAGGGAACTTAATGCTAAGCAAAACACCCAGACGCAGACGAGCTTAATCACACTGAAGTGAGGGAAGGTCATTAAATAAACAGCACCAGCCAAAGTGCTGAGACTGGGGATATATTTAGCTATCAGCTCTTAGGGAGGGAAAATAAACACAGTAAAAAGTTATCTGAAGCACTGGGACAAAGAGAAAAACCAAATCCGAGCCTTTGCTGACACATAATGGCTCTTTCAGAAGGACATAGGGGCTGGTCGGGAAGGGAATGTCCAACGGCCGGGGATTTCCGAGGTACTTTATGCATCTGCCTTCCCTGATTTCTCATTCCTCTGCACCATGATGTTGGGACCATGATAGTCCCAACACCATGATAAAAACGTTGCTGTGGACTGTGGTTGGTATCACCATCACTGCTGGCTGACCCTCCCCCTTCACCTCCCACTACTGCAATTAGCTCCCCTAATTGCCACTCCCGGCGGCTCCAGCGCGCGCGTCCTCGGCAACCCTTTGCAACTCCGCAGTGTAAAATGGGATATAAATTTTTATCCTACTCCTCCAGTTTTCCTTCCTATCAATCTTGGCAAGAGCCTGCATTTCTGAAACAGATGATCCAGGGTTCAGTTCTCACTAATGAATTTCACGTTCGTTCTGCAGTTGCAAGAAAATCTGTGCAAAGATTACACACAACTGTTCAGCTTTTGCATAAATCCCGTGTTCTGGAAGCCTCCAATTTGCATGGAAGGATCCTCATGCTGGGCCTAGTGGGAGTTCTCTGCATGCAAAGGTGTCCCTGAAACCTGTGGGACTCATATTTACCAGTGAGTCATCTGGTGCTGTTGACCTTTAATCCCTCTTCAGTCTCCTGGATGGGGAGTTTCACCGGCTTTAATAGGAATAAAGGTGGATAAAGCGCTTGAGCTGATCTTTTCTGTCACACCCAAATTTTCCAAAGCGAGTAAAAGCAGGAGAGTAATTTTCCTGACATTTACACATCCAAACAGGACATTTAGGAGAGGGGTGGATGCAGAATTACTGTGGAGCCTCTGTAAAGAGGATTTTCATGGAGTAATCACTTGGAAATGCAATTAAATCAGCCTCCTGGAATCACACATCTACCTATACCTAAGAGATACCTAGACTGGCAACACACACCCTCAACAGAAGTAAATAAACAAAAATCAGAGATAAAAATCACAGGTGAAATCACCCTAAGAGTAAACAGGGATGTGCTTCTGCCTCCTGTAGCTGCTTTTAGAAGGATTAACCGGAGCTCTCAATGCCAGCAAAAGCTCTGCTGGGCCCTCTCGATTTTCCTGAGTCATCAGACGGTCAAGAAAACAGCGGGATGGCAGGAAACACTGGATGTCTGTCAAACTCCAGAGAGGAACCCGATAAAGCCATTTATTCTATACAGGAATCAAAACCAGTGCATACAAATTTCCGCTCCCAAAAACATTTCGATGATTAGCTTTGATTAATGGTGCTGCCAGAGGATCATTCATCACTATTAACTAACAACATCTTTTTCCGCAGTATTTTCAACTCCTGAGAAGCTGGAAAATGAAATATTTCTTTTTTATGGCTTTTTTTCCTGTTCCCATACTCATACCGGTTTGGAGTTTTTTTAGGGTTGCCCACAAGACCTGCTCAGATCCGAGAGGGTTGGTGAAAACCTCTGTACAGCTCAGGCGGGTCCTGTTAACAGGCATCTCTTTCCATTTGTTATTAGAATCACAGAATTGTTTAAATTGGAAAAGTCCTTTAAGCTCATCAAGTCCAACCATCCCCCAGCACTGCCAAGGTCACCACTAAACCACGTCCCCCAGCACCACATCCACATGGCTTTTAAATCCCTCCAGGGATGGAGACTCCACCACTGCCCTGGGCAGCCTGTGCCAGGGATGGACAACCCTTTCCACGAAGGAATTTTCCCTAATATCCAACTGAAATCTCTCCTGGTGCAACTTGAGGCCATTGGAGGGCTGCTGAGGAGCACCCTCTACTAAAAGGCTGCTCAGTGTTGAGCTTCTAGAATGACTTTCCCCCTCCAGTATTTTTCTGCTGTAGGAGAGAACTGCCATAAAATCCCGAATTTGGAAACCAGGCTATGGGAGCATGAGATGCTGGATTGGCAAAGATACAGCATAAATAAAAATTAGGTTGGATTTTGGGCTGCAACAGCATCCCACCAACTACCAAAGACACACAGGGGACATTGAGCTTTCCTGGAGCATCCAGGAAAACATGGAAACACAATGCCACACATCCAACCTCAATGGCCAAGACCTCCATTCTGCCCGAGTTATTCCCTGCTTCCCAAATGTGGGATTCAAGTGTTGGCTTTCACAGGCTGAACATTTGGGTTCCTACAGAGGAATTATTTCAGAAGGCATGGTATCATTTGGGCTCACCCTGTAAGTAGCATCATGTCATAAGAACACACAGCCCAACAATAAATTGGGAAAGGACGGCTCAGCCTTTCTGGATGCAGGCCAGAAGTGTCCAGAGTGGCTGACAGCAAACAGAACCTCATAAAACTCCACATACATGACCACAACATGTAAAATGTTCTCTACTGTGTTATCTGATTTACCAATTCAGGAGAAATTAGGAGGCTGTTTCCTTACCGTCACTTGGCCAGGTCCACGTTCTAGCAGTGCTGTCTAGGATGGCCTTGGGGTTAAGCTGTGCTCCCACTCCAGTCCCAGCCCCTCATCTGGTGCTGGACACCTTTGGAATGAAGAAAAAAAACCATTAAGACATTTTGGGAGCAAACAGAAAAGTTTGTGTTACTGCTCCTCCGTTTTCTCATCCAGGGATATTAGCAATGAAAACAGCAACCAGGGAAAGCACCTAAGAAATTTTAGGAGAAAAAGCTGCAAGGCAGAGCAAGAATCACTTGTGACAGTGGTGTTAGCACCTGCCCTTCAGGCAGGGGGCTGGGAAGGGTTTTCCACCAAGTTACATATCTTCCTCCAGCTGGGGTGATGCTGTGGGTGCAGTTAGGGCCCCTCATAGCCCCCAGGCTTCAGGTCTTTCCTCAAACACCTTCCAGTCTTTCTAGTTATCAGCCAGGCCCTTGGGAGAAGCGGTTCCTCCAGACTTGTGGAGATTAAGTGGTGGAGACCCAAACTGCTCCTCTTTAATGCCATCTCTCAGTGCCAAATTGGGGCATTTCCAGGAGATCAGAGGAGGCAACACTAAACCTCAGGGAAAGGCAGGGCTCTTCCCTGCTTACTCCTCTTCCTCTGTTCCTCTCCAAACCCAAGTGGTGGAGCAACCAGAGGACAGTTTGATGCACCTTCCAGGTGTTCCCTGTTCCCAACCTCCCCATGGCAGATCTGCCCGTGAACAGGAGCAGAAGGGCCGAGCTGCCCTGGCTCCCAGTGCAGCCGGACATGGGTCAGCTTTCCATGAGCCATACAGAGCAACCATCATTCTTCTGACAGCTCAGGAGGCATTTCCAGACCCCTGGACTCACATTCTGTCACTGCAGATCGGAAAAAATCTCCAGTCATCCAAAAATGGATTCCAGCAGGCCCTCCAGGTAATTCTTAAACCTTGAAACAGGCCTGGAGAGCGATCATTCCCTTCTTAATCCCCTAAAAACACCCATGGGAATGGCAAATTGGCTTCCCCCACGTCTGCCCCTTGCCCCGGAGCCTCATTGCTCCCTGTTCAGAGTTGGACAGATAAAAGCTGTCTGGAATCTCAGCTTTCCCAAGAGTTTAGTTTCAGGTCAACGAGCCTATGAAGAATAATTGCACCGAGGGAATGGCACATGCCATCACCATGATGTGATGTGGCTAGAAGGGCTTTCCCCAGCTGATGCTGCCTCCTGGGCCACATAATTCCTAAAAACACCTGGCTGCTGCCCCATCCTGGAGATGCAGAATCTCATCCCAGCACTGGAAGGTCACAGAGATGTGCCCAACTAGTGACCTTTCACTCCTTTTCCCACCAACACACATTTATGTGTTAATAACAATAACTGTGCAACCTGGGCTAGTGGAAGGTGTCCCTTCCCATGGCAGGGGGGTGGGATGAGGTGAGCTTTAAGGTCCCTCCCAGCCCAAACTATTCCGTGATTGTGTGATAACATATTGATAATGTTTATAAACACACTCTATGGGTTTATATTTATGCTTTGTATTAACCCAGTGTTAATGCAGGTGTCTCAAGTATGGAACAGTAAACAGAGACTGCAATGACAAGAAAAATAAAGCTAATTAACACACAGCCCTGTTCCAGGCTCATTTATGCTTCAGGAGGAATTTTCAGCAACCATTCACCAGCCCCTCCCAAAAATAAGCTGCTGGACAAAATCATCTCCTGCTTTCCTTTTGGTCCCTGAGTGCTATTCCACAAACACATATCCCCTCCATCCCTTCCTGGCAAAAACAAGCCAAAAACCAACCAAAAAGAAGGCAGCACACATGAACCAGAGGCCTGTGACAGCTGGGAAAAACAAGAAACAACTCTTTATAAATGTGCTTTTTTTTTTGGCTATGAAACACTAGAAAATGAGGCCTTTTGTATCCAAACAGCTTCAAGTGCTTCTAAGGCCTGTCCACAGTTGTGTTTATGGTGGTCTATAAATATTCCATTGAGCCTTTTCCTTCCAGTTCATCCTTCATCGCTCCCTTTTTGCTCTTCAGCAGTGCTCAAGTAGGAGCTGCCCAGGGCTGACCCTGCACTCTCAGACCCCTGTGTGGCATCAACCAGCGAGGTAGAAGTGATGAAACCACCTTACAGGATCACCTACTTATAATTCCTAGAGTTGGGATCATCACAGTGGAGACTTTTTTGCACAGAGGCTGGAAACCAAACTTTTTTTCTTCTTTTCTAATAATCAGTTCACTTAAATGATGGAAAGAGAGCACGATGTCCTGCCACCTCCTACCAAAAATAGATACAGCAGTGGTTTTAGGGATTACTGTGTTGAAAACAAGGATCACAGGATACAAGGAAAGAGAAACTGTGATCACTCCTCCTCAGAAAACTCCTTAACTCTGCAGATGACTCATTGGAACAAGTGCAAGTGCCATTGGAAACATCTCTTTTCCCAGTGCATCCACTGATATTCTCAGAGGAGGAGGAAAGGTTAAAGGATTAAGGTTTCTCCTCCCAAAGCCTCTTTGGTGACCACCACCCACTGGCACTGCTGGGGGTCCCCAACTTTGACCTGGGGGTTTCTGTGCAGGATATTTCTCCCCCTTTTCCTCCATCCCTTGAGGATTTTGCTCTTCATTCTCATTGATATCACAAGTGCTGCTTCCAGGACTGAATCCTCTAGGACTGGATCAGTCCTTTGGTAGGTCTAAGGCAGTGCAAAGGATCCTACCCAGTTTGTTTGCACCCAATCTCAAGGAAAAAAAGTAGGTCCAACATGAACGAAGGAAAGGAGGAAAGCATGACTCCAGCAGTTTTCATGGAATTTTGCCAGGCTGGAAACACTGACGGCAATAATTGCCCATAGCCTCCTGAAAACTGCTTGTCACAGATTTTCCAACTGCTGAAAAATACAGAAATACATATATTTGTAAGTAACCACCAGACTCCATCAGCTCCTCTTGACCAAATCCTCCACAATGACATTATTCCATAATGGCATAATCCTTAGAGAAAAACCACAGCATTCTTGGACCCCCAACAGAAACTCAACACACGTAATACCTAATACTAGAGTGTACTTTAGACCCTGGTTTCCTATGAGTCATTTTCCATCCCACTGTCTGTAGAAAAATGCTCTTTTTTTGTTTATTTATTAAAGATTCTCTCAATGGGTTTACTGATGACGGAATAAGGGAGAGAACCAGGCAGAGATTCGGCATCCCAGGGACCTGCCACCGAATCTGGCCTAACTAAACCCATCTGCTTGGGACAGGACCTGCTGCCAAAATCTGATTTTAAAGGGACAGTTTTAGAGAGGGCGGGATCCAGACCAGGCTTTGTGTTCTAAAACAAAGTTGTGTTACAAATAATAATAAAAAAAGAGATGTTCTTTAATTTATTAGGAGTGACACGGGATGGAAGGACAAAGTTGTTTTGTTGTGTTCCACTGTTAAAACTCAGTTTTCTTGGCACAAATGGAGATGCCCCCAGGCCTGTCTGGAAGAGCCCGCGCTGGGCAGCTTTTCAGTCGGCGCAGGAAAACAGGCAAATGAAACCATGTACCAACCCAAAAAAGTGAAACTGCCTGGTCTAGATCCATGACCCAAAGAGAAGACTGGATCCAGGCCTTGCCTGTGCTAGAGTCTGTGCAGAGGGACTATTTAAAGCCAGCAAGAGGCAGCTCAGCATCAGCCCCGTGGGTGCAAAGCAAAATAATTAAATAATAAATACATTTAATTGTGCTATTTGATCAATCTCCATCATCTCAACAACTCAAGCCTGAGCTGTGGGAGTTTATTTTCCAATTTAATCTTGGAAAGATCCATTTAAACACTCTAAAGTGAGTAGCAGGATCTTGTGAGGATGTTGTTGAGCTGAAGGCACTGGGTGAGTTGGGGCTGCCAGGAGCTCATCAAAACTGGGTGGGTACCCCAGCCCTGACAGCAACATCTCCCATCTTCAGTAGAGGTTTAACCAATTAAACCTCTTCATTTTGAGTTAGGACACTCAGCTCTGCTGCCCCACCCTGTTTTGGTGGCAAGCTCCCAGGTCACCTGATAAATGGAAGGCTAATCCTTCCTTCCTCATCAAAAAACAGCTACAGGTCTCTGTTTACAGGTTATGCTGGGTTTGTGCTGCATGTCAGAGGTTTCTAAATGGAAAAAAGAAAGGCCTGCAGGCAGGAGGCTGAGCTATGCTCCAGTTTGCCAAATCCAGTGGCTATAGAGAGGGACTCATCCAAGCTTGCTCCGTCACGCTTGAGCTACACAAGACTGAGAGTCACCAGCTGAACAGCCAAAATATCCCCAGACAACACACCCTGCCTGTACTAATGACTGATGAAATGAGAAACAACGTGTTCATGGTCCACAGGAGCTCAGATTAACTGATGGTCGTGATCCATGCAATGGGTGCCATGAACCAAAGGACCCGCAGTAGGTCCCGATGATGACGGTGCCACCGCCGTGAAGGAGCACATTGTCTTGGCCTGTGGTGGGACTCGCTGTTCACATCAACACCAGCAATCACAGATCTAAAGTGATAACATGGGGAACACCCCTGTTTCAAAGAGAGGCTCTGTCTTCCCGAGCTTCAGTCAAATGCAAAGAATAAACTCAAATAGATGCATTTATATCCATGTGTCATAAATCCACGACACGAGCACGACAGCCAAGGCAGCTCCTCGACCTCTCTGCGGCGCTGACAGAAAGTCCCTGGTGCAAATCTCACACGTTTGTCTTAGATTTGTTCTTAAACTAAACGAGCAAAGGTCAAAACTGAGTTCCCATAGGAGGGCACATTTGCTGTCCAGATGGTAAAAAACATGAAGGCCTTTTCTGTGAGCAGAATGGACAAACAGATGCTTTGCAGCCCTAACGTCATTCTGACCTTCCCACTGTCAGGATTATGCCTTTTCCCTTGGGCTTATGCATTGGAGATGGAATTTGGACTAGGAAAGCAGAGTGCAGGGAGCTACCTTATTCATATGGCACCTGGTCTGTATGTAATCATAGAATCATGGACTGGTTTGGGTTGAAAGGGACCTTCAAGATCATCCAGTCCCACCCCCTGCCATGGGCAGGGACACCTTCCACTTGACCACGTTGCTCCAAGCCCCGTTCAACCTGGTCTTAGACACTTCCAGGGATGGGGCAGCCACAGTTTCTCTGGGCAACCTGTGCCAGGGCCTCACCACCCTCACAGGGAAGAATTTCTTCTGTACAGCTAATCTAGACCTACTTTCTTTCAGTTTTCAAGCCCAAGGAAGCTCATTGTAGAGCTTGAGAACCTCCATAAGTCCTGGTGCAAAGTTCAACCTTGGGATGAAGTCCCTGAATGCAGCACATGGGGTTTCATTTCCAATCTTTGGCACAACCCTGAAGTGACTCAAGAGTAGTCTCCAAAATCAGGAGATCTGCTGGGGGAAGAAGAGAAGACAGCCCCAAGGCTTGGAAAAGCCCTCCAAGACCATCGAGTCCAACCTGTGACCGAACCCCACCTTGTCACCCAGCCCAGAGCACT
This sequence comes from Pipra filicauda, assembly GCF_003945595.2. NCBI lineage: Eukaryota > Metazoa > Chordata > Aves > Passeriformes > Pipridae > Pipra > Pipra filicauda. Next base: position 239,018 of record NW_024104378.1, on the reverse strand, counting down.
GAGTGCCCCGTCCAGTTTTGCCTTGGACACCTCCAGGGATGGGGATTCCATCACCTCCCTGGACAGCCCCTTCCAATGCCTGACCACCCTTTCCATGAAGAAATTCCTTCTGATTTCCAACCTGAACCTCCCCTGGCACAACTTGAAGCTGTTTCCTCTCATACTGTCACTTGTTCCCTGGGAAAAGCAGCTGAACCTCACGTCCTGTGAAGACAAGGAGAGGCAGAATTCTTTAAGCCTCCACCCTGCCCTCAGCCAGTAGTTTGGTGACTGTTCTCCAGGTCCCACGATGGGGAAGACGCCCATGGAGCTCCATCCAGACCGCAGAGCAGAACTCCCCCACGCACAGCACTGTGCGAAATCTCACAGAGGGGGAAAAAAATCCAACAGGGCCATGGCCTGGAGTCAAAGAGTGTCCTGATCCGACAGTCCTGGAAGCAGCACTGCAGACTGAAAGCTGCAACGATTCCCAGTTGTTTCTGCTTTGTTTTCTTGGGCTAATTGCTTTCAGGCTGTCAATAGCTGCATGTCCTCCACAGAGCCAAGCATAAATCTGCTCAAATCTGACTTATCCCAGAGCAAAGAAATGTCCTGATTGTTATTCTAGCCAGGAATGAACACGTTTTTATTGGCCTGAGAAGTGCAATCAAGCCCCTCAGAGCAAAAGTACTGCCCACCTGCCACCTCCTGTTTCTCTATCCCACAAAGAGATCAAGTTTCTTAAACCTGGTTTTTCTGAGGTTGAACTACCAGGTAAGAACAAAGGTCTCTGATGGCAGAAGAATCATTGCTCTTCAGCTGGAGCTTTTGTATCTCCCCCCAGTGCTGAAACTAATGCGATGTGAAAACTATTTCCCAACGCAGAGGAAAACTAATTCTCCAGGACTAGTCTGAAACATGCAAATATAACCATGATCTTTGCCATTTGCAACACAATGGAAAATTGCTAATAAAAGTTCCTATTGTGTCGGGGCTGTAATACCAACCCCATGGCATTTCTCTCTTTCCCTCCCTCCCATTTGCAGCCAGGCAGCTAAAAATGGCTTCAGACTTCCCCACCCAAATGCTCCAGGTCAAACAGTGATGCTGAAGCATCATGATGAAAGGTCTGAAGGCTTAGACTGCACAGCCCATTGGTCCCTCCCAGGCTCAGGGGATGAAGTGCTCCCAGTCCATGCTGGAAGACAGATGGATGCTCCAAGCATCCAGAGATAATGCTCCAAGCCTGACTGACTCGAGGGTGGACCTCCCCAAAGTGCAGAAGGCTGTAGGACTCCCCTCTAGACCCCAGTTAATTCCACCCTAAGTTATGGGATAGGGGACAACTGGCCTCTCTCATCCCTGACATCTCCAATCCAATGCCACTGCTCACGTTGCCTCTGTCTCATGAAATGTGGTAAAAGACCTTTCCCCATCCTCATGGCTATGATGCACCTTCGTTTGGACACAGTTCCCCCTCCCCCTCCCTCTAAAAGGGAGATGTAACACGCACATGTACAGCATCGATGTCTGCTGGTCCCAGCCCCAGGAAAGGGAGCCCAGACCCAAGAATTAAAAACTGGGTCAGTATTTCCAAGGCTGAATGCCCACAGTGGGACTCCTTGCTCCATCCTATGGTATGGAGACATATGACCTGATTCCTTTACAACCTACCCAAGCTCCCAACAGCCTCCACCTTAAACAGGATCGCACTTACAGGGATGCCAAGGGAGGGATTGCAAACCCAGCTCAGAGCTCCCTGCTTTGAGGGCTGTGAGTTTTCCAGAGCATCTTTCCAACTCAATTCCATCTTCCCAAGGCTTTTGGGCTCAAGCAATGAAGTGGCAGCAGCAGGACAGGGGTCAAGCAGATGAGAAGAGGCAAGTGCAGCTCATGCCTCTGCTCAGCCTCCTTGGATGGGCACTTGCATCTCCCACCTCGTGTTTTCCCTTTCCTCCTGCCAACCCCTTGTGCCCCAGAGGATCAACATCCCTGTTTTGCCCCAGCCTCTCCTCAGGAAGAAAGTGTAGGACTAAACTGTGACACACATGAGATGCAAACCCCAACACAGAACCTCAGAGCTTGACAGGCTGCAGGAAAAACACCCATTATGGGGCAAATGGGGGCAATTAAGAGTTTTCATCTGACACCAGTGGCTTCAGTGTTTCACTGAGGCAGCCAAGTGGCTTTATTTCTGTCTATTTGTTAATAATCTCATTATTTACAGGACACATGTGCTCTCTATTACCTTTCATATTCCAATATTGACGGGACATCTGAGGCTGGTTAGTCTGTTTGTAACGGGTCCATCTTCAGCTTTTTGGTATTTCCTGGTTGGCACTTGACCAAATCAACACACTCCTCTTTCCACTTAAAAAGAAAAAAAGAGTCCCTGCAAGGAGCTGCACAAAGCAATTACCTCACTGAACAATTCCTAATGCACCAGCTTTAGGGAATTTATAGGTTTTAGGAAAAAAATCAACCCAAAACTGAAAAACAACAGCAAAATGTAAACCCTCTTTGATTCCTGCAGTTGTCAGCTGATGAGCGCAGGCAAGAAAAATAGTTTGGAAATTGGGAACATTTCCAGTGAGGAGGTATTTTGGGGTTTTATTTAGGGGTAATGGTGATTTTTAGGAGGATGGAGGAGTTAGCTATGGAAGTCAGCTGCACATCTGCAAGCCGAGGACACGCTGCCAGCACCTGAACCTCTTCCACTTGTATTTCCTCTTCCAATTGCAGCTGACAGAAGCCATGGAAGAAGCCACATGAGGCAGCAGCATCTTCCTGGATGCTGAAGACATCTGCTCCAGCTGATTTAAGAAGCAGCAGCCTGAAAACCTCTTATCACATTTGGAGTAGAAGGAATTGTAGGGACAATTCCCAGGCAGCTGTAATGGGCATCTGCAGAGATGCCAAGACAGATCATACCCTCACTCTGCCTCACCATGGCCTCCTGAAAGCAGCCAAAAGCCATGAAAAAACAATCCCTGAAAAATCTGCCTCCACCCTTCCCAGAAAACACCTTCAACACCATGACCTTACACACCACAGAAGTTCTGACTGCCAGCAAGGATCCCACAGAATGGGTCAGGCTGGAAGGGACCACAGTGGGTCATCTGGTCCCACCTCTCTGCTCTAGTAGGGTCATCCTAGAGCACATCCAGGCAGTTCTGGGATATCTCCAGTGAGGGAGACTCCACAACATGTCCAACAGCTGGGAGTGGTGGGGATGGGGACCATCACAAGCTGCAGCTCCTGACTACCTGAGTTGCTGCCAGATCCCCCCCCAGCACAGAGAGGCAGCTTTCCTGGCATTTCCAACTTCTCCGAGGTTCAGGAATGGCCCAGAACATGACAAAACACGGAGCTGTTAGCAAAGCAGAGAGATTTGGGCTGGAGTTCCCGGGTAAAACTGCCAGATGTGTCACTTCTACTCAGAGCTGAACTGGCAGATCGGGACCGCTGGGGAAAAAGCCGGAGGGGAAGGAAAGGAAATCAAACCATGTCCCAGGTCACCTGTTTGCTTTGTGCCAGCGCTGCCACCTTCCTCCGGCAAAGCACAGCCTGAAGATTTAACTTGCGCTGAACAGGATTCCTCCTCCACTCCTCCATTCATTCCCCCACTCCCTCTGCATCCCTTGACCCATTCCTAGGCATTTCACACCTAATTATTTACTATTCCTAATGGATGCTCATCATGCATCCACTCCTGGTTTTAATCAGAAGCGTTGTGCAATCTCTGGGACACATCAGCCACCAGCTCCGCTCCACCTCTGTTTATTTAATCCCAAACAATGAGTCTTAAGGACTTTCTCTGGTCTTGCTATACAGGCAGAAGTGTCAGTGCAGAGAGAGAGAGGGACCTCTCTGAGATAATGTTCCAGGCTGAGGTTTCATCAACGTGATGGCCTCGTTAACAGCATGTCCCAGATAACAATCCTCCAGCACTGGCATTCCTGAGGGCTGAGCAGGCACTTTAAAATCAAGGAAGGATTTGGTGGGAAAGAAAAGCCCAGCTCTGTTCCCATGTGCTCTGGTGGTACAGCTTTCCATGCCAAAAGTTCTGCTGGGATGGAGTAACCAAAGATAATCAATACTTCCTGCAAACACCCCCTTGATTCCCAAGGTCCCTCTTGGGACCCATTGGTGGAGACAGCTGGAAATCTGTGGGAGCCACCTGCAGAGATGCTACAATCTGTTCACCCCAAGTAAAAGCAGCACCTGAAATCCCCCCAAAATCTGTTGGGTGCTATGGAAAGCTGTGCTGTGCTCTCCCTGTTCACTGCTTGGAGCTTCAAACCTGATATGGGGAACAAGGGAGATGATGGCTCATTTTTTTTTCCTTGTAACCCTTTTTGTCTGGCTGTGATCTTAATCTGAGCTCCTGCCTAGCAGGAGGCAGACAAATAAACAGGGCTGCACCACTCCCAACCCAGCCTGGAATCACAGCATCCTCGTCCCAGAGAATTGCTCCTTGTGGAGCCGCTCCTGGGAGTGAATCCATTCACTTAAATCCTAAATGAAAAGAAACCCTTTGAAAACTGTGGCAACAAAAAGGGCATAGAGCAGTCCTTGGTCCTGCAGAGTGGTGCTGTGCCTGGCAGCCACCCATCCCACAGGGAAAAAACGTATTCCACAATGTTTGTTTATTTTCCATTCCTCCCTTCTAGGCAGCCTGTGCTGTGTGCTCGCCTTGTGGAGGAGCAAGAGGATGAATTCAGGCCCATTATGGACAATTTTCCTCATCCCACAAATGCTCCCAGCCTCCTGCTGCTGTTGGCATCCTCCAAGGGCTGAGAGACGAAGAACTGACCCACAGCAGGGAATTGTCTTCTCCTCACAGCCCAGATCTCCTGGAAATATCCCAGGGAGGATTAGACCTTGTGAGCATCCCAGCAGAGCTTGCTGGAGAAGTTCAAGGGAGAGGGACGGAGGGAAAGATCAAGGGGAAATCCATCAGCACAGGAAGTTTTCATTAAGCCTGACTTCAGATTTGGCTTTCCTGCTCTTCCCAGAGCTAGGCTTACTCAAAAGATAGGACAGTTTTTACCCCAGTGAACATCATGGGTTAGATGTACAGCAAGACTTTTGCTTTGAGTCTTTTTTGCCTGCTGTGGGAACTGACAGGGAACTCATTTTTCCTGGGGAGCTCTGGAATCGATGGAGCCCTTTTCCAAAAAAGCCTGACACCTACTTGTTGGGATCTCACCTTGCCCTTGGCAGCTGGAGGAATTTCAATGCATCTACCTTACAACAGGAAAAAATCCATGTGGTTTGGCCTCAGAGGAACAGCCAAGAATTTGGAAAGAGGAGGACACAAAGAGTCCCACAGACAAAAACCACTGACATCCAAACCACCTCGTGCCGGAGCCTCGGTGCTGCTCTCATGTTCCTCAGCACAAGGCTCTGTTGAGTCTCTTGATCCACTTATGGATTCTTGAGGTGTTTGAAATGTGTCCCAAATGCACTTCAGGGCTTGGACCCATATCTCAGTTCATTTTTCAGCTCCTTTTTTACTTGAGCAGCAGTTGTCTCCTTCTCAGCTTCAGTGTACTTACTTTTCCCTCTATCCCAGAATCACAGAATTCCTTCTCCAAGTGTTACCCTGCAGGGTGGAGAATATTTTGCAAATTGAAATGAAAATCTTCACGGCAGCTCCATTCCAAATGCTACTTGTGGTTTGCAGCTCTGCCTGAAACAGGCACACAATGACTTAGGCAGATCTTCTGCAAACCCAGGCCCTGACTCTCCGTGAGCTTCACCTCCATTTCCTCTGGGACTCCGGGACCTCTGTCATTCCAAAGCCCTTTTAAAATGTCATCACTTCAGGAGAAGCAAGTCGGTGCTTGAGCCAGGCCTGGCCTGCTGGGTGATGAGACTAAAGCTTTGAACTTTGAGCAGTCTGGAGAGCTGAGAGGAGCCAGAGCAGGAGCTGACATCACCCCAGCTCCCAGGCAAGCAGGCACGGATTCCCCCCGAGCCTGAGCCGTAGCCACTGTGGGATGGTGACGGGAAGCCGGGATGCTGCAGGGATGAGTCACTGGCTGGAGACTCTCCTGGGAGGAAGGAGCAAGAGTTCCTTTGCAAGAAGTAGCTTTTTTCCACTGTAAATCTTCTAAGCACAGTGATGAGTCTGAAAGGTCACTGGGGCTTGGCACTGGTTTGGCAACTGGGAGCCAAATGGCTTTGATGGGAAAGAGGAGAACACTGAGAGCCTCTCTGCTAACAGGCTTCACCTACAACGTGTCTGGTTCACTATGGACCAGCTTTCCTCATCCCCTGGCTGCTCCAAGGTGGGCAGAGGTCAAACACAGGCTTTTGCAGGGCTTGGAATTCTGGTCCTACCTCAGGGAAGGGGAGTTTCGTCTTTCTTTGACTTCAACAAGGGAAGGATTTTCAATGAAGGTCCCAGTTTCTATTTTGAGAGGGGATGTCTAGGGAATAATAATCTAAAACTGCAGGTATTCTCAGGGTTCTAAGCGGACCCAGAGCTTTTAAATTTGCAGGAAAGGTCTCGAACCTAAATATCATCAGCACTTTGCCCCCATTCAGATCAATGACATCCCTGATAGGAGTCACTTCCTTCCACACATAATATTATTCACTGAAGTCCCTTTTCCTGGATTTTGGAGAGGAGCTTCAACATTAAAGGGCACATAGATAGAAAACCCTTCATCCAGAAATGTGGAAAAGATGATTTTCAGTGCTCCATGATGGAGCTGACACTGCTCTGGCAGCACCAGAAGTACCCAAAAGGAAAGAAATCAATCCCACACTGGAGGTCTGAGCATCCTCAGGAATGGAAGGTGGGAGATCAAACCCCACAAAAGCAGCCACGCAAAGCTTTAGCCCATCCAAGACTGACCTCTTCAGAATGTCTGGTGGTACCACAGTCTGAGGGAAAGCCAGTGAACGGAGAGGTTGTCAGAGGAAAGGTGAGAGGAAAAACATGGTGATGATGACAAAAAACCCTCTGTGCAACTGTCCCTCAGCACTTCCATAACACTAATTAAAGACAGAGGAACAACCTGATGATGCCAAGCATGATAATGACTTTCCAAGGTCCATCTCGCTCAGTATTTTGTCACTGGAAGTGGCCAAAAGCAGATGGATAGGGAAGGGTTTAAGAATACAATAAACATGCTGTGATTTTTTTCCCCCAAATATTCCCCCAGCCTAAAAAAATAAGCAGCTCAGGGATTTCCTGAGCTGAAGGAGGTGTTGTCTTTGCATTAAACAGGGCTTGGGGGATTTGCCTTCTACAAACCCCTCCATTGTCCCTCAGTTAATAATGAAAGAAGAGAAAGAAACACTGCAACCTATATTGATGATTAGGTGTCAGCCTAAAAGGCAGGGAAAGAAATTAAATTTATTCACCTGCCCCTAAAAGTCAGGTCAGAGAAAGCCCCAATTCTTCCTCTGACAACAAAGTCTTGGTTCATTAACAAAAGTTTTGCTGTAAAGTCTTTCCCCTGACTTAATGGGACGGCTCTAAAGTCCTTGGAAGGATTATTTCAACACTACAGGCTGAATCAGTTGGTTCATTAAGCAGCAAAGGTCGAGAAAATCCACCAGGGATTCCTTCATTCAACATTGTTATTGCTTCTATTAAATGTCTCCCTTGATTTTTCAAGCAGCTGCGAGTGAGTTGTTGCTTTTAAAGCAAATGAATTGGGGACCCATCAGCACCCAAACACATCTGGGTGGAAGTGTTAAGGGGCCTTTTGGGCTGGAAAATGGCATTTAAAGGCATTCACCGCAGAGGGACATCAGGGGAGATACATCCCTCCTCATCACACATCTGCAAGGGGCTCCAGCTGCACCTTTTGCCCTGCCACAAACCCACTTTTCAAAGGAATTTTGCTCTGCGTTGTTCCCTGGACAAACACAGAGTAAAGGCCCTTCTGCACATCCCTCCCTGGATGGCATCCAAGGAATGCTGCTGAAGCTTTCTGCTCCGCTGGAGAAATGAGTGTATTCAGCAGGACAAGTCTGGGCAGAAGGCTTGGTCTAGAGGACCTGCCTCAGCCTAATTTCAGAATCAGGAATTTCTGCCTGGCTTGAGTAAAGTTAATTTTCTTTGCCATTCTTGGGATTCGTTATAGAAAATTCATCACTCTGAGATTCTTTTCCTTACTATGTCTCCTTTCCTTGTCTTAACACAGCAGGTGTCCCTGCCCCATGGCAGAGGGTGGAACAGGACGGGCTTTAAAGTCCCTTCTGACCCAAATCACTGCACAATTCTAATATGGAAAAAGGGTAATTTGTCTGGGAGCTGTTTCCCAGTTTACTACTATGCAGATCCTCACTCATGAGTGACCTCCAGATACCACCATGACACACCAAAAAACCTATTTTGCTGAAAACCAGCCAAATGACTGGAGGAGGGTCTGACCTGAGGGTGGTTTCCACCCAGATCCTTTAAAACAACCCAAGGCTGCAGCACCCAGGCCTTTGAGGACAACAGGGTGTATGTGGAAGGGAATGTATCTAAAGGGAGTGACGGGAAGAGGATTTTGGAAAAAGGAGGAGAGCAGCACTGAGTCAACACAGTGACAGGGCAGATAAAGAAGCGGGAAAACAGCTTTTCATCACACAAAACTGCCAAATTCCTCACTTTCATGGTAAACACAAACACATCCCACTATCTCCACGCCTTCGCTCTGTGATCCACAAAGCCAGGCCTTGGACATAGCACTGGAGCAGCTAATTGCCATTTAAATCATTAGCAGGGCACCAAATTAGTGTCAGGGCTTCCTGCACCCTTGGGCTGCTGCCTTGTTTCTGCAGCACAATCCCAGAGAGGAAGCCCTGCTCTTTGTTAATGAGGCATTTCAGCACCTCCTCAGGATCCTTATTGGTCTCTAATGAGGGTGAGGGTGTTTGTGGTATTTGACCACTTGCCTAATTAGTTTACAGCACAAGTGCTCCCTGCTGAGCTGGAGGTTTATGAGCTGGAGCTTGTCCTGGACAGCAGTGCTAGGAAGGGAGCTGGTGGCTCCAAATCTGGTTTCTCCAAGCTCAGCTCCCACCTACCTCCTTATCCCACCAAAAACCAACCAGGGAGCACTCGGGGAGCAGCACCATCCCACAGGCCACAGTTCCTGCCCCCATAATTCATGCACATGGGTCTTGTTCCCCCCATAGATCCCTAGGACCAACTGGAGGGATGAAGGTTTGCTTTGCAGGTTCCAGAATTCAGCCATCTCAAAGTGTATTTTCCTTAGCGTCACAGACTGGTTTGGGTTGGAAGAGACCTTAAAGCTCATCACATTCCACCCCCTACCATGGGCAGGGACACCTTTCACTATCCCAGGTTGCTCCAAGCCCTGTCCAGCCTGGCCTTGGACACTTCCAGGGATGGGGCAGCCACAGCTCCTCTGGGCAACCTGTGCCAGGGCCTCACTACCATCACATTTTTCCCTGAAGCAGCAAAACAGGGTCAACTGCTAAAGCTCTTCTGCCCCAGTCCATGGCTTGCAGATCCCTCAATGGCTGCAGACCACCCTTCCAAGTGGCTACTCTGTGGGCAGGAATATCTGTCTATGACTGGGTACTCCTTAGGTTGGATATCAGGAAAAGGTTCTTCCCCCAGAGGGTGGTGGGGCACTGAACAGACTCCCCAAGGCAGTGGTCACGGCCCCAAGGCTGACAGAGCTCAGCAAGCACTTGGATGATGCTCTCAGGCACATGGTGTGCCTCATGACTCCCTATGTCCCTGGCAATGCCAGGGGGTGTCACTTGAGATGGGAACCAACTCAATTTGACCTGGGCTTGCACCCCTTCTCAACCAGCACCAGCCAACATCCACCCCAGTTCCACAGCCCTAGTTTGGGTTGTTTCAGAGAAGGCATTGGGTTTCACTGCTAATGGGAGAACAATTGTGGTGGAACTTCAGAAATGCCTCATATTAACCAGAAAAAGCATTGGAAATTTTAGAGCTTTGACCGAATTGCGTCTCAAACCTTTGGGACTGGAAATCCCCGATGCGACAGCAGAACCAAGAGAAGAGCTACTATTTGTTGACAACCTCTTGAAATCATACTCTCAAAAATGTCCAGTGACTGGAAATCATTTCCCTCAAAATTTTCAGCTCGTTAAAAAATGTTATAAATGCATCTCGAATTCCTAAAAATGGTTTGCTTTGCTTTCAACCCTGAGATTCTTTCATATATATTTTTGAGTCTGATTTAGGAGGATTTCCAAGGAAGAAGCAGCTCCAACCACTGTAATAATTCCTCCCTTCCAAACCCCAAAAACCTTAACATCGAAAAAATGTGATATAAATGAAAAAAAAAGAAACAAACCCAGCATGTACACGCAACCAACTGCATATAGATCCGTGTCCTCTGCATGGGATGAAAAGAACATCTAATGCAAACCATGTTGCAGCAGCTCAGCTTTGCCATGGTGACCCCAGGATGGACCCCATGAGCTGCTCCTGTGCCCAAAATTCCCCGAAATGTTGGGCTCCCTGAGGGCTCCGAGACACAAACCCCCTTCCAACGACCTCTTTTCTGTTCCCCTCAGCAGGGAGAGTTGTTTGTTTGGTTTTATAAGTCGCAGCAAATGGTTTAATGCAAAGCAGGAGCAAAGAAACAGCGGGGCTTGCCAAATGCAGAGCATCCTTCCTGCCCTTTGCCTGTGGCTGAACTGCTTCCCTTTGGATTTTTTGTTCCTGTGAGTGTTTGGGTTGAGTTTTAAATCATCCCTGACAGGCCCAGTTGGTGACTGTGACACCAGCCCATGGAGGGAACTGCAGAAACTGGTATCAGGCTCAGGCTTAGCTTGACTGGGACAGCAGTTCCCCCCACCAAATATCCTGGTACCTCCTTCTCCCTGGATTTTTCCTCCTCTGTCCCCAAAGGGCAGACACTTGGAATTACAGGGGTACACGGTGTCGGCAACCTCCCAATTCTCTTCCTGGTACAGAAATAATCATTACTAATCCTCCAGCCTCACTTTCCTGTTTTTCCCAATTTCTCCTCTTTTCCCCCCATTTCCCCTGTTTTTCCCCCATTTCTCCTGCATTTCCCCGTTCCCTAGTCCTTGGGAGGCACCATGTGGGCTGTCCAAAGGCTGTCCAGGGCAGGAGTTCCCAGCACATCCCTCATTCCTGCCCCAGCACTGAGGCTCTGCCAGCCCTGGCTCAGGGGGGTTGTGCAACAGCTCAAGGACAACAAGTGGAAAAATCACACTTCCAAGTGGGAGGTAACAAGATGCAATTCTGTCTATGCAGGACAATAAATCACCTCTAAAGACTTTTCTAGCCTTGAAATATGTGGAGCAGAGGGCAAGGATGTGGCCAAGGAAGGAAGGACTGTGGTTGCTTTTGCCAGAAGGGAAAGATGAAAGCTGAAGAAATGCAACAGCAAGTTTTAGAGCAAAGGAATAAAATATGTTCCCCATCCCTGTGCATAAGACAAGACATGCTTGGAGATGTTCAGCACTGCAGCCTAAACAATGAATTAGGCTCTGCAGGCAATGCCATGTTCCTGAAAAGTCTCAGTAAACGCATGTTTGGGACAACAACAAAGTGAACCCAAGCAAAATGTGCTCGTTTCACCATCACCCAGGTCCAGCACAGCTCCCCAAAGCTCCTCAGTGCCCTCAGGGGCTTTTCAGTTATAACTGTGTTCAGAGAATCCCAGAATAGTTTGAGTTGGGAGGGACCATAAAGCTCATCCAGTTCCACCCCCTGCCATGGGTAGGGACACCTTCCATTAGACCAGGTTGCTCTAAGCCCTGTCCAACCTGGCCTTGAACACTTCCAGGGATGGGGCAGCTACAGCTTCTTTGGGCAACCTGTGCCAGGGCCTCACCCCCCTCACAGGTAAGGATTTCTTCCTTTTTATCCATTAGCTGGAGGTCATTTGGTGTTTGTTAGTAGCCCAAGCAAGACAATCCAACAGCGCAGTAGAGGAGAAAAAAGCAAAATATCATATTTGTCTGAAAATTTTGGGGGGTTGGCAAGGAGGGAGAACTGAGAGTCCAGTGCTGGTGACAGCAAGCTGCCACTTGACAGGGACTTTCAGCCATTGCCTCCACTGATGACCTGATGGGTGATGATCTTGGTCAAGCTTGTTCACCTCTCTCGGTGTTCACCGCTCACCTGTGCAGTGCCCAGGGCTGTGGGTGTTATTCACAGAGAAATATGGCATAAACCCCATGTGGTGTGACTCTGTTTTCACTTTAATCCCCAGGGGGGACATTCCCTTCCTTCCCATTCCCGATATATCACGGCCCAGGAGGAAGCTGAGTGCAGTCACTCACTGATGAGCTCAGCATCTCTCTCCTCCCAGGCTTTCAATTTAAAAAGCATTACAGGGATGTAATTGGATTCAATTGCTACTGCACATGGCATCATATTCCATATCACCAAGATTGTGTTTGGCACAGCCCCTAATGAGGGCAGCTGCAGCCCAGCCCAGCCAAGAACCTGTCAGAAAATGACAATCCAAAATAATTCTGTAAAAAAAGAGAAAGTGTAATTGCCACAAAACCAAACGGGTGCTGCATTTACCTCCCCTGCCCACAGAGGACGAGCTGGACGGTGAATCTGGTCTGCTTTAAATCAGGAAGGCAGTAAGTGTTGGTGGGGGGAGCAGCTGCTGACAGAGAGCCCCAAAGGTGCAAATTGGACACACGCTTTGTTTCCAGCACTGAACAGACACCAGCCACCACCTCAGCCTCACCAACAGCCCCTGCACTTACAAAGGGGCATTTCTGCAGTGCTGTCACCCACCCTGAGGTGGGATTTCAGCAGCTTCCACTGCGGCTCCAGGAAATCTCAAAATGAGACCTGCCCCCTGTTTCACCACCACGGGGAAGCACCTCAAACAGGCAACTGCAGCACTTGCTAAAGAGGAGGACCTTCCCCCCCAGAAAGGAGCACTTTTCCCAAAGGAGAACCATAGAACCACAGGATCATTTAGGTTGGAAAAGACTGCCAAGATCATCGAGTCCAACCATCCCCCCAGCACTGCCTGAACGCACTTGGCAGTGCCCTTGACCAATCACCATGGGGTATCTCAGCACTGCCAAGGCCACCACTAACCCATGTCCCCAAGCGCACCATCCACGTGGCTTTTAAATCCCTCCAGGGATAGAGGCTCCACCCCTGCCCTGGGCAGCCTGTGCCAGGGCTGGACAACCCTTTCCATGGAGAAATTTTCCCTAATATTCAACTTAAACCCCCCATGGAACAACTTGAGGCCATTTCCTCATGTCCCATTGCTTGTTACTTGAGAGAAGAGACTGACCCCCAGCTTGCTACCAGAGCAACTTCCCCAGAAAAGCCTGGAGTTGTCTGCACAAAACACCTGCTATTTCCAGCTGCTAAATAATTGCTCACATTTCTGCTGTGTTTACATCACACGCTCTCCACATTTTCTCTGGCCAGGTAAGACCTTCCTGCAGCTTCCCAAGGAAAATTGTCCAGGCCAACACATCTAGGAATGCCAGCCATGACCTCTCATTGGAGTACATGTGTCTGGGGGAAGGCTGGGTGGAGATGACAGCTCTCTTTTTAAAGTTTCAAAACACATCAAAAATTCAGCAGTGAAGTCATTTAACAACTGGGGCAAATCTGAGCTCAGCTCCAGATTCACACTGACCATTCCATCCTTCCCCTCCAACCCTTTTTGTTGGAGAAGCCCCTCCACAAACACGGGTTGGGTTTGAGCCTTTCTGTTGAGGTTACTGGTTACCTCACTCATGACAGCAGGTTCTGCAGTGTGGGCATCTTTTCCACCATGACATCACCACCCCACTTTTCCATAAGTTCCCAAACCCTCATCAGCCATCAGGGCAGGCTGGCCATGCAAGACTCCACATAGCCCATTGCCAACCTCCTGAGCTCCTCCACTCTCCCTCAAACTGGGTATTAACTTCTCTCCTCTATATCATTCTGTGGTTTGTGGTGCTCTTGGAGGAGCCCAGTTGAGCTGTAACAGCCCCATGAGTAACCAAACAAGGGAGGGTGGATAAAGCTGTGACTTCTTGGAGGCAGATGGACAGATGGGACCAGGAGACAGCATCTCCCTCCAAGCCCTGCCAGTGTTGCCTCTTCATCGCTGCACAGCCACTTCACGTTGGAGGACATTTCCATTGCACACTTTTGTACTTGTGCTCAGATAAATCACACACTGTGATTTTAATGCTCATAAATAAAAATGCAGAACAGACACAATCCACGTGTGTGTTCAGCCACGAGGACCTTCATTAAAGCCCTCCCTGGTGCTCTACAGCAGAAGCAAAGTGTACTCAGGGTAAGTTATGCGCCTTTTTGGACCAAAACCTTGGCTGTGTGTCCTCGTTATCAATTCAAAATGTGCAATCAAAGCATCCCGACATCCTGCTGGAGATGAATAATTTAGAGACAGGAGTCTCTGCTCTCATTGCCACAGACATAACTTGCACTGACCACAAGCAAAGCAGGAAAGAACAGAACTAGAAAATTAATTCGAGTTCTCCACTGCTTTGAAAGTCAAATGCTGGTTTTGTTTTCAGGGGCTCAGATGGTAAATATTCGAGATGAGCCCAAACCACAACATTCAGCTCCAAATCTGAATTTTCCCAGCATTCGGGGCACAAAGATTAAAGGGAGTGAAGTCTGGCCTTCAATTTTTTCTCACGTTCAGGGATTTCTGGATCAAAGTACAGGTTTTGGTCCATCTCTGGGCCACAATCAGTATCATACCTGCCTGGATCAAGCAGGGAACCTTGACCTTAATGAGAACCATACCAAAATCTTCATGGAGGAAGGAGCCATGAGACACACGGTGGGATCCCACAGCCAGGGGGAACCTCACGAGAAGTTCACCAAGGGCTGGAGAGGTCCAGACAGGTAAGAAGTGGGATTTGGAATTCCACCTCCCTTATCAACTTGCTAAGCAACAGATTATTTTTTTCTTGCTTTGGCACATCTCCACTCCTTTTCCTTTAAGTGGCAGCACCTCCCAGCTCCAGGAAAGCATCATGAAGGTAACAAATAAGTAAATAAGCAAGAGACTGAAGTGCCTGGACACTTGTGTGCTGCAGCAGCCACAGCTCATCACATGAAGGGTTGAAGGGTTTAGAACAAGTAGCACTCGGCAGACTTGATCTTTTTATCCCCCCTCATTTCCATTCCCTTATAATGGCTCTAAAGCAACTGGCCCATGATATTTCCCATACTTTGTCTAAACTCAGAGAGGAAAAAGCATAAACATTCCAGCAACAGCCACTGAGACATTTTACTAATTGACAAATGAGGCAAAACCTTCTTCCCCACACTTTCTCCATATGTTCATGAGTACATTGAGTGTTTATGGTACCAACCACAACCCTGCATTAACTGTGCTCCTCATAACACAACCCTGTCCTTAGACGAAACAATGGCAATTTAAATAATAAAGAATTAATAACAATGTCTAGCACTAATGAGCCCTTCCATAACATCTCCCAAGTTTTATGCAAATTAATGATTCCCGTAAGCAACACAAATGTCAGATGGTGTACAGCTCCAAAAGGATCAGCATAAGGAATAAGTTTGCAAAGCATTTGTCAGTCCAGTGTGTCCCCTTACACTGGAGAATGTGGCAGCTCATCAGGGAGGAGGTTCCAAGCTCTGCATGTTCATGTACATCAAAGCAGGTAGGAGTAACACGAGAGAATTATCCATGGAGACAGACCAGTGCCAACCCTTCATGACAAAAGGGAGCTCTAATAACATCCAAAATAGGGGTTTTAGCAACTAAAGCTGGATCCATAAATAATCCAAGATGAGGGTGATGGTCCCCATCACAGTGTGGATACAGGTGGTGCCTAAAACCAGCCCTAAACCAGCCAAAGGGGCAGCAAGGAACAGGAAAAGCACCTTGAACCACCTTTATGTGACCTCAGAGGTTGTAAAATAACGATTTGGAAAGGTTTCCAAGGAAAAACACCTCCCCCCAGTGTTTACAGGGAGATGGACATGCTGCTGGATCCAGTGGAAGGTGTCCCTGCTCATTCCATTGGGGTTGGACTAGATGGCCTTTGAAGGTCTCTTCCAACCCAAACCATTCAGTGGTTCCTGTCTGCTCAGAGGACTCTGGCTCATGCCAGGAGCACCTGTGCAAAGGGTTTGTGCAATGCAAGGGTCTCTGTTATCTTCTCTACAACAGTTTTTACAAGTAGTTCAGTCCACCTGGATCTTCTCACACGTTTTCCTGCTCTTCTTTATTTTCAGAGCTGCTGAACGGCCAAAATCTTTAGTAAAGTCATTGCAGGTACTCACCACTTCCAAAAACCCCTTTCCCATCCAGAAGCCCAGTTCAGCAAACCCATGACAAGCATTAAAGCCCTTGAGCAGATCCACTGAGGTGGCTCAGACTTGTACACTGTACTTCAAATCAGCCACTTGCAGGTAGCCCAGAGAAAACCCTCTTCTTCCCAGATGCCCTCCACCAAGTCAGGCCTACAGGGTCCAAAACACACTGTGAGCTGCTCTTTGCTTCACTGAAACCTCATCCAAGAGGTTTGGCAAAAGCCAGGTCGATCCCTGCCTGTCTGTCTCCAAGCCAACGATCACAAGGCTGATTATTTAATATTTATAGTATGTTGGTACCCAGAAGCTCCAGCATGGAGCAGAATTCCATCCCACTACACCCTGTGCAAACAAACCACTTGGAAGGCAGCGACTGCTCTGAGATGCCACAGGAGCTGCATCAGAGCCTTCCCAGCTCTGTAAACCCAGACAGCAGCTATAAAACCCCTGCTGCGGGGAAGAACTGGGACATGGAGAATGGGATAGAAGGAATTTCTCCATCTATAACCATCATAGCTCCATAGAGTAGTTTAAAATAGGGAATTGAGACTGTATTCTTTGTGGAAATCCTATGTTTATTATTAGTTATGCTTCTAAGCATAAATAAATATGTAATGGATTGTATGTTGGTTAATTCCCTTCATTGTGCACTTAATTGCTTCCTTGTTTGCATTCTACTTTCCACTCTGCTATATCCTCATATTTCAGCATAAGCTCATCCCTTCCAAGCTTGTTTATTGTATTTACATTTCCAGAAACTGAAAGGTCAAGAGAAAATATGATTTTTTTATGGAACTTCCTAATATCAACAGGGCTTTAATATACAGCACAGCTCCCCACCCACCCCTGGCACACAGAGCCCGGCTTTGCTGCTAAGCCCAGACTCCATCAGGCAAGTTCCAGCTTCTCTGAAACATCCTCCCATGTTTTCTTTCCCAGACAGGAGGCTTGTGTTGGAGCCCTCACTTCACATCCCTCAAGAGAACATTCTCCTCACCCACAGGAGAGATGTTCCTTGGGCAGGGATGCTGCCAAAGCAGCCAGAGCTCTGCCAGCACCTCCTCACCCTGGTTTGTGGGGCCACCCTTGGCTGAAAAATGAGCTGTCAGCTCTTCTGCCACCATGTGAGGATGCTTTCCAGCAGGACTGGTGGATTTGGCTACGTGGATGTTCCCAAGAGTGAGTGGGAGCAGAGGTTGCCGTGTGCTCGGGAGCACAGCGAGAACCCCTGGGAGACCCTCAGGGCAGGAGTGCTGGGCCAGGGATCTGGAGAAGGGATATGTCCATGGGGTTTTGAATGGCAGAGGTGTCACAAAGTACTGACAGGCACTAAATCTGCTCCCCAACCTGCAGCAGGGCATAACCCACACCCTGGCATGACCTGCATCCCAGCTCCATCTCATCCCAGCATCCTCTGCATCCCTCCCTTGAACACACCATGACCTTTGCTCCCAAAATGAGTGAGATGAAGCTGAAATCCTTACTGCACCCCACACATATTTCAATGCTGGAGCCTCCACAGGCAGCTCTGGACAGATGGGAAGGGTTTCCATGTGCATTTGTTCCGTGGGTAAAATGTTGGGATTGCTCTGCATGGGGAGATGGGTGGGAAATGTGTGCTGGGATGAGCATATTTCGAAGGTGAGTACATGAGGGAAGGAGCTCTGAGTTCATTATTGGAAGTGCAGAGAAACATATTTTTTCCAAACAAATATCAGATCAAGATGACGTTTGTGCACAGAGGATGAACCAGTTCTTCAGTCTGGAGAAGAGAAGGCTCTGGGGAGACCTTAGAGACCCTTCCTGTGCCTAAAGGAGCTCCAAGAGAGCTGGAGAGGGACTGTGGACAAGGGATGGAGTGACAGGACAAGGGGGAATGGTTTTAAGTTAAAAGAAGAGAGATTTGGGTTAGAAATTAGGAAGAAATTCTTCCCTGTGAGGGTGGGGAGGCCCTGGCACAGGTTGCCCAGAGAAGCTGTGGCTGCCCCATTCCTGGAAATGTCCAAGGCCAGGTTGGATGGGGCTTGGAGCAACCTAGTCTAGTGGAAGGTGTCCCTGCCCATGGCAGGGGGTGGGACAAGATGAGCTTTAAGGTCCCTTCCAAGCCAAACCATCCCATGTCTGGGTCTCAAGACCAGCAGTCAGTCCTGTTGCAGAGGTGAATCAGGCCATGTGTGATGTTTTCCAGCCCTGCCATCACTGCCAGCCCCCAACCAGCACCGGGCTTTATTTATTTTATTTTTGAAGCCTCTCCTCAGACTACAAAGCCGCCCAGAGTTTTTAATAAGCATCTGCCTGTTGGGACTCCCACCCTCAGTCTGGTTCCTCCTTGTGCTTTTCAAAAAAAGGGCTGATTTTTGGTAGGCAACCAGAGGCTTAAAATTCCTAACGCAACCTTAAGAGAGGTAAGGAGAAAAATATGCAGAGACGTGAAGCAAATTCCTGCCTAATTCCTCGGGAGACCCAATCAATGGAAGACTTCTCCTCACTGTTTATTTTCTTCCCAGCAGAAATCCCAGTCTGTCCTCTTCCTCTTCCAAAAATCCAACAGTGCTCCACACCCAGGAGCTGTGACATCAGAGGATATTTTAGGAAGGCAAATTTGTCCCCAGCCCAGGTCTGGTCTCGTTCCCTTTCCCTCACACAACCCCAGCCCAACCCCAGAGCTCACTGCAGAGGAAAGTCAAAGCTGGCTACTGGATGCCAAACCTGGAGGTAAAATGGGAATTTAAAAAAGAAGGAATTGTCTTTTCCAGTAATTTCCCTCTGAAGAAATAATATGCTTGGCTTGTCTTTGTGTTGATACAAGGGTGACTCATTAAGCCAACAATGCGAGACTGTTTTAAGGTTAATGGCAGGCATCTAGAACTGGCACTGTGTCAGTTGGCAGCTCCTGAGCTCAGCTCAAAAATGCACTTTTATCGCTGTAATGTATCCGGAATGCAGCCATACCTAAGGAGTTCATTCTCAGACTCAGTTTAAAGGCTATTTCAGAGTTCATTTGCTCCTGGCTCCAAGCTTTGCTGGAAAACTACCCTTGCAAATCTCACTTGTGCCCACCCTTCGTGTCTTTGTGGTGTGTAGAACCCAGTTGTGTCTCTGCATATTCTCATTTAACCCAGGTCTGGTCTAACCCAAAATTCTGCGGATGACTATGGACTCAGTCTCCTCACTGCAAGAGCTTAATAAACCTCTCAACATGCCTTTGACACCATCCTTTAAAACATATCTGGGACCCCACTCCAAAATAATTTCTGACCTCCACCTGAGAGCTGAAAAAAGCTGCTCTCCCTACATTTTCCAAGGAGACCTCCAACCAAACCAACCACCAATAGTGGCATTCCTGCTATGAAAAAAGGGAGAAAAAAAGAGCTAAAATAGCTACTTCCACCCTTCCTACATCATAAAATGAAGAGGCGGAAAAAAAAAGGCAAAAAAAGAATATTCTCCACTTGCACGTCACCTCTGAATTTTCCTTTAACTTTTAAAAGATGTTTGGTTGGTTGGTTACAGCCATCCTGTGGACAAATGCCTACATCCTTACTCACAAACTGCTCAGGCAGAATTCCCAGGGAAAACAGTGGGCCAAGTCTTCAACTGCTTCATCCCAATCCTACCAAATCAGGGCTCTATTAGCCAGGGACACGCAGAGAGCTGGAAACTCGGCCCGCTCAGAGCTGCCTTAAACAGGAGAGGAGAATGGGAAAAATCTCTTTCTCAGCATCAAAAGCCTCTCCTCCCTCCTGAGAGGGACACAGGGGACTCTGAAACGCTCTCCCACATCAAGAAGGGTGATGCAAGGCCGATGGACCGAGCACCAGAGTGGCCATACCAGGACCCAAGGCCCATCCAAGGCAGGATTTGTTTCCAGCAGTGGCTCAGAGCCATGGGAAGAGTATAAAAACCAGAAGCATCAAGTGTTACTCCCCCATGATCCTCTGTGAGCCTCCAGCTTTTTTGCATCACCAGGATGCACCGTGCCAGGTGCTTTGTCTTTGTAGCTATTAGTCCTTGGCTGCTGCTCCTGCCAAGGTCCCCATGGGGCAAGTTCTCTGCTGGGCTTCCAAAATCCTGTAACCATGCAGAGCTTCGAGGCACAGCACAACCCCTCTTGCAAAAGTGGCCTGATGAGTTGAGTATTAGTCAGGTTAGGCCTCATTAAACATCTGCTCAGCGTTTGTAGGACCATGCCTTAATGCTTAGGGTTGTTTTTTTCCAGAGATAATGATCCTTTTTCTGTCAGATTCCCAGTGACAGAGCAATACATCATTCTAACCATGGGCAAAGCTCTCAAAATGCAAACCTGCTGCTGCAGCTCCCTCAGAAATGGGAATAATCAGCCCTAGAATCCCAAATTTACACACCTATAAGCAGAACAGAAACATCCCAGAGATCCAGGACTAGGAAACACACCTGCTGTCAGGCTTTGGAAAAACTGGCCCCCATTTATTTACAAATGTAAATAACTCCAATAAGTTATCTCTGTTTTCCGTCTTACAAGATCTTCCCGCTTTGTTTGTCTTGAGGAGCCCATCATATTCCTACACTTATCCCCCTGAGACATTGGCTCACGTGCCATAAACCTTTATCTTCTTCTCCTGCACTGGCAAAGGTTGCCCAGGGAAGCTGTGGCTGCCCCATCCCTGGAAGTGTCCAAGGCCAGGTTGAATGGGGCTTGGAAGGTGTCCCTGCCTGGGCTAGTGTCCACCTGGGCTAGTGGAAGGTGTCCCTGCCCATGGCAGGGGGTGGAACTGGATGAACCACCTCTCTCTGCCATCATTTTGCTGCATCCAAAGGCACTTCAGATTTGTTGTATCCTGAAATTAGGAAGCAATCCTGTTCTGCTCCAGAGGCCCTTCCAGGCTGCCTCTGGAGCAGGGGAGCAGAGCTGGCTGACGGCAGCAGAGGGCAGTGGTTGATTCCCACTGGCCAATTTGTCACACTGTCACAATGGAAACAGAGACACGTGTTCCTAATAATTCTCCCCATAAACTACACACACAGACAAGTCTGAGCTGAAAGGTTAAGTCTGGGAAATCAAAGACAGCAGGTGAAACTAAAGGAGAGCACAGACACCCACCTCGATTCAGTGCCCACCATGGTGATGATGCAAAAGCAAGTGAGCAGCAGCGATTACCCACCCCTCCTGCAGAGACAGAGGTGGGTTTTTTCTCTTTTTCTTAAGATTTTTCCCTTTTTCTTAAGCTGCTTACACAGAGGACAGTGCCTCAGTTTAAGCAAACCCCAGAATTTTCAAAAAGCCGCCCCCCCCCAGCTCCAGTAACAGGATTTTTTTCCATGCTCCAAAAGTTGTTTTTTAAAACCAGAAACAATTCTCAAGTAAAACAACCATTTTCTGTTTTATTCAAACACCCTGCCAGTGCCAGCCCTAATCTCCTTTGCAATTGCTCTTAATTAAGGCAGGAGATCCAGAAGCTTCAAACCCAGCTGAGCATCCCTCATTCTAAGGGAGGGAATCCAAAAAGCCTCCCTAGCATTCATTATGCTCCTCCTAAGCACCCCCACATGTCCCCCAGTCATCTTCCTCCTCCTGCACATCCAAGGCTGAGATTGTCCAGCCACTTTCCTCTCATTTTATGAATCACTTTTATTTTTTTAATGCAATTTCTCCCCAGGCCAGAGAGTCCTGAGAGGAACAGAAGTAGAAAAGGGACAATTAAAAGCTTTTTAAAGAGGCTGCTGACCATGCTAATGGTGAACAGCCTTACTTCACTGCACATGAAGATGGTGTTCCCAAAGCCAAGGGGAGAGGGAGGCTGAGGAGGAGCAGCTGCTCTGCTGGGTGTCCCAATGTGCTCCAGGCCCCTCATCCTCCTGCCCCTCCAGCCCAGCCTCACATCCACGCTGCCCAACTCTTGGCAAAGCCCAGACCTCCCACATCCAGCCCCATGTGGCTCCCTCCAGTCCTCCTGGTCCTGGCCCAGCCCCATGTGTCCCATCCCAGCTGTCCTCCAGCCCGAGCTGTGCTCTCTGTGTGTCACCCTGACATTGGAAGCCTCAGCTCCTAAATGGAGATCTCTTGGCTCATGGCACCCCACAGACAGGGAACAGCTGGGAAATGCTTCAGCCCAGACAAGGAGCCTTTTTCTAGCATTTAAAAGGTCAGGAACCAAATCCATCTTGTTGCACAGCGCGTGGAATTTCAGCGGGCTGCAAGGCCAGGCCTTCCCAGCGCTGGCGTTACGGGAATGTTTCGGAGCAGGACGCCACTCCTGAAGGATGCTCCAGACCTTTTGGAGGGTGTTAACCCAAGGATCACACCCCCACACTCTCCCAGCTCAGTTCAGAAGGCTTTCCCTTTCACAATTTGGCCCCTTTCCCTGCTGGCTCTGTGCCTGTAGCTGGCAGTTCAAGCATCCCAGCAGATCCATAAATAATTCAACAGCTTGCTAAAAAAAGGGATCAATCATGTTTATGGTTCGGAAACATGCACAAAACTGAGGCAGAGACCCCAAGTACCAGGAATAAGTCAGGAGAAGTCAGGGAGGACATTGCAAGGGAAAGCACTGGAGAAGGCAGCTCCAACAGGACTGAAGGAGGGGGGAAAACCCTCTGACTTTTAATTAAATCTTCAACAAAAGAAAAAACCACAACTTTTCCACTTCCAGACAAGGATATTTCAGGGCCCTAAGCAGCCATGTGAGAAGTTCCAGCTAGAGTAAAAGTCTTTTTACACATCTTCCAGTAGCATATGCTTTAAAAATCACACGAGAGAGGAGCACGCACTTCCTTGGCTTTCCGTGCCTATTTATTTCCCAGCTCCAGGAGCAAAGTATGCCACAGAGACAGATTTCATCCCTCCTTACAGCTACTGCTGCTCTGCTGATATGCAAATACCAGCACTCACTCAGGCTCTTTGGGAAGTTTATTAGCCCTCTTTCCACATTGCTGTTATTTTAGTAACACCATCCGAGGCAGAAATGGCAATTCCATGTCCTGTGCTCTGCAGATATTGATGTAAAATTAAAAGACTATTTTCTTGTACAGAGATCTCCAAATGTTTCTGGCAGGGGGAATGTCTGACAACTGACTGGGCTCCAGCCCGCGCTGATGAGTGCTGTTTTCTCTGCAGTTTTCTTTTTTTTGGCTGTTGGGCTAAATGGAGTGAAAAGAGACCTTTTTTTTTATGTACTATCACAGAAATGTATCTAAAATCAGGGTCTTACTTCAGCAGGAGGAACCTGCCAGCATTTCAGATGCCCTGGTCATGCAGGCTGGAAAGGTCCTCCCTGAGCATCGATAGTAGAAGGACACACTGCCCATATTTTCTGTTAGAGGACCCCACCAAAATCTTGGGGTAGAGTCAAATCCTCATTTTCCTCCTTATTCAGCAAGAAATACGGGATGTAGAGATGAACTTGGAGCTGGATCAGGCTGAACTCAGCTGCCCATCCACCCACAGCTGGGTGGATTCAGCTGCACATCCATCTCCCAGCTGGGTTTGGACCAGGATCACGGGGTCAGGTTTGGGTACCACATCCACCTACTTCCAGCTTTCTGCAGTCTCCCATCACTGGATGAAATTACATTAAAGAAGAGAATAAAGGCAACAAAGGGCTTTAGGATAAAAACTGCTGTCTTGTTTTTAATTGTAAGTGCATTTAATTGATGTAAGTGTTCACAGGGAGGGATCAAACAGTTTTCAACGGTTGGAGCAGGAAAATTCCTGCTGCTTTGCTGGGGAGGTGATGTTAGAACTTAATAAAATCTCCTCATAGTAAAACATGGTCCCAAACCTACCAGAAGAGCTTTGGAATGCTGAAATACCTCATACAACCCCACTGCTCCCCTACACAACTCAGACTTGGTCCTCAGTCCTTTCCTGTTCTGTCCTGAAGGTCCTGCTCTCCTCTTATTCCACAGCCACAAGAAGAGCTCTAAAGCAAAAGGACTGGGAACATCCCAAGTTTCTTATGCAAAACCTCTTCCCTCTGAAGTAAACAACTCTAATCCAAAGTAAAAATAGCACACAGAGTAAAAACTGCTCCCAAATGCCAGGACTTCTTTCTTTTCCTGGAAGCAGGCAGAGAGCCGAGAGGAGCAGGACCAGCGCTGTGGACAACTTAGATTACTGGCCCGAGGAGAGAGATCCTGGATTTCCTAAACATTGCAAAACACTGAATTGCCCTGTTGACACCACATGTCGTTTGTCTCTCAGTGCTGCACTCAAATCCAGCTTTTTCCAAAGGCACGTCTGTGTGTCCAAAAGCTTTGCAAACACAGGGACACTTCCAGCAGAGCAGCTGGAGGGAGGGGACACCCTTCCCACCCTCTGCCCTGGTGTGCTCCCCACGGAACAGGATGGTGCCTTTGCAGGCCCAGCACTGCCCCCAGGACCTGCTCCTAAGTCTTGAGAGGAGCCTTTCAAAGCATAAATTCTTTTAGCCTGGCTGAACACCAGCAGAAATGATCCCTTAAAAACCTTCCTATTTTTTTTCCACTCCTTGTTTCACCTTTGTCACTTGATGCCAGGAACAAGCCTTTCTGGTTCAACCCCACCGTGCCCCACTCCCAAGGGGTATAATAAAGAAATAATAGAGACATATCCTGGTTTAGTCACAGATTTGATAAATGGCACAGCAAGACTCCACATAGAGCCATCACCTGCCCAAAATTCATGGCTTTAACAAGGACCTGGAGTCACAGGATGAGAGGGAATGGCTTCAAGGTGACAGAGGGCAGGGTTAGATGGGATATTGGGAAGAAATTCTTGGCTGTGAGAGTGGTGAGGCCCTGGCACAGCTCGAGAGAAGAGAGGAGAGGAGAGAGAAGACAGAAGAGAGAAGGGAGGGGGGAGAGGTGAGAGGGGAGGGTGAGGAGGGAAGGGGAAAAAGAGATAAAAGTAGAAAAGTATCCAGGTAACTGTTCCTTTGTGAATAGACTCCTCCAAAATGTAGGTGGTAGGACAAATCTGTTTCTGGAGAAGCTATATGGAGAACTTGGCCATGGTGAGCTTCCATCCAAAACATGCCTTATTGCTGTTGGGCTGGGAGGCTGATTGCAAGTCCAAAGAAAAGAAAAGAAATAATAATAATAATAAAAAAATCAATGGAACTGAGCTTTAAAGCCAGCAACTTCCAAATGCTGTTTGGACACTGGCAAGCACATGCTCCATTTCAAACTCAGGAGAAGGGAAAACAAACATGCCACTACTGGGAACACACTGGAGGTCTTTAGCTGGGGATGTGGAGAGGAAGCTCCCTCGCCAGCCCACACAAACACTCACAGCTCAGGCTCTTGGATCCCTCGCTCAGAACAGAAGGAAATGTGAGGCATTTTTGGAGATGGACATTCAGCTTGTTCTGCAGTGACCTGCCCTGGCACAGACCCCACAGATATTCCAGGGCACAGGAATTGCCAGGGAGGAGCTGCAGCAGCTCTGTGAGCTGATCCTTATCATCACCATCATCATCACAGGATAAGGCATTTGCATTGTACTTTGTGAATCTGCTCCGAGGTGGTGGCGAGCATCCAAGGAACATCACATTCCAGGTGCTGCTGAGGAAGCTGCACTTCACCTTCCCACAGCACAAACAAGGATTAGAGATATTTAATATGTTTTACAAACCCACAAAGTGCTCAGCAAACCCCTCCACAACCCGAGATCAGCAGAGTGATCAGTGCTTTCTTGTAGCTTGGTTTGGGAAAACCAAAAGGCAGGAGAACTGACAGCAAGCCTGGAATTCTGTGAGGATGTAAGTGACCAGAATTGCCACTCATTCCACCTCAGGCAACATTCAATATGTCTCCTGCTCTGTCTTAACCATCAGCCAGAGGCTGAGCTTCACAAAAAACCTCTTCCATCCTCCCTGCCCCCCACTCTGTCCCTCCCTGCACAGGAACCCCCTGAGAGCAGCACTCTTTTGAGTGGGTCTCTCTTGAGGGTGGGTTTGGGTGAAGAATGGTGGGTTAATGGGGGAACAGCTCCCCCAGAGGGTTTGCACACCCTGAAGCCATAAGCAGGATTTTGGGGGCTGACAGCCTGCATGTGATCAGAGCCGAGTGCACCCCTGGCAGGTCATCCCACTTCCCTCCTCCTCATCATCTGGTTTTTATAGCCCCCCTGGCAGAACATTTGACAGCTTCACAACCTTGAGTGCACTCAGCTGTGGGAGGGAGGGCAGAGCTGGCGGCTCCATCCCACACTCAGGGCAGGAAAAGGAGGAAAGTTGCTGAGGAAGCACGGGCCAAAACACCAAATGGACTTGGATCCTCATAAATCTAAAAAGCCACTTTGCTAAAACAAGGGATAATCTCCCTTCTCAAGTCCAGCTACCATGACCAGCAATTAAACATCTCCAGTTTGCTGTTTGCAAGGCTCTGGCACAGAGAAAGCCATGGAAAATCCCTGTAGCCCACGGAATGTGAGCTGGGATGTGGCTCTCAACACACACACACCAGTGTCACCAGTGCTGGACCCTGCTGGCTCTCGTTCCTCCCAAGCCCCATCTTCTCTGTGGCTCTTCTCAGGAGGGTTGGGTTTCTTTTCCACAACCATTCCAACACAACTTATGGCATGTTTGCAGGGCACCCAATGTGGTAAATTGGCCCCCATGAACACACACAGGGATACCCCAGGATAGCAACAGAGAAAAGGGAGAAATACAATTTATGGGGCTTTACTCCTATAGGTGACCAGTAGCCCGTAAGAAAGATGGAGAGAATCTATTTACAAGAGCATGGAGTGACAGGGAAAGCATGGAATGGCTTCAAACTGGAAGAGAGTAGGTTTAGACGGGATATTAAAAAAAAATTCTTCCATGGGAGGGTGGAGAGGCCCTGGCACAGGTTCCCAGAGAAGCTGGAAGTGTTCAAGGCCAGGTTGGACGGAGCTTGGAGCAACCTGGTCTAGTGGAAGGTGTCCCTGCCCATGGCAAGGGGTGGGACTGGACATGATGAGCCATTGGTGTTCAGTCAAATTTGGTCACCTGGAGGTGACACTGAAAGGTGATATTCCAAATAAAACCTCAGAGCACTTCCAAGGACCTGCCATGCTTACAGGGAGATGGAAAGGCAGGGTTTACAGGTTGGGAGGGCAGGATAAATTAAGAAAGAGTAATTAAGTGTCGACACACAACACATGCATAACTTGAGACATGAGGGAGAGCAGCAATTTCCTGCTTGCCCACCACATCTCAGCATCCAGGTCCAGATCCCGTGTCAGGACACTCTTCCCACTCTCCTGCCAAGCAGAACACAGATCTGAGGCTGCTCTACTAAACCAAAATAAAACGAGAGATGACTGACTGATCTTGCCTATAATACAAATGACTTGCTAGAGACCAGCAAGAGATTTTTATTTCCTAAAAACATTCACAGCCATCCCAGGAAGGGTAATTCCCATTTGTCAACTTGAGTTTTTCCTGGCAATACCTTCTAATCTCTTGGCACTGCTTTGCAAGTTAAAGCAAACAGATGCGTTTGCAGCTCTGCCTCCTGCACGCACGTCAGGTGTGAGAGCTGATCAAAAGCCCCTCAACAAATGTCAGAGCTGCATTTTGATGACAAATCAGGATTTGATTAATTCTTTTAAAGTGATCCCTTTCCCCAGAAGATATCAACTATTCATCAGAAATTTGGGAACAAATTTCTCTAGGCTTTGCTCTGCCGTATTTTGTTCTCTCTCCTGAAGAAGAGCCAAGTTTTCCCGTGGGGAAAACCCTTTTTTCTTTTAGCTCCAGCCATCTCCATATGCCATCACCAAACTGTGCCTGATGGAAGTTACAGGGATCAGAACAAATCTAACAGAAGCAGCAGCATAGAGCTGAATTTTTTTAAAATGCCCTCTTTTCCCTGAGCACTCTCTCAAATGTTTCCTATTAACCTCATGACAACTTATTACCTCAAGAGCAAAGCTTGTGTGCAGTAATGGGTTGTCTCAGCCACTGCCAGGTTCCCTGGGAGAAATTCTCACCTCCTCTCGTGGCAACCACCCCACTAAACCCACCCAGAGCTTGATGATGGGGTGAGGAGGACAGGTCTGGATCGGCCATCCAGGTGTGTGTCCAGCCATGGCAGAGCCCAGCACCAGCTGATGGGACCCATGGGAATGTCCTAAAGTTGTGTCAGGGGAGGTTTAGGTTGGATATCAGGGAAAGGTTCTTCCCCCAGGGGGTGGTTGGGCACTGAACAGGCTCCCCATGGCAGTGGTCACAGCACCAAGGCTGACAGAGCTCAAGGATCTGAACAACACTCTCAGGGACAGGGTGTGACTCTTGGGGATGGTCCTGTGCAGGGTTAAGAGTTGGACTCGATGATCCCTGGTGGGTCCCTTCCAGCTCAGACATATTCTGAGATTCTGTGATTTACAAGAACAGTGACCTGGACCTCCCTGTGATGCTCCACCTCCTCCACTCTGCCCTGGTGTGCTCCTGCATACATGAGGATTCCAAGCTCTGAGTTTCCCTTCCAGTAGCACCTCAGGTACAAGCAACAGGATCCGTATCAAGTGTGGATCATAAATAATTTGGGTTGGAAGAGACTTCTGAAGGCCACCTAATCCAATCCCCTGCTATAAGCAGGGACATCCTCAACTAAATCAGCCTGCTCAGAGCCTCATCCAACCTGGCCTAGAGTGTTTCCAGGGATGAGGCATTCCAGGGATGTTTGGAGGTGCTACGTGTCCTGGATGGGATGCAGTGCTCCCTTACATCCTGCCCCCCAACACCACCCAGGATTAGGGACACGCCACAGGGTGTGCACAAAACCCTCCTCCCTCCAGCCCAGCCAAGCTCAGCTCCCCCGCTGGGGGAGGAGGGGGCTGTGTAAATCCCGTGGCCCCAGGGAAGCCTTTGAATTCCCTCCCAGCAGCCAAGTCCTCCGGACGAGCTTCTCCGCACGCAAAGCTGCTGGGACAGCGAGGGCGTCTGTCAGCAGGATTTCCCTCCTCATAATTTAAGTGCACAGAGAGGCTGCATCCCATTCCTACGGCACAAATCCCGGCAGAACTCGGACAGCTGGCCAACTTAACACCCAGGTACTGAGGGACTCTGCAAGCACTCACAGACTCAGGGACTAAAAACCAGTTGTTGAATCATGGAGAAAAAAAACCAGAAGAGACAACCAGGGAGTTTGGGACAGCAGGGAATGTGTCTGTGCTTTCCCATCTCCTGGGTCACTCCTCGCAAGGATAGGAGCCAGATTCCATGTCTGAAAGGAGGATCCTCTCATCCTCCTGCTCCAAGGAGTAAGTGGTGCTTGGAGTGAGAGCCAAGGAGCCCTTGGGCAGAGCTGTCACCGCCAGCTCTGGTCCCACACCAGTGACACAGTCCCAGGTTGGTGTCACAGACTCATCTGTTCAGTGGCAATTCTGGCAGGAGGTGCCTTGAATTGCCCACAGGTTTTTTTTTACAGGGGGCACTGTGTTT
This sequence comes from Pipra filicauda, assembly GCF_003945595.2. Taxonomy (NCBI): domain Eukaryota; kingdom Metazoa; phylum Chordata; class Aves; order Passeriformes; family Pipridae; genus Pipra; species Pipra filicauda. The sequence continues at coordinate 209,357 of NW_024104378.1, read as the reverse complement.
GGATCTGTGCCATGAAAATGTTGTCCTATTGTAAAAACAAGCTCAAAAATGTAACCCTGCAGCCAGGGCTGGGGTCCTCAGCACAAGAAAGGCATGGCCCTGTTGGAGCAGGTCCAGAGGAGATCACAAAGATGCTCAGCCTGGAGAAGAGAAGGCTCCAAGAAGACCTTAGAACCCCTTCCAGTGCCTAAAAGGGACTTATAAAATATAGAGAGAGCGACTTTATACACAGGCAGGTAATGACAGGACAAGTGGGAATGGCTTCAGACTGACAAAGAGCAGGATCAGATTGGATATTAGGATACTTATAACCATGTAATCACACAGACCTTCAACGAGGGCAGGGCAGGGCAGAGGGCCACAAGGCATTTTTCCAAGTGGTTATGCTGTTGGGATGGGAAGCAATCAGAAATCCCCTCAAGATCTGCAAGAATGCTCATAGTGCTCCTAAGATTTATCTCACACACGCAACGCAACTGAGATGCTTCAAAGGAAACATTTGCTGTGGGATTGACCAAAGAAGGTAGGAGGGAGAATATTAATTACAGGGAGAGGTTTTTATTCCGGTAACAGTGAAATCTAGGCAACCAATTTACTTTGTTTTTCCTTTATTCTTTGGAGGCACAAATAACACACTTTGGGAAGTGCAGGTCCTGGTGTTCCCACTTTGATGAGGGCCAGAAGCACCTAAGTTTTGGGATCTGCTGAGGTGATCTGCACATGGGTTCCTAGTGCAGTCTGGCGTATCTGCACTCCCCATGGTCCTCCAGCACATCCTTGCTGCTGCTGACTGTGGCTATACAGCCAGCACCTGCCTCTCCCAGACCTTATTGCCTCATCCCACGTATTTCAAATTCCTTTAAAAGTCTTTACTACTGAGCCAGTTTTCCAAGATGCTGGGAATCTCCATCACCACCAAGTCAGAAAGAACCACAAACACATCAGGCCTTAAGAACACAAACAAGACTCACTCCCAAAGCATTCCTGCAGCATGAGCATGGATTATGCTCAGACAGAATCAACGGGACAGAGAGGTGGGGAGAAATGCAGGGCACAGGCAACAAGGAATAGGACTTGTAGTGATCAGGGTCACACCACAGAGTCAGGAGCAGACTCAGGAATTACATTCCTGCATCCCTTTGCCACGTGACTCCTTGTGCTCTTCCCCAGTGAACCAGATGTGCTGCTAAGGAAGGAGATCTGAAGCTGCAGCAATGGGTTGTGTTCCTGTTCAGCTGCAGCTGGATGTTGCTCTGAGGCACAGCTGATGGGACTTGATTTATTTATTGGATGATGGACATGATTCAAAAACACCACACTGAACCCCCAGCTCTGCAGGGTCTGTTTAAAATCAAAAGCCCCAAGATGTTCTTTCTGTTCCTGCGCGTCACCTCCACCTGTCACCTCTTCCTTTGTCCCGAACACAACAAGAGCTGTAGTTGTCCCAGTTTGTAACCTGCTCCTGCCTGGAGCTGCTGCTGGGGCTCATGGATATGGAAATGTCTATTCCCATGTGCTGGTGGACTCCATGTCCTGCAACACTGGGACAACCCCATGTTTGCACAACATTATGTAGGAAATTCAGTCTGACTCATCCCCGAAAACAACCACAAACATCAAGGAAAAGAGTCACTGATACACTTGGTCATTATTTTTTTCCCTAAGGATAAAGGTGGTGAGGCCCTGGCACAGGTTGCCCAGAGAAGCTGTGGTTGCCCCATCCCTGGAAGCGTCCAAGGCCGGGTTGGATGGGGCTTGGAGCAACCTGGTCTAGTGGAAGGTGCCTTAGACCAGGGGAAGGAAAAGCCTTCATAGGCTTTACTGCTGATGCCTGTTTATACTTTACATAAACAAATGTCTTAATTTTTAATAACATTGTCATCTCACCTATGTAAAATATGTATTAAAATTAAACCCCATAAAGTTTGGCTCTGGTGCTGTAGGTTAAACAAACATCCCTTCAATTTGCCAGGAGTCCTATAGCAAATGCTCAAATTGTTCACATTATTCAGCCAACCCATTTTTTATTAAAAAAAGAGAGAACCTACAGAATACTCCAATTCATGCTCAGAATCTGCAACTATGCCATGAGCTTTCCTCACTCCCAAGGGATGACATAGAAAATTCCATGCCTCTCCCAACAAATCCATGCTGCAGAATTGGAAGCAACTTGAACACAGGATCTAAGGTGCTGCTGCAGGTTTTTCACCTGGAGAGGGGTGTCACAATTCTGGATATCTGTTGGTTTGTTCCCAAGAAATATAAGAAACCCAGAGCCCCAGAATAAGCATTCCAAAGATACAGTCCTACAAAACAATCACAGAACTGGACTGGGGGTTGAAGCAGGTAAAGGTTTGTTACAACAAGGGTGGTAAAACACTGGCATAGGTTGCCCAGAGAAGCTGTGGCTGCCCCATCCCTGGAAGTGTCCAGGGCCAGGCTGGACAGGGCTTGGAGCAACCTGAGATAATGGAAGGTGTCCCTGCCCATGGCAGGGGGGAAAGCAAGATGAGCTTTGAGGTTCCTTTCCATCCAAATCATTCCAGGATTCCATGATTCTAAGGATGTGCTCAAAGATCCAGCTCACCCCGCCCCCTCAGCTGTGCAATCCGATCATCCCTGATGTTTTTCTTGGCTGCACAAGGTTATTAAGAAGAACAGGCACCTGAGAGCACCTCATCACACCCCACAGGCACTCACCTGTATGATTAAGGCTCAGCTGCCTCTCCATTCCAAAACAACCATCACAACACTGATGAAGATCCAGGGGCAGAATTGTGGCAGCATTACATAAGGGCAGTAAGACGTTTATAAGATTAAAGACCTTTTAAGTGCAACACTCAGAAGAGCCTTTCCAAGGGAAAACACATCCTCCAACTCCCTACCTACAACAGAAGGGAGAGCCCCTCTCCTCCCACTAAGGCTGAAATTTAAGACTAATCATGGATTAAGATATAGAAGGAAATTCTTTATCCCTGCAGCATTTAAATCTGTGTGAACCTATGGTGGTTCCATGACAGCATAAAAACAAGCCCTGTCCATCATTTTCTTCCAGAGACAGCCCAAAGCAGCAAGTCAAGTCTTGCTTCCCATAAACATGCTGGAAGCACAATAAATACTACTGAATTCCATTAAACACTACAAACTTTCAAGCCTTGTCTGGGGGAGGGGGGAGTTTCTGACAAACGGATGATTTATTTCCAGGAGAGTTAGGAATGTGATGCTCACTAAATAGAAATAAAATACGTACATTTTAGTCCTCCTACTCACCAGGAAATTAAAGTGCACGTGGTTCTGTCTCAGTGCAATAATGATGGTGACAATGAGTTACTGAAGGACTACTCAGTTGCAAGGTAACAGTAAGTTCTGACCTGCACTGCTCCCAGCTAAATGCACATCACCCAATGGGACAGATGAGCTGTGGCAATTGTACCTCTCCAAAAAGTGGAGGGGGGGAAAAAACCCACAAAAATACCCCACATCCAAGGATAATGTTCCACAGGACCTCACTTTGTGTTTGTGCTGAAAACCAGCTGTGTGTGAATGCACAGAGCCAGGCTTTAATACCTGCTTGGATATCCTTCAGTGCTTTCACACGATTATCTGGATCCTTGGGCAGAGATCACTGGAAAAGCTCCATGGACAGCAGAGATAGCATCAGGAGGGGGGTGCCAAGTCATGCCCAAGATGTGGAGGTTGGGGGTTGACCCTGGTGTTGTCTGTGCCACGACACAGCTCACTCTGCATTCTTGGCTGTGTATTGTTCTTATCTCACTCCTTCTTGGCCAGTTCTCCACGACAGCATTGCTGAAAGCACGAATCCCTCCCTGAGGATGGAGCTGGTGAGGTTCCATAACTGAACACGACACCAGGACTCCCACGCGCTCCCCGAGGGCCGGTCCAGCCCAGCCCTTCCAGCCCCACCACTTCCATGTGCCGCTTCCACGAGTCTAAGGTTTCTAAGAACTGGTCCCAGATGCTTGGAAGCTCAGGATGCAGCTAAAGCAGCTCGTGTGGCCTTTAGCCTGGAAGGGCTGAGGAGGACAGGAGAAACCAAGCTGGGGTCATTTAACAGCAAGCCCACAAACTTCCCACTTTAGCTGAGCTTAGGGAATGCAGCTGTGGGGAAGGAACACTGGGGTTAACGCCCCTTCCCTGCTCTGCACCGAAGCAGAGGGGTGTCATGGATCTGAATAGTGGCCAGTGTATTCTCAAGAAATATGAGGAATCCAGAGTCTGAAAATAAGTTTGGCCCAGCTGGTCTGAAGATACAGTCCTACAAAAATAACCACACGACTGGACTGGGGGCTGAAGTAGGAGAAGGTTTGTTACAACAAGGGTGGTAAAACACTGGCACAGGTTGCCCAGAGAAGCTGTGGCTGCCCCATCCCTGGAAGTGTTCAAGGCCAGGTTGGACAGGGCTTGGAGCAACCTGAGATAGTGGAAGATGTCCCTGCCCATGGCAGGGGCGGAAGAAGATGAGCTTTAAGGTCCTTTCCAAGACAAACCATTCCAGGATTCTGTGATTCTTCTGGGAACAAGACTAGATACACACATAGACTTTTTTTCCCCCAAATTAATATATCTTGATTTACTTAAACTAATCCCAGAGAATCATAGCATTTCAGCAGCCATCTCTCTTAGAAAGGACAGCAACCTTCTGAGCTTTCTCCACTGACCCAGCAGCAGGTTGTTGTTAACTTGTCCTGGGCTACATCAGCAGGGACTAAAAATAGTTATCCTTAAAGGAAATCCAAACACTACAATCTCCTCTTTCACTCACTACCTAATTAATTGTTTCCAGGTCACCCCGGCGTTCTGAGAACATCTGTTCGTTTTCACTGCGCTCAGGGGAAGTCAAAGCTGGCCTGAAAGGGGAATATGAAAGAGGGTTTAATGTCTGCAGAGTCTCCCTGCCACAGACAGATCCGGATGTTGGGGCCTTGGAATGAAAAAAAAGTGCATTCACAAAGGCAGATTCATGACTGTGAGTCCGCAGCGCGTGCGTCTGGAATTCTGAGATGGCTCTGGACCTCCCGAGGAACAGGGAGATCACCCACAGGTGCTTTTAGGAGTATTTTTGCAAAATATAGAAATAAATGCAATAATGTCAAAAGACACCCAGGTTCACAGAATTATAGACTATCTGGAGTTGGATCCACTCAGGTATTCGGTCCAAATCCTGGCCCTGCACAGGACACCCCAACACTCTCACCCTGTCCCTCAGAGTGTTGTCCAAACACTCCTTAAGCTCTGTCAGTCTTGGGACCATGACCACTGCCTTGGGGAGCCTGTTTGGTGCCCAACCACCCTCTGGGAGAAGAACCTTTTGCTGATATCCAACCTAAACCTCCCCTGACTCAGCTTCATGCCATTAAAGTTACCTAAAAAGCTTCAGTGGTGTCGTCATATGAGGAAGTTACAACTCAGGAATAATTTTAGCATTTGATTGCTGCACGTGAGTGAGATTTGAGCCAACACATAAGCACACAGGAATGGTCTCGTCTTTCTGTTAAAGTGAGGTTTGCATGTTTCCAGTCCTCCCATTTATGGCAGGACAGGGCACATGGATTTGACAAGAGGCAGGATACCAAGTGGCTCCAAGTTTGCCACATGGTCCCATGGCATCACTCCTATCCAGAAACAGCACTGTGACACAGCCCCCCAGCTTCTCTCTGCTCCCTAGCTGCATAAGACAACAGGCAAAGTTGGGAGATGCAACTGCAGCAAGAGTTTTAGAGATACACAGCAAGAAACTGCCACCAGAACAATGGATGTATCGTTAATAAAGATAGAAAATCATGCTGCTCCAGACAGCAAAGGCTGGAGAAGCAAGGAGGAGTCAACAGCATGAGGATGAGCAGAAGAAAGCACAGAGAGATAAATCCTCCCAAACAGAGTTTCTAAATGAAGAGCAATGGGTAATAAAATGAAAAATGGCAGGGGAAGAGCTGGAAGATGGAGGAGATACGAGTGTTCTGGTTTCCCAAACATCCAGGGACAGAACCTGGCACCAGGAGCTCCCCCAGAATCTGTCAGCACCTTCAACCCAGTCATCACTTTGCAGCACAGCCCTGATACAACTCCCAGGCTGTAACAGAACCGACACGGCTCCGCGGCTCCGATTTCAGCTCATCCTGTAGCCAAGGATGCGCATTCCAAGAGGCAGCACAGGAGGTGCTGACAGAAATTAAGCAATCATTCATTACTCTTCCTTGTCAGAGCACTGATCCACCCAGGAACACCAAGTCCTGGGGTGACAGGCACTGGAGGGACCTTTGGGAGCTTCTCAAATGACATCAGCCATGTGATTGCTCCCAGACACGCAGCAGTGACAGAGCTTTGTGTGTTCCACCATGTCCGCACAATCCAGGGACAGGTTTGTCCTGTTCCCTCTGTGTTGAGGTAAAGCCGGCTGTATTCCAATCCATTACATCCATAAAGCACTGTATTCCAATCCATTACAGACCAAATCCCTCTGTTGTTTGTTATATTGGAACAACCTGGTCTAGTGGAAGGTGTCCTTGCCCACAGCAGGGGGGTGGAACGAGATGAGCTTTGAGGTCACTTCCAACCCAAACCATCCTGTGATTGTGTCCCATAACTCTTATGTTTTCCATTCCAGACCAGCACACACAGTTAGGATCAGTGTCATGGAATAAGAACATCCCAACCCCACTGCCTAAACCACAGCAGGGATCCTCTTCAACCAGAAGAAACATGTTGGAAAATGAATAGATCTTGTGGACCCATTCAGACAGCTCAAACTGCTCCTGAAGTGCAATGAGTTGGATGGTTCACAAAAGCACATCCTGCCCATAACACACTCATTACTAATTTAGTGAGTGTGTTGAGTTAATTATACAGTTAATTGAGATCTGAATCTGCCCTTCTTGCACTTCATGAGCATCTAACCTGTGTGCATTCAAGCCAAGAACAAAGTGACCATGGACCAAGGATGGGGACTTATCTGGAGGCAACTGCTCCTGAGAGGGAATGAGCATGCAGGAAGCTCCACTTCCCATGATCAAAGCCCTAATTAAATACTAATTCATCTTCATGATGAGAAACTATGGCTGAGAAAGCAGCTGGGATGTGGGATTGGCTCTGCAGCTCAGTCAGGCAAATCAGACAATGAGATTCCCTGGATCATTCCAGGGGTGAAAGAAGGTTATATTTTCACTAGAAGTGAAAAGCTTTTGATTTATTTTCCCCCTCAGAAAAAAAACCAAACAAAAATAATCCTTTAAGTTCAGGTCAACCAAAATGCATGACCAATTCCTTCGTTTTGGTTTGATAGTCCAGATAATTTTTCCCTTTTGCAAAAAAGGTTTGCAAGCTATGAAACAAAACATTACTCCAAAATGGAAGAACAGGAATATTTAGCTCTGAAAACGTTGAAAGAAAACAAGTTGCCCTTTACAGAAAGATTAGCTACTGGTGCCAATTCAGTAAATAGTTTCAGTCAACCCCAAAATTGCATTTCTCGGCAAATAAACTACTTATCCCGAAAAAGGTTGCCCAGATCTTTGCAGAATCCAAAAACAAAGTGCTTCACTATTTGAGCTCAGATCAAATGTCCATCACCACAACCAGGGTAATGACTTGGATCCTCTCCAAACGTTCCCAGGCCATTACATGGGAACATTTTAAGATGAACTTGTATCAAAGTGATTTAATGGTGTTTAGCTTTGTTCTTGAGAGGAAAATAAGAGAAATGATGGTATTTTTCTCCTTTATTCAGGAAAAAAAAAAAAAGGTGTGCACATGGGAATTTTATCAGGCACTTAAACTGGATAAATGATCCACAGAAGCAGAGATAGTGGTTCTGAAAACATGACCCCATTACCTGGCTGTTAATGTTTCTGTATTGTCCTCAATTTGCCCGTTTTGTGGTCTTTTTTAGTGGAAAGAATTGAGGGATTTTTATAGAAGTGGCTTCACGGGAAAAGAAGCCCCAGTAGATGCCAATGGCAGAACCGTGGTCCCACTTGGGTTTGGTTTGTTATGGGTTTTTTAACAGTGCTGACAGCAAAATCCTTTCATCTTCTGGGAAAACAGCAAATGGTCTCTACTAAAAGAACAAACCCATGACCCTGGAAATTAAAGTCCTCCAAACCAGGCATCTCTGCTCTGACACTTCCTCGGTTCCCAGCACTGCTTCTGCTCTGGCAGATTTCAAGGAGAGGGAAACCAGCCCCCAAAATTCACTTACTAAACAGCAAAATCACACAGCCATACCCAGCAAAGACCTGCTTCTATGGGAAGGCAGATCTCAAGAGATGGCACGTTTGACATCGGCAGTAACAAGAGCTTGCCTTAGCCCTTCAGGAGGAATAACAACCCAAAATCAAAGCCAGCAGAAGAAGCACAACTCTAAGTTCGTGTCACTCAAAAATGGACTTGACCTGCACGGTCAACTGCAGCAAGGGTTTTTTTTATGAAAATATTGCCCAGAAGAAACACAACAAACAAAATACCCCCAAACTCTAAGGTTTAAAAAACTAATGATTAAACAGGAGCTGAAAAAGTTTATGACTGAGTCTTAGATCTGCTGTCTGTCAAGGAAATTAAATATTGCTGTTCCAAGTGGGAAAATCTGCAGAGGGGAACTTAAACTACATACAAAGCCAGCAAGAACCACTCTCGATTTGAGCCACCAGAAAAATATTCTATTTAACCTGGTTCAGTCACCTGAGCTCAATCACTTTGCACATCTCTGTAACCAGAGGACTGAGAGATGGCAGAAGACACAATTTCCACTTCACCAATGCCCAAACCCTCCAGGGAAAAGTTTTCTCGGGAGTTTTATGCTGTTTGCTTTACAAAATACCCCTTGTCCCTAACTTATCCCCCCCACGCTGCCCAAGCTGTTCAGACCTCTCTATCCTTCTTCTCCCTCTTCATCCTTAGCATCAGCTTTCCCAACAAACAAAGAGGGATGAGGTTGGAACAAAAACAGCCATCCTTTGACATCACATTCCCCACCAATGTGCTTTGGTAAGCAGGACTAATCCAGTCTCAGCTCCTGGCAAAGCTCCGCCTGGAAGACGATGACCTCTCGAACCCATGAAATGGGAGTTCACTTGCTCCTCAAAACAGAAATGTAAAAAAACCCCACCAAACTATGTAAGGGTTTTTTATCCTGTTCACACTTACAACTGACTCCAGGCTGGGGAAATCCAGTTGATATCTTTGGAGCTGCTCTGTTTGCATCCCCGTGAGCAGGGCAGAGCCGGGCGGTTGCTGTGCGTGTTCCACAGTGTTGGCCCCAGGCCACGGTGATCTGATCTCAATCTACATTTTCATGAAGCTTGTGGGTGGTTCGGAGAGAGGGTTTTATTGGGCTCAGGGACAATAGGGTGCAGCTGGGAAGTTTGCATCCGGATCTGAACTTGCAAAGAGTTCAAATCCAGGGGTTTGGGCCAGATCCATCTTGAGCATTAGTTTTCTAGATATCAAAATATCACCCTTGGGACCTGCAAAAGCAAGGCCAGCTCTGGCGTGCAGAGGTGTAACAGCATTGCCCTACATGGAGTCTGTCCTGATTTACACTAGAGAGAGATCAAAATTCCTGCCAGGGCAGCAGGAAAGTTGTGCTTTATGTTCATTGCCACGATTCCAGTGGACACAATAACAGCTGCTTGCTCCAAAGCAGGCAGATATCCTAATGTGCTTCCCATCCATGGATTAGTGGTGCCAGAACTCCTCTAAGTGCATTTTGAGCTACTATTTTTGTTTTGGGGAAGATATGCACAACTCCTCTGCTTTCACATCCAAATGGTCTTTTTCATCCTCCTCCTCCCCTCCTCCCTGGCAGCTGCTCCTGCTGCATCTGTGCCGGAGTGTTTTCAGAGCTGGGAACTGGCAGTCGGTGTCCTGGTACCTGCTGAGCTCTGGCTGCTGCTCCAGCCAGGTTTAACCAAAGCGTCTCAGGACTTGCAGCATTTCACACTCCACAGAGGTTTGTGCTTTTGGGAGGGTGTTACAAAAGCTTCAGAGTCAGGGATTGAAAGTAAGGAAGCAAATGCAACCTCAGGCTTACACAGAAATTAGTCTGGCCCAAACTAAAGGGTAGATGAGCTGGGGGCAGTTTTCCAGAAGGCCACAGTGGTAATCAAAGCTGAGGGCTTTGTAAGGGGCACAGGAGCTTTGACCCAACTCCTAAAGTAATCAAGATTCACTGTGTAATGAGGAGAAGAAGATACTGCGACAACCACCTGTGCTCATACAAAAGGGAGGTAAATGGAACAAGCATTGAGGGTCATGAAGATGCTCCAAGGGCTGGAGCTGAAGACAGCTTGGGAGAGGGACTTTGAAAGAGCATGGAGTGACAGAACGAGGGGGAATGGTTTTAAACTAACAGAGGGTAGATTTAGATGGGATATTGGGAAGGAATTCTTCCCTGTGAGGGTGGGGAGGCCCTGGCACAGGTTGCCCAGAGAAGCTGTGGCTGCCCCATCCCTGGAAGTGTCCAAGGCCAGGTTGGACAGGGCTTTGAGTGTCAGCTCTCCCTGCACGCCAGCAGTGCTCTCTGGTTCAGTGACACCCTCAGGTGCTGGCAGGGAGCTCCAGCCCATGTCTGAGAGGAGGATTTGGCCCAGTCTGTGTGAGCACATTCAGCTGAAAAGGTCAGGTTGGGAGCTGCTCACACGCTCTTTACGCCTGGCAAGGGGAGGTAAGTGCAGCCTTTAGCAGGGCTAAAACTCAGCTTAGTAAGAGATTCCTGGAAAGTTTCACTGCCTCAAGGGTCTTCACCTCTGGCCAAGAGCAAAGGAAGATTTGCTCCCACTTAGTCCATCTCCATCATAAACAGGGGGCCTTCTACAGCTGCATAGAACTGATGCTGGTGGGAATTCACGCACACACAAATTCCTATGGAAAGCCAGTCCATCCCTTCTTTACTGGTGGGAAAACAGTGATTTTTTTATTAATTTTTTAAAACTTTTTTTAACTGATACAGGTTCAGGAGCTGGGGAAGTAGCAGCATGGCTGCCCCCTCCAGCAGGTGACCAGAGAAAAATCCCTGAGGAACGTCAGCAATTGGAACTGGCTCTTCCTCTCTGGGCACGATGCCAAGGACAGGGGCACACCATTTTTCTCCTGCCCAATTCCCACTGCTTAATGAAGTATCAGAAAAATATGAGAATATCCCAGATGAGGTTGTGCACCTTGTCTATGCCACAAAAGACCCCTGTGATTTCTAATCAAATTACTTGGGTATAACAGACAGTGATATACAGAAAATTTCTGTTAATCCATTATCCTGACAATTTAAAGACAGAAAAATGTACATTCACCAAATAGATTCCACTTGGTATGACATTTCTATTAAAGTCAGATTTGTTTTAGATGACATTGATAGCAAAGATAGCAAGGGGACACTTAATCATAGAATGGTTGGGTTGGAAGAGACCTTAAAGCTCTTGTTCCAGCTCCCTGCCATGGGCAGGGACACCTTCCACTAGACCAGGTTGCTCCAAGCCCCTTCCAACCTGGCCTTGGACACTTCTAGGGATAAAGAAACCTCCACAGATCCCAAGAATAGGAGAAATCAAAGTGGTTTTCCTCTCATCCAAACAAAACCCAAGCAAACAACAACCTACAAACCTCGCTGCCACAGGATCTCAGAGGTCAATCTCAGTGGGATTCTAAAGGATTGCATATAAATATATAAAGTACAAATACTGGGGGTTCTTACATGAAATATTGAGGAAAAATCCTGGAGTTTGGAAGAGCTGTACAGCCCCTCTTATCCTAGAGCTTTTGGTAAAAATAAAGCACCATGAGCCAAACCCAAATCCCTCCCTCAGCAGATGATCCCCCTCTCCCCGCCATTGGGAGCAGGGGTCCCAGACACAGCCCTGATCAGGTGGGCTGATGGCCAACAGCAGGATCAGGGCTCTGAAAGTGCCAGGTCCTTACAGCCCACTACTTATGGAGGAGAAATGAATGACAAAAACAAAGAGAAAAGTGCTGCCCAGGTGGGAAGAGCAGAACCAAACTGGGCCGGAATTCCTTTCTCTCATTCCTCTTTGAGAAATGAACGAGCCTGGCTGCCCACTTGGACCCTGATCATCCTGCAAATCTCCCTCTCTTGCCACAACCTTCACGTCCCATGACCGTGATGTCCCTCCAGCTCTAACCCAGCAGCTGCCCCAGCACAGCCCAGGTAGGCAGAGCTGAGAACACACATCTGGAGCTGAGCCAGCCCGGCCCACATCTGGCTTTACTTTATCCTTTCTATTAAAGCACAAGGCTACAGAGCACCCACATCTCCCCCTGCAATTATCTCCTCTCAGAATCCTCAGTGCAGCCCCCTGGTTTGAGCTGCTGCGTTTTATTTGGGTTGCACTAAAGTGTTCTTTAATTAAACAGACGGTTTTCTGGGTATGTCTCTGATTGTATCACGTTTAAACCAGACCCCCGAGTCCAGATCTACATTTCTGACACAAACCAGAGAGCCCTCCATAGAACAGCTCCCCAAACCTTCATTACTTTTATGTTATTGCTTTTCTGCTTTAGAGGCCAATACAGGGGCCTGGGGCAGAGAGATGAAAGTTTTGAAATTGTCCACAAAGTGAAGACAACAGTTCCTCATACTGACCTCACTCCTGACTCCTGAGCAAGGTCAATGAACAGGGCTGCTCAAATCCTTTCACAATCTGAAGAAACACTCAGATCCCAGGCAATAACTGCACACAAACCCTTTGTCCTTTCTCCCACCACTTGTGTTTTTGCTGCTCGGTTACCACCTCCCCTTGAATAGTCCAGCTGATCCAGAACTTTTCCAGAATGGACAGCAGGTGCAGAGTTATGGGATTTTGCAGTCTGGGGCTTTGGAAATCTTGGCTGTAAAATACACCGAGCTGGAGCGTGGCCTCAAGGTGTTTCCAGGAGGAACAGCCAAGGAAAACGTGAGGAGGCAGTACAGCTCCTTAGGGCAGCCGAGCAGCGGAAGCCGCCCTGTGCTGCAATTAAACACACGGCCTTCCAAAGGCTCCTTAATTGTCTGCAGGCAAAGGGAAGAGAAGGAAGTTGGAAGGCTCGGGAAAAGCTCGGCGAGTTCAGCAGGCTGCCGATGAGAGGATTATGTTACTGTTAGTGCTTAGACTTCCTTCCACAGGGACACTTACACATATTGGAGCCTGCACGGAGGAGCCACGCGCTCCTCGGGCTGGCCAGCACTGAAACCACGGATCTGAAACTGCGGATAACGCACAGAAAGGCAGATGCAATGTCCCATTCAGCATCACTGAACAAATGAAACCTAATAAATCCTCCTCAGAGTTTCCAGGAACCAGCACATCTCCCTTTATACTGGGGTTCTTCTTTCCAATACATATTGTCAACACAATGACATCAGCAAGCGCGTCCGTCCCAATACGTGCACCTCTTGTCCAGCTTGTCCTTTCACTTGACTCACCATAAACACGCAACTCCCACTCCTTTTGACTTCCACTGTCATTAATCTTTCTCCCTGGGACAGTTTCAGCCATCAGTTAGTCTAAACCTACAGCGATGAAGTCATGCTCGCAGGGAACTGACTCAGAGGGGCAGTGACTCACCCGCCCGACACAAGCTTGAGGAGCTCCATACGCTCGTTCCTGGATTGACCAGAGGGTTGTTTTAAGACATTGGCCACTGAAATGGTTCAGAGTTTAGCACAGATGGATTGGGAATGCTTGAAAATCAAGCGGTGTTGTTAGACCATGAACGTGGTGCACGTCAAGCTGAGTGAACACATTGGCGACCCCACTCCCACAACTCTGCCAACCTTCCTTGAGATGAGAGGTGAAGATGGGTTGTCTCTGCAGCAATCTGGGAAGACTTAGCCTTTGCTCCTATTCCCACTGTTCTGTCACAGACTGAGCCTAAAGTTAGAGAAAACCTAGACCGGAGAGGAACTTCCAGAACCCCTCCTTGGCAGAGCCACCTGGGAGCAGACACACAGTAAGGACAGTTTGGTTTGGCAACTTACTTGTAGGAATATATATATAAATACATACATTTTAATACCTTTGGCAAATAAAGGATCATAAAAAGAAAAGTTGGTTGGCCTTCTTGGCTGGGCAAAGAATGTACTTTAGGTGAAAAAACAGACTCTGAAAAGGATGAAGCAAGGAAAAAAGAAAATTAAAACAAACATTTTATCTGCCTCTGATCCTTCCTTTTGCCACAGATGTGTCCAGTGTCAGGGTGAGAGCACTTTACTCACGGTTCATCAGCAGAACAGTTGTGCCACACCTTTAGGGAGACACATTAGGGACAAATCTCTTTTCAGTCAAGTCCAGAAAACTGTATTTATTAATCTGCTCATGCTCTGGAATGAATTTCCCCCCGTGTAAATCACTGGGCTGACAATGCAAAACGAGGCCAAAGAGCAACCACATGTTTCACTGTGGAGTCGTTCTCTTTCCCCCTCTCCTCTTCCCCTTTAATTGCCTGATGCTAATCCTAAAACCTGCAGACTTTCTCTTGCCCCCCAGCTTCTCACTAACCTCAGGATCATATCAGCGCCTCGACAATTAATGTGAATGTCTTTCAGATGGAGAAGGAAACTGCCCAATGTGGGTCATCTCTGAAGCATGGAGACAACCCTTAAATGTTGCCATAAAATGTACATATTTTATGTGAATGCCTACAAAGCCTGTTCAGCATGAAAGATGCATAAAATAAGTTACAGACTGTTAAAATGGTGTCACTCCTGTGTAAAATGTCCATAAAGGTAATTGGCCTGTCCCTCACATCATGTAAATTGCTCTGAGAGTGCTCCAGGAGGCCAATTCTTGGCCAACACAAAGCAAGCCAAGAAGGAAAAGCATCTTTCATGTGTAAAGGACGCTTATGGACCAGATCCTAGTGGAAAAAAAGTCTCCAAGCACGTGGCTGTCCAGGGGAACTTGGTTAAGGTGGGTTCCACACCAAGCCAACCTGCACATTGGGGATGTGACACTTGGACATGACACTGCAAGTGGTGAAAGCCCATTAAATTTCTGTGAGAATGGGGTTGGTCCAAAGCCCGTTGAGTTACTGGGAATGTATCCACTGATGACACTGGGCTTTGCACCAGACACCCTGTAGGATCTGGAAAGATACTCAGGAAATCCATGAGTACTGGTTGGGAGAGCTGAGGGTGTTCAGCCTGGAGAAGAGAAGGCTCCAGGGAGACCTGAGAGTCCCTTCCAGTGCCTAAAGGGGCTCCAAGAGAGCAGGAGGACTTGACAAGGGCACAGAGTGGACATTGGTATCTCAGAGGGCACAGGACCTCTGCCAGTCACCCAGCTGAGTCTTATTTATTTGCAAGTTGTCAAATCCATGCAGTCAGAAAATAATGGTGGTTTGGCATTTTGAGCTACATTTGTCATGAAATCCCAGAAGAAGATTAAGTTATGTTATCAGAAGTTCATCACCTTTTTAAAAAATTCCTCAAATAGAAGCCATATTAAAATTATAAATATACAGAGCATTTCAGAGTTTTCTCATTCTAACTACCAACAACACCATCAAAAAATAATAGTAATAAAAAAAAAAATAACAAAACAACAGAACTGTTTCCAATGAAATATAAATAATTTACCAATTACTTCCCTAATCTTTTTCCTAAGTCTGGGAACCTATTTGGTGAAAGGCCTGGCCTTCCTCAGCTGTGGTGAAGTACCTACAAGCCTTTATAAACCTGACCTTCAGGTCATAGGTGGGAGAGCTCTGCATGGACTCCACTCAGCCTTTCCCTGCTCCATCATCCATCTTTCCCAGACATTGCCAAGAAAAGATCCAAGATGCTTCCAGTCCACAAGGAAATGTCGAATGCTCACAGCACCATCCCTGGAGTCTCAAATATCTTGGCGTGGGGGGTCCAGCATGTGCTAAAAAGACTTCCCAAGCCACTTGCAGTGCTTTCATGCTTTAATGAAAAGCCTCAAAACCACTACAAAAATGAGAAACAATGTCAAAATCAGGAGAAATAAGGCAGGAATGGCAGCTGACATCCCTTCCTGGTGGCTCACCCATCTGGGCACACACACAAATGGCCAATGTGGAGAACAACGTTTGCTCTCCATAACTGACCCAGGAGTTGGAAATCAAGATGACACAAGAGCCTGGGTGTGTTTGTTGAGCTGAGGGACAGAGTGTTACAATTTGAGAAACTCGTGGAGCTTCTGAAGTTTGCTTGAAAACAAATGTTTTCTGCCTGGGTGGGAAAGAAGTGCCTGGTCTTCCTTCCTTAGGGAACAGCCCTGCCACGCTCCCAAGCTCTCCAGGTCTGTTGGTGACTCTTGCTTTCAGCACATTGCAAAGACAGGTAGGGAATGTTCATGCTCTGGTGGGAAGAGAGAGATGATCTACCTCTGAACCAGGCTTTTAACACCCAGCCCGGCATCTCTGTGTACTGCAAAACATCCACGATGCCACAAAATCCTGCTCCAAGTGCCTCAGGAAGCTCAGCTTGATGCCCAAGCGAGGCAGGTGTTCCCCATGATCCCTTCCAGCTACATCCCTTAACCCTATAGACAATTTTTGGTGTTAAATAACATGGTACAAAACCCAGGTGAAAAGTTAAAGACAGAAGAAAATCCACTATCCAAATAGGTGCATCGGGCCAAAGGAACCTGAGGAGAGGAAACTCAAACAGTATCGCGGGTGAACGGCATCTCCAGTGAGCCTGGAGGTGCAGAAAGGGTCAGAGACCACATGGAAACTCAGGGGGGGCCATGGGGGGCAAACAAAGCATTTCCAGTGAAATGGAATAACGTGTCTTCTGGGGAGAGAGCCGGGCAGAGCCAGGACATGATAGGAACAGGGAAGAAAGAGGTTGTGTTTTATGAGTTTTCCCTTGGAAAAAGCTTGTGCAGAAAAGGCTGGAGAGGGGGAGAGAGGGGAGCCAAAGCAGCTCATCTGAGCAGGGGGTCAGACCTCTGCCAGCAGCAGCACAGGGGCCACACTCAAAGGCCCCCACAATGTCTGAAACACCCCAGGGTCACCTTTGCTGGGAGGGAAACCAAGACCCTTCACGTTCCAGCCCCGAAACATTGAGGTGGATGTTAAACAATGGATTTTCCTTCCTGCCATGTGGAGCCAATATGGAAAGGCAGGTGGAAAGTGGTTTATGATTGCAAGGCGGGAGGCTTCTCCTTATGCCAGCTCTACAAATGACATCATTCCACAGCAAATTGGCTGGAATTTAGCACAGAAATGCCCCGTTCAGTCATTAGAACGTTTTGGAGCATGTTCTCATCTCATTTAGATGGATGTGATGCCTCCAGAAGCAGACACCACCCCACCTCCACAAGTCACAGCAGGATCCCTTCGTAAAATAAATTCTATTAATGCAACAAATCTATGGTTTGGGAGGGAACTCCACAAAGTTCAAAAGTACAGCTTCAGAGAGAACTGACACGCAATCCCCTCTTCAACATTAAATTTTTCCTATAAATCTGCAAGAATCACATTCACAATTCCAGTGTTCCTGTTCTCCCTTCCTGCTGAGATGGCTGACTCCCCCTAAGGGATGAGCATCTTGAACAGGACAACAACTTCCTAAAGGTCCCTGAAAGTGAGTCACAAAGCTCTCCCTAATTTAATAAACACTTCCAGGGATGGTGACTCCATCTCCCTGTAATTCCCCAAAACCCACAAATTTCTCACCAATGTCAAGTGGTTTTCCTTCTTTTCCCTCCCTGGAGAAGCCCACCAAGAAGAGCTGGTTCATTCTGGGTTTTCTGCTCCAGATTCAGCCCATATCTAAGTGTTATCCACCCAAAATCGCCCCCCATTCCCACATTTCTCACTGTTCTTCTCCTTTCCTAGAGAACAAATCCATGTCCCACCAGGAAAGCTGTGAGCAGCCCTGGCTGGTGTCATGCTGGCACGTAATAAACACCCCCTGCTCCAGGGTATTTATAAATAAAAAATAAAATGAAATAAAAACCAACTCCCCCCCGCTTTCAAGTCCAAGAAACTCCAATAACTGCTGATAAATAATCCTGTTTTTATTACAAAGAAAAACATTTTTAAACTTAGAGAGCCCTTCATTTATGTCTGTACAGCAGAGATCAAATTTATGTTCCTCTTGCAACTATTAATACAAAGCATTAAACCAAGAGAGGCATTCAGGATCCTCAGAGCACTTTGGAAACCCAGAAATATTTATGATCAGGCATTGGGCCTCCTTATATCTGAAAGGGGTGTTGGAGGGAATGACTGCAGAAGGCACTTGAAGAGATTTACTTCCCTCCCACTGGGAATTCAGTGTCTGAACCAGAAACAAATTCTGCCATGACATAATATTCCATAAAAGAAAAATATGGCCCAAGTATTTTATTTGTACATAAAAATCATCGTTTTAATTAAAAGGAAAAACATATAGAGGGGCTTATCAGGGTTTTTTGGCAAGAAATAAGTGATGCGTTCAGTGTTATACAACCAAAAACTACTGGATTTTTATTTTTAAACTTCATTTTTATCTACCCTGTGACACATTTCACAAGTAGAGTTATTGGAAGGGTTTTATTCTGGTCTTGCTCAAAAGAATAAAGGGGATAATTGTATTTGCTAAGTACATTTTAATTGTGTCACCCCAGATCAGGCCCCTCAAGGGCACTGTCCCAAGTCCCTTTGGGAGAGGAGTTACCTCACAAAAGAAATCCAGCCCAACCCCTCCATAGCTTGGCTCCTTCTCCCATTTTTGGCGCCTGTCCCTTCATCCAATTTTGGTTTGCATCGATTGGGATTCCAACTAATTTCTCTTGGAACCAAACTCAATGACTCAAACCTGACATGGTCCAAGAGATCAATTTCTGCCTGGGTTTTGGTGGAAATCACCTGACACTTTCCCTTCCCAGGCCTCTGACACAGTTCTCACCCACAAGTGTGAAATGACCTGAGCCCTTCAAAGCACCGGCTCAGGGTGGGTCACGCTCCATTTAGTGCCAGATTTGCTCTGTTTGGGTGAAATCCTTCCTCAAGTTAAAAGCAGGACACGGTCTGGGCACCTCTGAAACACGAGCAAAGGTCCTGGAGTTGCCTCTGTGTCTCACATCACGCACGTGCTTCCCATCACTTAACATTCCCATTATTGCTTGGAATTCAACCCTCACGGGCCAACTGCACAATTCCCTGCAAACCCATTTCACCTCCGTTGTCCCAGTTCACTTTGGCTATTCCAGTGGCCACCATAGAATGGTTTGGGTTGGAAGGGACCTTGAAGCTCATCTCCTGGCACAGGTAGACACACTTTTCAGTAGATCAGGTTGCTCTGAGCCCCCCCCCCCCCCAGCATCTCCTGAAAAGGTGGGAGGCCACACGTGTTGCCTCTGGCTGTGCAGGGCAGCAACCCCAGTGCAAAACCCAACCCCTGGAATCACAAAGGGGCTGACCAGCCCTCTGCACTCCGTGCCAAGATCTTGATAACACCCCTCAATACTCCAGCCACTGAGTCCAAGCAGATCCAAGCACAGCTGAGTCACCTCAGAGCTATTTTGCAGCAGGACTTTCCAGGCCCTTCCATGCCCTTCGCAGCAGAGCTCAGCAGGATCTGTTGTCTGATCCCACAGAGTGGGACACGGAGCTTCAGAAGCCTGAGGATGACTCATGTCACACACACCAGTCTGGGCTTCTGGGTTTTATTTTTACTTCAGCAAAATATTCAGCTTGCCCTGGAGCAAACTTATTAGTCACGCTCGCTTCTGGGAACGGTCAGAGCCCAAAAGGGATCAAGAGTTATATGTGGTTTCCTTCTTTTTGATTTGATTATTATTCATCAGGAGCGAAATTCCTTCCTTGGCACAAGCTCTATCTATCATGCATCCCTCAGATGGAATATGGGTCACCTAATTTCACCCCTGAAGAAACAAATACTTCCTGAGAAAAATCCCTTTCAGATTTCCTGAGAAACTTTTCTGAACACTTTCTCTCCTCAGTCTCAAAGCCCAACTCTGCCTCATTTTAAATCAGAAATTCTTGAGTTAAAGCACAAGGTCTCCATCCTTTCAGAGGAGATGTATCCAGGGAAAACAGAAACCATCCAAACCAGCAAGTTGTATTAGAACAGAGGTAGAATAAGACCCAGACAATGATTAAGGGCTTTAGTAAGACTCTTAGGACTTTCCACATGCAGGAATTATTTGTTGTGTTTATTGCAATAGTGCTCTGTGATTCAACCAAGATGAAACCATCTGCTGTAATTTAGGGCTATAACTTAGAGCTATAACTCAGATATAAGATGAATTTCCAAGCAAACACATGCAGTCCTTGGGATGCTCCATGGTATGAGGTGACTCAGTGCTCCAGGAGAGGACAGTGCAGCCCAGTACCTCCCCAGGCAAAGGGTCTCCAAATTCCTTTCCAAACACAGAAAAAAACCTGCTCCTCCACACACAGAACAGGCATTTAAGCACCAAATGCAGCATAATGCAGATGCTTTTCTCATCCTTTCAGAGAACACCATGTCCTAGGGGACAGGGGTGGGGTGTTCTGATTAATAAGAGAAGTTAAAAGATAAATTCAACTCCAACCCACTTCCAGCCATGGGTGCTTGGAGGGATCCTCCCTCAAAACTGCTCATCCCACACACTGATAATTTCTAAAGCCCCTTCCATTTCCTCTCCATCCAGGAGGGCAATAAATCACTGGTCATCAGAAGGTCACCAGCTCTACTTCACCCTTTCCCAGCAGAGTCTGGAACTACGAGCAGGACAGGCCACTTTGTGCCAACACCAAGAGCTTTTTGTGGTATTTTATGGTGGAAGAATTGCCCTTTAAGAAAAACACCATTAAAGCAGCATTTTGTACAAATTACTTTCACTGGGATGTAAAGAATGTGAGAAGTTTTCACAGTTTTAGTTGGACCGCAAGTACCTTTGCATTAGAAATATAAATAGCAGCTTAATCTGAGCCAGACCTTTTCCCAAAGAGAGCGAATCCCTCAGACTTATTCCAGCCCATCCAGATTTTATCTGACTTGCTGTTAATCCAGCAAACAACTTCTGAGCTACCAGCAACAGCGAGACTAAAATAAAAATCATCGTGGGAAAACAACAACTTGTTTTCAAACCTCTTTGCTCAGAGTCACTGTGTTCAGACACAACATCCCTTCACAAGATTTATGGATCTTATCACTTCCAGTGGCCCTTCTTGCCAGGGCAGGAGGAAAATGGGGCTTGTGGAATGGGCAAAATGGGAATGTCTCTCTAACGGACTGAAAAGAGTCACATCTTTGCTGCGTCTGCTCCTTCGCATCCCACAGTCCTGCTCAGAGCAGGACACACTGAGCTTTCCATCATTCCCACCACATGAGTCCATTCCCTACCAGTTTGCTTTGGTTTTTAATCCTGAAACTCCCCCTTTCCAGTTCCAACCAGTACCACTAAGTACAAACCACAGTTGTCTCCAGTTCAGAGGCTGTGTTAGAGCATGAGGAGGCCAAGTGACACACACAGGGGAATGTGACCATGGGATGGTTTGGGTTGGAAGGGACCTTAAAGCTCATCTTGTCCCACTTCCGCTATCCCAGGTTGCTCCAAGCCCTGTCCAACCTGGCCTTGGACACTTCCAGGGATGGGGCAGCAACAGCTTCTCTGGGCAACCTGTGCCAGGGCCTCACCACCCTCACAGGGAAGAATCTTGGAAGCTCCTCACTTGAATTACAGCTCTTGCCCTTCCTTACAATCACTCTGGGCTGAAATCACTTGGGCTAAACAATACACTAGACTAAAATATTTCACCAGATTTACAGGTTTTATTAAGTTTTCCCTACTAATATGTTTTGCAGCCAAGATAGGCACAATAATGTATCCAAGGACAAATTCCAGCTCCTTTTCCCTAAGCTATAATGAACCTTAACGCTCACTTCAGCAATACTGATATTGCAAGTGAGTTTACCTTGATGGACACCTTTGAAGGCTGTAAAACCAGACAACATAATGGATGTGAAAAAGGCAAAATTAGTAAAAAGAGAAAGAAACCTCCAAACAATTAAGGGGTTTGAGTAGATTCATTTAGTGCACAAAACTTTATTAACAAAGCAAACACTCTGGAATGAAACACATGCAGAATCCCATGGATTTTGCCTCCAAAGACTCAAAGATCCAACCCAGGGCAGGATCCTTTGGTTACAGTGTGGGACACAGGAAGAAACTAAGAAAGAAGATGTTGTAATGAATTCTGAGAGGAAAAGACTCACGTAATTCACCATCTTGATGTGTTTTAAAGCACTTCCAGAAGTCTGCCCTTTTTTCATATTGCATAATAACTGTATATCTAATCAGAGCATACTTTGTTAGAGCAGCAGAGATACATATTTCTGAAGAAATAAAGGGGCTTTTATATATATAAATATATATATATATAAAGGATTCAGCCTGCCTTGCAAAGCACACACACATTTGCATTTCACAGCAAGGGTCAGGAGCATAAAGGTCCTTTGATTCCCCAACTCCCCCAAGACACAAACACCCCCCTGGCCCTATGGGCAAAGCTCCAGCTGGACACAGAGGAAAACCATTAAGACCAAACAAACAAACAAAACCCCAAAATGAAAAAATAAAACAAACCACACAACAAACCAACCAACCAAGCCAGAAAACTTCCAAAACCATCTCTACTCCCCCTCACTGCTGTTCCCTTCAGGAACGGGCTCAGAGATCCTGCCGGCTGATAGGAGGATAGTCAAGCCCTGTGAGCAATCCCTCCCCTCCATTTGGGAGGAATAGGTGGGATGAGGGGAGCACAGGACACAGCCCAGGTCACGCCAGGGTGAACCATCCCCAAAGCCCAGGGTTCACTCTGACCTTCCTCCTCAGGGTTCCAGCTGCCACATGGGTGGACAGGCTTGGTGTTCTGCAGCAAAGAGGGGGAAGACCCTCACCTTGAACGTCAGTGCCTCCACGTTCCCTTGCATTTACCTCAGGGTGTTGGGATCCCACAGGATTCTCCTGGTTTTCTTTCCCAGATTCCTCTCCAGGAGCACGGAGAGTTCCTGGAGAAAAGGTCCACAGAAAGCTTTGCTCTCAGCTGGAGATCCCACAGCAGTGTCTGGGCTACACTCACTCTTTATTCCAGCATCCCTGCTCCTGGTTCCCACTTACCCACCAAACGACAGCTACGCAGCCGGTTGACGCAAGCAGTGGGTGATCCGGAATCCAGCTCCGGCCCCTGGGATCACTCCCTCCTGCCCACTCATCCTCGCTGCAGAGCAGTGGCCGTGGCCACTGGCAGGAGCAGGAGCTCCAGCAGATGGATCATCCCTGGGTGGTCCTGCTGACAACATCTCCACTCCCCCACTTCCCACCCCGGCCAATGAACAGCAGGGACCATCCTGAACTTCAGCATCTATAAAATTTGTAGGATGGTCATTAACTGTGTCATCCTACAAACACTCTCTGGTAAGAGCTTCCCTGTTAATGACATTCCCAAAGTCCCCAAGGGAAGACAGCAGCATGGAGAGATGAGTCCATGTCCCCTTCCACTGCTGGACGGTGGTGCCGGGGGACACGAGGAATAGGAAAGACAAGGCCAATACAGTTTGCTGCTCCCCCTTCCCATATTTTCTAGCACTGGATGCTCAATGCTGTTCATACAGCAATATCAAGTGCTACAATCCCTTAATTCCAAATTAAAACATGGATCAACCCAATAATGAGCTTTGATGCTTTAAACCCCTCATTTGTCATGAAACAGATACTCTAGTCATAGTTTGGAAGCCTACACATGACAAACCTCGTTATCCTGCCCTTTCCCAACCTAAAAATCCTCATCAAATCCATTATCCTTGAAGGCAGCAGGCACGGGGCCACCAGGAAGAGAAGGGATGTTGCCAGCCCTGTGGAGCTGCACAGGGAGGGTCATGGAGAGCAATTCCTCCCTGCTGAGGAAGATGAGGAGGTGAGACTCAGTCTCCCTTTGAGATCAGCCACAACCTAATATCCACAACTTGGCATTATATCCAAATCCCTCTCTGCATGCCCAGATTCCTTCCCCGCTTCTGGATGCCCAGAGGTGTGAATCCCCGGAATTGTTCAAGGGACTTGGAGCAACCTGGTCAAGTGTAAAGTGTCCCTGTCTATGACAGGGGGTTGGATTTGGGAGAGCTTTAAGGTCCTTCCCAACCCAAACCAGGCTGTGATTCCATGATGGGAGCTCACATCCCATCCCAGCCCTGCCCAGGCTGTGACACCTTTGGTGAACACCCAAGATGAACAGACACAGTGATTACACCCACTACACCTAAAAAAGGAAAGGTTGGTCATCTTTTTCCCCTCCCTTTCTAAATTGCTCCACAGATCAGTAACCACAAAGCAAACAATTGCCATCTGCAAAGCCAGTGTTCTCCTTGCAGGAAGGAGAGGGGGTGTGGGAGAGCTCTCAGGAGAGGGCTCAGCTGCTAAGCAGGATGTTCTGATGAAAGACAATTAAATCAGGGCTGCCTAAAAGAAGACAGGTGGGTTTTTTCTCTCTCTTTTCCTATTTTTTTCTTGCACACACCAGTATTTATTACAGGGGACAGTCCCTGCTTGCCTGCACATCCTGCCAGCAGAACCCCCCCTTGGACTCTCCATCTCCTCTGGGTATTTTTGGGGCTGCACCCTGCACCCAAAACAAGAGCTATCACTTCATTTTAGAGAAAGCAGCACAGGAATTGTGAACAACATGCTCAGGACTGAAAAGAGAGTTTGTAGGTCCAGATTCCACCTTCTAGCTGCAATCAGAAGAGGACTGTTTTTTTTCCTCCTGATGCAATTTCCCCTTCCGCTCCTCCCTGCGTGAAGGTGAGGAGAGCCCGTAGAGCAAAAAAGGAGGGATCTCAAGATTTATACCGACTCATCCCTGGTTTGCTCAGCTGTTCAAGCCTGATGACAGCCCAGGAGATAACAGGAAATGCCTCATTTCCACAAGTGTGCAGAAAACTCACAGAGAAGTTGCAATCTCAGCTCCATCATCATCATCTTAACTCTCCCTTTCCCCCTACCAATCCAAATCAGGCTTAATGTTCCCCGAGCAATAAAGAGCAGGAAATTGGAAGTTTTGGTAGGATTTTCAGACACACCGAATCCCCAGGTCAAAAACTCTACTTGTCCCTTGTGAGAGTTAAAGTTTGAGAGTTAGACTGAAGGGATTTTTCCTTTTCCCCTTTAACAGAGCGAGCTGAAACCCTGCAGAAATTTCATTTCATTTAATGTGCCTCCACCACGGCACAAATGCATTAATGACATTCACATTACAATGAGTTGCATCCAAATCTATACTCTAAGAGGTCCAGATGTTTGCCTGGACAATGAGCTCAGAGGAACTTATATGTTCATTTGCACCAGCTGGAAATTTGGCAGAACACGGGGGGAACATCTGAGTTTGCAGAGCCCCGTAAGGACGTGCTGAAGTTGTGCAGTAGGTGTTAGAGGAGGGCTCTGCTTCAGACATCACCTCAAATCCACACTGAGGGAATAATTTATACAAGCACTGTTGTCACACAGTGATGGTGATCAAAAGATCCTTTAAGGAGGGAGTGAGAGCCCAGTCCTGGCAGGTTCATCTCCTTATTCTCTCCCAGCAGCTGAGGATTACTATGGAAAAGTTTAACCTACACATTATTTTGAGTTTCAAGCAAAGACAAATATAAAGAGATAAAAGTCTAGGCACTTTTTATTACCTCACCTACACAGAATCATGGAATGGTTTGGGTTGGAAAGGACCTTAAAGCTCATCTCGTTCCAGCCTCCTGCCATGGGCAGGGACACCTTCCACTAGACACTATTAAATTCTTCACTCAAAGTACTACAACATATATTAAAAATACTGAATTATCCTCAACAAAGACACTTGTGCACAAAGGAGATGTCTGGCACCTGTGAAAATGTATTTTCCAGCTAATTCCAGTGAAAAACCCTAATTCAAAGCCAATCTGAAAGTATCCCTAGAAGTGACACATGATCTATGATACACATTGATTTGTTACACAGTGATTAATAACAGCACCTCCTATTATTTGGTACCCAGAGTATTCTCATTATCCAGGATTTCTAATAACCCTTACACTGCTGAGTCCAGAAATCGTATTTTGCTGCAAAGGTTCACTGCAGATATAAAAAAATACATTTTTTGGAGCAGGCTTCATTTAAAGGATGATTAAACCAAACCTGAGTACAAAGCACACGTGAATTTTTCTCCCTAATCCTTCCTGTTCCACGCTGAACAACCTCCCTTAAAAATGCATGTGCAGGGAGTCTGTCCGTAACAGGAGGAAGCAGAAATTTTGACCTATATTTAGGCAGAGTTTTGGTCTTTTGGGGACACTTTGGGTATCACCAACATGAGGGCAACAAGGCCAGCACAGATTTCAAAATTGGGCTTGCACGCCATGAAACTGCCCTGCCAACACATCTGCCCAGATGTGCTTCCTCTCTGCTTCATCTCAGGCACAGATGCAAGTTTGCATCGGATTCAGATTGATATTGTGGCAAAAAGTGCTAAAAACTCAGCATGACCAACTGGTGCCAATCCCACCACGCCCAGTCCTGCAGCCACAGCTTTTCTCCACGTTATTTCTGTCTGGGATTTTGGATGACTTGGAAAATCACATTTCTGTGCCCAGGAATGATTTTATCAAAAATACATAGATCAAAGATTCCTTTGTTGACATGCTGAGCTCTTCCCATCCTCTGCTGGGTTGTTATCCTTTAGAAATACTTGGGAACTCGGCATAAACTTCTGGAAGAAGAGAGTAGCAACTCATCTCCCTGCTTGGTTCTTTGCAAAATACTTTTGTTTCATGCTCAAAGCTACACATTTTTATTTGGACTCAGCTTGTTGGGATGAGCAGAGAGTTCAGTAAAAGACCCACGCCCTGAAAAATCTTTAATCGCCAGCATTTCAACTCCAGGCATTTTTTTGAGGTTAGGAAACCCATTTTAACTTTGGAGCTTGTCAACTTCTCCCCCTCTCTAGGAATCCAGAAAATGAGAAAATACTCTGAGAGAGAGGTTTCCTGGGGAGCATTATCCAGGCTGTAAATACAGAGGCTCCCAGGACTGCACAGGTTTGGGATGGGGGAATTCCCTGGGCTCAGGGCTTTCAGAACATGGACAATGATCCAGCCCATGTCATCCCCGGGCTGGTGGGAGCAAAGCCAAGGCCTGGGGGTCTGCACTGAGATCTGATGGGTGTCCAAGAGCTTTGTGTTTCCTGGAGGGCTGGTCCAGCTCCCTTTGAATCCTTAGTTCTCACACACATGGTCACAACCACAGAAGGTTGAGCAGCACAAAGCTTTACAAGAAGCCTTGAGAAAAGACAGACCTCTGTCTGTGCAAAGGATTTAGCAAAAGCAGAGCAAAGCACAGCACAAGTTACCAGTCCCCCTTCAAATAACACTTCATGTGTCCTATGGGCAAAAACCACCGTGACCACAAGCCGTCTAAATTTGAGTTATTGTATGAAAAGGTCCAGTTACAAGCCATGGAGGTCTGTCAGGGGGTTATAGCAGCAGACATTTTATAGCTTTCCTGTTGGTCAGGCTGCAGAGCAGAAAGAGATCTCAGGAAGGTCTGCAAGACAAAGATATCCTGCTGTAGCCCATAAATACCCCTGACCCAAACTGAGGTGCTTTCGCTGGCACAGGTTCAGGACACTCCGGAAAGAAACCAGATCCCTCCATCCAGGATCCAATCCCCTCCTGGTGCAGAACTCACTCCATAAGACAAAACATGAGCTTGCTTCCAAATTTAGGCAGGTCAGCTGAAAACTGGGATTATTAATTTGTTGGAGGTGGGAAGAAAAAGTATTAAAAGAACCCAAAACCCAACAGTTTGCAGGTCACAGACCAGGGGAAGGGAAGACTGAAAACTGAAGGATCAGTAACAGGAAGAAGTCTTCCTAAATCATGTATCAAACTTGATAATATTTTCATAGAAAGGTTTATGGACACCCTTAGTAGAAGCAAAACAGAGTTTTTAAACAAAGAATGTTTCCATTGAAAAACAGGCTTGTTGTGAAAACACATCAATATTAATTAAAAGTTCATGGGAGAAATTTCACAGCACCTTTTCTTTGCATAATTATTCATCATTTATAGAGTCAAAACGTAATAATTTATATTTCTGACAGAAACATTTAAAATAGCCCTTTTTCCAGTAATATTTTTGATAGAAACCACATCCATCTGCTCAAGCAGTCTGCTCAAGCAGACTGTTATTGCCCCAAGACAGAATCATGGAATGGTTTGAGTTGGAAGGGATCTTCAAGACTGTCCAGTTCCACCCCCTGCCATGGGCAGGGACAACTTCCACTAGACCAGGTTGCTCCAAACCCCATCCAACCTGGCCTTGAACACTTCCAGGGATGGGGCAGCAACAGCTTCTTTGGGCGACCTGTGTCAGGGCCTCACCACCCTCACAGGGAACATTTATTTTTTCTAACATCTAATCTAACCCTGCCCTCTGTCAGTTTGAAGCCATTCCACCTTTTTCATAAGATACAGAAACTTCCCAAGGAGAATTTTATTTTTCATCTCTTTACGCCCATCATCTAATTACCAGCCAACATCTCAGAATATCTGGCTCCCAAGAGCCAAGGATTCACCTGGGATCTTCTTGACATGGATTTTTTTTTATGCTCAGAGGATGCATTCAGAGTTATTAAAAACACTAAATATGATTTGGAAAAGGTCCTGTTTCTAATCAAAGATAGAGAGTGGAGAGGATGCAGCTGAACCCAGAGGAAAAGAAAAGCTGAAGAAGTGACAGTGAGCTTCTTTTATGACTTTCCAATCTGTTTTTATACTTTGTTCATTCTGAAAAATGACAAGGATTCTGTATGAATAGAAAGAGAATAAAAAAAAAAAAAAAAAAAGAAGGGAAAGGTTTCCTTCTGTCAAGTGGGATTAAATTTCTGCAGGGTGGGATGATGTCATTCCACCTCCTGCTTTCCATCAGTTGGACACACTGAGTGTGTATCACTAATTACAGGGGAAAACCCAGAGCAGCCACGTACCAAAGATGGGTTAAAGAACAGAAATCAGCCAATTTCCTGCTCCAACCCAAAGTTTTACTGTGATCTGTACTCACAGGGTGGGGAGGCCCTGGCACAGGTTGCCCAGAGAAGCTGTGGCTGCCCCATCCCTGGAAGTGTCCAAGGCCAGGTTGGATGGGGCTTGGAGCAGCCTGGGCTAGTGGAAGGTGTCCCTGCCCGTGGCAGGGGGCGGAATGAGATGAGCTTTGAGGTTTCTTCCAACCCAAACCATTCCATGACCTTTGTGCTTTCAGGTACCATTTTGCTCATCCTCCCAACCCTTGTGAAGTGCGATGAATCATCAGATCAACACTGCATTGCTTAAACAAAGCCAAAAAGAGCTCTATTCCAAAGCCAAAATCTAAACTAATCCTCAAGGCTTCCCAATGGCTCCCCCTACAGAATTAATTCCTCTAGAGTTGGATCCATGCTCCAATATCCCCTGGATCTGACAGTTCACTTCCTTAAGGAAGCCCATTTCTTCCTCCCCTCCCTGATTACAGCTGATCTGGATGGTTTGAGAGGCTGCTTTGAGGTGCTGAATCTTTGAAGAAATCCACCACGTGGCATTTGTTGGGACTGTTAAATTCCTTGAAGCCTGTGCTGTGCCTGCATCAGGAGCATCCTCCAATTAATTTGAGGAAACAAGGACTGGAATAATAAAATTATCTGTCCTAAGGCACAAATCAATGTAGGGCAAGCCCTGGGTTTGAGGTAGGACCCCTGTGCAAGGTGACTCACCAGAAAAGGAATCTGGTGTTTTTCCAGGCTCTGGGAGCTGGGAATGGCATATGGAGCTAATGGGCTGTTCAACCCCAACCCACATCAATAGAGCCCAGAGAGGTTACGGGAAATGAGCTGAAGGGCCTCCAGGCTGGAAGTTTGGCAGGTCCCAATCCCAGAGAAGGGCCACCAACGCTGGCATCCCCGAACAACCATTTCTGGCTGCCATGATGAGGGATCTCAGTATCCAAGACCACCCGAGAGAATGGGAGGTGTTTCAGCAACCGGAGTCATTTTTGGGGACACCTGCACTGCAAAAACTCGAACATTTGCCATCACCTCTCCCTGCCACGCTCCAAACAAGCACCACGGAACCACAGGAGTGGTTCTGGACCCAGCTGCTCCCACATCTGGGAGCCCAACCACCAGGAAAACAACTGAAACCAGCTGGATCAGGGAATTAAGGAGAAGATGAAGATAAAAATGCCACACCGGAGCGCTCCATGGGTTCGCAGAATGCAAAAAAACAAAAAAACCAACAAAACCACCCTGAAATCCTTTTGTTTACTGCCATTCAGAGGCAAAACACAGGTAACCTGATCCCAAAGGATCGTGACAAACCCAAAGCAGAGGCTGTTCCTTCCCAAGCAAACACGAAGGAGACCAAGAAAACAGAGCCAGAGACAGTTCATCCCCATGTGAGCTCTTCCCAATTAAATCCTCGCGTGTGTTTGCACACAGGAGCTCACTGAAATTCAAGCAAATAGCAGCAAACCTCAAAGAACAGGAGAAATCTCACTGCATCCCTAAAATATGCAGCAGTGGAGATGTTGCAAAGATGCCATCTGGCAGAAAATGAGGAGGGAACACAGTACTCCTTAGAAAACTCCTCATTTTCCCCATTGATGAACCAAGGCAACCCAAAGGAGTGAGGAGAAGGAGGGGGGAGCTCAAACCTTTCCCCTAAACCAGGAGAAGAGGGAAAGAAAACACTGTAATTTCAGAACGAGCCGACCACACAGGAAAAGAAAAATAAAAATAGTAACAGAGAAAGCAAACTTATTTTCCCTTATTAACTCTTTGTTCAGGACTAACCAGACAAGATGTACCAAATCTGAAGCTCATATCAATTCTCTGCCCATGGCCCATCGCTGAAGGCTGTGGTCCTCAGTGTATGCTTCCCATGGGAAGCCTTCAGGGGCAGTTTGGGGACCTCACAGCTGCCAATGCCAAAAACAAGGAAGAGAAAGAGAGGGTGAAATGTGTAGGAATAGCAGGAACAGCCAATGAAACCTCACCTTTCAAGAAAACCCTTGAGGAGAAAATCAAAATTCCACTAGGGCTGTCTGCTGCTCATCACACAAAGGAGAGTCACCACTAAAGTGTAGCAGAAGTCCATAAAACTTCAAGAAAACAAAATACTTTGTCCTCCACAGAAAGAAAAAGCTGTCCTGAGCCCCATAGTGCTTTAAGGTAAGTCATGGTCCTGCAGGGACAGAGCCCAGGCTGTCCTCAACTCTTCTGCCCTTTCAGGACTGAGTGGAAAACTCATTTATCTAAGCCATTGTTTGCATGGCTGAGGAGGAATTAGCTGGAGTTGCAGCTCCAGGGAGAAGAATGGAACTCCCAGTAGAGATCAGAATCTCCCAGAAGATCCTAGAGAAGGGAACAAGGAAGAAGCACCACATCTCCAGCTGAAATCTTTGAGAGGACTCACCTGAAGGACAGACCAGGGTGGGGGGTCACCAGAGAGAAGGGACAGGCAGATTTCTTCCCAACCCACCAAAAATCAGCCACCCCAGCAAACCAGCAGCTCTTCGGGACAGGCTCCCTGGGCACAATAGGTGGAGACAGCTAAAGCCAAAAACCAGGGCTGTCCCTCAGCAGCCCAAGGGCTGGTTTGGATCACAAACAGCCACGAGGTTTGGTGCTTTTGTCAGCATTCCCCAGCACCCTCTGGAGGGGCCCCACGCCTTTGGTAACATCTGACACTGGAGAAGACCATCACTCCAGCACAGCAGCACTGGTGGAGGTCAGAGATGCACTGGAAAGCATCATCCTTCCCCCAGGGCATTATGGAGAGCTGAATGCAAGGAATGACTCCTACAAAACCCATTTCACAAATGGATGTTGCTCAAAACCCACAGCACAGCCAAACAGCTCATGCTGGGGCAGCAGCTGCTCCGTGCCTCCTGCTCTGGGAATTAGCTGGAAAATAGCCTCAGGTCCAGGGAAAATAGCTTCACTAAAGCAAGAGAGCTCCAATAGCCTTCCCAGGGAAGCCTGGTCCTCACCTCCACATTCAGCCTTGCACGCCAGGTCAGTTTAGCTCAGGAAGCTGCCCTGGAAGGTGGTGGTTTCACCTCCAGCTGTTCCCTGAGTGCCCTCAGCAGCCCCACAAACACGGCTCCCCAGGGGCAGTGCTGACTCAGCACAGTGGCTGCATCCTCAGCAGAGGTGCTCAGAACCAATCTGCACCCCCAGCTCAGCTCAGGGAACAGGAACCTGCCCCCATCCAGCTGGGAACATCGGGATGCCAAATGCCCACTGTTCCTGCAGCAAACACCCCTCTGTGCCCTGGAGTAGCCAAACAGATTTTCGTGGATAGATTCCCCTTTGCTTCTTAGCCACGATCACACTTCCCCCTGATCTGAACATTCCCCCACATCATTTATTTACACCTGTAAACCACTGCTTCCCATATCACTCCAAACACCAGAGCATTGCCAAGCAATGTTTCATTTTGATATTCCCCAGGACTGAAACATTTGTTGGGGTCAGAAATAACTGAGATTGGAATCTACAGACACCACACAGGACTAAGTCGAGCCTCACCATACAGATATGTCCTTCCTGCAGTTGTGGGATATCATAACTGTAAGAAAAGTCTTGGAAAAACGTGGTGTTGGATGCCCTGAGCCATGCAGTGCTTTTTCCTGGGATTTTACCTCTCCTCCTCCTCACACCTTGACTCTCCTTCACCTCATTTGCACTTTGCTTTCCCTCTGGTTCTTGTTCTGCCTGGGCACCACACTCGGGATGACAGATCCCAGCCATGGCCTCCAGGCACTTCCTGATAGCAATAAATAACCCTCTTAATAACACAGGGATCATCCAAAGAGAAGGATGATCACAGGAAGATTTAGCCCTCCATCAGCTCCCATGTACAGCACTGGAGTTCCCTGAAAGCATCTCACCAAGATTCAGAGAAGAAGATGAAAGACAGTTCCTTCTTAAGCTTCTAATGTTGACACAAAAAAACCTTTTTGGCTAAAAAACCTTTGAGCTTATTCTTAGCTCATAAGGGATTCAGATATGTGGAAAGTCTGGAGAAAGTTGGACCAGGCTGCACCAGCAGCAGATGAAAACCAGAACCAGCTCCCCAGACCCCCTGCCCAGCTCCACTCCCAAAACCTCAGGAAATTAAATGGACTTTCTAATCCCCCCTGCATGACACATTTGCATCTTGTTTTGCTCCTCTCTATAATTTCGTGGGCTCCGTTTGGCTGTGGTTTAACTCCTTTCGGACAAAATGAGGTACAACATAAGTTCTATTCTCAGTTTTTTAAAGTTTTTCCTGCCAGATTCAGACAGTTCTTGGGGTAGTTCTGACCATGGCTGTATTCTGACTTCTGCACCCACCTGCAGAGATGAGTGTGGGCAAACACACCAGGATTAAACCACCCTGTGACTGTGGTCCTCTCCTCCATCCTGCACCTGCCACAGCCCTGGGCCACCAGTCCATGGATTATCCAAGGAGCTCAATTCCTTGGTATTACAGCAGGTACACCCATGTTTACATCCACACGTATTCTGCACTGCACAGATCTAATAAGTGTCACCCCCAGAGCTGTCACACAGGGCACATGCACAGCCCTGGTGTCATTGAATAACCACGTGGATTTCATGGGGAAAAATTAGCCCTTGGGAATTCCTCCCTGCAGGAAATTCAGCTGGACACAGAGATTCTACTCTGACACAGAATCCCAGAATATTCTGAGTTGGAAGGGACCCAAGCATCTTCAAGTCCAGCTTTTCAGTGAACAGCCGATCCAGGGGTTGAACCCACAATCTTGGCATTATCAGCACTGGGCTCTCCCAGTCCTTGGTGCTCCCATGGAGAGGACACAGTAAGTCCCTCTTCCCTCTCTCCTCCTCCTCTGAGTTTGTTGCTGCCTGTTCTGGCTCTCACTGCACCACCTTTACTACCCCAAGTTCCTTCCCAGCCAGCAGCTCTTCCTCATGCCGTGGCTCCCACCCCAGGACACAGACACCATGGAACAGCTTGCAAAGGTCAACGTGATAGTTTGATGTTCTCCAAACGGCTGGATTCCTTCAGGATTTCCCTGGAATGAAGGAAGGGGGCAGGCAGCCACAACTCCAGGTGCAACCCACCCCAAACCCTTCCCAGCCAGCTGAGCTCCCCTATGGGCATCTGCTAAAACCCCCAATATGCACAGGAGCTATCAGGTGGTCATGAGACATGGAGCTGCTGTCAGGAAATTTCTCCACCGTGGTTTGAGGTTGTGTCTTTCAGTATTATTTCCCTCCATCCCCTTTTCTTTTCTTGAAAATAATCAGCTCGCTCAGATTCTTGTGGTGAAAAGCTTCCAGTAAGTTCCAGCCTGGAATCCAGGCAGAGCAACAGATTATCTGCTTGCAGTAGGACACCTCACTTAGAGCAGCCTAATAACATAAAAATGATATATTTTAAGTCCTGCTCCCTCAATAATACCTTTTAACGTACTCAACTTATTTGAACATTATAAATAAAAGTGCTGGCACACACTGAGGTTTCTTTTGGAAGGGGGAGCAATGAGCTCTCCAGCTCCTTCGCCTCGCCGAGCTCCAGTTGCCAACCTCAGGGCTGGAACTCCAAGTTACTCTAATAAGCAAAATATTCCATTTTCCATGTATTGTTGCTCTTCAGAATGGATCCAGTTCTTGGAGTGACAATGAAAAGCTGCAGATTTCTGCAGAGCAAAAGGCAAAACTCATCAAAACCGCATTAGAGCCCACTATGATGGGGCTGCGACCGTCACCTTGACACTTGGCTTCATCCTCCTCCAGGAGAAGAGGACCAGCTCCAGCTTGCCATGCTCATCTCCATCAGTTTCCAGGTCCCTCCTGCTGCTGGAGGTTTGGTCACTCTTACCATGTTACACTCCGTGCAATGGAAGCCAAAAGATTCTTTCAAGCTCCAAGTCCCCAAAGTGTGGAAAACTGCAAACCCAGCCCTAAAACTTGGTACTTTGAGCTCATCTTTTCATGTGGGAGGTTGGAAATAACCCTGAAAAGATATCATCAGTGGCCTTTTCCATAGTTCCACGAACAAAACTTTCTCTGCCTTTTGTTTTCAATAACTCCAGTGTAAATTGGAAGCTCTGGGGGATTTTTCCACATGTATTAACACATTGCCTCCATCCCCTTGGATTCGGGTCTGTTGCTGCAGGGATGGCTCATGTGTTGCTGACAGTTCTAAGCACCTCATTCTCCAGGAAAGAAGAGCTAAAAGCCTTTTCCTGGAAAAAAAAGAAAGGAAACTCGACAAGTTTGAGCTGATTGGAGTGGGGATGAGGCACTACTACCAGCATCCATGTTCACAGATGGCTGAGAACACAAATACCTGCTCATAACACAGCCCAGAAACTCTTCAGGAGTTCTGGAGGCAGGTTGGCTCCCCAGATAAATGGTTTTGCTGCTTCCAATGACTTCATCCCGAAGAAGGGTGGCCACTGGGCTTGGGGGGATTGCTGGCAGCAACACAGAGATGCTCTCCAATATTCCCTGGCTCAATCCCCTCCCTGAGCACCATTATCTCCAGTCGCGCACGGAGCTCATCCCGCCGCTCCAAAGATTCCCCAGGCACCGCCTTCCATCCGATGGGCTTTTCCTTTGCCAGAAAAACACTGAACAACATTGACCTCCACGTTCTGGCATCGCCGCTTCCCATGGAACGCGTGGCTGCTTTCACATCCAACTGGGATAACTGAGGTTGTTTGTGTTGTAACCCCGATCCAGCTGCATGACTGAGGAGTCAGGGATGGAGCATTATGGACATAATTGACCTGCTCCGCTGCTCCTGGGCCGAGGATCGAGGCAGAGCAGCTGAAGGGTGGGTGTGGAACTGGCGCAGCTCAACCCAGGGGTCCCCACCCCATCAACTGCTCCTTCCCCCAAGGGTCCCGGTTATTAACAAAGGGTGTGTCGACATTACGGAACCAGAGCGGGATTTCAGCTGCGTAAAGCGGGAGAGCCGCGCTCGGGGCTGATCCCAGTGAGGAGATGCCCTGGGACGGAGCTCTTCCAACATCTGCCCAGCAACATCATTTCAAACACACCTATACTCACACCAAACCTTGCAATGCTCATGCCTTTGCTTTCTCCAACCAGGCTGGGCACCCAAAGGGTCCTACAGCAGCTGGACCCCAAGGCCCTGGATGGTGGGACATACAGCTAAAGGAATCATGGAATGGTTTGGGTTGGAAGAGACCTTAAAGCTCATTTCATCCATCCCCCTGCCACGGGCAGGGACACCTTCCACTAGGATCAGGTTGTTCCAACATGGCCTGGAACACTTTCAGGGATGGGGTAGCCACAGCTTCTCTGGGTAACCTGTGCCAGGGCCTCACCACCCTCACAGGAAGAATTGCTTCCCATTATCCCATCCAACACTGAAAATCTGGAGCTTTCTACAAGGAAGTCTAGAGGGGAAGGACAAAATTAAGTAAATAAATCTTCATTTCAGGTCAACTGAAATGTTCCGTTTCACTTTATACCCCGAGTATGTGCTTGGACACGGTAAGAGTTGGGTACATTCTTTTAATTAAGACTGAACTCAACACAGCACAGCAGTAGAACATCCCAAATCCCTTCCGTGACACGTAACACTTTATCCTGAAAATACATCTCAACCCTCTCCTTGGTTTTAGGCCCTCCTTCCCTCAGAGCACACGGAAAACAGCCGATTCCACTTCACACTGAGGGCGAGTTACAACTGCTCTATCTCAGCCAGCCCTCCCTGCTAACAAATACATCCTGATCCTATCAATCCTTGCAAAACTTCTGGAATGCCTTTGTTTAGAAAGGCGAGACCTACAGCAGGACACTCAAAATATTTCATTTTATGCTACGCTACAGTGCCTTCCTGAGTGGCATGTTCAAAAAACACTTGGAATAGATGAGCGGGATCAGAGCTTCCAAGCTGTTGATGGGAATTCACAAGTAAAGCCAGTAGTGATAAGAAAAGGAAGCCAGGATGGTGAAAAGATGATATTCACATGAAAGCTGTTGGCATTGTCCAGATACAAGAAAATCTCCCTGTGGGAACCATGTCGTGTTTCATATACAGCTGGATTTAACACTTCCCCGAAATCTCCTTGCAGAAGCTCTGAGCTCTCCAGCAGAATAACCATTAACATCAAAGATTAACCCCAAGTGGCCTGGAAAAAACCCAAACATCACCAAATTCTGCTCTTCATTATCCCTTGAAGGGAAAAACTGGATATATTTTAATTGAACAAGTGTCTTCCTGGACAAAAATGTGAGGAGAATGCATTTCATCAACAGTAGTTTTATAATTGGTTTTGCAATATTTCCTGCTCTAGGCCCTCTCTTATGTTTCTGCTTCTCTTATCAGCCAAGAATGTCCCACATCAACTCACCAGCAAGAAATTGTGTGTTTTCTCCCTCAGCCCAAGAAATTATTGTCCTGTGAAAGCTGTTCACAGTACTTCGAGCATCTCCATGTCTCAAAAATAAAGACAATAGTGCCCGAAATCACTGAGCAGATACGGCAGGGGACTGGCTGATACCTTAGAGTTACCCATCCCACAGGTACATTGCACTGCATGTGCTAAGAAATGACTCTGTGATTCCCTTTCATGTCACCACGTCTCAACAGGAATTCGGAGTAATTTTAAGAGTCAAACTTGTGTCACACCATTGAAAAGAAAGTGCCAAAGCCACAGAGCAAAACTCAGATACAGGTTCAATTCCGAGTTTTGCAGCAGATTTTCCTGCTGTTCCAGTTTCCCACCTGATGAGAAGAAAGGAAGAACATCTCCTTCCCTGAGTATGTAGGAGCAGAGCCCTTGCCTTAGCCCACTGTTGCTCCTGTAGTTCAGTTACTAAAGTCTTCCCTCCAACAACCTTCCTTGTAGGGCTCTTCCAACTCAGAATATTCAGTGACTGAAGACATTTTGTGATTGAATTTCCCTAAGAATTTCAATTCCAGATCAGGCTCAGAGCACAAAACCCTGTTCAACTTCATAAAGCACAACTTAAATCCTGACTCAGATACTGAGTCTTAGTGTAACTCAGCTTTGCATAAAACAAAACTTCAGAGGAAAAATCCTCAAATATTAAATTAACAGAGGTATGGGACAAACTTCCATATATTCAAATGTTTTTTTACTGTGAATCTTGGGCACTGTGAAAGGCTCAAAGTTGCAGGTGAGACACAAACTAGAGGGAGCAATGTACATTCATTCAGCAAATCTCCTTTGAAATGGGACCAGTGAATGTCAGTAACTGGCCATAGCAGTGAGCAAAAAGGTTTGCAGGAGATTTCTCCCTTCCTCTTTAGGGCAGGAAAGTGCCCAAGATCAGGGTTGGATGATTCCTGGTGGTGGCCCTGGCTCTGGTTTGAATCAAGGAACTTCCAGGCTGACAGGAAGAGGACATGAACAAACTGGGCTAAACCTGATAACAAAAGTGAGGGAAAAAAGTATATAAACAACTGAAGAACCATAATTTCACAGTGATGTTACAAGGCAAACAAAAAAATCATCACAGTAGTGATCTCTGAGCCCCAAATTCAATGAATTTACAGACCATCAGCAGCACAACAGGTTGGAAGCCCTAACTCCACAAGAGACCAGCACCAGACTTTCAGGGGAGATTAAACCCTGGCTTGAAGCTCAGCATCACCAGGGACCTCGGCCTTGGCTCGGCACAACAGGACGATAAGGAAAGATTTGCTCACGTGCAGATTTTTGAGCGATCTCAGCGCGCTCGAACTTGGCTAAACCTCGGCACTTAAACACACTCCAGACCTGGATGGCTCAAAGGGACACAGCGTTGTTTGAAAGCTCCAGACCTCCAGGAAATCCATGGAACATTTTATAGCTCGCATGCAAGCGGGGTCAGGGGCTGAGCGTGTGCACAGTGCGTGAGTGTCGAGATGTACATTCAGGAGAACAAATGTGTGCATTAAGTTGGAAGGGTCACGGCCTGGTTAATCACTGGGGGATCATCTCCATCTCCTCCACCCCCAGCCCACAGCAGGGAGGGAAACGGGGGGACTGTTATCGGCCACGTGTGGGCCAGGAAAACCCAAGTCATACATTTGCCCTTTCCAATACCTTTCCATCCCAAGATCTTGGATGCGAAGTGATGCGTGAAGCCAGCCCAGGATCCTTCCCTCCTCGCAGGGAAGGGGGAAGGGAGAAGTTGACTGAGTCAGAAATGTGCAGCCTGCCCTGCCATCTGCTCCTGGAACAGCACCACTATATCCTGGCCATCACACAGTCTGTGGAAAAGTCACAATCTGGTGCCAATCCTCACTGGTTGGAGTTTCTCAGACTATATTTAGTATTTTTGGGAAGGAAAGGGGTGTTATTGGTTGTTATTAGGACAAAAACATGTGATTCAATCGGCAACAGCTTGATTCCACCGGACCACAGGATCATGTGAGTCCCAGTAACAGCCCTGGTTTCTAACAACCATTTTGGAGCATTGTTTTTATTTATCGTGCACTACACATCACGTTGAGCGAAGAGAGATTCGCTGCACACTGAAATTTGGACCCACTGTGTCCCATCCATATCAGAGCAAAACAGCTTGGGATTGGGAAATCCAATCTGCTCCACAACGTGATTTAACCCATAAATCTATGATTTCATTGGCACAGCTGCTCTTTTGTAACATCAGACTAGACATCAATAAGGAACGAGTTTGCTGGCGCTGTGAAAGCCCATCATGTGGCTCAGCTAATTAAAAACTGACCTCGTCCATGATCATTAAATGTTGTAATCACATGCCTGCAAGTGATTAGAAGGAAAAACAGACACCCCCCTCCTCGTTCCCATAGATCAGCAGCTGAGTAAGCCCAATGCAAGGCCCTTATGCTCAATCCTTTTTATAAACAGCAGAGCTCAGCTTTTAGAGATGAGGATCCAGGAATTTTGACCATTCAATGTTTCCTCTTGCTCCACAACCATATTTTTGCCAGACGTGGAGTCAGCATCAACTCCAGCCCCTCTGCTTCCCTGTTCCACCAGAAGCTTTGTGCTTGAACTGGATTTCAGCCATGGTGCTCAGGCTGATCTATCTCAAGCACTGTTAGAAGGGTGATTTAGGTGGAGATGATACCATCAGCCATCGGAGGACAAATTCCAGCCCCGGCACTCAATCCTTGACAGGCACGTGAAGACAGAGAAATTGATTTTCAATTCTCTTTGAAACTTTGCCCTCCCTCATAGGTTCATCTCAGGAGTAGGTACACTCAGCATAGGGGAAGTTAATTAAGGGCAGATGAAAGATGATGGAAGTAGAGGAATGGATAAGAGGAGACAGATAAGAGGCAGCATGTTACTTGGAGGATGGAAGGAGGAGGTTGCATGGAGAGCCCACAGCATACAGGATTCTTCACCCTCGAGTTTGCCCTGTGCTCAAACCCCTGGTTCACAGAAGAAATTACAAAGATAATGATGTATTTTCCTGAAACTGGATGTACTTGAGAGTTACCATTCTTGTACTGGCTTTACCTCTGCACCACGAGCACCTCTGTCACCGAGAGGGGAGGAAGAAACTCCTCCAAATTATGACAGTAAACAAAAAACCCAAACTATGTCTGCTCCATTATAAATCCCTTGGTTCATCTTGATTCATTAGAATCAGAATCACTAAGGCTGGAAAAGACCTGTAAGAACATCAAGCCCAACCCTTAACCCAGCAACACCATGTTCACTACTAACACATATTCCCATTCCAATCACCCTGGTATTTCAACTCCAGCATATTTTGGTATTTGTTCAGCTGGGATTTTTTTTTTCTTTTGGCAGGGGTGGTTGTTTGGAGTTTGATTTTTTGAGGTTTTTTTGAGTATCGAGTTTTTTTCAGTGGAAACCTGTGGAGCTCACGATCCCAGCCTAAATCCACGACGGACACAACATCTGACAATCCAGGTTCACGATTTTCTGGTTTAACTGAGCACCTCTTTTGTTGTGTATTCTCAGAAAGATCATTCAAGTCAAGGCATTTCCTTACTTTATACTCCTTCCAATCACTTTTAAAATTCACTATGTGGTAAACACCTCCAAAATACTAAAACTCTCACCCTTCTCATTCCTCTTGCCTCTGAATTCCTTATTTTGCCGCCTCCTTTGTGAGATGAATTTACTAGAATGAGACACAACATTTCAGGCACAGGCACTCAGCCCATTTATATAATGGCAAGATATTTTCCATGTGTTTTGTAGGCCTCTTAACACTTCTGTTTGCTTTTTTTTTGACCACTGTTGTGTGTGGTGCCAAAGGCTACATTGAGCAACCACTGAGAAGTTTAAGTACTTCTTCTCCATTAATATATTAAACTTAGACCAGAAAAACTGGAGAAGCAGCTCCAATTATTTTTTTCTACTGTGAATTACTTGGCATTTATCAACAAAGAATTCAGTTCTCATTAACTTCTTTCAGCTTCTCCCAAGCGGTACTCACTGCCAGTGCCACGAAGTTGACAATAAGCCAACAGCAAAACCAGGTGGCCAAAGGGCATCTTCCAGCCCTGCTGTTCCATGGATGGAGGCAGGACCAAAAGGAAATGAATGGCCCAGTAAGAAGCATCATAAAATAGCACACAGTGCATTTATCCAGGATTTTTCTGGTTGTAGGAAGGGATTAACCACCATGGGAAGGGGACTGTGCATGCACTGAGGACTCTTCCATCTGATGATGGAAAAGTCTTCAAGAAGTGAAGTCCCACTTCATTGCACAGGTCAGTGCCCCACAGACTGAGCATTAATAGAGACCCAAGTAGCATCACATGCAACACTGAAAATGTTGCATTAAATGAGATTCAGCCCATCAAAAGAGATTCAAAGTCAAGAAGGAAGATTTACTCATCCTTTTCATACTCACTCAGCCTCCAACACCAGCAAATATGCCGAGTCAACAACATTTCATAAGGTTTTTCACTCCAAACCCAGACTTATCACATAACCCAGTGTCATAATCTAATCCATGCTCTCAGATGCAGAAGATCATGGAATGGCTTAGGCTGGAAGGGATCTTAAAGCTCATCACATTCCAACCTCTGCTGTAGGCAGGGACACCTTTCACTAAATATCATTCGGAGCTGCTGAGCTACTAAATAATTACACATTTTGAGAAAAACAACCAGATGTCCAGCCTTTCAGTACCCCCAATAACCAGATTGTGAATAGGGTTTTCTAAGTTAGAGTTTGTACAAATTTGGGCCCTGGGGGCTCCTCTTAATCAGCACTAGAACCTCTCCCTTGTGAAGGGGAAAATCCCCTGTTCCAGGCTCCTTCCATTGGTTCCTGGCACAACACTTCTTATTTTTAAGAACCCTTGTTTGTGATGTTTGTCTGAATGAATTACATACCTACAAGAGGCTGATGGAAACACACTCAGAATCCAAATGGCTTCTGGGACCAAAAGGCAGAGAAAAGGCATCCAGTGATCCTGGCATTTTCCCTGCCTAAGTTGTTCTAATGTTCTTCTAACTCTGCAAATAGCAATGCTGCTGCACAATACACAAAATAAGTGTGAGGAGAGGCTTTTATCTTGGAAAAAAAATGAGTGCTTTGCTTTCTGATAACATCAAAAAGCCCTACAGAATAGGAAAACTCTAGGAAAAAAACTAAATACTATAAAATTCTGGAAAATAATTAATAGATTTTTCTGTGCTTTCATAACATTCACTCGGGTAACCATAAAAAGCGATTATTATGGTAATAAAAAGGATGAATAATTTATTATGAATCCCAGACAAACTGTTCCCTTCCAGAATTCTAAGATGACTCCATGCATATGAAAATCAGCCCTTAAATGTCTGTGCTTGCTGTAGCTACAGGGTCAGAAAGGTCTTCCATTGTTTTATAGTTTTATTGGATTGATTTTCTTTTCCCAAGTTAAAATGGATCATAAACCTGATCATATTGGCACCTCACTGTATCTGCAGGGTTGTAACCTATATATTCCCATTTGTTTAGCACAGGGATCAGTTTTATTATCTGTTGCATCTCAAAACACACAGAAAAATTTGGGGAGGGTGTCCTTGTGCAATTCCCTCAAACTGGAATCTTCTCAACAGAAAAAGTGATATCCAGAATACACTTGCTTATAAATTTTATCTGCAGCAGCAGCATTCAGAATTTCCAACTTCTTTTTGTTGTATGGACTGACCATGTCAGTGCCTGTAAACTGTTGGAATCGGGGACTAAATCCAAAGAAGTCCAAATAATAAATCTGAAATCCAAGAGGGGAACTTTTCATCATGGAGAGATGAACACGCCGTTAAAAAGCTTTTACAAACCTCAGTGTTATGAAAAAGAAAAACAAAAACCAAACAAAACACAATAACACAAAGTCCTGTGGCTGCTTCGCATGAAGGGGCTGCTCTGGGCCAGTTCTCAGCTCTGCCATGGCCTGCACTGATCCTCCTGGAGCAGTAGCAAGTCAAGATCCAACTGTGGCCAACTCCAGTCTCAACGTCACCAGCACATCAGCATTTACTCCAAATGGGTTTGCTAAACAGAGACCCTGAAATTTTCAGGAGTTTTCTACTAATTCAGGCACTACAGGGTCATACTCAGCACATTTATTTATTAAAAAAATAATACTAAGTTCCCTAAGTCTACTCAAATACTTTTGATATATTTGTTTATGCAAATACAACCTCTGAGCATCTCCTTAAACCCACGTCCGAAACTTGGTTCTGTCCCCCTTTTCTTCAAGAGTTGTTCTTCTAAGACATGGGGTTTTTAGGCCATGCCAAGGTCCCATGAGAGGTCTATGGAAGAATTTGTCATCTCAGGTTGTCTCCAGAGCAGGTGAGTCCTCTCTAACTTCTCAGCTATACAACACTGCCACAGCTCAGCCCATTCACCCCAGTGCAAGGTGTCTTTCATGTTGGGAAAGAGAGACCTTAGAAGTTCTTCAGAGGCTTCTACGTAAAAAATATTAGAAGGGGGGGGGAAACTATGAACTTGAAAGTAGGTTTTTCACAGGTCACTCAGTGGCCCCATGGTCTCCATGGTAAACGATAAAGCAGAAGAGAGAAAGGGGAAGAGAACAGAGTTGTTGCTCATCAGGAGAATGTGAAAGGAGCAGCAAAAAGTCAAGCCCTAAATGAGAATGGCTTTCCACTGCCAGAGGGAAGGGTTAGACGGGATATTGGGAAGAAATCATTCCCTGTGAGGGTGGTGAGGCCCTGGCACAGGTTGCCCAGAGAAGCTGTGGCTGCCCCATCCCTGGAAGTGTCCAAGGCAGGGTTGGACAGGCCTTGGAGCAACTTGGGATGGTGAAAGGTGTCCCTGCCTATGGCACGGGGTGGAACTGGATAGGCTTTAAGGTCCCTCCCAACCCAACCCAGTCTGGGATTCTATGAATAATCCAGTTTAGGGTGTGTGCTCCTCATTTCCAAATCCATCCTTTCTCCACACCTGCAGGGCAGCAGGCTCCACAGAAGCCCTGAGTTATCATAAGACCAGGATTACCAGTGAGTACAGACCAGAGAAGAATAACTGAAGCACCTTCCAAAACAAACAGCCATAATTCAGTATTTGAGATACTTTACAAATTACCTATTGAAAATAGGAGAAGCTAATTCTTAATAAAGCATAACTGCCTGGCTTGGATTTCACAGATGTTTGAAGTGTTCACAATCTGGAATTAAACCAGGCTAATCTAAACCATAAATAGGAACCATCATTTGGATTATATCTGCAACCCTCTGGTTCAATTCACAGCTCATTATTCCGGAGTTCAACAAGCGACAAATAAACCTTAGAGAAAGCAAAAGAATTTTGTTATAGTCTCGTGTAATCTACTATTAAATAAGTCCTCACACAAACCATAATAAAATTCAATTTATTGTACTTTGTAAAATGTG
The DNA here is from genome assembly GCF_003945595.2 of Pipra filicauda. Classification (NCBI taxonomy): domain Eukaryota; kingdom Metazoa; phylum Chordata; class Aves; order Passeriformes; family Pipridae; genus Pipra; species Pipra filicauda. The sequence continues at coordinate 164,497 of NW_024104378.1, read as the reverse complement.
ATTCCCCACCTTGATAATTAAAAAGATATTGTAATAAAAGTCTTTAGTCCTCATGTGCTCACATTTGTTACAATCTGATTTTTATCCGAGCAGGAGGATTATAAGAACACGGAATTGCTGTTATAGCCTCTGTGTGCAAACACAATGTTAGGGGAGATAATTCTGGTGTTACATCCATAATGGGCAAGAAATTTAGAGCTCTGAGCCCTCAGCAGCTGCTGGGCCAGTCCAGTCCACCATGGACCACCACAGACCACCTTGGACAGTCCTGCACCCACTGGCACGAGCTTGGCTTCCCAGAAAGGAAGATCCTGAGATCTTGGCACCAATTAACACAATGGACTGGCCAGTGGGATTAGTGTTGCCTTTCCACTTTGGATTTAAAGCCAAGCTCAGGGGAAAGACTCTGGTAGTCAACTAACAGGCAGAAGAACCAGAGGTGCACTATCAGCCCTTGCAACCTGTGTGTTCAGCCAGTGCCCAGGATCTTCCTGCCTGGCTTCCAAGAGAAAGAGTCAAGTAGCTTCCCATTTAACTGAAAAATGTGCACACAAAGCCATTTTTGCCTAAGTAGAACAGAAGGAAAACTCCCTCACAGGCATTTCCAAGTCTCAATTCAGAGCCAACGCTCTGCCTGAGAAACCTCTGGTTCTCCTGGAATCATCCTGGAGCACAGCACCATCCCTCCTGGGGCTTTTCCTGGCCTGTTTGCCACCCCTGACACAGATTCACACCCCCCACAAGCCAGTTGGGGTTCCAGCCCTGCGCTCACAGCCATGCCCTGGGAAAAACCTTCAGACAACTCTGAGCTAGTTCAGCTTCAGCTCTTCTGCAAGGTTGGTGCTTTCACAGGATGGGTTGGGTTGGAAGGGACCCAACCCTTTGAGTGGTGATTTCTATTGTTCCAGTTATCTTGGCCAAAAAAATAAGGTTTAATTGTTTCTCTCACCAAGCTGGTGCTGTGAGCAGAGCAGAGGAGTCTCCAACCACTGAACGTGAGACCCATTCAGGAGTCTCCACACTAATAAGCTGGAAGCAAAAATGGGACAAAGTGTGGGGAAATGCCATCAATTGCAACTCAAATCTCATGGAATCACAGAATACTTTGGGTTGGAAGGGAACTTTAAAGGTCATCTAGTCCAGCCCTCGACAGTGAGATCCTAAAGAGCAGATGCTGCACCTCACACAGCCCTGCTGAACAGGACCCAGCACCTCAGGCTCTCCCACATGGACAATGTCTCTGGCTTATGCAATTCCACAGCCCTCATGACTCCCCTTGGCTGATGCAGCCGCCTGGATCTGAATATCAAATCCCAGCCATTGGAGCGAGTGCAAAGGGAACCTGACAGCAAAATAGAAATCTTTCATCCAAACACATCACCCTTCCTAAAAATCAGGCAAATACACCCAGTTCCAGCAAGAGCCCAAACTTGATGTTTATTTAACAAGAATTCCTCCACCTCATGAGAGATTAAATCCATCAAGCTGGACAAACACTCCCATAACACAGGAAGAAAAGACAGACTCTACTCTCCTACAGCAACAGTTTGGAGCACCAGCAAAACAGGGTTATAAACCTCATAAAAGGTTTAATTCTTACAAGATAAATTATTTTTAAATACGTTCACAAAACAAGCACTCCCGCCAACCAAGTTGATTCCCAGCACAGGTTCTCCTACAATGCCCACAGAGTAACCAAAGTACCTGTCACACTTTGTCATCACCAATTCATGGTGTCCAAATGGGGTTCATTTGTAGGTGCCTGTGTTATTGGCCTGGTCTAAAAGCATCACAGCATTTCTAATCCACATATTGGCCTGGAATTGAGTTGATTTGTTCACATCTAACCATATATAAAATAACATCTGCCTATAAAGCAGGTGAGGGCTTTAGGCTGGGTCACTTCACTCAGGTAAGTCCCTGTACAAAGAGAACCAAACTTAGATAATTGAAAGAATAGCCAAGAGCAAAACGTGGTAATAGATGGAGAGAGAAAACACAAGGACCATCCCTACCACAGGCTGGACTTGATGATCTTGGAGTCATTTCCAGCCTTAATGATCCTAAGATATGAAGAATGCAATTCATTATACCTCACCAGTAAAATGATCATGGTTTTGCATTCATTTTCATATTTTGAAAGCAGCACAGAAAAGCCTCTCCAGCCATCACACCACAGACAACACCAGGAGGAAAAACCAAACCTGACAGGTCGGTCTTAATTTTGTCCTGACACTCCAAAAACCGGGTCTAGTCTGGGAAAGGCTTTCTCCTCCCAGCTCCCTGTCAGCACACGAGAGGGCACTGTTCTGTAGGCTCAGGGGAGAGAGAGCAGCACAAATCCATCATGTGCTGCACATGCAAATCCTTGTGCTCACGCCAAGCAATTAGAGCTCCTCTGGAGAATTCAGTGCGTAGCAAGAACCAAACCTGCCAATTAACTCAGCATCCTCGACACCTCAGGTGATCCTTCATTGCAGTATCCTTTTTTTTTTTTTTTTTCAGAAATGCAGATAATCAAACTATTTATGTTCCCCCAATTATCAGTGTTGTAATTCATTAGCACTACAAGACTGGAGCTGACTCTACACGGGACAGTTTCTCGCTGTATTGCATAAACCGGGTGTGATGGAGACAACACACAGCTCAAAGACCTTCAGAAGGCTCCCAGGTCCAGCCCAGGTGGGATAACCACTCAAATTTAATATTTCAGGTTTAAACAAATGGATCTAAGAACTCTGATTAAATCCAATGGTGAAATAACTGTTTAGAAATTGAAGTGACACTGAAGTGCCTCCGACTTGTGATTCCAACAGGTGCCAACCCTTCAGGTGTCTTATCCTACTACAAAGTGTTTCATAAGAAGCAGAAGGGACAGGAGCAGGGTTTTAGCCAAAAAAGTAAACCAGCCAGCAGGTGTAAGAGCTTACAAGGCACTCAGAGCTGCATTTGCTCCAGACTAAACACTGCTGCAGTTTTCCCATTTTAGCAAAATCATTCCAGCTTCACCTTGCCATGAACCACATGGCCTGTGGTTTGTTTTCATCCCCAAACACTCTTGTTACCTGCATTTCTAACACAATCTCTGCCCTCTGAGCATAAAAACAGTGTTCATTACAGCCTCCCTCTCCTCCTCTTGCAACTAAATTAATAGGAAAGGGTATTTTAATATTTAAAACCCAGTCAGCCACCTACTGTCAAGTCCTGGTTTTAGGCTTCTGTGTTTCTCCTGCAGCATGTGCTGACAGATGCCCCATTCTGGGGGAAACATACAGGCCTTGAAACATAAGCAAGGCAGGAAATTGCTATCTGTGGGTATGAACAACAACAAAAAAACCCATCTATGCATGGCTCCTCCAGGGACAACAATGTTCCCACTGAGGAACTGGGACCAGCACCTCCAGATCAGATTACCTGCATCCCAGAGCAGTTGATTTCCCTCCTGTTCACATTATAGCTCTCAAATCTTCGAGCTAAGTGGCCAAAAAATATATCAGTCTAGTCATCATGTCTGCTTTTTGTGTGCTTTTCCTGTGCTGGATGAAGGAGCACCACATCACACCAACAGCACCTGGGAATCCCAAAACTGCACATCATGGCAGGGGTACAGCCTGCCACTGCCACCCTGGTGGCCACTGTTCTGACATCTCAGTGGCCACCACTCCCTGCCATCCCCGTGGCCACAGCCAGTTCGGAACATCCCCAGGAACCACTTGGCACCAAAGGGGCTTTGCAGCAGAATAAATGTTGTGTAAAACCTCTGGATTAAAGCCATCCTGCAAGTGCCAAGTTGATTGTCAAGTGGAGGCTTCTCTTAACTTAAATAACCTGGAGATGTTGTCAGCCCAGCAGGGCTGTGCTCCTGGAACACAAATCTCTTGTCCTTAGGTAGCCTGTGAACTTCCTGAACTCATCCTGTGAATCAGGAGTTCATCTCCACATGCCACACTGAGGGATATTCATGTCTCCCCTGCCAATGTATTACTATGGAGTCATTATATCATCATCTGCACTTCACAGAGATGTTTCAAACATCTGGTTGGCTTTAAATGCTCAAAACCACATGCACGCACCGCTCGCTCTTCACGGTGAGCTGCTCCTCCCGTGGCTACGAGAGGCCAGAGCATGTGAACCTGAATGACTCCTGATCCATGATGGACATTTCGTTTACATTTCAGCTGACAACACCAAGGGGTTTCCTTTCCAGCTGCAAACAACAAAAGAGGAGAGAGAACACCAGCAAAACCCTCATCACGAGTCAGGGACTCAGCGCCCGCTGTCTCCGGGCCACATGAGCTCCAGAGGTAACAACATCACAGCATCCTTCAGTCAGATTACAAAGGGATGCAGATGGAGAACATTATTTTACCTATTGCTTAGGGGCACTTAACCTCCAATCTGGAAACTATTTAACACAATAGAGATAATTAAATTTGCTCACTCCGTTTTATGGTGATAGAAGTAAAATGGAATTGGACTAAAAGGCAAGATGGGCATGTTAAAGCCTGCAGGAAAAAATGGGACTCCAGGGAGCAGGGAATCACTGGGATCAACCCCCCAGTGTCATCACAATATAGCAGAGCACTGGATTAGAACAGGAAATCATCACAAGTCACATATCTGACCTGAAAACAGTTTTCTCCTGGTTTTGCTATGCAAGTCTGGAATACTTGCTTTCCCAAAAATTTTGATAAGTGAATAAATGGGGTTGGTGGGTGGGGGATTTATCACCACCCCCTGCTTCAGAAATGTCTCTTCTGATGGAGCACTCAAACCATGACAAACAGAATGGTTCCTACAGACATGTCTTAAGGTAAATCAGACAGGCAGGAATGGAAGGAAAGACAAACACTGGGTTTCCTTTGCCTTAACAAAACCAGTTTGCCCAGTTCAGAGCTTCTGGAGCAGGGCACCAAACTGCCCTCAACTTCCAAAATCCAATCTGTAAAGGCACCTAAAGACAATTCAATAACAAACTGTTTTCCTTGCCCATTCTTTCATCTAAACATTATTTTATGTGATGTCTAATGAGAGAAAACTCATTAGAGTAATGAGAGAAAACTTATTAGGGTAATGAGCAGCAGCTGCCAGTGCTTCAGCTCCCTTGATGAACATACCAGGGAGAGAGAGGGGCCAGGGTGGGCTGAGCCAGCACTGCCTGTTGGGGCACTCCATCCAACAAGGACATTACTGTGGCTGCAAGTCTCAATCTCTCCTTTAAATCTCCAGGAACAACAGTCCTTTCCACTAGAATAGAAGAGGATTTTCAACCGCATTTATTCAGAAAGCTGTGAGTCCTGAAGGGACCATGATTTCATCTGTTCTGACCTCCTGCATCACCCCAAGCACTACATCTCACCCACTCACCTGGCTCCACAAAGCCCAAGAACTACATAAAGCCCTAAAATTAAAGCTCCACTGGGGTCCTGGCTAAGCCCCCTCCCGTGCAGGCTGGCCTGGTTTGCTGAGCACCAGGAGACACTGAATCCTCTGTGGCATTCCCACCTGGAAACAGGTGGTCTGTGTCTAAGTTAGAATGTGTTAGGGTTTAGCTTCCAGCCTGGATTCTATCTTTTCCTTTTGTTTCCAAAGTTTCCTCTCACAAAACTATCCCAGTGCACAAATATCAAGTCACCTCATTTATTATTTTTTTCAGAAATGCAGTAGATTAAGACTTTTTCAATATTGTTCTTCCCCCAGCTCTCAAATAAGTTATTTTAGCCCTTTTCCACACTGCATTCTATTTTGTGATATCTTTTTGAAAAGAAATAAAAGGACCAAACCCACAGGGGTTGGTTGGGGAGCATAAAGGTCCCCTACACACCCATCCCAGCATCACAGTGACCTTCCTGTGCCAGCCTGGATCATTGGGAATGGCAGGATGAGCTCCCAAAGGCATTTATTTCTGTGGCAGTGCCATCAGAACCTCTTGCCTGCCTTGTTCCCAGATGGAGAGCTCCATCTGCATCAAAGCCTTTTTGATTTGCATGGGCTGAGCTTCCCAAGCCTTCCAGACCACACGGCTTCTCGACTCACCACTGCACTTCCCAGCCAAGGCGTGAGCTGGACAAAAGCTTCACCAGCAGGAATGTTATCAGGACTTTAGGTCGCTGACAAGAGGATGGAACAAGAGCAGGACAAGATCCAAGGAGCCCAACAACCAGCCTCTGATTTCACGAGGGCTCCCCGGTGATGACTTTTTTTTTTTTAGATGTATAAGCCAATTTTTAATCCCTTTGCTGTGTGTTTTAGCCCATGAAACACTAACTGCTTTCCTCAGATACACATCCAGCCCTTCAGAAAGACATCCAACTTTATTTCAGCTACCTTTGTCAACAGAATCCTTAAAGAATGAGGCAACTTTTGTTTGACAGTTGACCTCCAGTTCAAAGTGTCCACCAAAAAACCACATTTGTCTACAGAACTGCAACAGTTTATTAGTGCTTTTTCTTCCACTTCAGGCAAATGGAGCAATCAAGTGACAGTTTACTCAGTTGGGAAGCTCAATCTGATCATTGAAGGCAACAGCTGCTTTTCCCAGTACTTTGCAAGGAGAGAAGCAGAAAACCAGATAAAAGTATCCATCAGTGCAGGGCACTTGGGAGTCCCAAATTTCTGCTCCATCTTTCAGTAACAGCTCTCCAGGAGCACAGGCATTAACTGGTAATTACTTCAAGAACCCTCCAAACTGAAAGGTAAACAGAGTCCTCACATTTCCCTAACATTGCTCAAATAACGCTCCGCTCATTTATCCAGCAAATCCAGCTCTTAGGATAAGTCATAACAATCCATAAACTCACTCTGAGCCTTCCAACTACTCCTCCAGCTCTGATGAACAGCCTGAACAGACAAACCCGAGTCACCACAGACAGGAATGAGTTGCTCCGAGTCAGGGCTACCAGTGCCACCCCATTAGTCAACCCAGGCCCGATGATTTCATCCCTATCCCAGCCTCAACCATCAAAGGCTTAGACAAATTACGAGTCTTCCCAACTTTCTAGCCAGTTGCCCACCAAACAGCTATAAACACGCAGCAAGTCTCTTTGGTGAGTAATGGGAACAGAATTTGCTCGGCGGCCGTGCTCCGCTCCCGGCGCGGATCCTCTGGTGGATATTTATCCGCACAAATATGCAACGTGGTGCTGCTTTCCCACAAATGTTCCTGCCAGCGCGATTTCTTTGCTCATCCAAAGTGGTTGGGGAATAAACAGCAAAGCAGATCAGCGAATTCAAGATGGAAAAATATCCATCTTGGGAGGATCATCCCGACCACGTGAGGAGGAGCGGCTCGGTGCCGACGCGCTGGATCAATTACCCGTGTTGGGCAAGAGAGTGAGTTGGACTCACCCCCTTCTCCTCCCCTCTGTACTTTTGCAGCCTCATTTATAAGCGGAAATAGAGGTAACAAAGTAGTAAATACCAAAAAAAACCATCTGAAAACGATCACATAAATTGGTCAAGCCATTCCCAGTCAGATCACGGAGCCAGAGCTCGGCGTTGCCTCGGGCTCTGCGGTCATCGGCTCATGCCATAACTCCAACATGATGAAAAGGGACAGGGGATCATCTTGACAAAAGTATTAAAGTATTTCAGACACTTTAGACATGCAGGATGTCTCAGGTCACACATGGGGATTTTCCTCCTGACATGTTACATCTGGGATAAGAAACAGCTGGGAAGGCGATTGTGTTACACGTGCACAGTGCTCGCCATTGTGAGCTCAACCAGAGACACCCAGGCCCTCCTTCCAGCCCTCAGCACGTGCTCCCAGAGCAACTGGAAATACAGATCCTGGGTGTTGCAAGGCCTCCAAGCACCACTTGATTCACTCTAAACGACAACATCCAGTCCTTGTTGCCAAGGCCCCCATCACCCCCCGGTCTCAATCCTCTTGCAGTTAAAATTTGCCCCCCTCCCCGCTGGCATCCCAAAATATGGAGCCCCGACCTCTGAAAGTCAAACTAAAATCCAACCACAGTAATTATTGCAGCATTAAAACCCCTGTGAAATGGTATTAAATGGGAAGATAACACAAACATGCAATGAAAAAAATGAAGTACCTGGTGCAGGTGTTCGGGAGATGAATTCACACAGGACAGAGTCAGTGTGTTCAATCAATAATCCTGCCTGGAAAAAGAGAAGAAAAATTAAGATTTTTTTTCAGAATTTAAAGATCTTCTATAATTGAACAAAATTAAGATAGTTAAGTCATTAAAACTGTCAACACTTAAGCACACCTTAGTAATCAAGAAAGACTTTGTGTTCTTTTCTTTACACCGTAAACTTCTTTCTGCCCAATAAAAGAACAGTTACTAAGGTTTATAAGAATAATTATTCTGTCTTCTTTCCTCCAAAACTATTTTGTTCTAACAAACAAAAGGCCTGGAAGAAAAATATGAAATACTCTTAAAAAAACCCTATAGTGTGAAAGTTTCATGAACAGGCTTCTTCAGCAGCTTGGTCTTTCAGGCACTGAACTCTATCAGGGAATTTCTTGTAGTACAAACATTAGCAGTGGCCACATATCCCATTTATTCCACAGAACACTGCAAAAACCTTAATGAAAGACCATTTCTTATTATTTTAATCAACATTTTAAAAAAATTAAACAAAACATTTAAACACTTAAAATTTCAGAACATAGTTGGCCTCAATGATCTTAAAGGTCTTTTCCAAGCTAAATGATTCTGTGATCCTTTGATTGCCATTTCCAGCATTACCCATAAGCATTAATTGGCTTAATAACCAAATATTTTCATTATAGACTGAAGAACCAGATCCAAAATCCAAAAGCCAACTAAGGTCCTTATCCATTTGAGCCAACAATGTCTTTTCTTGCCTCTAAAGTGAGGGGACAAAAGAGAGTCTTTCCTGGGGAGCCTCCAGGACCCAGGGAAGAGTTAAGTCACCACCAGGACAAGGGCTGCTGACCCCACCCTTCTCCCTGGGTCACTTTGTGTTGTTTTATCTAGAAAAGTCTCCAAACATTTGATGCATCTTTTAGAAGTCTCAACACCCAAAGGCTCCTGTGTCAGTGACTATTTCAGTTATTGCATTACAACTAAAGATCAAATCCCAAATCGCTGGAGTTGCAGAGAAATTAGGAACCCAAGTACTGATTTCAGCCTGGAAAAGGCTCCAGAGAGACCTTAGAGACCCTTCCAGTGCCTAAAGGGGCTCCAGGAGAGCTGGAAAGGGACTTTGGATAAGGGCCTGGAGGGACAGGAAAAGGGGGAATGGCTTCCCAGTGCCAGAGGGCAGGGTTAGATGGAATATTGGGAAGGAATCCTTCCCTGTGAGGGTGGGGAGGCCCTGGCACAGGTTGCTCAGAGAAGCTGTGGCTGCCCCATCCCTGGAAGTGTCCAAGGCCAGCTCAGATGGGGCTTGGAGCAGCCTGGGATAGTGGAAGGTGTCCCTGTCCACATGGAATGAGATGAGCTTTAAAGTCCTTTCCAATGATTCAATGATTTTACCCAGAACCATGACTATTAGGAAGGAAGCCAAAATCCCCCTACGTTTATTAATTTATTATAAATTCATGATTTTTAGCAACCAACTCACGATTTCTAAGTGCACAGGGCTGGCAGAGCTGCAAATCCTTTTGACTCATAACATTCATGGGGGAAACCCCAACTGGCCTTCACTCCCCACCCACTCTCAGTGCTGATGCAAAGGCAGCTCCTACCAGGTCCATAAATATGACTGGAAGACAAGATTCCCCCCATTCCTGATGGCCACCAGAGAGTTCTGTGTCAGAGTATCTATGGCAAAGCTATTGCACAACGAACAACATAAAGTATCCCATTAAATTACAGCCAGCGTTTTGAAATCAGACAAAGAATGCTCCAGATATAAATATTTATGGGGGTTGATGAACCACTAATGAAATCAAGACTCAAATGTGCTTGGACTGTCCTTCACCCAAAATGAGTAAGACTTGAGTGTAAATATTGCTGTTCAATGACACAGTTTGTGCACTGGCTCCATGGCAGGGAGAGCACACATGGGAGATCAAAGGCACAGAGTGGAATCTTGATTGAGCTGCAGCAAAATACTCAACCAACCGTGCCAACCACATCCTCCTGAACAGCCCTTGGCCAGCAGTGACAGGGTGTGCTGATGTCACTGGCACAGGTGAACACCTGAACTGATGTTGATCCAAGTCAGTGTAGCATTGGTTTTGGCTCCATTTCCCTTGGTTTGGATGCTGGCCAAGATGCAGATGTGGAGAAGAGCCCTTCTGGGAAGGGGAGATGACAATTACAGGGATTACAGGAGTCAAGCAAAGGAAATCCTCCTGCATTGTGGTCAAAGGCTGAAGGTGGTGATTCGTCCCCCCTGTTCTGATGAGATTCCACTAGGACACTGCATCCAGCTATGGGTCCCCAACATAAGGATGTGGAGCAGCTGAAGAAAGTCCAGAGGAGGCCACAGAGATGCTCTGAGGTCTGGAGCCCCTCTGCTCTGGAGCCAGGCTGGGAGAGCTGGAGGTGTTCACCCGGAGAAGAGAAGGCTCCAGGGAGACCCGAGAGCCTCTTCCAGTGCCTAAAGGGGCTCCAAGAGATCTGGAGAAGGACTTTAGACAAGGGGGAACGGCTTCCCACTGCCAGAGGGCAGGGTTAGATGGGATATTGGGAAGAATTTCTTCCCTGTGAGGGTGGGGATGCCCTGGCACAGGTTGCCCAGAGAAGCTGTGGCTGCCCCATCCCTGGAAGTGTCCAAGGCCAGGTTGGACAGGGCTTGGAGCAACCTGGGATAGTGGAAGGTGTCCCTGCCCGTCGCAGGGGGGTGGACTAGATGACCTTCAAAGGTCCCTTCCAACCAAACCATTCCAGGATTCAGCAGTCAGGGATCCCCCTGTTCAAATCCACAAGATCTCAGTAATTCCCATGCCTGATTTTCCATCTCAGTTGCAGGTCAGGGAGACCAGGAGCAGCAGGAAGCCAAATCCTCCAATGCTCTGAAAGCTCTTTGAGACTCTGCAGCTCAAGAGTTACAACTGTGGAACAGCACCAAGACTGAGCTCCTTCCCAGAAAGCCCTCACTGCAAACTCCCAGGGCAGACTCTTTTGCAGACGTCCTGCTTTTCCCACCCTGTAAAATGTTATTCCAGAAATTCCATATAAACGCCTTTCACATCACATTACATTCCCCCAGCAGAAATAAGCCAGATAAGGAATGTCTGCCCATGAGTGTTGTGATCAGGCTTTCAACACATCTGAACTTCAAAGGGGCCAAAGAAGAAAATCTGCTCATCCCAGCAAATATTTGCTACAGCTCCCACTTCCAGTGTCTTTCAGGTGTCTGATCATCAAATGAATGGATTCCCCCAACCCTTCTTAGGTGGCTGAGGAGCTTCTCCCAAACTCCTCCGAATGATCAGTGAGGGAAGTAGGAAAAAACCCCAAGCATATGGTTTGAACACAATGGTTTTCAAAGGAAATAACAGCTCTCTGTAGACTCCACATCCTCTAAATCCACAGTGAGAACAGATAAAAGCCACATTGTAGTCGAATCTCCACCTAAACAACTCAAGCAGAATCTAGGTCAGTGTTCCCTCCTGGGAAATGACGGATTAATCAGTGGTGCTTCCGAAGGGATTTTTGACTAATGCAGTGTTTTTATATAGGAACTGGCAGCCACCACCTCCTGCAACTCAATATTCTCTCAAAGCCTCCAAGAGCCAAAAGTTACACTTGAAAAGTGCTTTTAAGCCTGCTGGAAAAAACTGTGCCCTTATTCCAAGCAGAAACAGAAAGAGGAGATTATTCTTGGTAACAGCACTTCCAACACCAGAGGTGTCTTCTCCTCCCAGGTGGTGACAGTCCATCCACTCAGGGTTCCAGAGCTGCTGATCCAGGAGCCACCAGCCACAGCTCCTGAGGGCCCATCTCCACCTTCAGATCCTGTTTGCACCATCACTGTTCAAAATGGGAACCAGCCACAGGAAGTTTTCTGTGGCACTGGATTTAAGCAGGACCATCTTTGCTGGCTGGAAGAGAAGTTTCTCATCCCAGTTTTTTGGGATATGGTTCCTCTTGGCTGCACTGAAGGAACTTGATGTTTTCTGCCCAACCAGTCCACAGGGACATGTATTAAATCTGACAATATCTGGTGGAAAAGAATCCGAGGTCCAGTGTGAACCTTTTGCTGCCTCCAGAGAGATGAAGGGAGGCAAAGTGGTGGGAGGGGGAGCTTTTCCTATCCAAAAACTAATGTTTTGACTCCATTCCATTCAGAAGAGGGAAAAAAAAACCCCAACAGCAAAGAACAAACCCTCCTACTAAAAAGTCTTGTTTTCATTCCTTTGTGGAAATCAACCACAGTTTAAACTTCTATTTTTGTAAAAAGCAGATTTTTGTTTTCTGGTCATTTATAACTTGCCCTCCACAATCATCTCCCACCCCAAAGTGCAGGTGACACCAAGGGGAGTCTCCAGCACAAGGGATTCCAGAGCCAGGAAGGGTTTTATTTTCCACCTGTCCCTCCAGCCCAAGGGATGAGTTATTTCCATAAGGACATGAGAAACTCTGACTACAAAGACAACTCACAAATATTTTTAGCCTCTATAAAGACAAAAAAAAATGAAGGATAACCTGTCCTCTCTCCCTGTAGCTTCACCTTACAAAACTGGGATCCAGCTCCATTCCATCTGAGCTTCCCACTCTCCTCCCTCTCCCAGGGCCACAAGTTTTTGGAGCTGGATTTGGGGAAGATGCAGGTTTTGACCCTGAGGAGCTCCTACATGAGCCACAGCACAGCAGCTGCAAGACCTGCGTCAAAGAAAGGCAAGAAAATGGGCACGAGGGCAGAAGAAATGACATTATTCCTCAATTTTAGCAATTTTACAGCAGCTGGGTGTGCACATCTGGGGGTCAATTCTGCCACAGCCACATGGCTTTTAAATCCCTCCAGGGATGGAGGATCCACCACTGCCCTGGGCAGCCTGTGCCAGGACTGGATAACCCTTCTGGGAAACAATTTATCCCAACGTCCAACCTAAACCTCCCCCGGCACAGCTTGAGGCCATTCCCTCTTGTCCTATCTCTTTTATTTGAGAGAAGACACCAATTTATGATCTACATTATAAATGAACAAGAACACAAGCCCTGAAGGGGTAACACCCCCCTCCAGCCGCTCTCTGCCCCCCAAAAGCAATGAAGAAGTGGTCGCACCCACACTCCCATCCTGTGCTTAGCAAATTTTTCCCATTTGCATCAATTTTATATCCATTTTGCTGGTTTTATTACCCATATCTCTGACCTATTATCTTCTCCAGAGCCTGCAGTCTCTCCCTGGATGAGCCATTTATCTCCAAACCCAAATAAAGAACATTTTTAGGTTGTGCCATTGCATGGGAAAGATGCACTTTAAGTTAACAGCTTGAATTAACAAGGCAGTAAAACTTAAAATGACCTTCTTTGTAGTTCTTGGCATGAGAGGAAGCATCAAGTCCTCCTTTTTTTTGTTAGAATGGCAGAAGATGGTGAATAGAGCACTGCTTATGGTATCAAGTGATCCATTTCAGTTTTACTCTTTAACAAATAGAAGACAAACCCCCTCCTTTTCTTTCCTAAAAGAGCTCCTCTCAGACAGGCTTTTACTGACTGATAAACAGGGTAATTATATTTTAACCAGGCTGCCCACAAAGAATCAGTATTCAAACCACCCCCTGTATCCTTCTCAGCTCAAAAGGCTTTGCAGGGACAATCAGGGAAAATGGAGAAACTATTAAAATCACATTTCAACAGGATCATAGTGTTTCTCAGGGCAGGTCCATTAAAGAGATGGACTGATACCTCCATGTCCTGTCAGGATTGGGTTCCTCTACTTAGAGGAAATGGCATGTTCATTTTCCAGGACTGTGCTGCAACCTAATTCTGAATAAACTTCATATTTCCTCTACCTGGGAGCTTAAACCAAATCCCCACCTGAGCCAGCAGATGTGCCCCCACATCCCTGTGGAGCAAAGCCTGGCAGCGCCCACTCACCCACTGCCCCAGAGCATCACTCTGGGCCTTTTGGTCACTGCTCCTACACATCCCAAGGGCAGTTTGAGCTCAGCATGGGGAAATGGAGCTCAGCATCCTTCTGGAGGGGCTACCAGGACTTTGCACCACACAGGAGCAGCCCCTGCTCCAGCCTGGTCCTCTGATCCAGCCCATCTTTCCAGCTGTTGATGCTGCCCTTTATTTATCACCCAGTGATCTCTCCAAGCACTTCAAGTATTAATACATTCAGTTTTCAGGTCCCAGTGCAGGGCATATCCCCCATCACACCCATCTCACAGACAAGGAGAATGTTAAATCCTGGGCTACAGCCACATTTCACTCCATAACACAAGAGAGGACATCAGCCCCAGCGACATCACTGAGTCCCACCACCCCCTCAGAGACAGGATTGGCACCAGGACATTTCTGCCTCCAACCAAGGCCATGCACTCTCCAATACCAGCATGTCCTTGACCAAAGACAGAATTTGGATTTTTCTCCCTAAGGATTGTTTTACTTCCAGTTGTGAAGGAAACACATGCCCTGGAGACAGAGCAGCACAGGCTCAGCATACTTTCCCAGTTAGAAAACCAAACCAATCATTCTCATCTTCAAAAAGCACTTTCAGGTGACAACCACAGCACAGAGTTTGATGCACCCCTGGGCTGCAGAGTTCCTGCTTCCCCTTTCCATGGCTCCCACAAAACCAGCAGCTCCCCATTCCAGTGCTGTCCCACTGCTTCCCTCCTCCTCTCAGCAGCAGCCCCTGAAGGAACAGGAAACTTCTACAGGAGCTTAATGGAAAGCAGCTCCTGAGAAAACAGCTTTTTTCCTAGGAAAACATATCCAAGCACAGATATAAGCACTTGCTGCAGAGGTTCAAGAGTGCAGCCAAAAATGCCAGGAACCCTAAATCATGCTTTTAAAACTCTTCAAATACCTGACAGGTGAAGGCAAGTCTAAACTGAATCAACACAGAGGTTCTCAAAAAAATAAAATAAAATAATTAAAGAAATAAATAAATCATAGCTCAGCTGTTGTTTAATCCTACAAACATTTAGGCCCTCCAGACACTTAAAGCAACTCTCAAGATCTCCAGGTACACAATATTCCACTTCCAGGCAGGTAGGATGAATTTTATTTAGGAGAACTCTGCAACTCAACTCCTATTTCCAGACTTAATCAAGTCATAATGATGGAGGAGACACGCAGGGAATAAGGATTTCCCACATCCCTGTGCCCTCCTGCCAAGGATAAAATACAGACACCCACAAACTGAGAGACAAGCACGGATTTGGTATTTCACACCCTCCTTCCCTCCTTTTTCTCTTCTATTTATGAAAATTCCCTTTGAAACAGGAAGTCAAGATTCGGGACATCCTGAGAAGGATCCCAAAAAGGCATGTGGCAGTTTTTTCTTTAATTAGACCCAAAAGTGAAGGCACCTGTTTAGCCCAAGGGGTTTCATTACTTAACTGTCTGGGAGGAGTTGGGTGGTGATGCTCCCAAGTGATTCCAGCTGTGAGGAGAAGACTCTCAGCTGGGTAGGGAAGGCAAAAGAAACTTTTAAACAAAAGCGAGGAAAACATCACAGCTTCTACTCCAAAGCCCATTAAATCCACGAGAATCTTTCAGGCAGCTTCCAAAGATTTTGGATCAGCCCCAGAAGCTGCTTCTCATCCACAATTCACAATGACTTTACTAGAGAGGGAACAAAAAGCCTTTTTGTTCACATTTTCCAGATGTGGAAACTGAGGAACATGGAAAGCTGGTGCAGAGCAGGTCAGGGTGGCAGAGCCTGAGTCAGGATCACTCCTGCTCCCCACAAAACACAAGAGTGGAGGGGAGACATCCAACCAAACCCATCCCTGTCCCAGAGAGCAGGAAGGGTTTGAACTTGTTTTCTCATTGCAACACAAAAAAGACAATTTTTAGTGGCAGAAAGTTGTCTCTCTCCAAGGGAGAGCAGAGAAGCAGAGGGTGATGTGGTAGATATCAGAGACATCACAGAATTAAGATTCCAGGGGCTACTGCCCTCAGCCAAGTTTATGGATCATGAGGAAAACAGCAACATCCACTACAATAAAAGCAAAACATTTGATACATCCACCTGGCAGCACTTAAAAATGACAAAAAGGGGGTTATAAGAAATAACAGACATACCTTTTGCTGACACTGAAGAGCACAGGACCAAGAGGGAAGAGGTTTGGGCAGAAATGGAAAGGAAAAGCAAGAGCTGTTTTGCTCCAAGGTAATACACCTCTGAACCAGGGATGGTTTCTACATTCTGAGGCTTCACAGCCCCAGGGCTGAGACACTGGCACCAAACACTGCTCAGAACAAGAGGGGGAAGGAGCAGGACGAGCTTTGCATCCGAGACAGCTCTAATCTCCCCTAACTCAGAGCAGCAGCACAGTAGCACAGCTGAACCAAGAGGGAGAGAAACCAAACCACAGCTCAGCCTCCCACCCACACACACACCAGGAAATCACAACCCATTAGACTCAAATCAAGGCAATTTGGGGACACAGAGGAGAGAAACACCTCACTAACCTGCTCAGGAAAGAAAGGATGACACTGGAAGATGCCCAGAGCTCCAGCCAGGTCCCAGGAGAGGTGACAAAATTTCAAAGCATAGCACCTTGAAGCCCAAAATCCAGGGGTTCAGGAAGACCTGTGCAGACTCCCAGGAAGCAGAGAAATATCCTCCAACTCCCTTACTGCCCTTAGCAAGTTATTAAATTAAAAATAAACCCTTAGCTCCAGGCAGCACCTCCACGAGAAATCCACCCCAGGGAGGGGAACCAGCACTTATGGGTAATTTTAAACTTAGTGCCAGGTGGGGAAAATGGGCTGGGCTCTCCCATTCCATTAATCTCCTCCAGCTGCCCACAGATGCTGATGGTCCCACCTGGGCAGCTCTGAGCTCTCAGAGGGGAGTCAGGCAAGGGCAGCACCCAGGAAAGGGCTGGTGCCTCCTGCATTGTTCATCCCTATGGACTCCTCTCCTGGGAATCATTTCAGGACTTGTCCTTCAGTGCTCCCTGGTTGTTCTTCACATGGATGATTCCCTCCCTCATCATTCCCCTGGGAGCCCTGAGCACATCAGAGCAGCTCCCACAGCCCCTCACCCACCAGGCAAACCAGGAGTGAGGGGCTTGACAAACAGTTCTGGTTCAGAGGGGTAAAAGGTCCATCTGTCCTTCCAGAGTGACCCTAAACAACAGTCCAGGATGCAAGAGGGACAGAGCTACACTTGGCTTTTCAGTCATGGACTAAAGGAAAGGGAGACAAGTCAAAGGCAGGTTGGACAGGGCTTGGAGCAACCTGGGATAGTGGAAGATGTGCCTGCCCATGGCAGGGGGTGGGACTGGGTGGGCTTTAAGGTCCCTTCTAACCCCAACCATTCTGTGATTCCATGATCTCTGACTCCAGATACAGTTACAACAGGTATCAGTGCCTTGGGACTGACAGGAATTCCCAAAATCCAACCCTACCCCCACCTTTCCCCTGAGTTACACTGCCATCACTCCTGATTTGGGGATGGAGGGGGGAAGTTGAGCACAGACTTGCGAATGTAGCAGTGTTTCAACAACACAAAAGCTGCAGAGTTGAGAAACTGAGGGTTAATTTTCCACTGGAAAAGGGAGAGGAGAGCTCAGCCATGGGAACGTACAGAAAGGCAGCCCTGGCAGCTCTGGCTGTGTTGTTCCCCATCCCAAGCTTCTCTCCAAATCCAAGTGCTTTGAAGCACAGGAATACACACTTATTAACTTGTAGTAATTACTGCTTAAACTCCAGGACTCAATGTATAGGGTTGCAGAGAGAACTTCAAAATGACAGCAAAGTGCTGCTTAAACTAAAACCCAAAACAAACCAGGGGGAGGGAGAGTGAAAAAAGGGAAAGAACCCCACATTTATTAGACATATGAGCCCTCATAATTCTGAATCAACCTTGGGAGGTTGGAAGCCTGGTCCCAATTTATTAAAAGCAAGGGCCAGCAGTGCTGAGAGTGAGCTAAAAACATGCAGAACAGAAGATGAAACATACTGAGCTACTGGATATGGTAGTAAATCCTTCACTTTGTTAATTAATTAGTTTTCATGCTAAAGGTGAGGTCAGATGTACACAGAGCCCATGGAGTGAGTCTAAATGATTTCTGTGATCAAAAGCTCCATCTTTTAGGCTTGCAGCCTAAATAAGCCAATTTTTCTCTTTTTTTAACCAACCAATGGTCTGGTTAAAGCTTTGCTCAAGGGACACACTTGTCCTGCCTTGTACTAAGCCCAGCCTGTGCAGGTCAGCTTTGCAAACAGCATCTCCCACAGAGCCAGGCTGCACTCAGAAATTATCCTGTTTTCTGGGGGGGTTCTGTTTTGGTTTTTTTTTTCTCAAAAAGAAGGAAGAATGGAGACTGATGAATGTGGTTGTGTCTCAAGCATTTCCTACCAGCACTGGGTTGGTACTGGAGGAGCTCTGCCACCACTTCTCCCCCATGCAAGGTCAAAAACCATTCCCCACCTCCCAGACTGGTGGCATTGCTTGGATTCTCCCTGCTGATGGAGCACAGCCCCACCTTATAAAGCCCCTTCTCTGCAGGACCCTGTCTTTGCCACAAATCCTGTCCTTTCCTGCCAAACCCATGCACAGGGAACAGGAATGTTCCTCCTTTATCTTCTTCCACCTGCACTTCATCTTCTCCTGGGATAAGTGGGAAAGCAGCAGCCTGTGTTCTGTGAGAGGTGAGAATGGTGTGGGTTGGGAGGGACCTTAAAGCTCATCCAGTTCCACCCCCTACCAGGGGCAGAGACACCTTCCACTAGCCCAGGTTGCTCCAAGCCCCATCCAACCTGGCCTTGGACACTTGCAGGGATGAGGCAGCCACAGCTTCTCCGGGAATTCCATTCCAGCCCCTCACCACCCTCACAGAGAGGAATTTCTTCCCAAAATCCCACCCAAATCTCCCCATTTCCAGTGGGAAACCATTCCCTGTGTCCTGTTGCTCCAGGACAACAGCTTTTCTCCAGCCTTGCCTTTGCAGACCAACAGCGGAGCTCCTCTGGAGAAACCTCCCACCACCCAGCAACGGTGTTGGCTCTGCTTTTGGAAGAGTAATGAAACTCAGAATTGCCAAGATTCCAAGTTTTCCAGCAAAATATGGCCAAGACAAAGCCAGCTATGACACCCCTAAAATATGCTGTCTATGGATGCTGGAGGGCTCCATGGAAACTGCAGAACACACCTCTGGTATGTGCAGTCTGTGCATTTTTTTCCAAGATCGGAGCCCATTTTCATGGAATTATAAATCAGCTCTAATAAACTTAATTCTCAGCACAAAAAACCTCCCTAATAATAAATTTTAAAACATATTTAAAAAAATATATATATTCTTGGGGTCATATTTCCACAGGTTCTGCTCGTGAAATGTTGTCCCACAGTTCTCTGGCCAGGCAGGGCAGGACAATACTGGGAATTCCAAATGAAATCTTGCAGAAAATGGGCTCAGATTCAATAGTCTGGAGTCAACCTATAGGAAAATAGGAAAGGGAATGACTGCCCTTGGCAGGTCAGCTTTGATCCTGCTGCTGAACCCTGCAGAGTGTTCACACACCACTGAGATGGGTGTGATCAGTAAACACTGAGGAGCAAATCTGTGCAAGGATTAATGGAATTTCCCAACATTTTCAGGCTCAGGCACTGGATTTTCACCCCCCCTCAGGAAGTCTGGGAGCACAAATTCCTGCAGAGTGGCAGAATCCACGTACTTCACCCTTTAGACACTTTAAATAACAGTTTGGGAATCAGCATGGAATTTTGTCTTTTTTTTTTTTTCCCTCAGAAAATGAGGTCTCCAGAATTTTTACTTGTGAAAAGATTATGGTTTTGCATTATCACAGAATCCTGGAATGGTTTGGGTTGGAAGGGACCTTAAAGCTCATCCAGTTCCACCCCCTGCCATGGGCAGGGACACCTTCCAGTAGACCAGGTTGGTCCAAGCCCTGTCCAACCTGGCCTTGGACACTTCCACGGATGGGCAACTTTCAGCCAGAGACCCTGGGAATCTGCAAAATTACCTACTCCAAATGTGGGCAACTGCAAATTCCCGCTTCCAGCTGCCAACTCCCCCTTTTTTTCACACCCCAGACCTGCAAAGCACCTTGCTTTGCTTTGCTGGTAGACAATGACTTTGTCCTTGGCTTTGTTGTGTCCTTCCCAACTCTCCAAAAATAGTCTTATTTTTTCCACTTGGAATTTATTTTTAGCCATTACATTCCTTTCATCAAAGCAGGCAGCAAACATATTTAAAGATATTTATCTTCCTTTAGTGGCCTGAATCTGACCTTACACAGAATCCCAGACTGGTTTGGGTTGGAAGGGACCTTAAAGCTCATCTTGTTCCACCCCCTGCCATGGGCAGGGACACCTTCCACTATCCCAGGTTGCTCAGAGCTTCATCCAACATGGCCTTGAAATAAATTGGGAATAAACTCCCTGAAATCCAAGTATTGAGTGGAGGTAAAAGTAGCACCACCCTCTCCAGCAGGAAATGCTGCCACAAATTGTCCCAGTTTAACCTCATAGAGAAGAACTTTAACTCATCATTTCTGTGCTTGGAGGCTGATTTGACTTTGTAAAACCTGCCAAAACTGGGGGAAATGGCATTTTCAGTCATGCACAGGTCTGATTTTCTGTTGGGAATGTTGGTGGCCACAGTTAAAAAGTACAACTTGCTCTACACCAGTAAGTTTGGAGAAAATGCTTCAAACACAGGAAACAACATTTTTGTCTGAATGACGAACAGGTTCATCTAAGAGGGAGAGTGCCATAGTTTGTGCTGATTGCATGACAAGAATTCCATGTGAATTCCATGTAAAAAGGCAAATATCAGGGAGGTTTTCAGCATCCAAACCTCCTCCAAAATCCTGTGCAAGACTCTCAGGAACAGATGTGAACCAAAGGCAGCAGCACCTGAGCTGGGTGGGTTTCCATATGCAGCAAATATCAGAGTTTGCAGAGAAAAGAGCCAAGAAACAGCAGGGAAAGGTTGAAATTCAAATAAAACTCAATACCCAGAAGGTGGGGAAGATCAAACAGTGCCACTGCAGCACCATATTTTCTTTCCTTTTGGACACGGTGTGAGCCAGACTTCATAGGAGGAACAGAACTCTGGTGTCATCAGAGTTTTCTGACACCACAGCTCAGGAAATCAGGTCAGTCCAAGCCTCTGCACAGTCAGGCTTCCCAGGTAGGACCAGCATAACCCAAATTCCTAAATAAACACAACCCTCTGTGCATTAAAAGATGGGAAAGTGTCTCCCAGAAAGCTTCACCTGCCATGCGGCCACTGGAGGTGGGAATGCTGTTGGAATCCCAGGAGATGCTGCTGCCCACCCACCATCCCACACCTCTGTCCTGCCTGTCCTCATCACCACGTGCCCTCGGGGACCCCCCAGCAAAGCCCAAGCAGTTCTCAGCTCCCACTCTGGGGCTCTCCTAACTTTTAAGCCATTCCTTCAGCCTCACAGCCTGGTACCTGTTGCTCCCCGGGGATTTTTCGACTCAGGGGGAGCAATCCCAGGTTGGCCTGATGTTCCTGCATACTCACAAGGGTTTCACTTGGATGAGCTGGTAAAATTGAAAGGAAAGAACAAGAAGAGAAAGTTGAGTTGGAGGAGGAGGAGGAGAAAAGCCTTTTTCTGTCACCAGCCCACGGGGGGTTCCTGAGGTCCCCTCTGTGCTGGCACCAAAGCCCTGCCCAGCTACAGCCCTGCATCTCCTCCCAGTCCATCCCAGTTTAAACACCCTGGGAAGTGCCCTGAGTGCTCTGCCTCATTCCCGCTCTCTTCCCAGCTGGAATTGCCTTTGTGGCATTACAAAGCTCTGGTGCAGGTCCCCCTCTCCCTCCCAGTCACCCAATACAGCCTCGGGAATAGTCCCTGGATCCCTCAGTGGCAGCCAGGAGATAAGATGCATTCCTAGAGATTTAGGGACTTGGAAAAGGGGGAGGTCAGCAATTGATGTGGATTTCTTCCAACTCTGGAATCTTGCAAAGGTGAGAAAACAGAACAAACAGAAGAGAAAGGATCTGTGTGATCTGAGAACAAAACAAAGCTGGGGATGATTTCAAATTTCAGTGTTTGCATCATCCCTTTCTCATCTGCCCTTGAGCAAAGACAGATAGTGAAATACCTCTGAAATAAGAAAAAATATTTAAAATTTCAAATGCTGGGCAGTAGCACCAGGTATTTTATCTCAGCAGGACAAAAGGTCCATTAATCATGGGCACTATTTTATGCACCATCTCTTATCTCCCCACTGCTCCCTGTGCTCCCTTTTACAGGACATCTGTGACAGCAGTAAAATATTGATTCATATTATTATATACCAATGGTCTTCACTGAAATTGCTGTATTATTTAGGAAAACTGGAACACAGACATGAGTTTGCCCCAGAATGCAGCCAATTCCAGGGTGGGATCTGCCCAGCAGCAGAGCATTTAGGATAAGAAATGGAAAATCCTCTAACAATGAGGAAAACTCACAGAATCACAGAATGGTTTGGGTGGGAAAGACCTTAAAACTCATCTCCTTCCACTGGACCAGGTTGCTCCAAGCCCCATCCAACCTTGGACACTTCCAGGGATGGGGAATCCACAGCTCCTCTGGGCATTCTCTTAAAATATAAGGCCTGAAGGAAGGTGGGATTTAAGGACACAAGTAGGAGTTAAGACAGAACTACCCAAAATCCCTTCTTGCTTGGGAAAGTGCTGCCAGACCTTTGGAGAACACAACTGAGCAAGACCCTGATTCCTCATTAGCTACAGGAAAAGGTGAACGTTCATTTGCATATTTTAGAGCTCAGGATCCCCCAGTCATCAGTTTTTCAGTGCTTTTATTATAGTTGTTGCTGAATCTCTTGGCAAGAAAGTCCATTCTCTGACATGTTAAATAGGGGGTGTGGTTATGCCTGGATTGGGAACAAGCAGATAAAGCTGATTTTTAGGAATCTCAGCATGGGAAACCCCAAATTCCTACTTCCCATCAAACAACCACCAGCAGGGCTCGATCCAGCTGCAGAATCCCGGCTCACAGCACAAAGGAGACGCTGAGCTCTGGACTCAGCTTAACCTCTGTAACACCACCCCACTAAAAATGCTTCAAACAGCTTCCCACTGGAAAGGTGATCTTACAACACGTGGGAATCGGTGCTTATGGAGGGGCTTAACTGTATCCTCCAGCTAAGAGCAGCATCCCTGTGGCCATCCCTGGGGAAGCAGCTCCCAGGCTGTGGGGTCACCTCATGGTAAAGCCACATGGAGGATCACATCCCACCAGGACCCCACCCAGGGGATGGAGATCAAGGGTTGGGATGGGCAACTGCTGCAAAAGGAAACACCGGAAAACAGCTTCAGGGTTATTAATAATGAATAAATAATAAATAATAATGAATCCAGTTAATTAAATAAAACTTAAATTAGTTATCCATTTTAATAATAATAATAATGAAATTAATTAATTAAAATTACACAATGATAAATTAATAATAATTAACCAGCCTTTGCCTCAGTTCTGAGGCTGCAGCCTCCTGAATTATTCCAGGTGCTCACATGTGGACACAGCAAAGGGGTGTTGGAACGAACATGGCCATGGCAGCAGGGCTGGGAGGTGCCACCAGACCCTCTGAGTCTCCACATATGATCTCAGGAAGTTTGAAGCTATTTTTTGGAGCACTGGGGAGATCCAGGAGGGATCCAGGGCACCACTCCCATGAGAGGGCACTGGCTCCACACATACCCTCTGCTGAGAACACACAGAGCTGTCCATGGATAGCATGGACCATTTGAATAATGCAAAGTAGAGGCTTGCTGGAAAGAGAAATGGAGTGTTCATGAAGTAATGACCTTCCAAGAGATGGAGACTGATGAGTTCTGGAGCCATGGCTGTGCCCCCCCCTCACGCCTCCTGCTTGTGTCTAAACTTATGCAATGATTTATTTGCGTCCTGCACGAAAACAAATGGATGTTTTACATATTTATATCATAAGATAAAGTGATATTTAAGCCCATCAAAGCCGTGGCAGATCTGGAGGCGATTACAGCAAGTGTTTGCTTAGCTGAGGTCACAGCGCACTCGGTGCGGGTGAGGCTCCGGGTCTGCTCCACACATGGGAGTGTGTGAGGAAGGTCAGCACAGGCAGGCACAGGCTCCAAGTCCTGGCTTTCCAAGAGTGTGGACAGTTCAACCAAAACTGAACCTGGCTCCTTGCATCGGGCCTTGGGACGAAATGTTGGTCAAGGGGATAAATGTTGTGCCGTTTGCAGAATCAGAAGTTGAGTTTGTGGAGTCTAAAGCTTTTTGTCTCTGATGGAAAGGCATTTTGTGTCTGATCTGTAAGTCCTGAGAGGAGCAGCTGGGGGAGCTCAGCCTGGAGAAAAGGAGACTCAGGGGAGACCTTCTCACTCTCTCCAACTCCCTGACAGGAGGGGGGAGCCAGGTGGGGGATCTGGCTCTGCTCACAGGGAACAAGGAATAGGGCAAAGGGAAACGGCCTCAAGCTGTGCCAGGGGAGGTTCAGGCTGGACATCAGGAGGAATTTCTTCATGGAAAGGGTGGTCAGGCATTGGAAGGGGCTGCCCAGGGAGGTGGTGGAGTCCCCATCCCTGAGAGCCATGGCACTCAGTGCTCTGGGCTGGGTGACAAGGTGGGGGTTGGTCACAGGTTGAACTCAATGATCCTGGAAGGCTTTCCCAACCTCAGTGATTCTGTGATTCCATGAAACAGGGGGCAATTCTGTCCAGCAGTTTCTGAAATCTGCCTCAGGACCTGCACAGATCCCATTGTCCTGGGACCGTGATTCCCTCAGTTCTCATCCCTCAGCTGAGCTCTGGTGACAGGCTGGACAACTCCTCCTGAGCCACTGGAAGTGGAAAGAAGCCCATTTCAGAGCACCCAAGTGATCCATACTCCAATGGACAGGCAGGCATTAGTATGGATCACCCGGACTGCTCACAGTCACATCAGAGATTGGAAGGGTGGAAAAAGTAACTGCCAGATTCAGAGAGACACAACGACTTCTGGTTTGGGATAATGCTCCAGCAGTTTTTCCAGGTGCAGGTTCGAAGTCCTGGAAGCCAGGGCTCTGATTTAAGAAGCTGAGAGCTGTCTGCAGCACAGGACACAGATCCTTCACTCTGCAGACCTGGCACGCCCAGGGCTGGCCTTAGAGAGATTTTCCTCTTTGGCACCTGAGGTTACACACTAAACCACACGGTTGGTCAGGTGCCCCTGTGGAAATGGGCACAGGATAAAGGGGATGTAACACTTCCCTTTGGAAAGCCTTGCAGTGCTGGTGGCTGGGCAGAGGCTACAAAAGCCAGGCATGACCAGGGATGATCCAGCCCAACAGTGTACTTGGGATAGACTGGAAATACTGATCCCCTGCCCCCCAGGCTGTGGCAAGGAGACTTTCCCAACATCCACCTCCATGGGAAACCCAGAGCAATGCTGATGCAGAGGGATGTCCCTGGTGCACTCCTTGCCACTTAACTAAATGTCATCCCAGTTTTATTTCTGTCTGCTCCCATTGAAACAGCAAATTCCTGCTCTCTTATACCAGAGCCCAGCAAAGCTCAACACTGAAAAAGCCAAACTCTCCCTTAAACGGAGTCAGGGACTTGCCTGATTTTCCAGCCCTGCAAAGCTATGTCGTGAGCTGCCACCCTTTCCACTCAGCATAACTGACTGTGCAAAGCCAGCTGGGATTTGCAATCCCTGAGAGAGGCAGAGCTGCTCGGGGATCTCATTCCCAGACACATGTGGGGCCCTGACAGCACCGGCACAACGCAGAACTGCAAACAAGCTGCCAGGCCGGGAACATTCCTCCTTCTGTTTAATGGGATGTTGAAATGAAAACCATATCCTTATCTTCCACCTCTCCTGTCATCCCATCTCCCTGCAACTCATTCCCTTTGCCCAAGCTCCTTCTGGCACCTGGGGGGTGCAGGAAGGGCAGCGCTTGTGGTTTGTCTGCACGGGGCACGTCACGTTCTCCAGCTGCAGCAACCCAGCGAGCACGTCCCTAATGAATCCCGTGTGTGCCATGGAAAAGACAAGAGGCTCCCTCTCCCTCAGCAGCCCGAGCCTTCATCACCATGGCTCCAATGTCAGCACGATGAAAACACCCTCACCGAGCTCGTTATCAGCCTGTCTGGGGTGGGATCGGAGCAGCCACAGCTGCTGCTCCTAAGAGGGGATTAACCACTGCTGATAGGAGGTCTCCTTTCAAACAGACTCACTGCAGGTGGAAAACCTCCTGACAGCCCAAGAGTTCACAAACCACAGGAATTTTTGGCAAGTCTTTTCCTTAAGTGCCAGCCAAGGTGACTACAGGGCCGCTGGCTCAACGCTCCAAACACCTCGGTGATGCTCTGGGATGGACAAGGCCAGGGCACAAAAGCTCTGCTCAGAGCTGCCTCTTCTCCTCTCCTCTGTAAAATGTCCTTGAAAACAGGAAAAGCCTGAAAATTTAACAGAAAAGCTGCAGACTTGTCTTTTTGGTCTGTCTCAGCAGCACGAACAGGTTGGAGCAATCTGTCTGGGTCACAGTCTCTCTACCACGGAAAAGTCATTATTTGGTCTATAAAGGGATTTTGATACCAAATACGTGAAAGCACTAAGACTTCCTGTAGCCAAATTCCTGCATAAAACAGAAAAAGGGCAGGGACTTCAAACAGCATCTTTTAAAAACTTTCCAGCAGATAAATTAAGAGCTGTGTTTTTAAAGAAGCCAAGGGAACCGGGGCTGCCCCACAGTGTTTTGCTGATTTTATTTGAGAAATGTCATGTTTCACACCGCCTACACTCACTAAGAAGGGCTCACCAAGAGCTTTAAGCAAATTTATTTGCTTAAATGACAAAAAGGGTGAATCCAGGTTGGATGCAGCCAGGATTGGGGTGCAGATTCTCCACCCCACTTGACACTGACCCTGTTGTCCTACATCCCAACAGCTCAGGGGACCAAAGATCCATGTCTTCGGATAAGACACAGCACTGGTGAAAGCAAGACGTGTTTCCCCACTCACAGCAAAACCCCAGTGCTGACTCTGCAGATGTCCCTCTGTCCATCTCTACCCTAAACCCTGTTTTGGGGGAAAACCCTTCTCCTGGCAGGTGCTCTGGTCAAATTCCATCACTCGGACACACCTTGACCTCTCTGCGAGGCTTTGGGCAAGGCTGTGTGTTGGCACTGAGGGTTTGATGGGGTTTCCTGAGGTGGACACGAGCTGTGTGGGAACAGGATGGAGAGTAGCACACTTGGCTTCCCAATATCCAAGGAAAAGAAAGACCTTTCAGGATCTGCCCTTGTGTTTCCAAGACTTGTTTCACCAGACTGTACCAGCACAGCCTGTGTTTAACTGATCACACAGAAACACCGCTCAACCACAATCCATTTGGGACATAAATGGGCAAATGACCTCAAATAAAGGCTTCACAGTCATTTCCCCCAACCAGTCCAACCCCTTTAACATGTTCTTGCTCAGCCTCTGTGTTCTTGGCAAGTCTAGTCCCGACTTTCCAACTGCATCCCCCAAACCCTCTGCACAGCCCTCGGAAAAGGACAGATTTCATCATTCTTATCTGAGCTCTGTAGACAACATTTATCTTCCCTGACAGAAATCAGCTTGATTTCCGAACAAGAAGACAAATTAAAAGGCCACGAGGCCCAGGAGGGCCTGGACTGTTTGAGCTGGCGCAGTCAGGGGTGAAGTCCTGGAGCCCAGCATTTGTTTCCAGTTTGTCCCTTTGTACGTGGTGCACTGGGACCGTTCCAACACGTCGGTGCTGGCGGGAGACGGAGCAGATCCAAGCCCTGCACACGGAGCACAGACCTGGGGGGCTGCAAATGTGAGGTCTGGGAGATGGGAGCTCCAAGCCCACCCCATCCCAGCTCCCCCCACCCTCCCCACACCGCTGTGGCCATCCTGGAGCCACGTTTCCGTTGGCTCCTGTGCCGGCTGGGATGCAGGACAGGGATGAAATAATCTTTGGACATGCTGGACGTGGACAGCAGGAGTTTGCTTGCGGTAGTGCTGCACCAGCAGGTCCCACAGGACCTTAGGGAAAAGAAGAAAGTCTATTTGCTCCCTTTCATGGGTGGAGAAATGGCTCACAGTCTATTCTGACCTGTAAACCCTGTTCTGGATTGCTTCCTCTGCCGTACCATCCTAAATGGTTTGAGTTGGAAGGGACTTTAAAGAACAGCTTGTTCCACCCCCTGCCACGGGCAGGGACACCTTCCACTAGATCAGGTTGCTTCAAGCCCGTCCAGCCTGGCCTTGGACACTTCCAGGGATGAGGCTGGTGCCCTGCTCAACATGGGAATGATGGAGCATGTTCCTAAAGCCAGCACTGAAAGGGAAGAGGGGTTTGGGAAATAATCTTGTTTCCCGCAGGTTTCTGGCTCCCAGAACCAGTCCCAAGCTGGTTTGCAGGGAGCAAACAAATCCCACGCTGGGCACCATATGGTCCAGATACATCTATCAGCTGGGACAATGCAACACAAGTCAGGATCCAGACAGAGCTGGAATCTCCCCATTTGTGGGATAAGTGTGGCAGGGACAGCAAGAGAAACAAAGCAAATTCCCTGCCTGAGCTGGAGATCCTGGCTTTTCAGCCTAGAGTCATACTTTTTAGGGAACCATCTGGCCCTGCACAGCCAGATTCTGAGCAGGAGGATAAGAGGTACCTGATGCACTCTCTGAGCACTGTGTCTTAGTTAACACCCCTTTTTGCATCAAATCCCTCTTGTTTGACCCAGTCTGAGCTGCTCCCTGCAGCATGAACAGCCTCAACACCCAGCTCAACATGAGTCCATCACACGCTCCGTGCCGTGCCAGAGATCTGCAGCCAGGCAGAGCAGCCCAAAAAACACAGTGTCCTGCCATGGAGAGGGTGTCTCCTCTGACCTTACTCTATCAAAGCTTCCAGGTTTTGTTTGCTTGAACTCTCAATTCTTTCTTTATGGCTCCCTGGAGGTGACACACTCAGCACACACTCTGCTCCCATCGCTCTGAGATCAAACAGCCAGACAGGCTCTGCAGGGGCCAAGAGAGCCCTGCCAGCGCTGTGCAAAACAGGTCCTGGTGAAAGCAATTCCCAAGGAAACAGCCCAGAAGGCTGCCCTGCTTTTAAGAAGCCCCTCGGGAGAAGTTTCCAAGCACATTAGTTCCCGCTGAGCGGAGCAGCCTGGGCTGGGTTTATCCCAACGGCAGGTGCAGCACACGGATCACACCCCCCCAGCCAGATCCAGAGCCTGGAGAGGCACCTGGAGGTTTGGCACGTGGAGCCCCAGCACCACTGAAGTGTTTCTGCCTTTGGCTGAGCTCAGCCTCCAAATCCAGTCATCCATGGTGCCTTTCAGCCAGAGAGCTGCTCCCCTGCCTAACAGAGACCTTTTATTTCACTCTGCAATTAAATGAACGTGTGCAGGACTGATCCAAGAGATCAGTTCACTCCAGGGGGGTTTTCTTTCCTTCAGGGTACACTGCCTGGTTTTTGGTTGGCACACACATTTTGCTCACACAACATTCAGCTGGTGGGTTTTGGCAGCAGTTTCCCAAAGAACTGGGAAGGAGCAGGCACCAAATGCTCATAAACTGTGCATGAACAACTCAAGCTCCATGGAAAATCTCAGCTGCTACTCCTCCCTGTTATATCATGTGCCCTGAGCTCAAGTCAAGTAACAGCCCAAAGAGCCCAACCTTTGTAGAGAACTTCCAGCAATGGGTTCCTTCTCCGCCATCCTTTGAAAACAACCATCACCAATCTTGAAGCCAAGATACTTAAATTATTCATGAGTATCTTCTAGTGTAGGGGCAGCTGAAGTCCCAGGCTGAGGGACTGCCCTTGGAAACATTTCCAAATAGACCACTCCAAGCAGTGGGAGTTCACCACACTGGCAGAGCCTGACTTAACTCCCCAAATTAGAAGCTGATTTTTTTTTTTTTAAGGAGGTGACCTTAAATGACACACTCAGTGCAACACATTAAATCCATCACAGTGCCAAGACTTGACTTCAGCTCTCCTGGTTTCTGTTCCCTGATCCCACAGGCTTTTCCTCATGTTTGGTCCCTTACACACCAACAAGCCCAACTCACTTGTGTTCAGTGCATTCCCTTCCCACCTGCTCAGGAATCTCAACTTTCCCAGCAATGGGTCACATTCCAGCCCCCAACTCCATGAGAATTCCCTCAAGCCAGCCCAAGGTTTGGCTTCTGTAGGGGTTTCCATGGGTGGATGTGCAGAGGGGGAAGAAATGAGCTGCTGCCCTGACAGAAAAGCTGAACAAGGCAAGACAACCCTGTGCAGAGGTGGCAGTGCCACCCACTGCTGCAGAAGCCAAACTAAAAGGAGGAGCTGCCTCAGGCAGGAAATGATTGATGGACTCAACTACTCAGAGGATGGAGCTTGTGCCTTTGGGGACCCCCTGAAGGACAACTTGTCCCCTCTCCTGATCTTGATTAAAAAATTCCATGGGCAGGCATCAATATTTCCCATCAGAGAGAAAATGGAGGGATATTGGAGGTAATCCCTGATGCTAACCCCATCCCTGGCAGGATTTTGCCCAGAGTTAGGGGAGAAAACCAAGGGAGGTCTGTCAGGACCCTCAGAGGCTCCCAGCGAGGAGCTGTGATCCTCACTGGCTGGCCCAGCAGGATGCAGGCCATGGATTTCTGGAATGCTCCTGGGAAGAGCAGCCCTGCTGTGCTTCATGTGGAGCTGCCATCAATTTTAATGCTATTTTGCAGAAATTCCCGCTGCTGATGGGAACAAAAGCCACATCCTGCCATGGCTCCATTGCAGCAGCAGGAAGTGATGATGGACATTCTGAAGGCACAGAGGCCCTTTACAGAAAGGGCCAGGGAAGAACAGGGAGAATAATCATCCCAGAAGGATGTGGGTCAGGAGTATGACATTGCTCAGGAATGGAACAGACAAGAGGGATGCAGCTTCTCTGCAGGTTGGGAACACACAGTACTTCCCACTCACTACTGTCCAGTATTTTTTCAGGTGTTGAGGTAAAAAAGCCACACTTTAGACCTTTCTCTATTTCTTACAAAGATTCCTGCAAATTAATGATGGTCAAAGCAAGCACAGTCCCAAGTCTGCCCTACCCAACTGAACCAAAGATCACTTGGCATAAAAATGACCCAAAAATCTGTATCTTAAAAAAATTAACCCTTATTTAAAGTCCAATCACAACCCCCAATAGCACCATCAACAACTTCAGTCCATTTCCAGGACACTCCTCATGTCTCCCCATTTCACTGGGACTTCCAGAGTTACCTCCACCCTGCCCAGTGCTCAGGGTTCACCAGGCCGTGGCAGCTCCAGTGTTGCTGGAGTGTCCAAATTTATGGAATACACATTTCCCCCTCCCTGCCCCAAGAACTTAATGCCTGGAGTAAAAGCAAAACTTCCTGAAAGGAGGTTGTAGTGAGATTGGGGTTGGTCTCTTCTCCCAGGGAACAAGTGATGGGACAAGAGGAAATGGCCTCAAGTTGTTACAGGGGAGGTTTAGGTTGGATACTGGGAAAATTTCTTCATGAAAAGGGCTGTCCATTCCTGGCACAGCTGCCCAGGGCAGTGGTGGAGTGCCCATCCCTAGAGGGATTTAAAAGCCATGTGGATGTGGCACCTGGGGACAGGGGTTAGTGGTGGCCTTGGCGGTGCTGGGGGACGGTTGGACTTGGTCTTAGAGCCTTTTCCAACCCAAATGACTCTGTGGTTCTACAGCAAAAAATAAACCATGTCTTTGGGTCAGTGTGGTCACCAACACTCCACTGCACTTCAAGTACCAGCTCAGCCCAAGCCTGATCCTGCAACAAACCATTCCCAGCCTCTTGGAAGGGCAGTCAGCCCTTCCCCAAAATTGACTGAGGTGTATCCACAAAACATTCCATCAACTGAGCTCTGACCCAGGAATGCCAAGGCCGAGGAGCAGGGACTGCCTCATTTTTGCTTTTTAAGGGCTTTTCTCCTGTTGTTGGACATGTTGCTTTGTTTATCCATCTGTTTGCAATTCTGCTGAGGTTTGGGAGTTTTATAGTTAATGAGGAATTGCTTGAAGCACCCCAAGCTATTATGAGTGGGAGAAGGGGTGGGGGCTCTTGGAAGCTGTTGCTGTGGAGAGCTGAGCACAGCATATTTCCTACAAGGCCCTTTAGGTTTGAGTCACAGCACCGGGGTCCTCCAGGGGATCTCACAGAAGTCTCTGCTCAGCACAGATGTCCCCATTTCCCTGCTTCTTTACTCAAAAGGCCTTCCAGCTGGATCCATCCCTCCTGGCCCAACTCATCCCAGTGCCACCTGGACGGGGATGGTTTCCCATCCTGCATCACCAGCCCCTCAAATGCCTTGGGTTTGTTATACACCCTGAAACCCGCTCACCACTAGTCCTGTGCTACTGTGAAAGGGAAGGATTCATTGAGTTTATTACAATATAAAAACTAGAACTGTGATTCAAGATGAGGAATGGAAAGATCCTCAGCAACCCACGCACTAGTTTGGCTCCCACTGACTTCTCCATCTGGATCCCACCCAGCTGAAAAGCTGTCTGGTAGCTCCCAGAGCTCCCCAGGGAGGACTGATCCTACTCAAGTCCTTATCCTGGGTGTAGGATCAGCACAGCCTGTCCTTTTCTAACCATTCTCTCCCTGTGGATCAACTCTTGATCCAAATCTCACTGGCCTGTGGTTTCCTCTGCTTCGTGAGCTTGATACTGAACCAAAATATGTTGGTTCTATTTGTTGAAGGATTAATCCTCTCCCTGCCTGGCTCTGGGAATGCTCGTGCCCCTCGGTCATGGTTACACTGAGTCACTTCTTGGCCAGACACAAGCAAAACTCTGCTGAATGGACCAGCAAAGCCAAAGGCCCAGCTTGGGCCTTAATTTGATGACAAACAAATCACTCATCTGCTGTGACTGAAGTGTTCGCAACAGAGGGAGAAGAAAAGGTCCAGGCTCTGTGCACAGCCTCTTCCCTTTGGAAACTGTCCTTCCCACCACGGCGAGCACTTGTGACTGTCACCTCTGTGCTTTGCACAGCTGTGTAGGACAGCAATGACCTTGAGATGATTCATATGGCAATAATATGGGAATTTGGGGTTGAATAACCTCAGATTTGGGGGGTCTGAGATTGAGCAACTCTGGGGTGTTTTATTGTTTTAAAACTCGGGCAAAATGCTGCAATATCATCCACAGGGAGCAAATCCCTGGGAGGTATTCACTGCTGAAAAGGGATGGGAAGGATGCTGGTGGGTCCGAAACTCTCCTTTAGCATCTCCACAAGGGTAGGAGGGATGGAGGAGGTCAGAGCTCTTAGTGCACAACCAATGAACCACCTGCACAACTCACTTCAACACATCCATGGCTTCTGGGCAATGTGAGTGAAAGCACTGCAGCTCAAAATAACACACTAAAAATGCTAAAAGCACAGAAATGCCCCATCACGGAGTTGGAGGGATTCCATGAGGGAATATTAACCTGGCTTCATTTTAGCCACCAGAAACTGGGCATCTGGGTACACCAGAGCTGCTACAGAAACAAAGGTAAGTCATAAAAAACAGGGCAGAAAGAAACAAGAGGGGCAAAGAACAGACACACTTCTGGCTGAGACCTGGAAGGAGGTGAAGGCAGGTGCTGCTCCAGATGGCAGGAACAGGAAAGAACAAACACTGGCAGAGCCAGGAGTTGGACTCGATGATCCTGACAGATCCCTCCCAACTCAGCACGTTCCATGATTCTGTGACATACTGTCACCTGCTCTCTGGCTCTGTCTGGAGTTGGTTGGGCTTTATTTTGCCAGGAATTAACAGGACAAAAGAAAAACTCACAGCAATACAGCAGCAAAATGGAGCTTTCCCTGTCAGTGGGAAGGAGACAAAGCCCCTCCTTGGAGCTCAAGGCTGAAGGGCAGCCTGAGCCCCATCTTGTTCCAGCCCCTTGTACTCAACACCACTGTCACGACACAGCCCATCTACCCCAGAGCAATTCCTGCTGGATGCTCTGCGTGGAGTGTTGAGGAATACCCAGGAGAGCAGGATATGGGCAGGTTTGGTGTGACTGTCAGGGCTGCAGCCACACTCATCTCTGACCCTGCAGGCCCTGAAGGATCCAATGGGATCAACAATCCATCCCTCCCAAGCTCCTGCAAAGCCTCCTCAGCAGCCCTGGGCTTTCTCTTCTAGGAGGTTCCAGCAGCCTGTTGCAAACACGTCGAGGTAGCACCAGTGGGTAGGAGCCAGGGTGGGCTCTACATGTTTTGAAGACTGTTTTTCATGGTTTTTCTGGTGTGTTGAAAGAAATCCTTTCTTTCTCCTGCCTCTGGGAGCTTGTGGAGTACAACGGGGTGCTGTTGGAGCTCTGGAGCTGATTAAATCCAAGCTCAGCAGTTGGAGAAGGCTCGCTGAGCTTTATTGGTGATGTCAGCAGCACGGAGGTGTCGGCTCAGCAGCTTTCCCTGGCTCTCCACAGGCTGCAGAATTCCCAGAGGGTCCCTCTCTGGATATCTAGATGGTTTTTCCCAACCACCAATCCCTCAGTGTTGTGCCCAGGCTCCCTATGCTGAACCTGTAATGATGGGATGGCACCAGGGCAACAGAGGCAGCACATCCCAGGAATGACCCCTCACTCGCAGCAGGAGCAGAACAGTTGCTGGGAGAGGTCAGCGTGGGGGACTTGTAAAAAACTGGCCTCCATGACTCACCAAAACAAGGGTTACATCAGAGCCTGGATCCAACCCCTTGTCCCAAATCCCAGGCCTTTCCCAGGCAAGGTTCTGCCTGACACAGAGCACGAGCATGTGGGAAATACAAGGCTGTTTCGCAAACTGGATCCATCTGTCGGGTGTCCCAGTACACCCCAGTTTATCAAATAAATCCTCCCCACATTTCCCACTCCCACTGAGCAAGTGGTTTTCCAGATGGCACCAAAAAGAGAGAAGCAGACACCAGCTGGATGCAGTGATGGAGCTGCCCCTTCCCTTGCCTTGCTCGTGTCACTTCCTGGCCAGGCCTTTCCTACATGAACAGGGGCAACTCCAGAGAGACCTCCAAGCTGTGCAACCAACTGAAACAGGGAAAACCGAACTTAAGAAATCTTTTTTTTCCTGCTTCGATCCAGCAGAGGGAGGCTGATGTAAAAAGCACCAAGAACTCAAACAGAGGGAGAAGGTTCATTCCCTGCCAGTTGTGTTGTTCAAATCCAGCTCATCCTCGGTAAGAAAACAACACCCAAAGCCAAGACCATCCCCACATACACACATCCCTATTTGCATTTTTCCAGGAGATCCCAAACTGTGCCCACACCCACCCATGGGAGTTACCCTCACTGCCTCAGCTATTGGAGACACCTCGTGCCCACCCTGTGCTGTCACCACAAGGCAGGAGCTCATCTGTGGACAAGAGGCCTCTGTGGCTCCTCCCTGGTCGTGATTAATGTCATTAGAATCATTATTAATGATTTTTAACCCGCTGCTGAGGAGGTGAGGCCGGCAGGGCTGTGGGGAACAGCTGTCTCCCATTAAATCCCCATTGTGGAATCGTTTTCCTCTGGAAGGCCACAGCCAACTCTGAACTCTGTCTGGAAGGCCGCGGTGCCATTGTGTGAAAGGAAAGGGGGAGAAAACAAAAGGAATAAAGAGTTCAAAATCTCCAGAGGTGATTAATTTATCATCTGCTTCTTGCTAACGTGTGTCCATGGGATGAACCCGTCACAAGACAGGGGAAGAACCAGCCTTTGGAAAGCCAAGCTGGAGATCTCCCCAAATCCCTGAGGAAAACAACTATCTGCTAATCTCAGTCTCCAGGCCAGCGCTGAATATCCATTAGACTGGGGCAAAGCCAAACTCCAGCTCTAGGCCTCTGCTTTTCCTTTTTGGGATGGTTCCGTGCTGGTTTTTAGTGACTCTGCAGCACCAAACGTGTGTCTCACCCGCTCACACACATCCAAAGCCCGGGGCCACCATGACCTCGGAGGCACAGCCCAGATTTTCAAGGTCTCCAGAGGACAGAAGCTGATTAACCCCTCCAACACATCTTCCTCAGCCCTCTAAGAGCTGTGGAGATCTTCCAAAGTAGGAATTCCCCAGTGGAACAGACCACACAGATGTAACCAGCTGGAAAAAAGGGCTTGAATTTTTTATATATTTTTTTTTAATGGTGTTGTTTTAACCTGCAGACAGTAATTCTAGGAGGTGCTGCTCATCTCCTTACATTTCCTTCTGCCCAATCTTAAATGACATCCAGAAAACCCTCCCTGCTCCCTCTTGCCACCGACACAAACCACAAAATCCAAGGTGTGAAGCCCACAAAGGTACCAGCTCCAGCAACCCCCACAGCACGAGACCAGCCTCATCTCACCCACAGACTACAAGTATCCCAAAACTCTCCTTTCTGCATGGAATTTTAGCTCATTTTTAAGACAGCAGTTGCATAAGCACTTTTGCATGTGGTTACTTGTAAAACTTGGCCCAAGGTTTCTCTCAACATGGCTCAAGTGTTATTTTAGGGGGGAGGGAGGTTGTAGACACTGAAAAACCAGACCTATACAAGCTTCAAATAAGTCTTTTTTTGTCCTGCAGACTAAAATTACTGGAGTTTCAATCACTGCTATTTTATGGAATAGCACCTGGGAGAAGGTTTAACCCTCTGAACAAGCAATACCTTAAAAAAAAAAAAAGGAAGTTTATTAGTTCTATTCTTTAGAGGAATATAACTTGATTATTAACAGCATTGGGGATTATTAAAAACTGCTGAAAGCAAATTAAAAACTAATTCTGTTCTCACCATTTCCTGACTTCTTGTGCTTTTCCCAACCTGGAGTGTGAGGTGCTGCAGAAGAGTGGATGAGGCATATTATGGAAAGGTGCTTCAAGTGTCTTCCCTGCCACTGACAACTCAAATTTTCCATTTCTGCTTAATTCCTTTTCTTGTCCACAAATTTTGGAGAGGGAAACAGCAGGAGCTCCCAGAGCCACAGGAAAAGGGGTTAGATTTCCCCCTCTCACCTCCTAATTTGCATGAAATACCCCTTTTTATGTATAAAATAGTTTTTATAAAATAGAAAAGATGAGAAATCCAAGCTCTTGTGAGCAAGGAAAAGTGATCAGTAGGAAGAGACTCAGCAAATTAACTCCTTCTTGTTAGAGCAGAAACTTGTCATTAAACCTGGGATTAAACATCATTAAGTACAAGAAGCCCAATATCAAACTTGAGCAGGAGAATAATTAACACCCAACCCTGGTGTTGCTCCTTCCCACCCTGTCCTTTATGGTGTTGTCAACTTATACAAATGACATCATTAGTAAAGCACTAATTACTCTTGCAAGATGCAAACAAACCCAGGCTCCTCTTCCATCCAGGATGGTGGAGAGAGAGTACACAATGGAGAAAAGATTCCTCTGCTCACCCTGCCTTTATGAAATCCCTCTGCACATCCCTGGGAACTCCCTTGCAGGGGATATTCATTCTCCAAAGGTAATTTCACATTCTGTAGCAGTTCCAAAGTTTTTCTAAAAGATGTGACATAAAATCAACTAACCTTGAACCCTTGTGGGCTGAGCGCTCAGGTCACTCCACAGATCTCTCCCTCCTGAAGAAGTTTCCTGCAGGAAATCTTTTTTTCCCAGCCGAAGAACCAAACTGCCTGAGAAGGACCAGAATGGGTTTGGGTGTTAACATGGCTTTGCTAGGACAAAGCTCCACCTCAAACATTAAAATAAAGAAAGAGGGGTTTAGAAACAATTAGAATCAGGTGATTTCTATTAAATTCTACAGGATTTTCCTGGCTGTTGTTTTCAAGACGTGCAGGATCTCCCGAGCCTGGACACGCAGGTGCCCCGAGTTTGGTGAGCACAGAAACCCCCTTAACAACCCACAGGTGCAAACACTCTGCCATCTCCACATGATTGCTTTTCACCTCTTTGCATTCACCAAAACAAGGTTTTGCAGCAAAGATGCCATTCCTTATGGAAATGTCCCATCTGTGGGATCTGGAGAGCAGGAGATGTTGCTTTTCCCCCATGGCTTTCAACAGCCCCTGTGACAGTAACACAAAAAGACACCACAGTCTGTGCTGGCAGGTGGATCTGCAGCTCCATATGGAAAACTATGGGAGCATCAGGTGTTCCCAGGATATAGAATGTGAGAGGATGGAAAATTCACACTCTTTATTTTCTTTATAAAATCCAAGTCACCTAGAGTTGAGTGAAAATGATCCCAGGCCCTTTGCTGCTATCTGGAAGAGGATGCTGTGTGGTTTTCCTCTTCTTCTGTAGAGAATAAAGGGAAGGATTGGCTTTGAGTCCAGCCAAGTGTAAAGTCCCTGTGATGTCTGGAAATAAGGATTAACAGAATTCCCTAGGGAGGAAAAGATGAATTCCCCAAGCTCACCACTCCACTCTCCTCCTCCCTTGTGCTTTTCTCACTCACAAACCTTTCCAGGCAGGAGCTTGAGGGAGCAAATTTAGGGGGTCCTGAGCCAGACCCCAGTGACAGCACAAAATGTTACACCAGAGTGACTCTCCCAGCCTTGTTTTCTGGCCTGAGGCCACTGAATCAGCTGGAAGATGTTTATTTACCAGGATAATTATGAATTTAGCAAGGTAAAAGAGATGGCAAAGGCAGGAAGCCCCAGGCCAGTTCAGGGAGGGGGAGATGGGTCTTGGGGGGGACCCCCCAGCAGGGGCAAAGCACTGAGAGCTTGGGGTCTCCCCTGGCATGGGGGACGATCTGCTGCCAAACTGCCTTCACAACATAAGCCCTACAAACCAAAATATGCAGTGCAATTAAGGTGCACTTTGGGAAAACAAAGCTCTGCTTGGGGGGCACTGGAAGATCAGCCAGGAAAAGCCAAGGCTGCAGCTGCAGGAGGCTGCCAGGACAAAAACGAGCATTATTTAGTAGCCAAAGAAGTCTTTTCCTTTCTTTTCTGTGCTTATAAAGATTACAAAGCTCAGTTTGCAGAATGCTGGGGGGCTCAGAGAGTTAACCCAGGTCACTTCTTGTTAATGGTTGGACTTTGTTAATGGTCTTGTAAATGTTAACTATTGGACTTGATGATCTTAGAGGTCTTTTCCATCCTAAATAACTCCATATTAACACACACACTATTTTTTGTATGAAGTATGTCCTGGTGAAAGCCCCTCCCATGACTTTAGGGGCAGATGAGCAGCAGTGTCACCACATCCAGGCCTGGAGGGAACAGCAAGGACGAGAACTGCCACTTCCAGAATCCCTTTAGTTCTAGAAATCAAGAGATCCAAGGCTCAGTCTAAAGTGCACCAGTGCCAGCTAAAAAAGAACTGGTTTCCATCTTTCCAAGGGTCCCCAAAAGCTGGAGAACTGGATAAAAGCCAGGAATGACTCCTCCATCCTGGAGTTACTCATTACAACCTCTGCTGAAAGAAGTGTAATGTAGCCACTCATGTGGCTCCATCCAGGGACAAAGTGGGGGATAACCCAGCAGAACTGGGGTGGAGCCTTCATCTCCCTGCTCTCCCATCCATTTTCCTGTTCTTTCAGCACCCACATCCCTGTGTGGGATCTGCTTTGATCATTTAGTTTTTTACTGTGTAATCACCAATAATAATTTCTCCCCACGAGGACTATCAGGAATGTTTGCAAAGTGATTTCCCACCCCTGGGAGACCCTGCAACTGGATACCTTGTGTGCTAACCTCCAGATTTTCTCCACTCCAGTATATCCAGGGGCCCGAGGCCTCAAGGAAATTAACAATCCAAACAAATTCTGCTGGGGTTTAAAAGATGAATTCTTTTAATAACACTGCACTTAGGTTGGATTCTGGGCTGGAGACAGCTCTCTGCAAAATCAGGCAAAACAGCCCAAAGAAAGAGGGGTTTGACCAAACTTCAGCTCAACTTTCAAGTAGTTTTCTGCCCTCCTTCCCTTGCAGTGCTGATTAACCAGATTATTTATGTCCAAGCACGAGTTCAGTCACTTTTCCTTCTCCAGAAGCTTGTTCTTTCCACGAGTTCCAGAGAAAAATGAAAGTGACGATTAAAAATAGAAGAAAAAAAATAAATAAATTTGCTATCTCCAATGGCTTTTGCTTCTGGCACTTCCAGAGCTGTTCCT
The DNA here is from genome assembly GCF_003945595.2 of Pipra filicauda. Lineage (NCBI taxonomy): Eukaryota > Metazoa > Chordata > Aves > Passeriformes > Pipridae > Pipra > Pipra filicauda. The sequence goes on along the minus strand of NW_024104378.1, from coordinate 124,349 downwards.
TGTTTTGTTTGCTTGATTTCTTGCCTTTCTGTCTCCCTCTTCTCAAGAGTGAACTGCAAAGGTCAGACACTACCACGCTCTGAGTGTCTCCTGCAGCAAGAGCTGCTCTCAGATCTTGGCAGACACAGACACCAGACAGTTCCTTGAGCGAGGTCACAGTCCAGGCTCGGGAAGATCCTCCCAGAGCAGCACGGCGGGAGCAGGACATGGGAGCCCTGAGTCACAGGCTGGGAGCTGCTCTGGCCCAGCTGGGTGTGAGACGCTCAGCTCCCAGGGAAGGGGCACATCCAGGGGTAAATAAATTTGCAAAGTGTCCGTGGTGGGAGAGGAAAAGGAGCTCAGCTGCTCCACAGAGAGAGGGAACCACATAAAACAGTTCATGGGCGAGGAAGAAGTTTCTGAACTGAGAATCCCAGAAGCAGAAAAACACAGAGTCACAGAATTCTTTAGGTAGGAAAAGCCCTCCCAGATCATCGAGCCCAACCTGTGCCTGATCCCCACCCTGTCACCCAGCCCAGAGCACTGAGTGCCACATCCAGTCCTTCTTTGGACACCTTTCAGGGATGAGGACTCCACCACCTCCCTGGGCAGCCCCTTCCAGTGCCTGACCACCGTTTCCATGAAGAAATTCTTCCTGCCCCAGGTCTTGCTGGGGAAGGGGAGGTTCAGCCATCATTGCTGGAGTCCTTTAGAGCATCCAGTGTCTTTTATCTCCAGATGGATCCCAACCATGGAATGGTTTGGGTTGGAAGGACCTTAAAGATCATCTCATTCCATGCTCTGCCATGAGAACCTTCCACCACAGAATCACAGAATATCCTGAGTTGTAAGGGATCCATCAGGATCATCCAGTCCAACTCCTGGCCCTGCAGAGGACACCCCAACAATCCCACCCTGTCCCTGAGAGTGTTGTCCAAACGCTCCCTGACCTCAGTCACTGAACAGTTAAATTAAAACTTGTGTCACAGGCCATGGTTCCACAGTGTCACATCCCCCTTTCCCAGCTGTGGAGGGTGAGAACTTGCAGGAGCAGCACAGGTTTGTCTCCAGTCAGCTAGAAGTGAAGCACAGCTCCAACCTGGTCCCAAAGTGGAAGCAGATGGTTGCTCAGGGCTGCCAGCCCACCCTGCTTCTCTGCTGAAGGTCACTCCTACCCCAAAGCACTTTCCCCCTCTCCAGGGCTCCCAAAGTTCCAAAAGCTAAAAGAAACCAGCTACCCCTGCCCCGGGCTCTCTGCTTTGGTCTTAGCCTGGCACAGATCCTGGAGCAGCAGTTTGGGATCTTCTAGGAAAGAAAAAAGCCATTGCTGTCAGATCCAGCTCCTTCCCAGCTCTCCACGATGAAGTGACAGCTGCTTACACAGCCCAGGTTCTCATTGCTGTGGTTTATCCCCAAATTCCCACACTGGTCCTTCAAGGTCTGTGAAGGAGGAAACCTTGGCACTGTCTCCGTTGGCTTTTCTGAATTTCAGTTTTTCTAGGTGAAAAAATATTTTAAAAACTCGTTTCAAAACCCCTGCACTGCAAAGTGCTGCTGTGAGGGACCAGTGTGACTCTGGGCTGCACAGGCCAGCAAAGGGGTTGGCTCCAAAGTTCAGGATCTGCTCAGCAGCTTGGGATCAGCCAAGGTAAGAGTTGTCCCAGTGGCAGTAAAGAGCCCCCCAGTTTGGTTCCTCCATCACTGTCTATTTTGGGTGACAGCCGAGCCCCAAATGGAACTGGTGGCAGAAGACTCACACCTGAAGACGCCAAAATTTTGTATTAGGAGGCTGAGGGGACCTTCTCACTCTCTACAACTCCCTGAAAGGAGGGGAGAGCCAGGTTGGGGCTGGGTTCTGCTCCCAGGGAACAAGGGACAGGACAAGAGGAAATGCCTCAAGCTGTGCCAGGGGACATTCAGGTGGAGTATCAGGGAAAATTTCTTCATAGAAAGGGCGTAAAGCATTGGAACAGGCTGCCCAGGGCAGCGGTGGAGTCCCCATCCCTGGAAGTGTTCCAAAAACATGTGGATGTGACACTTGAGGATGTGGTTAGTGGTGACCATGGTGGTGGTGGATTGATGGCTGGACTTGATCTTAAAGTTCTTTTCCAACCTTAATGACTCTTAAATTGTCTCTGTGTCACATCTTCCCATGGCCAAATGCCTCACTGGGAAGGAGGAAGATGGAGTTCTGGGAACCATGTGCAGTGTGGAAGGGACAGTGGTTTTGGTGGCCCTTGCAGGGCCACAGAGAGGGGGGAATTCCATGCTCTGGTAAGGTGATGACCACAGATCATGCTCCCAGCATCACAATGCTGGGAGCCCTGGGAAGGACGTGTCTCCATAGGACAGAACAGCTCTGTGTGTCCCATGTCCTGCCATGGCCCTTCCCATGGAAAAGGATCCTCAGCAGGAGCTGAAATCCAAACTGGTGTTGACGAATTACAAAACGTAGGGAAACACTTCCCATTTTGTTAACGAGTAAAACAGGACCATGGAATGAAGGGGGAATTCAGCTGAATTCATTAGACTGTTAATTGAGTGGAAGCTTTCGCAGCTTGAAGTGAAAAACTGTTCTGGGAACACATGAAATCAAACCAAACCAAACCAAACCAAACCAAACTGGAAGTAGATTGCAGGAACCAGCTTTATCTTAATAAGAGAATGGACTAGACCAGACCTAGAAGGGCTTAGATGATCTGATAATGATGAGAAGAGACATGAAAATTGTGGAAACAGTGAATTTTGAGGCCTGTACTTCATCCTTCGCCCTGATAAGGGTGCACATGGTGAGCTACTGCTGTAAGTAGCTAAAACTAAGCTTAAAACACTGGGAGGAGTTGACTGAGTGTAGTTGGTCTTGGCTTCACTTCCCTGCCATAAAAACAAGTGAATTTAAAACACAGGATGAAAAGAGGGAGCAACAAGTGCAAAAGAAATAGCAATTTCTGTGCATTTGCTGTTTATAGCAGGGAATGAGTCAGTCTATCCCAGCAGCTTCCAGGAGGACCCTGCTCAGGCCTCCAACAAATCCCCACCTGGAAACTGGAAAAAGCCTCTGTACATTGGATATAAATAGATATTTTCCAGACATATGAGGACAAGAGCTCAGACTTGCTGGACAGACATCGCCCCACACTGTACAACTGCCACCAGGTTTTATTATCATTACTTAGAATCTGACCTTATTTATGGCAAATGTGAAGAACTCAAATCATGGGAGAAAGGGAAGAGCTTGGAATGTTTATATACTACAGGGTTCTTTATTCCATGCAGTTCCCTGGGTTGGTTACTTCAGTTGGTTACTGAAGGTTTCCCTGTTCCCCTTCCCAGAAATCACGGAGCTGGATAAAAGGATAATGTTCATCTGTCCCAGAGATAGACTCTGCCTGATGTGGAGCCCATCGGAATTAACATCCCAGGAAGGCTGAAGGCCAGGACAGGCTGACTTGGTGCCCAGTGATGATGATGATCACTCCAGTTGGAGTCTTGGCTTCTCCCATGGGAGTTTTCCCAGGCACTGCCATCTATTGTGACCTTTTATCCCAACATTTGTGCCTTCCACAATCAATACAAGGACAGTGCTACTTCCAGGTTTTTCTAGTCCATGCGGGACCATGGCTGAGGAGGACTAATTCTTCCCTGGATCCAAGAAAACATGGCTGATGGAATGAAAAGCCAGCTGCTATTGCACACCAAGAGTGAGCCAAGCATGGAGATCCTTCCTGAGCAACCAAGGAAACCCCTCAGCTGCAGCCTCCTCACAAAGGGACTCGTTATCCATAAAACTGAGCTTCCGAAAAGCAGCTAAAGGAGTTCTGGGCTTTCCCTGAAAAATACAAGGGATTCCTGGGGTGTCAGTGATCCTGCAGTGCCTGCAGCTGCTCCCTGGATAAGCCATGAGCTGGGAAGGCCACACATGGAATATCTGGAACAAGGTGCCGTGCTGGAGGGAGGCCATGTGATGAACAGTTCCAAAGGGTTGGGAGCACATTTGCAGGAGCACTGACCGTGAGTGCTGCACATGCAAAATGGCATCTCATGGCCTTGGTAGCTTTGATCCATCTTTGGTTCTGGGATTATTTATTTGGCTCTGTGAAACTATTTTACCAAAAGGCAGTCCTGAGGGGATTACATTTTCCTGTGGGAAAAGCCTTGGCAGAGCTGGAATCCACTAGAAGTGAATCAAATAGAAAGAGTCAGTCATGTGAGGAGCAGCTGAGGGAGCTGGGGGGGCTCAGCCTGGAGAACAGCAGGCTCAAGGGGGACCTTCTCACTCTCTGCAACTCCCTGACAGGAGGTTGAAGCCATATAACAAGGGACAGGACAAGAGGAAAGGGCCTCAAGCTGTGCCAGGGGAGGTTCAGGTTGAAAATCAGGAAGAATTTCTTCATGGAAAGGGTTGTCAAGCACTGGACAATTTTTTAAAGCATTATGGAGCCAGCAAGAGGAGCACAAAGCATAAAGAAATGAGGTAAAACTCAGGGTTTGGTGCAGAAAGCTCAGCTTGGCTGCTGGCACCAAGAGAGGCCATTTGTGAACCACAGAGCAAGCAAAAAGTCAACAGATCTGTTGTACTCACAGCTTACTACAAGAAAAAATTCAGTGTAGGCAAAAATTGCATGAATATGTTCAAAAGAAACATTTTCCATTACCTACAGAGAAAGACATTTTTGGAGAGATGTCTCAGGCCAAATGTATTTCTGTGCTTGAGGCATCAGCTGCTCTGGCAGGTGCCCTGAGAAAACAAAGTGCACTTGTGGGCATCCAACGCTGAGAGACACTCTTCTCTGCCTGGCACTTGGGCTGAGTTCAGCCCCAGAGGTGTCTGACAGGAAAATACAACTCTTTTGGGTTGGGGTAGCCAGGAGGGTTCCAAAGTCCACAGAGCTGGTGCTTCCAGCTGGGGAAAATCTGCAGGAAAGCCATGACAGAGAGCTCCAAGTCCTTGGAAAGAGCTGGAGCTGCTCAGCTAGAGCTGAATTCCACAGAGTGGAAATAAAGGAAAGATATTAGGCAGAGAAAAGTTTGGCAAGTGTCCCCTGCTGCCAGGAGAGAGGAGGAAATTCAAGGATTTCCTGGAATGATGATGTGCAAGCAAAGCTGCCCAACTTCAGCTGCTCAAAGCAGCAACCTGAGGGTGCTACTGACCCAGGGAATAAGGAGGACCCATCCCTGGAAGTGTTCAAGGCCAGGCTGGACAGGGCTTGGACCAAACTGGTCTGGTGGAAGGTGTCCCTGGATGGGGTGGAAGGAGATGAGTTTTAAGGTCCCTTACAACACAAACCAGTCCCTCCTTGAGGAAAAGAGGGGTTATCTGTGACAATCCCACACCGTGAACACGATATGGATCCACAAACATGATGTGGATCCTTGAACATGACCAGGGTCAGTGAACACAACCATTGCTGCTGGCAAAAAGGTCCAACAAGGCCTTGTTGGGTCCTGCCCTTGGGTCACAACAACCCCCTGCAGTGCTCCAGGCTGGGAAAAGAGTGGCTGGAAAGCTGGAAAAGGCCCTGAGGGTGCTGGTGACAGTGGAGGGACATGAGCCCAGGTGAGCCCAGGTGGCTGATTTTTGCTCAGAATGGCACCTGAAAGAGTCCTTGTTGAAGGGCTCAGTCACCTGCAGCAAAACCAGGGTCTGGAGTTTCCTTTCTGACTTGCTCCTCTTTCACCACTGCAGTGGGCTGGTATAAAATGCCAAAACAGAGAAGGACCTACTGAAAAACAACCCCAGAGCCAGAACCTCCTTTAAATGTTTTTATTTTGTTACTACTGTTGTCGTGTTGGACAAGTGAAGGGGACTGGGAGCAGGGACACCTTTGAGAGGCACCTTCCAGAAGCAGCTGGACATGGCTGTGGTGCTGTCCACATGCTCACATGTTCCTCAACCAGCATGAAGCCCTGAACACAATAGGGCTCTGCTAAAATCTGCTCCAAGTCCTCACTGACCAGCTCAGCTCCCGATTCTGCTGGTGCTTCTTAAAGCCAGAGGCTAGAAAACATCATCCCTGGGAACGACGTGGTAGGAAGAGAAACTTTAGAGGGCCTGTGTGGCCTCCAAGTATTTTGTTGATAAGGACTTGGCAGGTTGAAGTTGTAAGAAAGGTTTTATTTCAACAGATCAGTTGGTTTGATGTGCTCTGCAGGGCCCAGGAAAATTTTTAAAGCAGAGTAAAAACCAGAACAAGGTTTCTAATCTGTGACCTTGAGTCTTGGTTTTATTCATGTGGTAACTCCAAGCTAATTATGCTTAATCTTAGCCTAATTATAATGAAAATACAAACAACACTGTTTATGCATTAATGATCAAAGGCTCTGACCTGGGGACAAGTGAAACTCATGGATGAATTACTATTTGTATCCTACAGATAGTGGTAGGTGCTGAACAAGGAAGAAAGGATGGTCCAAGGCTCCAAGAGACAAAAGGACCACGAAGACATAAGGGCTGGAAGGGACTAAAGGGCAAGAAGTTTGCAGAGAAATTTTGTTCCTGCCAAGTGCAAGAAGGGGGAAGGAAAAGATCTTAAATGAGCAGCAGGATCTGGGATGAGGAAAGGCCAAGAACGACAGTGAAAGTCCAGAAAAGTTTTTGATATGCTGGAGAAGCAAAAGCCAGAGGAGAGGAAGTTTGTGAATGGATCTGATTTGGGCAAGAGGCAGCATTAACCAAGGCCAAGAGCAAAGGATGTTGTGTTAATGGGGCTGTGGTGAGATAACAACTTGGCCAAGAGCTGGGAGGAAGAAAAGGTTGGATCGTTATGGCTGCAAACACTCGGGGCAGGAACAGGAAAACAGGAAGATGTTCATTGGCCAGAAAGAGAAGGAAAATCTCTCCCCACCACCTGAACTGTATCAGCTGAGACAAGTCCCCTCAGGAGACTTGCCTTCCCCTCCCACATTGTGCAGCTTCCTCCTTTAACTCTGCTCCCTCCCCAGCTCTCTGTTATCATTTGGATTCTGTCTGTCCTTCTGCACAGGACCTGACCCAGGCAAACAGGGCTTGTCAACCCGCCCGCCTCCACGGGGCTTTTGATGTCTGGAGCACAGACAGGCTGCTGAAATTTATGGTTTCCAAGGAAGACTGAGAGAGGGAGAAATTTATGTTAGGAAAATGTGACTGTCATCTTCGTTTATCTCCCGGGTTTGTAATGGAAAACAGGCATTTTACAAACACATCCACACAAAGCCCAGCGTGAGACGGTCTCTGAACTCCAACTTAACCAAGAACCAGCCCAGAAAGCCTGGCAATAATAATGGTAATAATGCAATAAATCACACCCCAGCTGCAACATCACATCCCCATCACCTGGCTAGGGAGAAAGCCCCCTGTAGAGAAGCAAGGCAGTAGCATTTCTTTCCTCTCCCACCCTTCATTCTGGATCAATCAGGAAGACTTTGGATCCTTCAGACTGACCACAAACACTCCCCAGTCTTTATATATCACACAGGCAGCAAATAAAGTGTAGAGCTACTAAGATTTCCTAAAGATCCTTCAAAGTTCAAGAAAGCCCATCCTCAACACGTGGATTACCTGGAAACCTTCAGCTGCAGGAGGCAGATAAGGAGAGCAGCTCAAGCTGGAAGCAGTTAAGCCATTCAAAGAGAAATGCTCAAATTTGTATATTAAATACAGACAAATCTGCACTCCCGCTAAATGTTTGTTTGCAGTCCTTGGCAACTCCTTTGGACTTTTGAATTTACAGCAGGAAACAACAGAGATTCTGCTTCAAACATCCCCATTCCTGGGGGCTGTTTGCAAGGGAACCTGCGACTTGCATTTAGGTAAAAGAGGATCTATTTGATCTGGCACCAAATAATCCCAATTCACCTCAATTTCTGCAGTTCACACCCAACCATCTCAAAGTATTTAAACCATTTGCAAGCATTTAGCCAGGAAGTTTTTCCATACTCACCCTGGAGGAAGTGGTGGCACTACTGATCTATGTCCTGCCCTACATTAACTGTGGCTGTGGAGTTATTTATGTGCTTTTCCTGACTTCCTCTGCCACAGGAGTTGGTTGCAGAGCTGCAGGATTACGTCTGCATCTCTGAATCCTCCTTTCTCAGCTGGAAAGTCTCAAGTTCCAAGCTGGGATTCCCTCTCCACCCCCTTCTCATGGACTTAACCCTCCTTCTGCTGGAAGTGTCTCATCAACACCACCAAAACCTTGGGTACAAAAGGAAGTGGGAAGGCAGCAGTTTATGAGGAAACCCCCATATTTTCTTAGATGCTCCCTGCTTATTAACTCTGTGCTGTAAAACAGCTCTTATTAATTATGATGTTTTTAATTATGGACCCTCAAAAACCAGTCCAAAGGGATTAGGAATTCCAAGGCTTTTTTAATTGTTTTTGCCTTGAATTCTTTTTCTTAGTATTTTGATCAGCCCAGTCCTCCTGCCTCGGTTCCCAGGTCACCCAGACATTTGCTGTCATCCACAAACAAGGTCTGTGCACAAGAACCCACCACTTCTCTGTTTCACTGGTCCCAAAAAAAGCACTTTTAGCCCAATTTAACACTCACACATTGAGAACTTCAGACAAGAACATCTGAGCAAGTGACAGACAACCCCTGACACCCTTCCTGATGCACTTGGTACCTCCATATGGGCATCTGTTTTCAGCTCAACACCAAGGAGCAGCCTTCTAGGAGAGGGTATTCCCAACATTTCCCTAATTTAGGAACAATTTCTTCACCAAAAGGGTTGTTCAGCCCCGGCACAGCTGCCCAGGGCAGTGGTGGAGTCCCATCCCTGGAGGGATTTAAAAGCCATGTGGATGTGGCCCTTGGGGACATGGGTTAGTGGTGGCCTTGGCAGTGCTGGGGGATGGTTGGTCTCCATGGTCTTAGAGGTCTTTTCCAACCTAAACAATTCTATGAATTTAGGATATTTCACATATTATTGGGTTGTGCTTTCTGGCACAGAGGGAATGTTCCCTGATAAATGGATCCAGTGACTGTGGACTGTGTGGATCCATCTCTGGGAACCTGGTGAAGCTGCAGACTGTGGGAACCGGGGGCATCCCCTGGGATAACCCCTGCACTCCTATCACAGTGTGCCAGGCTGCCACAGATCCCAGCACATTCCCATTCCTGTCCCAAGGCACGTGGGGCTGCATTTGGGGCCAGTCAGGAGCAGAAGGTACCTAAAGGTGAAGAATCCACCACTCAACGCTTGGCTTGGTCATCAATCCTCCTTCACACACCGTCAAACCCTCTGCCTCATTTTCCCACCTGGATTTACTGGCCTAATGTTCCTGCAATTCCCCCCTTGCCCAAACTGAAGCTCTTTCCCAGCCAGTGTTTTCTTCCCAAGAGTCCAATCCAGGGCTTTTAAACCTTACCCTCGACTTACCCAAACCTGCGCATTGATCAGAGATTTAGAGCCAAGAGCCTGAGGCAACTCAAATCCAAGGACACACTTCTTCCAGGCTCCTTTCTGTGCAGCACAGAGCTGGGATTCCCAGCTCCACACTGGGAATAACACAGGGAAAATCCAAAATAAAAGCAAAACCACACATGGAAAAGCTGCCTCAAAATGTTCAGCCACTCAGTATCCATGAGGTTTTATCAGTGCTAAGTCAGCTGCATTTGCTCAAAGATGCAGCAGGAAAACTGTCACTCCATGCAAAGACATTCCAAGTTTTCTAAGGGAATATTCCTACAAAGTTGATTTTCTGGCAGAAAAATGAATGCCTTCCACCTTTTACAAAAAGGAAAACAAAAGGAAATTATTCTTTTCACTCATACCAAGGTGCACTCAGCCCTTTGCCACACAAGAAAATTCCCATGACAACGTAGGAAAATGTCAGAGGGGGAAAGTGTGGAGATGGACTATTTATTTTTCTAAAATTACTATTTATTTTTCTAAAATTCTGAGACAGAACCTGCCAGAGAAGCTCCTGCTTTCATTCTAATGGTCAATTTAACGAAACTCAGAGGAATTTCAGGCACAACCCAAAACAGATGTAAATCCCCCCAGACGTTTACAAACTATTTAAAAACACAGTGAGGGATAAACAAAATTTAAACTAAAAAAAGATGAAAATAACCTCAAATCTCCCCCTTGCCCCTGCCTACCTCCAGAGCTGCTGTTCCTGGGATAAAGTGGGATATTTTTGGCACTATTGTGTGAACTTCTCCCTGGGAACCACCACGTTTCACTGCAGAGAGGAGGGAAAGGCAACCTGAGCATGTGGAAAAGGAGGAATCAGACCAAAGCACCAAAATGCTCCTCTTTTCTTCCCTGGATTCTTCACTCCTCTTTTAGGAACATTTGGGTTTTTTTTAATTTCTTTTGCTGAGGAGGCAGGAGTCCTTTAGAGCAGGGGGATTAAGAGAGTTGAAGGAGGATTGAGTAATAAAATTGCTGTTAAATAACAGGAATTATGCAAGGCACACGCATCCAAGGAGAGCACGGCATTCCGGGGTGGGACACGGAGCTGAGCCTCACAAATCCCACCAGTGGGGCTGATTAAAGCATTCCCAGTTGGGATGAGTGGAGAAGGGCCAGCCCAAGAGGTCTGTGACAGGAATTTTAGGGAGAAACAGCATCAAATAATGAGTTTGGCCATGGTCAACCTAAACTGGGAGTCAGCAGAATTCCCAGGAGCAGCTGCTGGGATTCACCTGGCGCTGGCAAAAGGAGGTTTCATTTTGCTGCCACGAGGGAACAGCAGGGAAAAATCTGGTTATTCAGTGAAAATGTTATTAATTAACAGCAAACACTGACTTTCCAACTGGGGCATTTTTGGTAACTAAGCCCAGTAAAAGAGCATCTTCCTGTGCACAAAGTTAAGGTCTAAAATGGCTTGATTTTTCCTGTAAAGTGCAATTTAGAATCCAGCAGACTAAGGGTTTTATAAATAAATAAATAAATATATATAATACTTGCATTGTATACATTATGTATATATAAATAGATAATATTTATTGTATAAAAATATGTGATATATTTATTGTATATATTATATAAGTATATATTTGTATTGATGTAATATACGCTATAAATACTAAATGTAGTATTTATAAATACTAAATGTAGTATTTATAACATAGTATTTATAATGTATAATATATAATACCTATAGTATATATAACATATATGGGATATACAGGATATATATAAATATGTATATAAACAATATAGTATATATAAATTATATGTGTATATATCATATATAAAATATATTATATGATTAAGTATATAATTTTATATAATATATATAAAAATAACTAACTAACTAACTAACTAAATATATCAAGCAAGCTGAAATGCACCTTTCAGCTACTCAAATGGTGCTGGGCAGCTCCCAATTTTTTTCCTGCTTTTCCCAGAAAGCCAGTGGTAAATTGAACATATAGTTCCTCATTTAAAATCTGAATTATATGCAATATAAGTCCAGCAGATCTGTTTTCCCTGTGGGAATAATAAAAAAGTCCCTTTGATTTCAGTGTATTTGCTTCAGTACTCAGATCCTGCTTGGCAAACAAAGCCCAGGGCATCTGGAAAATAGAAATCCCAAAGATTCCTTCAGAAAAGCAGAGAATCAGTGTGGAATACGGGGATGTTTATATTTTTCATTAATTTTTAAATACCATAAGTACCTAGATCATGGAGCAGTGAGGGACAAAGAAAATCATGTCTGACTAAACTCAGTTTTCCATCCAGGTTTTTGTTGTTCTGTTTTATAGGAAAAACCTGGAATAAACTATTTAGTAAAATATTAAATAACATATAATCTCATAACCCAACATGATGGACAGAGATGAAACTGGACTGTTCAATTAAACATTTAAACCCACAGATTATTAACCTGAGGGACCAGAAGAAATATCGAACTTTTCCCAGCCTCCTGGTTAATTAAAAAATCCATACTGATGAATTAAACCCCTTTAAAAGAGATATAAGATATATTTTCTGCCCAAAATATAAAATTTTATAAAATATCATGAAAAGGCTTTTTTTCCTTTGCGAAAAGGAAATTTAGAAAAATTGAAGAGGAAGAAAAGAGGAGAAAACTTTGAATTCACCCAAGTTTAAAAACAGGCAAAACAGTCGAACAGAGAGATTTGAATTAAAATTTGTATGAGAGGCTGTAAATGGGGAAAAATAGGTTTTTCCCCAGTTCCATCCAATTTAGCATGAGAAAGAAGACGATTTGATTAAAAATCACCTTTAGAACGAGAAGTGTTGACCCTCTGCCTCGGCCAAAGTGCTTGTGGGCTCTGCACGGCTCCTCCTGCCTCCACTTGCTGCTGATATTCCTATTTTGGGGGTATAAAACACCCTTTAAATGACTCAAACCTTGTTCAGCAGCAACCCCAGGTCTGTGTGTTTGTAGCAGAACATTAAACAGCCACCTCAGTTTACCCAAATACGATTCCAGCTGAATGACTTCCTTATTCCCAGCTCCATCCAAGGAAATGAGCTTTGACTGCTGAGGGCTCATCTAAACCAGCAGAGCTTCCAGAAGTGCTTTGGGATCGCCGGGAATGAAAAGAACATTCTTACTCCTGATAATGGGAAACAGTTCTGGTTGAATTCTAGTCAGAATTCGCAGTGCCTGGATAATTAGGAATTCAGAAGGAATACTGATTGCTAACAGAAGTTTGTGTAGAGGGACATTATGGAGTGATTTGGGGGTGGGTTTTTTTAGGTATTGGTTTTCTCGCTGTATTTTCTAACGTGCAACTCTACATCCACAGAAGTGGATAATAAAATCCAGGGCCACCAGAGAATATCCACACACCAGGATCTCCACGAGGGAGACAAGCATCAGAGCAACATTTTGGCCACGATTCCTTCCTTTATAGGCACACTGTCAATACTGAAATGCCTAAAAATGCAGCTAATGAAGACATTCCAGTTTATTTGGGTCACAGGAGGGTGATGGTTTTTATAGATTTGTTTTGCAAGACAAAATGCATAAAACTAACAAGGAATGAAAGCAAGAGAAAACCAGGAAAGAAATAACCCACTCCCTCACTTTTTTTAGACCAATTTCTGGCTGTACAATCCACCAAAATGTAATATTTTGATTAGTTTTAAATCAGGACTGTGGAATCCCTCAAGAATTCACCTTTTCAGGTGGAATCCAAGGACCAAGTAAGGCAACCAGAGGCTCTTCTCCCCCTAAGCCTGGACACAGAAATATTCTTGCACTCAACCAAATCAACCCCATGAAAACAAGATTCTGCAGGTCACAAGATGAATTAATATCAATTAAAAATAAAACACGCAGCCGATCCAAGTCTAACCTTACAAGAAATGTCTCCCTGAAGACTCCTGGTCATATATTCTCAACCTCTCTTGGACAAAAGCAGCTTGAGGAGGAAAAGAACAGTTAAAAATGAGGATTTTGAAAGGTTTGCTGAGGGGAAAAGAACCTTATTAGTGACAAAGCAGAGGCTGTGAGTAACAGGAGACACAATGGGAGTGTAATTGTAGTTGACCCACTGAAAGTTGTCTTCAAGGACAGAACCACATCTGTGGTCAAACAACATCAACCTGCCAGAACTCAGAGCCAGGCAAACCCTCAGACCCCTGGGAGATGCTGATTACTTGGTACCTTACAATATTTTTAGGATTTCTTAGTGTTCTGTGGAAATGTTTGTGTTATAAACTCTGTGTGGACATAACTTCACCCTGCACAGAACCTCCCAGACCATTCACAACTATTTCTCAAAAAGGAATTCACTCCTGAATTACTCTTTTTGGGAATGACTCCTTTGTAGGTGACACACCCTGTGACACCCAGAAAACACACCAAACATTCTTGGAGACATTTCCTCCCCGGACAAGGACATAGAACCTACAGAAAGGGAAGAGGGACAGGGATTACCTGGAATTGGAATACCTGGCTCAGTGCTGAAGACTCTTTTCTTTGAAGTACAAACACAGCTCAGACTCCTGTAAACATGGGCATAACATGGAGGAACATTCACATTTTGAGGACCTCGAAGTCTGGATGCAGTGGAGGATCTTACTAAGCTGCTCTCCTTACCTATTCCAATTGATTTGACACCCTCCATTCCACACTGGAGCAGATTTCCTTCTGCTGGGATCTACATCAGCTACTTCACCACTTCATACACCTTTAGAGTCAGTTTTAGAAGAAAGTTGAGCCTGCAGCAGGTCTGGTGGCTAAAGGGAACCTCTCCTGAACTCAATCTCATGTCCTGAACTCAATCTGATCTCGTACCTGAGCTGAAAAATGCAAAGAGAACAGAATTCTTAGTTGTACCATGGAACAGAGTAGAGCAGAGGGGGAGAATTCTCTTCCTGGACTTGACAGGACAAGGGGAATGGATTTAAAAGAAAATACGGATTTGAAAGAAAACAGGTTTAGACTGAATATTGGGAAGGAATTCTTCCCCTGTGAGGGGGGTGAGGCCCTGGCACAGGTTGCCCAGAGAAGCTGTGGTTGCCCCATCCCTGGAAGTGTCCAAGGCCAGGTTGGACGGGGCTTGGAGCAACCTGGTCTAGTGGAAGGTGTCCCTGCCCATGGCAGGGGGTGGAATGGGATGGTCCCTCCCAACCCAAACCATTCCAAGATTCTGTGTTTAACCAGCCACAGTAAAATGTACAGGCCTTGCATATTTTTAGGCCTCTATTTGGATGCCAAGCTCGTCAAAGATCCCCCAGACTGAGAAACACTTTTATAAAAAGAAACTGAAGAGCAGCCAAATTCTTGGCCTGGTGCAAACCCTGTGTTCCATAAGCTGTGGTTCGGTTTGCATTGTGCTCCTGAGTCAAGAGACACCCTAAAGAGAGGGAGGAATTTATATAAAGTGTAACATTTCCCAGGGACAACATTCCCAAAAACTGGCTGTGCTTAACCCTTCCTGTCATAAGAAAAAAATAAAAATTCAAGTTAACCTGAATTCAACAACATGGAATTTGTGGCTAATTTGTGGCTGTGCCTCATTCATTAATACATTAAATGCATTATGAGCCATATATTGGCAATAAGCATATAGAAATCAGCTGAAAATCAAATACAAAGAACACCTTCCCCAGCAAACTCTGTATTTTAAAAAAAAATCATTAAATAATAATCAGGTTATAGGTAACAGGTTTCCTTCCTACTCAAGCTTAGCAAATAGGAAAATGGTGCTTTGTTGAAATCAATATCAAATTTCCCAGAAGTTTCAGAGGAGAGAGGGTTTCACCTTGCTCTGGATGGTGAACAAGATGGATTTCAGACTTTTGGATGGATGAATCCCAGACCGAGGCACTGCTGGACAAAGGAGGCAGAGAAACTAAAAGGGAGAGAGCTCAGAAGAATCGTTCACATTTACCATAAATTTCATAAATTCATTGTATAAAATACGATTTGCAGACTTCAAAGCTTAACTATCCCATTTTTCTTGCACTGAAAATTTAGATAATAAAACAATCTAAGATTGATACCTTCCTTAGAGACTTAAAGTGACCTCCAGCAGAGCTTGCAAGTGGCATCAACTCCTCCAGAACTCCACTCCTGCAGCCACCAAACCATCCTCATCCCAAGGCAGAGCAACTTAGAGCTGCACTATTCATAAATACACATTTATTTTCCATTAGAAATGCATAATTACAGCATTTAAAAGCCTTTTCCCCTAGAAAAGTAGTTAAGCAACAGTACAAACAAAATTGTTAGTCTTCTGCAAGTACAGTTTTCATTACACTGAACAGAAAACACCAGCAAAAGGCCAATACTTGCTGTCATGGGATTTTCCTCTTTTTAAATATTTTCCATTTTTTGTTATAAACACCATAGCAAATAAAAAAAAAGCTGTTTAAACAGTGAAAAATAGCTGAGCTCTGGAACTTTTCTATGTGGTAAAGCAAGTATTGCAAAGCAGCAATACACCTCCTAAAGTATCTGCAGACATTCAAAGGGCCTTTTTCACAGAAGAAATGGGTGAGTAGGAATTGAGTCTCACAGTTTGGATGCATTAAATCTCCTTCTGTCTTTCTGCGAGGGTTGGTTTTTTTTCCTCTTTATTGATTTTTGTCCTGAAGGTCAGATCTTCACTGCTGTTGTGGTGCAGCTCCAGCTGAAGTAAAAGGGTGTGAATTATTCCAGGTGAGGACAACCAGGCCATGGCTGGAGATGTCTGAGGTGTGACCATTGGTTTAAGAGGTATTTTTGTCCTCTTGCACTTCATTTCTGCCTGTAGTTCACCAACAGCTCCCAATGTTCCCCAGTAGCCTCACTGAATTTGGATTGCTCCGTGTTCTATCTGCATTTCTGGCTGGATTGCTGATTGAAGGCTGTCAGTGCCCTGCAAAGGGAAACAGGACAGTAAGAAATCAATCTAAAAGTGCTTTTCACTGGTGTAACCAAGGGAATGTGGACTTGTTGTACTAATAGAAAGTTCTTGTATGTACCAGTGGAAAAATCCCAGTGCAAAATCCACATGGATATCGGCTCTGTGATGGAGTGGGAATGGGAACACACTTACAAAGGCACCAAAAATAACATCAAGAGTCCTTCTGAAGACTAAATAGACCTTCAGGCTCTAAGGAGAAGGCTGAAATAATGCAGTTATGATAAAGATTTACACAATCAGGAGTGGCACATAGGAAACAGTTATTCCCCCTCTCTTCCCCCAAAAGAACCAGCTCTAAATAAAGAAAATAAACCCTTTGTCTGGCACAACATGAAGCTGTGGAAGGGCTGGTCCCAGCTCAAGGTATGGAGAGACACTGGGAATATGGAGCTGGGCAGAACTGTGGATAAAAAGGCCACCAAGGGGATCACGGAAGAGCCAGGAGGGATTCCTGGAATGACAGAGCTGCTGAAGGTAAGGAGAGTAAAATTCCCTGTTGGCCTTGTGCTTGGAATTTCTCAGTTGCTGCAGGATATGGTCTAAAAATGCTGATTTTACCCACTGCAGTCTGTGTTTATTTTGTGTAAAATGAGAATAAAGCTACAACAGTCAACTTTTCCTCCAATAAAATCCTTCCTGCAGGCCTGATTTTCCTCACTTTCCAAGGAAGAACAGCCCTCATGACAAAATTGAGAGTAAAGACAATTGATTTCAGCTTTCAAGGGAAGTCTCCTTAAAAATTAAATTCCTCCCAGTGGGCTGACAATGCTGGGGAAGGATAATCCCACTGCAAAATCCCTTTTAGCCAAGTTACTTGGAGTAAGGAAAAGGAGCTGCTGACACAAACTCTATCCTTGGAGCTGAAAGATAAACTTAAGAACAGCTGGACTGGCTTGGAGAAAGCCCCTCACACCCAGGAAACCTTCCCCTGACAGAGCCAGGATCACAAGCACTGATAAAACTCCAAGCAAAGGGCAAGGATTTAATGATATTTCTCTGGATTTTCCTGCCCCACATTCCAGAGATCTGCTCTTGATGGATTTTCCCCCCATAAACACATCTAATATTTGCTTTATGTAACACCCTGGATACAGAATTACATCTCTGACAGTATTTCTGTTGTAAAACAGTCTGATTGGAAGTCCTGCTTTTTGCCCTCAGCCTTGGATCTGCAGGATGATCCACATGGGTGGAAACTCCTGATTTCCCATCCTTCAGATTTTACTACACAGTCACAACTTATTTATTCAAATAAAAATACCAGAGGCTCGAAATCATGAAGTGTTTCTCCTAAATTAAGATTTTTTTTTTCAAATCTTTCTCTCCATCTCTGCCTTGTCAGTTATTGCACGTGGCTACAAGACTTTTATCCTGTTCAACTTGAAAGGTAATTTGGTGTTTGCTTAAACTTAAATTGTTCAATAAATTCGTGCCAAAGTGGTGAATAAATCTATAGGATTGCTAAATTTGAGAAGACAAGTACGAGGAACACACCCAGGAAAGCTCCATGGGAGGTAAATTTAAGTATTTTCCAGGTCTGGAGTGAGAGCAGCAGCAGGAGAAACACCTCTCTCTACCTGCTGCCTGTGTACTTCACTTATTTTGCTTCATGATCCTTGTGAGTCCTGATATTCCACGACTCCATGATTTATTAATTGCATAGGACCAGCAGGGATGGAGGATTCATAAAAAATAAGGCACAATCCCTGTAGCAACACTCTCAGCATCCAGAGCAGTCTTACAAGTGACTAAGAATAAAATCTTCAGAAGGCAAAAAAATTCCACAAGCACTTGGCATCCTCCAGAACAGAAGCCCAGGAAGTGGGATTTGCAAAACAACCCGTGACCATCTTCAGAAAAACTTCTTACAACTGTTCTAAGTCAATTTTCTTGCGTTGTCACCAAAGCTTCAAGTTGATGACAAGCTTTTTCTAGACTCAGCCACACAACTGTTCAAACTGATTTAAAAAGACAAAAATACCCAGTAATTCCTCCACCATAACTGAGGGGATCAAGTGTTCACTCACAGATGCTGTGGGAAATCCAGGCTGTTGATCAAAACAACTGGAAAACTGCTGTCAGGAAGGGTATAACATTTTTAACTGAAACCTCAGTCTAAAATATCCTTTTTGGCTGCATTCAGGCACGTTTCTTGCCCTGTCCTTTGCAATGGCTTTTAGCCTTCAAGGGCACAGGAAAACAATGATGACCAAAATAACTGTTCTCTAGAGGCACTGAGAAGGAACACAGAAGAGGGAGCAGGAAAAGACCATTTATATCTTTAAAAAAATTATGTAAATGATATTTTTTTATGGCTCGGAGAAAGGATCATGAAGTCCTTGTTTGTGGGTAGATATACAGGACGTGTGATGGATATTTCACTCGAGTTAAGCACATTCAGATGGTGAAAATAGAGACCTGGACATACCTGGTTGGTGGCAGAGTGGTCTGTCACCGGTGTGAGCTGCACATACTGGACCTGGATGTCACTTCCCTGCAGTGGGGATCCATCCACCCCCCCGGGCGCGGGCTCGGCCGACGCCACGGCGATGAGCTGAGCGCCCTGCAGCACCTGTGGGGACAGCAGGGAGTCACAACTTGAATTCCAGGGTGGGGCAGGCTGGAAGGGACCTCAGTGGGGCATCTCCTCAGACTAGGTCATCCCAGAGCCCCTGTGAGAGGCTGGGATGCTCCTGGTGAATGGCTCCAACAAGGGAAGAGCAGCAGGTCCAGACTCTTCCACCAGAGGACTGTGAATGACCCACATGTTCCATCAGTGTAAAACCTCCTTCCTGAACCTGAGCACATATCAACCCACTGGACTTCGTGTTTTGGGGTCTTCCCCCACCCCAAGGGATCAAGACTTTGACCAACAGACACCGATATTGCAATGATCAGGTCTCGTAGCTGGACCCCCCCGTGGTGACATCTTTCTGCTCTTATCCTTCCTTTCTCTTCCTTTCTTTTCCTTATACATTTTCCTAAGTGTTATTTTTATGCCTGTATTTCTACAGATAATAACCAAAACAGCTACTTTTATATTGTTTTATTACTGTAGATAATAATAACAACCAAAATGGCTCCACGTATCTTTTCCAGTGCAACCAAATTGTTCTAAAATACACCCTACATATATAGACAGATATATAAACCCCAGTCATTCAGTGTCTGTAACCTCCTGAACCAAACCAGATCCAACACCAAAGACTGTTAAAAAAACCCCCAAAACACTTGTCCATCAGTACCAGTTGCTTTCAGCCACGTGGACATGGAACACAGGGATTCCCACACAAGGTGTTCAATCCACTTGGCCTTCTGGGATTCATAATTATGTTAATGATTATGACAAAGACTAATTGGGACAGACTGACAGGTCACATGAGAGTGACACTATCAGTAGTGCACAGGGATGTCACTGAGTAACATTTTACTGCTGCATAAACAGGCCCAAATCCAAGATACTCCTTCTCACAGCCAAAGGCATCCCAGTGTTGACCATTTATTAGAACAATGTTTATATTTGTGTCATATATGAAGGTGTAGATTTAAGAATTACTAATTAATTCTAAGTTCCTACAGTTCCTAAGTTCCCAAAGGCTTCAAAACCAAAGAATAGTGGATCCATCTCAAAGTGCTTCTTAAAAACATGCTTCTCTTTAGATTAATTTTAATTTACTTCTTGACACATAGGTCAGAATAAAATACATATATGTAAATAACGACAAGTCCCCGCTGCCATTTGTGACATTCAGCTAGAATAGACACATTAATTAATATTCATTTAATTTCTTTGTGCCATGAGGGATGTATTTTTAAACTACAGCATTTGACCCGCAGCGAACAAAAGGAACCTTTCAAAGGAAGGCAGGAGAACAAAGAGCAAAAATAACATTCCTAACAAAGGTTTTGCTTCCCAAAGTCTGATTTCTCAGCTGATCTGAGGGTGGGTGGCCATGGAAGAGGGGGTGGACCACAATTTCTCTGGGGAGCGTGGGAGGCAAGAAGAGGCGACCCCAATAAATGACCTCAGGGGTGTGCTCAGGATTTTATGAGATCTTGGGTGTTCTGGGATACAGTTGGCATCAAACTGCAAAGGATGCTACACTTTGTTTTTACAGGAGTGAGCAAAATTCTCCCACCCTACGGTGTTAGTGTTGGAACTGAATGATCCAGGGATCACATCACATCTCTATTCATTACCTGTAGGTCTTCAATGGGGTTTTTTCTCATTTATTTCTGAACTACAAAGTTCACAGTGACTGTGAGTGACCGAACAACCCCATTATCATGGAATCATGGAATGGTTTGGGTTGGAAGGGACCTTAAAGCTCATCTCATTCCACCCCCTGCCATGGGCAGGGACACCTTCCACTAGACCAGGTTGTTTTAAGCTCCATCCCCCCGTTCTTGTCACATAGAAACTGTTTTACAACAAAGGAGCCAAAAATTTCCAACAGAACCAAACATTTCCAACAGCTTCCCTGTTTTATTGCATGTTCTCACCTGCCAGTGACCTTCCAGAGCACTTGGAAAAAAAAAACTCCCTTTCACAGCAAATTCAGGGGAAAAGGCTTCAAATGGAAACAGAGGAGGTTTAGGTGGGATATTGGGAGGGAATTCCTCCCTGTGAGGGTGGGGAGGCCCTGGCACAGGTTGCCCAGAGAAGCTGTGGCTGCCCCATCCCTGGAATTGTCCAAGGCCAGATTGGACAGGGCTTGGAGCAACCTGGGCTAGTGGAAGGTGTCCCTGCCCACAGGGCTGGAACTAAATGATCTTTGAAGTCCCTTCCAACCCAAACCATTCTGGAATTCTATGATTGTACCAACTGTGTCATCCCACTGACCTGAATCTCTGCCTTTCTCTTTGGGTTTTTTACCTCCTCTCTCCCCCTTTTTTTTCTCTTTATCACTCAAACTCACTTGATGGTCTGGGACATGCAAATTATTGATCTCCCAAACTTCTGTTTTTCATCCCTTCTTCAGTGAGATGTTTGCCATACAAAACTTAATAAAATTAGTCTTAATAATGAAAACCAGCCACCTTCTCTGCCTCCTTTCTTTCCATGTCAAGCT
Organism: Pipra filicauda; assembly: GCF_003945595.2. NCBI lineage: Eukaryota > Metazoa > Chordata > Aves > Passeriformes > Pipridae > Pipra > Pipra filicauda. The sequence continues at coordinate 102,973 of NW_024104378.1, read as the reverse complement.
CATTTTATCCCATAACTAATTGTTCCCATTCAACATTCAACTGCCAGGGCAGGAAATAGAATTTTCTTCAAAAGATTAAAATTTAATGCTTTCTTTCAGTTTCTTCCAAAATTATTCAAACAGTTTCCAAGCATGGTTCAACACATATCACACCCTCTGCCGATTTTACTTATCACTGACAGTTATTCTTTTGGAAGTTCATAACTTAAGCCTTTAAATTCCAAAACCAGATGAATATTTTGGAATAGCTGGATATTCTTTACCGAAACCAGGCCTATTCCTCAGGCTGGTCTTTGCCAGATTGAACATTCTAAAAGACACTTTTGAACCTTTTAAAACACCTTCTTGCTACTGTTGTGAGCCCTTTTATTGATCTAGGCAAGCACAAATGTTTGCCTACCCATAGAAGTCTCAAAACCAAGACACTCTGAGAATTTGGTGTCTTTTTTCCCATTTCTAGTGCAGGAATGCAAAAAAATATGATTTTTTTTTAAATAAAGAGAGGTTTTGAATTGCTGAGTGGTTGTTTATAGAAGGTTCACTAAAAATCCTGTGGCACTGATGGCAAAACACATTCAAACAGCAAACACAGCTCCTTGAAAAGATAAGCAGCTCTGCTGATAAACACCTTCCCTTCAAAAAGATAAGTCCCTCTACCTGATTCTTTCCAGTCTTAAAGTTTTCTTCACAAAGCCTTAAGACTAAAACCATCTTATTGCCAACAAAACATTTATTTAATGGATTTACAGGCTCATGGATGAGTTTATCTGGGGCAATTAGACTCTGTCTTTAGGTCCAGAACTCAAAAACTGTTTAGTCAAAAATTAATAAGTTCTTTGAAAACACCAGAGGTTTAGATTAATCCAGGTCTCCAACATCTTGGCATTCCCTAAGGAAGCTGGAGCAGGCAGTGCAGAGCCAAAAGAATGGAGTTGTATGAAAAAAAATCCAAGACTCAAGTCCAAAAGTTTAATTTTGTAGTTCTTAATTTCCCTTGATGAAGCAGAGCAAGACCCAACACAAAGAAACAAGTCCAGTGTGGAGGACACTTGCTTCACCCATTCATCCTCAAATATTACAATATCATCCTGTAAATTCAATATATAGTGTCGTGGTGTAAGGGTTTGACAGAAGCTTTGGTAACGTGAAGGTACTTTATTTAATTAATGTCCTAATTAATTTCTCTTAAAATAAAAGTGTGTTGAATTAAGGTAACTGAAAACAAAATAAAAAATATTGACTGCTCTCAAAGCTGATATCACTGGGAATTTACTGATCTACGTCCTAAAGCTTTACTTGGGGACCTTCCCTTATCCAACAAAAACTTGCACCTAAATTTGCAATTTATTCCTTACATGAAATGTGCCAATACCAAAATAAACTCAGCATAAATATAAAGCCCAACCAGAGCAGTTCAGAGCGAGGGGAACTGTCCCTGCTGTGCAGTTCGGAGCTGAACCGTGCAAAAAGTGCCCTTAAATCTGTCAAAACCTCATCAGGGAACCCCCTGCAGAGCCATAGAACTGGGAGCACCTCCTTGACATTCCCTAAATAACAGGCAGGAAAAGTGAAATGGATTTCAGCTCTGCAGAGGGTGGAAAAATGAAACGGATCATTCCAGAGAGTGTTTTTATCAGGGGCAATATTTCCTTGTATAACAAGGAATAAACATCTCAGCTGCTTTGCTGTGGCCACAGCTCTGCTCAGCCCTGTCAGCTCCCAGATTCCCTTAATGTGCCTGGAGAAACACATGGACACAACCGCAGCTACTGGGGTTGGAACTTTCAAACTGCAACTGCACCAAAATGTCCCTTTTTCTGCCTGCTGAGGTGGGGTGGAGAGACATCAGTGATGGCAAAGTATGTCTTGGTGGATGTAAACCTTCTGCATCTTCATGGAATCATGGAATTATGGAATGGGTCGGGTTGGAAGGGACATCAAAGCTCAGAAAGTTCCACCCCCCGACACCTTCCACCAGACCAGGTTTTTTCAAGTCAGGTCCAACCTGGCCTTGATGTCCTTTCACAACACCCATTTCCTTCCCAAGAAGGTGATCCCAAAGGAAAACATGGCTGGGAACACCAGAAATGAGCCTCTGCCTCTGGAGAGTGACTCTGCTCAGCAAAGCTCCAATACTTCCCAGCACTGGGGTTTTATGGATTTGCAGCCATCAGGGAAATGCTGTAATAGACCCTGAGCAAAGAAAAATGAGGTGCTGAGTGAAGAACTGAGGGGAGATTTGAAGGGAAAGTGTGGCAGAGGTTCCTGATCTTTATAAACATTCCCTGTACAAGGTTTTTTTTAAAAAAGAAAAAAAAAAAAACCAGAGAAAAACTCCAAAGAAACCAAGCAGCCAAAAAAAAAAAATCAAACCAAAACAAAGAAAGAAAAACACAAATAAAATATTCTGGGGACTTTGAAAACTGTTCACATCTAATTTGAGAAATAAACTGCAAAACATAAGGTGCAGAAAAATATCAAATTAATATAGATTATGTTATCTTGTATTAAAAAGCACTTGCTCTCACCATCACTGTCCCCCCAAGCTTTTCTTAAGCACAGCTCAGCTAAAAGAAGCCATTTTTTTCCATGTACAGTATTTAAAAACACAGAATATTTTTATATGCATTATTTCTGTCCAGGTTAAATACAACCTGTGTAAAATTAAGTGAACACCAACAGACAAAAGTGAAGCTATTAAAGGTGTCTCAGACTTTCACTGGGTCTACAACTCTTCCAGGGTAAGGTGAGGGTCCCTCAAGAGCCCACCGGCTCCTTGAGAAGTGGTTGGTGTTGAACATCATCAGGGTAATTTAAACTTTATCTGGGAATTTTTACAGGTTGAAAGGGATGCCAAGTTAATTAGTGAGAAATAAAAGTCCAAATCAAGTTTTTCATCATGTGATCTGAATACAAGGAGATACAGGAAATCCTGGGTGTACGAAGCTCACATGGTCATCAGCAGCATTTGATTTTAACTCAATATCCCAGATGGACAGACAGGGATGTAAAGAAAAGTCATAGAAGGAAGAGGGATTGTCTCAAGATGCTTTGGGGTCACATCCCAAGGAAGCCAAGCAGGGCCCTTCCTTTGACTTCTAGTAGGGATGAGCTCAGGCCTTGAAAAAAGGATGTAAAATACACCAAAACCAAACCCAGAGTTTCACTGAAAATCCACTTTAAACCAGCACATGTGCAAGACTTAATTATACTTAATTGGCAGTTTGAGAGCAGATGTAATTTCAGTAAAAGTGACTTGGTTATGTAAAGAGGAGTTACCTCATCTAAACTCACTGTATCAAATCCTGGGGGATGTTTGGAAGGAAGGAAATCTGGATCATCTGACTCAGCTTTTGTACCGAGATCCTCTCAGTGAAATGGAAACTTCTCAAACAGCTTTGGGGGTCACTGGCAGCTCTTCTCAGATGCTGAACTTCCCAAAAACAACCCCCAGTTTGATGTCAGTTGTTCCACAAAAGGTGCTCTGATGTCCCTGCACCTGCCAGAGCTTCCTGAATTAGGAATTTGGGTATTTCCTGCCCACCTTCCCTGGTTAATCAATCTCTTCTCTGGTGAACCCATGGATTATATCACATGAACTCCACACACATATGGGAATGGGACTGCCAGGTAGTCAATCCACCCAAAATTCTTCCATATATCCCCATAATCTTTTGGCAAGAAAGGAAAAAAAGAGTCAGAAATACATAACTAAGCATTTCTGCTCAGCCTTCTGTGTTCTGTTACAGCTTGTAAAAACTCTGGAGTTAATTCAATCTGAGAACAGTAAATATTATTCAAATCTCATGGAATCATGGAATCCCAGAGTGGTTTGGGTTGGAAGAGACCTTACAAACCACCCCCTGACATGGGCAGGGACACCTTCCACTAGACCAGGTTGCTCCAAGCCACATCCAACCTGGCCTTGGACACTTCCAGGGATAGGGCAGCCACAAATCTACATAATTCCAACATTTTGTGAAGAAACAGCTCAGTGTCAGCAGCAAGTAGGGTAAAATCAGGGAACTACTTCCAATAGGAAGATTTTTCGGAGTGGGCAGTTTCATCTCCCCACGATAATCCACTCTTTGGAGCAGTACTAAAGAAGCTTTGGCTTCCATGGTTTTTTTCCAGCAGAATGTTATTTTTGGGTTTTATTCAATGTACAACTGAGTGCTGTTAAGAAATGGCTGGATAGTTCAGAGCAAAATACTCCAGTGTCAAAGAAATCTTTCTGAAGTGGAGCTGCCGAGTGCAAAAGCTGAAGGAAGGAGTGAAAGCCGAGTGACACAGACTCCTCCAAGTGACCAGCATGGCCAGAGGTCACCCCAGTGGATAAGGAACGTGACTCACACAGCATCTGGCTGTGGGAAATTTGCTGTTGTGACATAACCCAGCCAAGAGGGAGAGGATCTTTCCCTTCTGAAGGACTGTCTCTCTTTAGATTTTGCTGTGGCAAATCCCTGCTACTCCAATAAATGTAAACACGGCTTTAAATGTCACCCTGCTGGGCCCATCCTCCAGGCTCCAATTCCTGGTGGGATTAGTTATGCTCAAAACAAAAGGTCAGGAGAAATGCTGAAGGACTTTGAGCATTTACTATAAAATTCTGCTCAAGTTTTGAGGCAATTTCAGCAGAAGGAGCGTCCAACCCTTTCATAAAAAACTTAAAGGAGGATTTGGACTCTTAGTGCTGATGAGAAGGTCCTTCCCTTCCAATGAGGCTGGTAGTAAATATGCCACTTAAAAATAGGAAGAGCAGATCACTGAGGATCTCCCAGAATCACACACAGCTGTTATTTTGCTTTCAAATGTCCAAACCAATTCCTCACTTTGCCCTCGGAACGGTGATTTCACTTTGATTCCAGAAAGAAAAGGCATTTAGGGGGAACTGCAAATGTTTACATCATAACTGGCAGGGATTTTTTTTTTTTTAAGTTCTAGCAAAATAACATCTGAAAGTTTGACTCTTGTAGCCAGGGTAACAAAACACTGCTCCTACTGTACACGGATCCCATTAACTTGGAGAAATACGGATGAGGAAAAAAGCGCGAGCGACAACGGCTCGTCCACAGATGGACAGAGAAGTTCTAGGATTGCAATGCTCAGGAAAAGTCCTAAGGAAAAGCAAATTAATATTCTCCCTCCTCCACTTTAATTGTGGAATGATGTAACCAGCTCAAGTTCTATCCATCAGGATCAGAAGGACGTGATGGATTCAAAGGAAAAGCAGGCGGAGGATGGCAGGAACAACCCCAGCGAGGAGCCTGGACTATAAATCAGCAGCTGAAGAAAGTTCTAAGCCAGAACTTGTCAATTAAAGAGCACTTAAATGAGAAAACAGTGCTCTGGAGAATTACCTGAATTACATTAATAAGTTGCTTAGAGAAACTTGCACCAAAAAAACCCACTGTGGATGTAATTCCTGAAAAAAACATCCCAGGGACAAGAAAACATGGCAAGTTGAACAAGTTAAAGAGCACATTTGAACCCTCAGGGATTTTTCCCCCACCTAAGGGAAGATAGTCCCAGATTTCACAGAGAGAGAAGGCATCCAGAGCTTGGAACTGTCTGTTGTCCTTAGTTTCCCTTTTCCCCCCCAGTCCCATGGTAGGAATGACAGAGCTGGGAGACACCAGGACACGAGGAGTTCTCTTCATGTTCTAGTGGGTATGTCCTTGTGTAAGGGGAACATGAATTCCAGAATTTTGGCTAAAAATAAACATGAAATGGCTGGTTTTAGAATGGAAAACATATGACAGAACACCTGGACTTCTCCAAATACTCCTACAAAAGGTTACAGGATATCGGTAGGAAAGGAATTAAAATACCCAACTATAGCTCTAATCTTGGCTTTTATCTCCTAGGAAAGTTCACGTAAAAAGAATCCAAAATAATAGAAGCTTTATCCACTTTATTTCAATTATTGGCACTGAAAAGGCAAGTGTTGCTGTGAACTGCTCCGTGGGCTCCAGTGAGGACCAAACCAAGAGCAGATGGGATGGATATTAAATGTTATAGATCATGTTCCACCTCAGCAAATCTTGTGTTTGATGTCATTCTTTTTTCAGAAAAGAGTTCCCAAAGAAAAGCTATTAGGAAAGAGGATGGATTTCCTCCATGGAGGTGGATGTCCTTACACATATGCACTGTCATTTTTAAAACTATCATCTTTCTGACAGATTTAATAACCTCAGACCACCACAAATCACCACCCCCTGACTTCCACCAAGGTTCACAGATAAGACATGAATTATATATATTTCCTCCACCTAAAGCCACATCATTCCAGGCACCAGAAGCTGCTCAGCACTGGAGCTCCACATGTGCTTCCCTTTAACCCAGGCACTAAGTGGCCAAATGTTTCCAATCCCCTGGAGAAAGGCTTGGGAATTGGTGCCTCTTTCACAGCAGCCTTTGGGATGATGCAAACAGCCTTTCTCTAATTTCAAGTCATAAAATGAAAATGAATCCTACCAGAGTGTCACTTTGTTTGCCTAAGTTGTGTAGTTATGGAGCTGCACATGATACTTTCCCAATTTTCCAAATGAATTCCTGGTTACTGGATTAATTCCCTCCTTTATTTACTTTTCTCAAGTAGCCCAACATGTAAGAATTACACAAACCCTTAAAAAATGTGGGTTGCCAGCTACATTCCACGTTGAGAACACAAATAAAATGATTTTTAAATAATGTTAAAATGATGGTGGCGATTTTTAAATAATTTTAAAGTGGTGATTTTTAAAATCGTTTTTTATTTTCTTTTTTTTGCTTCCACATACCAGCTCTGCACGGGAAAGCATTCCCAGAGAAACTACTATTTTAGCAGATAACCAAAACTCTGCTGCTGGAAATGGGAACAAAGAGGAACAAGAAGGGATTTGTTTATCCCCTTCACTTCCTGCACTGCTTAGAAAACTGCATCGAGTCATTCTAACCCCATTAGGTAACACATCCACCCTGTTCTGCCATAAATCATTAAAATCTCTTTGCTTTGGGGATGGAAAACAATTGGCACAGTAGTTGAGTGCCTGTTCTCCCCTGGGGATTGAACTCCAACCATATGTGTGTTGTCAGGGCAGTTTTACCCTTCCAGAGCATCTCTCCAAGGTTCTGTGCCGTCGCTTCTTTTCCCCATTCGTGTCCGGGGAAATCCATGGCTGTGGGATGGAATGAGAGGAACCAGCCCAGAAGTTCCAGCCCTAAATCCCAACTTTGCTGTAGAGCTCAAAGTTTCACCTATGTGGAGCTCCCAGACACCAACAGCCTGTGCTTGACCCTCCCTCTGACTCTCCCTAAATATATATTTTGCTACCAGCTGAGCCTCCAGGGCAGCCAGAGGTCTTTAACATCGATGCAAATGCAATCTGGAGAGGGAAATTAAGCTTTCCCATCAGCATTAGCATTTTTTAAGCTGCATTTTTGAACCCCTCTCAATTTTTTTCCCTGGAATATGGAGTGTGAATTCGAAGCAGACATCAAGGAGAGCTCGGGACCCAGAAGGATTGTTTTCTTACAGTCCACATCTGCTTTTCCCCAACATGCTGCCAGTTCTGGAACTCCCTTTAATACCCAGCTGGGATAATGTAAAACTAGTCTATAACCTGAAATAAATGCTAGAAGCACATATTTGTGTTCAGCAATACTTGTACGAATTAAGCTCAACTTGACTAATGTTCTACCCACTGAAAAGTTTCTATCAATGAAGAGGAGGAGGGGGAAAATCCCACCCAAACCAGGCCCTGTGTGTGTGTGTGGCCACAGATTGGAAACCAGAACTAAAGCTCAGCAGAGCAGCAGAAAATCCTGCTTTTAGAAGGTTAAAATGATTTCTTTTTGCAATCAAACCCTGAGTTCTTCGAGCAAAGCCATTTAAAATGTGGTTTTCTCACAATGTCAGGAAGGAATTATCAGGTGGAAATCTTCTCCCTGACCAACTCCAAGCTCTCCTCTTTCTAATCCATGGGAAGTACAAATGTCTGGTAAGAAAATTGTGAATTAGGAAACTCCTCTGGAGTGTGCAGAGGAAAATTGCTGAACAAAGAAAGAACAATTGTGTATAAAAGATGTATAATTGTACAGAAAACCATCATCTTTTGGCAGCTTTGATGAGCAAAACATAAATCAGAAGTGGGGCAGCAATAAAAGTGAGAACCTGATAATGTTATCCCAGAGGGAAGGAGCACAGGGAGGGTCCTTGACAGGGATTTCTGAGATGTTTAAAGAGGGGCAGTAAAAGTTATTCCTCCCCCAGCCCATTAAGGAATGAATTATTCTGCCTCAGATTCCCAGATTTTTATTCACACAATAATTCCACACCCTCAGCCTGAGCCTGACTCTCTGTCTGGCTGCTCAGAGAGAGGAATAAAGGCTTCCAATGGGTTCAGCATTTTAGGAAATAAAAAACCCCACATTTGGAGTTGATCAGCTCTGGTCCTGACACAAATTATGGCACTTCCAGCCCTCACATGGTTTCAGACACTGCCTTGGGAGTGTAAAATGCCAAGACACAATTAATGTAAAGATTTCTTAGAGCATGTGCTCATAAAAAGCATTTTTTTCATGTCTAACACAGAACATGCTATTTTTTCCTCTTAGAAGTTCAATTTATTAGACTCCAGAAAAAAACAGATTAATAAGACACACACCTGCATTGACCCTGAATCCCCAGATAATAAGGATATTCTGGAAATACTTATAATATTTAAAATATGTAAAATAGTATTTCTGGAAATATTTATAATTTCTGAACACCCCCGACGTTCTTTGAAGCCTGTTCCTCTCCTGGTTCCGACCCTGTCCTCTGGAACAATTTAGAGGAAAATCCAAGTTATTTCACAACCCCATTAAATCCAAATTTCACACTTTTTGATGCTTTCTAGGAGAGAAAGGGAAAATGGAATTTAAGAAGGAGGTAATAAGTGATATTTAAGCATTTGTAATATCAAGAAGATAAAAGCACGGGGAAGAAAGAGGTAAAAGCCTCCCCAAGGAGATTTACACCTTTATACCAAGGATTCCCTCTGATATTTTTATTTACCTACATATTGTTTTTTCCTGTGTATTTCAGGACATAATTCCTTTCATATTTTCACTTAGAAATTAGATCACACAAAGCACTGTACAGTAAATAAACTGACGAAATTAGGAATGAAACAGCACTGGAAAAGATCAATTAATTTTTTTCCCCCCTTTTAACTGTAGTCAGATTAAAAAATCTTTGGAGTTAAATAATAAACCACTGCACATCCCAGAGAATGACTGGTCAGTGTTATAAAAAGAGCAATAATAGTTACTAATTTGAGTTTGAAGTTTAAATGATGATAGACAGAATGGAGCAAGCAAACAGGGAGCAGGAAAACTTTTTTAAAAGGCTTGGGAGTCTCTGACTGTGAACAATTTAACTAAAATTTAATTCAAAATGTAATTAAAAATTCAATTGGGAAAAATTTAAGATTTCATGTAAAGGAAAATTTCTGGCCATTTTTATACAGTAACATCCTGGCTGTGACTGATTGGGGGTTAATTTAATTGAATACTCTCTGAGTGTCCCGAGAGATGGGAATGGGAGCTGAGGAAGACCATGGAATTCTGTCCCATCCTGTCCCACAGCTGGATGGGCAGGTCACCCCTGAGTCCATCTCCCCACTCCTTTTAGAGGAGCAAAGCTCCCATTTTTATTTTCAGGGCTCAACAATCCCACATTTTCTTCCTCTGCACTGGTGGGAGCCGACCTGAACCCCCGGGAATTCAGCTGAGCTGTGTCACTTCTGAACAACCACACTCCCAACTTCCCCCCTCAAGTCGGATCTGATTTGTGGGTTTTCCCCCTGTTTCTCCCTTCAGGAATCCCTGAGTCTCCCAAGCAGCAGCAAAGCCCAGCATTGTCCTGGCTCCTGACCTGCTGGATCGAGGGGTTCACCCTGGGTTTGTCGGGAATGTCGGATTAACACCCCCCAAAATGTCAAGAGGCAGCTCAAGGGAAAAAAAATCAACTTTTTTGGGTGAGCTCAGCACTGCTGCCAATGGAAACCCCACAGTGTGAACCTCTGGCAACCTTTGGTATTTCTGCCCTGGGTACAAAACCTCACAGGGCTCATTCCTGCCCCTGGGAAAATGTGCTGCCATTTGGGACCCACGTTGTGGTGACATTTCCAGAGTCCCCCCCAGGCCATTCCCAGCCCCGGGACAGCTCCATGGACAAAGAGCCCCTGTGAGAGCACAAAGCAGCTCCTACAGATCCATCAGGGCTTGAACCATTCCAGATCTCAGTCCCTAAAACAGCTGCTGCCATTCCTGAAGGGATTTCTAACGCCTTAGGGCACAGGGAAATGGTTACATTATATATATATGTCATTTAATAATAATTATTATTATAATAATTATAATAATTATTATTATTTTGTTATTATTATATATTAGTATATTTAATATTATTATTTTTTTGTTCTTATTTTCTATCTAGTTCTTATTTTCTATCTAGTCCTAATTATATATCTAGTCCTAATTATATATCTAGTTATTTTATATATATCATTATATATCTTCCATTTATTATTATTATCTAGTTATTGTTTTCTATCTAGTTATTATTATATATCTAGTTATTATATATCATTGTTATTACATTATTGTTGTTGTATAAAAATATAAATAAAATAACGAAAACATACATGTAAATTTTAAAATAAAAATAAAATTAAAAATCAAATATATAGAGCCCAGGGGACAGGATTTATATCAAGTGGATGGGATTTATATCTTGATAAACAGCTGAGAAATGCAGACATTATGCTGCTGAAATATTAGTTTAGGAGAATTCTGCAACATAGGACTAGAATTAGTTTTTGGTGTAAAAAAAACTGAGAGGAAAAGATCTGTATTGAGAAACAATTTGAAATAGTTAAAAATGCAAGAAATTTGCTTTAATTCTAAATGGAAGTTCCAAAGCACATCATGATAAACACCAAATTTCTATTCCTGCAGCTCAAACCCCTTGAGCAGCAGCCAGTTGTGCACTGAAAACAATGTTATCCTTCAAAAGCTTCCAATGGAATACTTTAGATATGCAGATAAAATTCAAAATACACCAAATTTATCACGGAGGGGGAAAAGAAAAGGGGGGGAAAAGCAAACATGAGTTTTATTGTTTTTACTGCGGCTGCAAATTCGATTTCAGATTGAAAGGGAAGGACAAACAGAGTGGGTTTTATGTCTAAATATGGTTTTGATCCAAGGAAAATAAAGTCATAGACCCGACCTAAAAAAGGGTGAGGGAGATTTCAGCCTGTGTGATGTTAAGGAGACAAATCATGGTAAATTATGTGGGAATAAAGAGCCTTTTCGGAGCGTTCAGTCCCAAAATTTCTCACACTTGTCCCGTACTCCGAATATTTCTGGCCTCAATCCTTCTCTGTGCAGATCCTGGACCCCCAGGAGAACCAGGCTGAGCAATACCAGGCACCAGCTAAGCCGGGTTTAAAATTATGATTTAGGATGTTTAGAAAGGGAGGGTAATTTTGCTTCGAAATTTCATGAGATAAAATCCATCGTGGACGTCAAAGGGAGAAACAAAAATGAATGATAAGCTGCTAATTTCCTGCAGATTTCCAAGTTTTTCCTCACTCAGTGGTAACAAAAGTTAAATTTCTTTACTAATTTATCGTGTGTGCTGGTCATTAAGGACTAACAGTGCTAAAAGTCAGATGAACGATTTTGGGGGGGGATTTTTCCTGACTTTGAAATTCTGTTTTCAAATCCTTTGACAGCGTTATTGTCTATTTTCATAAAAAGCCAAGAATTTTAAAGAGAGAATATTTACGGGGGTTATTTCACGTTTATATTGTTGTTTTTTGACTCACGGGGCGGCACAAGGACCAAAGATTTCGCTGAAAAAGGATTTTGAAATCTCTGCCTAATGAGTGACTAATTGTGGACTAACTCCATGACTTCAGTCCCAGGAATTCCAGGTAAATAAGAACTGCCCAGATACAGAATGTTCCCAGCAAAGTGGCCAAGACCGGACACTTTTCCAGTGGAAACTGGCTCGGGATGAGCCGCGTGTTTTCGGAAACATGAGGCAGAGGAAGGACTTGGAGAAGGATTCCTATGGGACAGGCTGAGCTAAGGAACGTTCAAAGGTTAAGGAAGATTGATTTTATAACGAAACCACCTGCATTTTGTAATGTAAATTACATTGTCATTTCAAGAGATGCCTAAATGGGGGGGTTGCTTTTCTTCTCCAGAGTGGTCCCGTGGAATAAAGAATTTTGGGGGAAGCTGGGAAAGCAGCACAGTCAGAATGACAAATGCAAAGCAAATAAAAGGAGAGCTGAGGGGAAAAGCCTTGAGCAGAGACTCCTAAGGACAGACACTGAACCCCATTCCCAGAATTGTTTAAAGGTAAAAATGAAGGAAAAAATAAGTCACTTTTAAAGGGAAAATCTTTAAAATTAAAATCATGTGCTAAACACTTCTTTTACACGTCACCAGCAGTGACAGAAACAGGTTTTGCCACTATTTATCTTCACAATTGAAGTAAAATAATTCTTATTTCTTGCACTTCACTGTTAAGAAAAAACCGGCTCCGTTTCACCCAGACCCAGCGACCTGAGTTTGCTTAAACCAGGCACTCAAAGACCAGCTTAACACTGACTTTGGGGACCTGAAGCTTAAATTCCAGGTGGGTCCCCTGTCCTTACCCCTTTTTTTGGTTGTATCTCACTAAATATTGCCAAGTGTTTTTATAGACTTCCGAATTTACTGCTCCGCGTTGGTTTATTGTGGTTGTAACCTTTTCATTTGCTTGTAAATCACTGATGTGAAGGCGAATAAAAAACAAAGATGAAGATAAACCAAAGCTGTTGTGGATTTTTTTTTAATAAAACCATTTTGAAGTATTTATTTTAGCTGAAAACAAATGCCTCTGAGCTCCTTTCTTTCTCTGACTCGCAGCTGTCGGCAAGCGCTCAGTGAACGGAATATTCTGCTTTCTAACAAGAAACAAATCTTTCTAGTTCAGATTATTTAGATTAAAACCAAAACTCATTAAAAGACACCAATAGGTGACCCTGGGTTGTTCCTGCAAACATTTGGTTGACACTTCAGAAGGGCTGCCAAGAATCCACAAAATATTTCTAAAATCTTGGGACTTCACTTGAGCGCGAACAAGTTGTTCTCAGGGAGGCTCGAATTTGCTGCAGAGGCTTTAAGGAGTATCATCAAAAATCCATCAAAAATCAGTACTGAAACCCCATAAATTAAAAGGGTACAACAGCATAAAAAGCAGATTATTTTGACGGGAAATCAAACACAAAAGTTGTAAAACGCCAAATTTTCCATCACAATAAATAAGTCACTTCGTTTTGTTAATTAAAGTTTTCCTGAAATGATTCCATTTGCAGCATAACAAAGGAAAATTATGTGAAATGTAACATGAAATCAAATCAATCCCAAAGATTTTGGGGAAAAACTGTCACAAATACACCAAGGTCTGCTAAGAATCCCAAAGCATTTGAAAAACTTGGAGAAAAGCTGCCCTGGAACCTGGACCATGGGGCAAAGAGCTCCAAAAACACAAGGGAATGCAAAAATCCAAAGGTTTTTACACAACTGCCAGGTCAGGGCACTATGAACTTTCTATAATTTTCCTATCATTTTTTTCCACTTTTTTCCCCCAAAATCTCTCTGAGAACAAACACAGGAAGGTTTATAAAGCATTTATTCCATGTGTTCTGCAGGATTATGCATAAAACCCCCTGTAAGAATAAAACGCTTTTATCTTCTGCTTGATTTATCTTGGGGATATTTTTCTTTTTTTAGAGGTAACTTGCAAGAATAGCAAATAAAAAGGCAAAAATCCAGAGAGAGATGATGTTTTCGTGACAATAAATTCCCTCCTCTCCCCTTCCCGTGATTCTTCCAGCCTCGGGAGCACTGTTTAGATAGGAAAAATTAGGAACAAATGGTTCCATTTGTCACAGAGTGAAAATATTTCCAATATTCAGATTTTTCTATGGATAATGTGTCCATACATATTTCACTGGCTCGGACAATTAGGGCAAGTGGTTCAAGATGCTCCCAATTTCTCTTTTTAAAACAATAATAATAAATTTTTAAGTCCTGCTGTTGTCAGACTTTCACATTTTGCCAATTTGAACCATTTTCTCCCTCCTCCCAAAACCCAGAGGGAAATGCACACGTATTTCATTCCTGGGCTCTGACTCCTGAGTCCGAGGGACTGCGAAAGGAGTCAGGGAATATTTGGGAATGCTTGAAGTTTGGGCTGATAAGGCAGTGAGAACACAGCCAGGAGCTGGATGCAGGATTCTGTCAGCTTCAGAGAGAAAGAAAGGATGGTAACAGGCTTTAAAGCCCACAGGAATAGGATTTGTGTTGCTCCAAGAATGAAACACAACATAGGAATATGTTATAAACACATCCCTGAGCTCACATGGAATCACACTGAGGTTGGAAAAGCCTCCAAGACCATCGAGTCCAACCATCCCCCAGCACTGCCAAGGCCACTAACCCATGTCCCCAAGTGCCCAAGTGTTAAATCCCTCCAGGGAGGGAGACTCCACCCCTGCCAGGGCTGGATGACCCTTTCAGTGAAGGAATATTCCCAATATCCAACCTAAACCTCCCCTGGCACAACTTGAGGCCGTTTCCCCTTGTTCTGTCGCTTCTGCTTTGGGAAAAGAGCCCGACCCCCACCTGGCTCCACCCTCCTGTCAGGGACTTGTTCAGGTCCCCCCTGAGCCTCCTTTTGTCCAGGATCAGCTCCCCCAGCAGCTCCTGGTTCTCCAGCCCCTTCCCAGCCCCATTGCTCTTTGGATCACACAACAACCAAACGTTGGATTCAATAATGACTCCTGATTCTACAAAGTAGAAAACACCACAAAACTAAAACAATCCCAGAATCATAAGATGGTTTAGGTTGGAAAAGTCCCCCAAGACCATCAGTCCAACCATTCCCAGCACTGCCAAGTCCCCCATGGAACTGTGTCCCAGAGTGATGCGCCCACACAGCTCTGAAATACCTCCAATAATCAGAGTTCTGTAGCTGGAGTTGAAAACTTCGAAGTCCAATCCAGGTCCTGTCAAATCTGAGGCAAAATTCCCGAGAGCTTGAAAGGGAACAGCATGAAACAAAAGCAGGGAGAGTACGAAGAACCGAGGGTCGCTCCGAAAAAACAACTCGGCTGAGAATATGAGTAACAGGCACATGAGATAAGTCAGGGAAACCCAAGATGCCCTTCCCAAAAGCTGGAGGAGCATGAGGGAACCTCTGGAATTAAGGTAAACACAGAAAGTTGTCTCCTGTCCAAGCCCTGAGCAGCTTTTTCTGCAAGTGTGTAACTATAGATTCTGGAATTCCTCGGCTCTGCCTCCCGATTCCCCGACTTCAAATAACATTATTATGAAAGTACAGCCACAGAGGAGTTAAGATAAAATATATATACAAACACACACCACACAAAATCCTGGCTATTTCCTTTTCCAGCTGCTGTGTGACACATTCTGAAAACAGTGAGTATATATTGAATATTTGGTTGATTCTATATTGACTAAGCAAAGAAAAAATCCTGTGGTGCTTCTTATCAGCTGGAATTATCCAGCTCCAAAAAGCTTCTTCTTACCACACAGATTGTCCTGTCACATGGAAAAGTAAATATTTATAACAGGACATAGGGAAAAAATATAACGGATATGCTAAAGTCCACTAAACCCCTCAGACTCTCATTTATAATTCAAGTGACTTTCATTAAATTCAATCTAATTAGACTGGAAAGTGAATTAAGATACATGGATTAAATCTGCTCCAATTCTGTAAAATAGTGTCCACACAGGGGTTTATTATGGTTTAAAATAATCCACTGGATGTCAATCTTTGTTAATTTAGATAAGCTTTTGGGAATATTCTTGTACAGCGCAGACCAAAAGAACACAGGTTCTCTGGGAAGGGTAAGTTTAGGAGAATTATCAAAGGTATTTTCGCACACAAATCTACAATTTCTGGATGATGGTTTAAAACATAATATGAAAATTCATCTCTCCACAGTTTTAATGAAGGTTGGTCACACAACCATCACCTGCTTGAGTTTGGGACTCTTGGCAACATTTAATAAACACCCACCCAAGTGCTCTTCACCCAATCTCACACTTGCCCCATTATTGTTCACTCTTCCATGTCATCAAAGTCCCCAAATTCACAAAATCATACAGGAAAAGCCCTTTTTTTGGATAATAAATCTGCCCTTCTAGAACATCATCTTAAAGGTTATTATAACCAATGTCCACCAGGAACATTTTTCTCTATAATTCAATTATATTCCCTTTTTTATTAGGAGCTTTATTTACTGTACACAGCAGTGCCATGTCTGTTGGCTCCAATTCTCCACTTTGGCTCTGTCACTCTCTTAGATTTTTATGGAAAAGGACTCCCATCCCACCACCACCCTTTTGGAACCACATCATATGGGCTATTTTGGAGCCCAGCCAGTCCCAGCTCTAACTTTGTTAGCGCTGCATGTTCCCTCCATCCAAACAAATCTCTCTGGGTATTCCCCTCAAAATGGTCCTGGAATGTGGGAACTGACGCCAAAGACAAGTCCAGGTCTGGAGTGGGAACCAGCACCTTGTGCTTTATGAGGAATAGATTAAAAATGCCCCTGAGATCCCCAGGGACATCTTGATTTCCTCCTTCATCTCTCACACCTCCAACAGGAGGTTCAATAAAGGAGAAGGGGATGTCCCAAGGCATTCTGGAAAGATTAATATTCAAATGATAACTTCAAGTCCCTTTAATAACCACAGAGTTTGGCCACGTTAGAAACCACAAATATAGAGCCCAGTGCTCTATAAATCAGCAGCAGCAGGAGAGCAAAATATACAGCAAGAAAATATTACCATAGATCACAGATCTACTATTTATTTACTCCCATCTAAAGCAAAACACAGGTTTCCAGGTGTTAAAAGCAGAGACAGCCAAGAGCACTTTACACCTCTGTGAGTGGAACCCATACAAGTATTTTCAGTCGTATTTTCCACTTATCTCCCTTAAATCCCTTTTGAAAAGCAGCCAAAGCAAAATCTAAACCACCCCGAGAAGCCTCCTGGAGTGAGTTTCCATCACACACATCTCCACACTTTCAACAGCCTGAGAAATTACTGAAAATTTAATTAATAAAGGCATGAAATGTTTCAGGTTTCCTTTTCTCTGAGGACGCTGATGCCTGTCCCCGATGGAGAATTATTTTCAAGGAGACTCTCGAGCTCTGTTTCTGGTTTCAAACACTTGTAGCCAATGGCAGGAAGAAATAAGTCAGGGGAAAGTATCTTCTCAAGAGAAGCTTCACTGAAATACTGGGTTTATGGTTTCAGAATGAAACGTTCTGGTTTCATTTCAATGCACTCTGACACAGAAATTGGAATAAAACCTGCTGTGACTTTAATTCATTAATCTATACAAATAAACACCACTTAAAGTCACATGAGTAAAAAACAGGAGCAAGTTATATATTGCTCATGGCTGTCTTGCAGATTTTCCTTGAATTTATGGAGAGATATGAACATAACTTTAAATTTTGCAGGATGATTTATTAATGAGAAAAATTCCCTGTCCAGAGCTCATAAAAAGGCAGGACAGACCAAGCCCAAAGCTCTCTGAGGGGGGATTTCTGTCCTGTTCGTGCTGTCTGGGGCCTCTTTGGGCCCCAGTTCACCTTTGCCAGACTCTCCATTGATATAAAGTTGTTTTTTTGAGACTTTTTTAGGGTGTTTCTTGTGTCTAATAATCACCAAACCTGTTTTCTTGACTCATTAGGGCTTGCATTTTATTTTTCACTAATTGTGGGAGGGATGAGTTTCCATAAGGGATCAATTCCCTGTGCTACCTTGACCCTCTAAGATTCCTGGTTCTCTTTTAATATGCAAGACCAGAACATTTCTGCCTGGAAGAAACACTGTCAATACTAAAGAAATCACAAATTATCCTCTGGATCAGGTTTTTATTATTCTGTTTCTATGCAAACTATTCCTGATAGTCAAATATTCTCTAAGTTGTTACCCAAAATGCTTTTCCTATAGGATTTTTCCTGGGTTTTTTTTTTCCAATTTCATGTTTTTCAAAATTAAAAAATTTGTGTGTTATTTCAAAATAAAAAGTCAAACATTCCCATTTCTCCTCCTCTTTATTATCTGTGTTTTCCAAAGAATTACTTCATGGAAAAGATGAAAGTTCTTCCAATTTTTTTTTTTTTGTTAAACAAATTTTAAAGAACACAAGGTTAAAGTTGAAAGATGCCCCTGCTATTGTTGGCTGAGTGTTTGTGAGTTGTCTGAAAAAATATATATGGAGAAGTTTCACTGTAAAAATGACCTTTCCTTTGGATAACTTCAATAAGGATTTGCTTGGCAAGTGTTTTCAGAGGAAAAAAGCTTTACATATGTGATTTTTTTTCCATAACAAGACACAAATGAAATGAGAGAGAGCAATATACAAGGAAAAAGCACTCGATTTTGGGAGCAGAAAATTTAAGAAATTTAAGAGAAATTTAAGTCCCTTTTTAGCAAGGACCTTCTTCAAAGTCTGAATCCAAGGACTTTAGTGACTCTGGAGAAAATCCAAAGCTCATCTTTTCATTTCATGCCAAGTTTTGAACTGTCAGTTCAGTACAACAGGCACACAAAGCCAAAAAAAATCAATCTTTAGCACCCAGCTACTGTTATTTTGCCCTTCGAAATCCAGCTGCAACCAAAGGATCTCAACCCCCCTCAGCCATTAGTTAATTAGGCCTTAAAATCTGGCCATGAACCCACGGCATGTTTAGACCAGTCAGGATTGTGTTTCTGCACTGATGGTCCAGGCAAACAGGGATTTAATTGGGAACTGCATCTGAGTTGGAAATGTGGGATTTTAAAGGGGGGGAGTCACGGGATGGGGCTTCAGGCAAAGGGAATCGATTCCCCAAACCCTTCCCTCCTGTCAGAGCTCAAGCACAGCTTGAGGGGTTCAGCAAGCAGAGAAAAAGTGAAAAGAGACCTGAAAGGATGGCTGGGGCAAAGGCTGCACTTACACACACACACACACACACACACATATATATATATATGTATGGGTTTTAGCAGATTCATTATTTTGAACTAACAATGTAAGGTCTTTTGAAGGGTTTCAGTCCTAATGCTGTATCTACAAACCCTCCGGGTTCAGCCGTGGCTCCAGAAATTGAATTTTGCTTCAATTCTATGTTTCATATGAACTGGATTAGGCAAATATCTATTTTTTTAACTCCTGCTTTAGTAAGTGTACAGGAATAATTACAGACACAAGCAGGACTTGGGTTTCCTTATGTTGAATTCTGTGTTACTTTAGTTGGAATTCTGAGTCCGTAGCTCTGATCCTGCACATCATCTGCCTGTAATTCCACACATAACTTCACAGAATTAAAAATGTGTTGAGAACTTGTTTCTATCTGCAGGGAGATAAAAGACACTTAGAAAAACAATCCTCTGCCTCCAAAACCTCGTAGCCAGTGCTACAAAAACCCAGCCCAGCCTAGAGCACGAGCATCCCCTGCATTAAAACAATGACTCCTTTGGCTTTTCTTGTGTGTATGAATTTAGGGACTGAACTATTTAAGCAGATGGACCTAATTCCCCACAAGTGATTTAAGAAAATTAATTTCTCAGGGGGGTTTGGAATGATTCCCCACCACCACCAAAAACAAGAGAAATGCCAGAAATGTAGAATTTACACACAACTTATCAGGCTCAGACTGGATCTGTTTAACAACTTAAAGGGGGAAAACAGTCCTTTTTTCAGCTGTGTTGTATTTACTGGTGAAAAATAGAACATGGCAAAGTAGTTCACAATATTTTTACTCAAAATACACTGTCTACAGAATATTCTTCTTCTCA
Organism: Pipra filicauda; assembly: GCF_003945595.2. Classification (NCBI taxonomy): domain Eukaryota; kingdom Metazoa; phylum Chordata; class Aves; order Passeriformes; family Pipridae; genus Pipra; species Pipra filicauda. The sequence continues at coordinate 83,053 of NW_024104378.1, read as the reverse complement.
AATATATCTTAATAAGTACAAGTTGTGATGAGAATGTGAAAGATGTGAGAAAGGTCAAATCTTTAGTCAAAAACTCTGTATTAATTTCTGAATAGTAGGAGAAACACTTTGAGGTTTTGAAATTGTCAGGAATACTTTTAGCCTTAACCTTCAGAAAGGTGGGTGACAGTGCACTGAGAGACACTGAACCATTCTGATAAAGCAGAGCAGAAACTCCTGCATGAACCCAAACCAACAGAGCAACCCTTAAAAGCATCCCAGAAAATGTAGGTGAAATTCATCCCCAAGGATTTCTAAATTAGCTCTGTAAAATAATGACAAAGAAACCAAGCAGAGGTTTGAATGCCAAGCTAAACCGCTGCGAAAGGCACGGCAAAGAGGGAAATGCCATTTCGTACAATCGAATTTCGTGCTGTGCCTGTAAATATGTGTCCAATTTTAGCTTCTCAATGTGAGAAACCAACCCAAAGAATAGAAGAAAGTAGTAAAATATATGGGAGATCTAAAAGCTTTTCAGGAGGCTGGGGAGTTTAAAGATTCCCAAGACAAACAGGCGCGATGGGGCTGATTTGCCGCGCCGTGGTACTGAACGAAAACATCACATACTTCGCTTGGTTCAGCATCAGGAGAAGCTTTTCAGCTTTGCTTTTTGTGCAGCATTTTAAGTCTTTCCCAAATGCAAATGGACATTTACTGCAGCCCAGATGGTTTCTGTATCCTTAAGGAGCAATTCCAGATATCAAATATTAAGTTCCACGGCGCGATACGGACCCGACCACGGCTCCGGAGCTCTTCAGTGTCCCGCTACACTGACATGTTGGTGAAGTCCCCTGGCTACAAAAACCACCTCCAAAACCACCTGAGCCACGTGGGCTGAGCTGAGGGAACAGAGGACAAGAGGGGCAAAAAGTTGTTGGGAGAAAAAGCAGAATATTCTTTAAACGAGGCCATATTTGAAAGGACTGGAAAAGGCTTCGACTGTTCAGCGTTGCTGGTGCAAATTAAGGCAAATTCCAAGTGGAATTGGAGCAGCAGGAAGATTGTTTTTTAAGGGAAAGATTTCAGCGTGGCATTGAAAGCCACATCTAAGCTCTGTATAAATAAATATGAAGTTATATTTGTATGTGACAAAACTCCTCCTGCTGACACTGCGGAGCCGCCTGTAACTACAGGGAGAGATGGCTGGGGACAGCTGAAGGGATTAATAACAATATTAGTTGCTCATTAATTAAAAAGCAAATTAATAAACAAAAAGAACCCCCAAATCATTCATTTTGGTCAATGCTGAGACTATTGAAAACTGTTTTTCACAGCCTGACAGATGAATTTACTGCGCCCGCAACAACAAACAGTTGGGAAAACTGAGATTAAAACACAATTATCAGATATTAGAAAATAAGCTCTTACCACTTTCATGCTCTTCACTATCACAGGGTGGGATGCAGAAGCTAAACTAAGTGTAGGAAGAATTCCTCACTCTCAAATGGCTCATCCTTAACATTCCTCCTGAAATGTGAGCACCCTCAGCCCGGTACTTCACTATCTGCTGCTAAAATTTTTAGGATGTTCCTTCCAAATCCATATTTCTTCCTGCACTGCTGAGCAGAGTTAAACATTGTCAACTGAAACAAAACAGACCCAGCTGGAATTGCAGCTCCCAGAGAACTAAAGGCATTATAGACTCAAGTTTTTAGTGTGCAAAGTTCTTATTTATTGCATTAATAACTCTCCCTGCAAGGCAGGTAGAGGAGAAAATGTTATTTTCTAATCACTCCGTATCACACAAAAATGTCATCATTAAGTTTAATAAAAATATCTCATTCCTCCTTCATATTATGAATTTTTACCCACATAACACTTTTTCAAAACCCCTTAACCCACATGTTCTACAAGTATCAACAGCAGATAAAATCACAAAGTTCAATCCATGAAAAAGATATTTGCCTCTATCAGGAAAATCCACAGAAAATAATAAAAACCAACTTATTTTTAACACATCTGTTTGACATCAAGAAAAGAAAATTTCTATTTTCAAATCCTTCAGCCCAGAGATACCAGTAAAACCAGTGGTAGTAAATTAGAGAGGATTTTTATGCAAGTCCATGGATTTTATCAATACAGCAAAATCCCACCTCCACCCACATGAGGTTTCAACATTTTTATACAGGATATTAATAAATAAGAAAATGCTAACAGAAAGCATGTATTCAGTAGGGTATTTTTGCAATGTTTCTTTTCATCCATTAACTCCTGGCTCGTTTTTGGGATCATTCTTCAAAATAAAAAATGGAGTTATCAAAAATGAATGTTGTCCAGGGAATAAATTACTTAAGGGATCAGAAAAACATTTGTTATTCTACCATTTCTTAACAACAAAAGAACATCCAACCTGCTCTCTACTTTGGCAGGAATGTGTTAAAGCTTTGCAAAAATCAGCTTTAATAAAGGGCTTGCCAAGTGTCCCTTTTCCCACTTAGGCTGGGGGATATTCTTTTCCCAAAATAATGGTTAGTTAACATGAATTGTTAGATTTTGGATTTAATTATGTACTAAATGCCAGTGGTCTCTTTTTCTGGGATAATTCTGGAACACAAGAGTCTTCCCTAAGGCTGCAGGATCTTCTTTGCCCAACACGATGGAAAGGCTGAGAGCTCTGATGGGCATCTCATCATCCCTCAAATCTCATGGGATCATGGAATGGTTTGGCCTGGAAGGGACTTTAAAGTCCATCTTGTTCCATCCAGGACAGCTCCCACTACACGGGGTTGCTCCAAGCCCCTTCCAACCTGGCCTTGAACACTTCCAGGGATGGGGAATCCACAACTTCTCCGGGCAACCTGTGCCAGGGCCTCCCCAGGCTCAGACTGTGCTCTCCCCAGGGCACAGACTCTGGAATATGGAACCAGAACTTATCCCCAGTTAGCCTAATTATTGCCAGGTCAGTTTTTTCTCTGCAGTGCTGCCAACATTAGTGACAACTGGGCTTCAATTATTACAACTCAGAATAAATAATCAATTCTGGCTCTAATCACTGCAAACAGCCTCAGACATGTGGAGCTGGGTGAGCTCCTCAGCTGTGCAGATGCTTTGATTAAGCTCATGATTAAGAGATGACTTTCTGCAGTCACTACCCAACTTCACCAGCCCATAACCAGCCTCCCCGGGTCACCCAAAGGTCTTCAAGGTTGTGACCCCCCACAGGGCAGGTCCAGGGCTGGACACCTCAGCCAGGAAGTTCCCAGGGCTTATTTTTGGCCGGAAAAGCCGCCGGAGCATCCGTGATGTGAGACCAGAGAACACACAGAGCCCAACGTGCCAACTGACCCCACAGCAGCAGCCAAGCAGCTCCTCCCCACCCCCAGGGAACCGTCTGTGTAAAGAACACGAGCTTTCATGTCTTCACAAAGGGCCTGGCCACCACAAAATCATCTGCTGATTACCCAATTAATGCAATCAACCTGTCCAAGAGAAGAGCTGCAAGGACTGAGTCCTTCAATTAAAGTCAAGAGGACAAATGAAGAGTGTGCTTATTGCTTTTCCAGCACCAACAACCCCATTCTTTCCATAAATTATTGGCAAAAAATCCATAAATTATTCAATATATTAAGTCCAAATTTAAAAGGAAAACACTGAGAAGACACTTGTTGAAGCAAATTCTGTAGAATTATTTGTGCTACAAATTTAAGCACAGAAGGCCTTTTATAAAAAAAAAACAACTTTTCTTGACCCCTTAAAAATATTTTTTCCTTTATCTTTTCTTTTTTCCCCCGATCTTTTTCAGAAAATCTGGTGTACCTGGTATGCAACCAAAAGTGACTAATTGAGACACAAGGGTAGGAGGATGAAGCTGGAATGTGTTTGGGTCACATGAACTCCTAACCCTGGGCTGGATGTCAGGTTTGCAGCCTTTGTTTGGTCTGTCTCACCGGATGCTTTCCTTGGCATCAGGACAGGTGAGGGTTTTTTAGTCTCTGCAAAACCCTGAGCAGGCAGTTTGATGTTAAAGAGAAGAGCCCTGACTGAAGCTTTGGCTGGGATATTAAATTCTAAATCCTAAGAACCTCATAAAAGACGAAAATAGTCTTATAAATATTTATAATTTATTCTTATTACATTTTATTTGTTACTGAAGTCTGAACCATGGAAAATTACACCGAAGCCAACGAGCTTAGCAGGGATGTGAAAGGCCATTTTTAACAGATAAACAGAAAGGCTTCTAAATAAATCCTGTAAAGCTCCTAATCCAAGACAAACATGATGATTAGGATTGGAGAATGCTCCTGCAGAGCATTGTTGGGTACTTTAATTGTTTCATGGGGTAGAAATAAACCCCTCCTGACAGGACAGAGACCGCAGTTAAAAGCTGGAGAACATCTGGGGATTTTATACACCCTTAAAATGGCTTCTTGTGCAATGGCCACTAAAAAAGATTGGGAAACCAACTAATTTTCCTGTGAAAATAATTTGGGCATACTCCTGCTGGAACTCCTGAACTGTGCCATTGGTTTTCCCAGTGGCAGGAATGGGTTTTACAGGCCCAAGCTGAGACTACACCCTGGAGAAGGATGGGCTTTGCTGGGTCTCCTGCTCTGCTGGCAGCTCTAGTGAGAATTGGAAGTTCATGGAATCATGGAATATCCTGAGCTGGAATGGATCATTGAGTCCAACTCCAGGCCCTGCCCAGGACACCCCAAAATCCCACCCTGTGCCTGAGAGCATTGTCCAAACATTCCCTGAGCTCTGGTGCTGTGACCACTGCCCTGAGGAGCCTGTTCAGTGCCCAACCACCCTCTGGGCGAAGGACCTTTCCCTGATATCCAACCTAAACCTTCCCTGAAACAGGTTAAAACTGACAATCAAGAGGTCAGAACTGGAATTTCAGGATGTTCCTTTCCAATACTATCTATTAATTGCAATTAAACTAAATTTAAATACATGTCAAAAATTTATCTGCCACTTGGTCTTAAGTCTCACATGACAAATAAACATCCCTTACATTTACAGTGAAATTTGAATCATGGCCAAATTTCGCCCTCTAACACCTCCTTGCACCAGTAACTGTTTCAGGCTCTTCTTTTTGAACAAGTGACAGAAACTGGGATCATGATGCCGTGCACTGAAACACCCTTTGGATTTACTGTGAGGGTGGGGAGGCCCTGGTACAGGTTGCCCAGAGAAGCTGTGGCTGCCCCATCCCTGCAAGTGTCCAAGGCCAGGTTGGATGGGGCTTGGAACAACCTGGGCTAGTGGAAGGTGTCCCTGCCCCTGGCAGGAGATGGGCTTTAAGGTCTCTTCATCCCAAACCATTCCATGACTCCATGATTTTAGTTAAAACAAGACTTCTTTTTGTTTATTCTCCTACCTGGAGTTCTTTGCCCATAGGGGCAACATTATCATCCAAAAAAGAAGTTGCACTTGAAGCTGTTGCAATGAAACATAATTGGCCACCAAATGAAACAAAATGCAAAAATAGGAAGGGAGAAAACAGCAAGCTCAGAGTTAGCTTTATCCTCCTCCTCCTGTGTATTTAACCTACATTCTTCAGGCAGGAAGAGGCCGGATAACAAACTGATTGTCTTTTTGTGTGAATCACCTCCATTCTCGACTTTTTTTCTCTTAGCCTTCTCATAACCTTGCAATCCAATAATGATAAAATTCCAGAGATATTACAGAGATGAGCAGAGTATTTAATTGAAGTGTAGTGCTACAGATATGACATTTCGAATCAGGCCTGGACTTGGCTGGACAGATTCTCTAATACAATAAAAATAGCCTTTTCTTTCCCACATTTTACTATCTGTCTTTGTTTATTCAACCATTCAGCAAACCCAGCTGGATCACAGGCATTGTCATCAAAGAAACATTCTAGGTCAGCCAGAAGTGGATGCCAATTGTCTAAAAATAAATAGAGGCTTTGTCACTGGAGTATAATTTTAAGGCCCCTGTAATGAATAATGGAATTGAAAATCTTTCCAAACAAGTGGGATACACTGATTTCAAGCAGAAAGATTTCACAGTTGTTGTAAGCTCCAGATAACCTAATTTTTAGTTGATTTCAATAAAAATGATATACAGAGGAGCTTGTTAAAAGGTTTGGTGTTGTTTAAAATACTTAAAGAGCTGCAGAATATCCTGGAAGATGAGCCCAGCATTTACCTGTCACACAGACATGGAACTGAAATGCTGTGGGGAACCAATTTCCTACAGGTCACCAAGTGGCAGAACTGGGATCAGATTTCACACTTCCCAGCTCTTATCCCTGATATAATGCACAAATTATTTCCTCTAAGCTAAAAGAAGAGACAAGATAAGCCCACATGGCTTTATCAGCTCAGCCTAATTGCTAAAGATCTTAAAGGAGCTGAACAAGGAGCAGAGCACCTCCAGAAGTCCAAGATGTTGTAACAACCACAGCGTGGCCCTGGAAATATATTGATTTAAAGAAAACACTTAGCTAAATTCCTTCCCAAAAGTTTTTAAAAGCTACTTCCTCAATGGATAAATAGCAAGGTTTTCCAGCTGACATTAAGCCAAGGCTCATCAGCAAAGCCGGGATTTTGTCTCGAGTGCCTGAGGAGTAAAAGATCATGTGGAAACTCATTGTAAACCTGGAAATCAAAGGGAATTTTTGCTCCATTTTCTTTGGTCTTTGCTAAATATTATGTGGAATATTTTCCAATTTTTTCGACCCAGCTCAACGTGCCCTAAAAACAGGGTGGTGAAGGGAAGATTGACACCCAAAAAGAAGTGGCATTGATATGAATGAACAATCTCCTGAATATTTACTGTCAGTGTGTCGAAGCACCAAAGTTTGAAGCAGAATCACAGAATCCTTAAGGTTGGAAAGCACTTCCAAGATCGAGTCCAACCATCCCCAGCACTGCCACTAACCCCTGTCCCCAGGTGCCACATCCACAAGGCTTTTAAATCCCTCCAGGGGCGGGGACTCCACCACTGCCCTGGGCAGCTGTGCCAGTGCTTTACAACCCTTTCCACGAGGAAATTTTCCTTGGTATTTAATCTAAACCTCTCTTCCTCCTCTCGTCCTGTCCAAAAGAACCAGTCCTGTCCAAGTGCCAGGGAAGACCAAAGATCAGGGTCACTTCCACTGAGTTAGAAATGTTATCATTTTAATTTTTTTTTTTAGAAAATACTGCGTTTGCCCCCAATTCCTTCAACTTGCTGGAATGAATCCCACCTGGCAAAATGAATTCAAGAATGAAGAACACCACAAGCATTTTTAAGATAAGAATTTCAGAATCCTTAAGCTACACTCAAGGTACTTCTTTGTTTTCTCCTGTCCCTTCACAAGGGAGGAGGAAGAGGAGGGGAACCTTCCACCTCCAGCTATGCCAGGAGGGCAGGACAATGCCAGGACAGGCTGCACATTGTAAAGGGTTCATGTTTTGTACATAAATTTGGAGCAACTCAGTTTTTACAACAATAAAATACTATGTATTAAGGAGCTTCCCAATGCAGGAACAGCCTCAGATTTTTTGTGAACACTCATACCATTAGTGAGGGGACTTTTCATACAGTTCCACTTCACACTGGCAACAGAGCTGAAAAGTAGCAATTTTGGCTTCCTGTCCAACACTCAATGGATTAAATGGCATTAAGGAATGGCCTCCATCCCCAAGAACCATAAATTCAAGTCCTAAACCAACAAAGTCTGTCAATATTTCTTTTACAAATCAGTCGCTGCATTGATCTTCACTGAACTCGTCGTGTTTTTCGCTTGTTCAGTATTTTGAAATCAGGATAAAAGGTCCAAAGAATGACACAGTAACTGAGTGAGGGGAATATAATCCACTGCTTTATGTAAAACCAGGGAATTACTGAACTCACTGCTGGCCTTCTGGCATTGCCTCTGTGACATATAAACCCCCTTATGCTTTTAACTTCTGATGTTGCTGTAAAATATTTTAGAAATTATCTTATATCTCTTCAGAAGGAAATCCAACCCTCCATAAGCTGCAGAAATTGTTTAAAATCTAAAGTAAACCATCCCAGACACAAATAATTTTCTTTTCTAATTGGCTGGAACTTCACTCCTTAAAACAACCCCTCCAGTGCTCTAATTCCACAAGTGTTACAACTCAAAAGTTTCTAATGTTTCTCAAAGTGCTCATGATAAAAATAGTCCGGAAAAAAAAAAAACTTTCAACGAGCTAAAAAAAAGGAAGAAAAGGTTTAGCACGTTTTTCTCATCAGGTTGGACTGGAGTTTTCTATTAAAGTTATTCCAAGAGAGAAATGATTCACACTCCCCAAGCTGAAATGCTGAGAAATTTGTGGTATCTTCCATCCTCACCCTGCCCACTCCGATGAGCCTGGAGCAATGGGAATTGGAAGCCACAGGATTGACAGGAACGTGGAGCCAATGCTTCCCAGCCTCCCTGGGAGAACATGTCGGATCCTTCTGACCACAAACTCGCCTTTGTTTACTCTGTTGTGAAACACTTCATATTCTGATCAGTGCTGGGGCTGAAAGAGGCCTAATGAATAAAATGTGCTCCAGAGATAATCCACAGGCTGTCGTGAAGGCAATTCCCTGTAAACATTGATACACAAACCCTGCCCTGAAGATCCAGGAGATAAAGGCTGGCCCAAGTTCCTCGGAGAACAACCTCACAGTGTTAATTGACACAAAACAAGGGAAAACATTTATCAACACCTTTATCTCTTCTGAAGGAAGAAATGAAAGTGCAAGGACTCAATAAACATCATTTTCTCCTCCTGAGGAGACACAGGCAGGCAGCACTCAAAAAGCTGACAGGAGAACACAGGTTGTTCTGCACAGTTGGAAGACTTTACTCCTCCTAAATTAATGGACAATCTGGCCCCATGTGGTGGTTTTGTGCTCCCCCAGTGCTGACACACTTGCTGGAGCAAAGTTTTGCTGGGCTTTTCTTCCCCACTGGTTCCATGCAGGCACAAAGACTTTCACAGCACCTTGCCCAGGCTCCAGCTGCTCCAAGGCCTTGACATCACATCCCCCTTCCAAGTGAGAACTTAGAAACACATGAAATTAAAAAGATTTCAAGCCCAACATTAACATCACATGAAATATTTCCAGTCAAATCTGTGCTTGTTGTTATTTATTTCCCAGGCAGGAAAACACTCGGTGCCACTGCTGGAACCTTCTGGGCTCCCTGGTGCTGCTGAGCTACTGGGGGTTCTCACTGCCTCGGAATTCATCACCTCATCCTACACCCCAGCCTGTTTGAAATGATTTCTGGCAAAATCACCTTCTTTCCTCCTGGAATTCGTGCTTTAATCTCCCACTACTGTATATTTTGCCTTGCTGGGCTGCCTCTCACACACAACCACAGGACAAGTCCACGAGACATCCCTGCTCCTTGTAATCCTTTCCTATTGCAGCCCCACATGGTGCCTTTTCCATAAGATAAAACCAGAACCACCATCAGTATGTTGGGCTCCTCAGATCTTTGAGTCCATGCCTGTCAGACACCACTTCCTATGCCACAGAGACATCCTTGTTTTCACTCTTCCCTTGGACAAAATTGCTATTCTGCAATTTAACAGTACCAGGGACAAGGGTTGTTTGCATGGGTCTGAGGCTACTGGAAAATTCTGGATTACAAAAGATTTAACAATCTCAGTGTGTCTTTTCAAACACTTGTTCTAAACAATACACCTAAAATTTCTGACACGGGCATGGAGTGATAGAACAAGGGGGAATGGCTTCAAACTGCCAGAGGGCAGTTAGGTGGGATATTGGGAAGGAGTTTTTCCCTGTGAGGGTGGTGAGGCCCTGACACAGGTTACCTAGAGAAGCTGGGGCTGCCCCATCCCTGGAAGTGTTCCAGGCCACGCTGGACGGGGCTTGGAGCAACCTGGTCTAGTGGAAGGTGTCCCTGCCCATGGCAGGGGGTGGACAAGATCATCTTTAAATTCCCTTCCAACCCCAACCATTCCATGAAAACCCTAGCTTTCTACCTCAAATAAAATCTCCTCGAGCCATTACCAGGCCTACTGAACTCACTGGAGATCAGCTGCCTCCTGCTGTAATAGTTTGGAGTATTTTCTGCACGATCCCAAGCTCTGTGGTAGCTCTGGCAGCTCCAGCCACGCTGGGTCTGGATCTGGCCAGGCTTTACTTGTGTGTAGTTGGTTTTGATCAGGTTGACATGTACTAAATTTAACTCTGGTCTTTGTTCCACTGTGCTTTTGGCAAAAACTCGAGAAACAATGTCTGCAAACACAAAATGTCTCACAGTTGTGAGTTCCACTGGCTGATCATATATCTGCAGTCAAAACACAACCCTTCTCCTCTGGTGGGACATCACCCATTTGCTCTATTTGGCAATACCAGCATGGCCGAGGCTCAGCTGGACTCTCCCAAGGGATCATGGAAACCTTTCTCACAGCTGCATCAGAGCCAAACCTCCTCCTCCTTTTCACTGGACTGGTGCATAATTATTTTATAACAACCTCACATCCCAGTCCCTGAGCTCTGGTTCCTGATTACACACAGGGAAAACGTAAAAAGTCAGGAAGTTGAAGCCACTCCTGTCCTGTCACAGTCCTTGGGGCTCCTGTGTTTGGTTCTTTGGGGTTTGGGGGGTGCAGGGTGCAGAATTTTGGATTTATAATTATTCCATAAGTTATCTTTATCCATCAGCATTCTTTGGCTGCTGATTCAGACAGTTCCTCACTTAGGAATCTCTTCTGCATCTCTCCCTAGTGTGTCTAGGACAGCACAGCAGTCATAGCTACACCTTCAGTATAACCTTTTTGCACACTCCATGTTGAGCTTCTCCACATGGGTTACAAACCCATTGCATGAATTTGATGCTCTACATGGAGAATTCTTTCTTGTCTCTTTTTTTAAACTTTAAACTCAGCCCCAAGACCTCTTTGGAAAGACATGGAAGAGCAGTGCTCCTTCCTTCCTCTCTCTTCCCTCTGCCCCAGGCTCACCCACCTCCAGGCATCACCTTTCCTTCTGCTTCCAGATCTCCCCAGCACACAAACTGACCCACAACCTTGGCTTTAAACCCCACACCAGCTCCTGCCTTCTCCGTGGGGCCCTTCCCAGTGCACCATAACTCCAGAATGTTATTTCTTGCCGTTCCTCCCAGCTGAGAACACATCCAAATATAGTGACAGAGCTGCTGAGGCTCAAAAGAAATTTTTCTAGCACAGAATACAGACAACAAACATGCATCCAGTCAATAAATCCTTCTGGCAGGGAAAACTGTCCCCCTGGGCTGTCCCTTGGCCATCACTGCTTTGTGTGAGCAAAACCAGGCTGTAACATTCAACAGAGCGTCTCTGGGGCTCAACTGAACTCAAATGATAATCTGAAAAAACTGTCTCTTTTAAAGAGATTAAAACACAAATGAAAATATAATTATGCTTTTTAGGGTCTATTGTTGTGACTCTCCTGTCCTGGGGAGGAGGCAGAGCTGCTGGATTCACCAAAATGAAATATTTAACAAACGGGTTTCTGCTCCACTCCAGCTCTCTGAGCCACATGGTTTGTGGCTCCAGGTCTCTTCTCCTGTGGTATATTTTCCCTTATGCCCAGCAGCCTTCTAGTGCCTTAAAGGGCTCTAAGAGAGCTGGAAAGGGGCTTTGGATAAGGGCCTGGGGGGACAGGAAAAGCGGGAATGGCTTCCCACTGCCAGAGGGCAGGGTTAGATGGGATATTGGGAAGGAATCATTCCCTGTGAGGGTGGTGAGGCCCTGGCACAGGTTGCCCAGAGAAGCTGTGGCTGCCCCATCCCTGGAATTGTCCAAGGCCAAGTTGGACAGGGCTTGGAGCAACCTGGTCTAGAGGAAGATGTTGGGGTTGGAAGTGTATGAGTTCTAAGGTCCATCCCAACCCAAACCATTCCATGATTCCATGATTTTGTGCCCACAGCAGCAGAGTTGCAGCTGCAGCTTTTACCCCGAACCAAGACCCTTGTTTTGCTGGACAAATTGCTCCTGCTTTGAACAACACTCTGCTTCTGAGGCTCCTCCATCTGATCGTTATCACAGTTTGATCTCTTATCATAGAGACAATAAAAAATCCTTTATAATGGAAAAAAGTGGTTCTTGAAGCTTTGATCAGTCACTGGGTTTTCTATGATTTCACCCACTTTTAGCGCCTTTTGTCTTAAGAGCCAAAACTGCATCTTTTCCCTGTATTTCAAATCCAACTGGAATGCAGCTCTGCTCCCATTCCTTTGATCCAATTTCCCACTTACCTTTGTCTTTCAGAGTTAAAAGAAAATGAAGTGTCTCAAGTGTGTCCAGAGCAGCTATTCCTGCCCGGCCCTATTCCTTTGTGTTGGGCTCAGTCCATTTTTGTTTAAACTTCCCTGTCCACCTCAGAGATTACATCCAATGCATGTTTTACATCCTCTGTTCTCCCACTGAGGATATTTTCTGTTTTCCTTTCATGCCTTGTACCACATGGAATTCAGCCATCACAGCAGAGTCTTGAAAAATCCCATGTGCACATTTGTGCTGCTTCTTTTAAAAATTCTGTTTCCTGCTCCAAGTTGGCTTTACAAAAAACCAACATAACCTTCGCTACGTGTATTTTGTCTCAAAAATTCAGCTTTTAAGCTGAATTATTGCACCTTGCTGGTGAGGAGCACAATTCAGATTTTTCCCGAAATAAGGTTTTGGGAGCTCTCATGTTGCTACCAAGTGAAGCTGTGGAGGATGGATTGATTATATAACAGGACAGGATTGATTTATAATAAAAAATATGATATTGAAGTGGTCTCAAACAGCTCAGTTGAAACACCACTAACATGAGAATATCAAACCACCACGAGGAAAATGAGAAGGAAAAATCCCAGTGGTACCTTTGTATTTTCTAATCTCGATTACCTCTCACTCCAACACTGATTTCTACATGAAGTCATAACTTGAGATCACATTTATGGTGTTGTGCCAGACCCTTTGTCCTTCAGCTGCTCTGGGATAAAAGGTTTTACCTGGAATCCCCACAGGACCGAGTTGCCCAAATCCCTCTGAATTTGAGAAAGGCTTTGAGGTCTTTGAAAACCATTCCCCAAAAGTGGCACCAGCATATTCCAGAGGCATTAACACAGTTTATCCATGAAGTCTGAGCTAAAAGCACGATCCAGGGGAAATGTGAGGCCAGGCAGGAACCTTTGATGGGGTATGAGAACACAGACCAGGGAAACCAAAGCACAGCCAAAATATAAAGATTTTTAAGGAGCCAAACTTTTCCTGGAGCAACCCAAGAAAAAAGATGCCAAAGACTCTCCTGAGGGAAGAACAAGCCCCTGATTAAATGTATGGATGACTACTGTAAATAAAATGTAGGAGAGAAAGTCTAGTTTTTGACCTAAAAAGAGCAGCTCAGAAATGCATCAAAGGACAAAACCCCAAGTTTTATTTAAGCTAAATCTCCAGACAGTTCTATATATTCCTGAGAACAGAAGATTCATTTTTGACCTGGTTTTCCACAGATAAAACAACCCCAGCATGAAAATAATTCTACAACAACTTTAATGTTTCCAGCTCACACTGAATAAAATATTGGAGTCTCAGAAAGTCTGTGCAAAAACTGAGCCTGGGTTCTGTCAAGCCCAAAAAACTCTGTGAACTCTCCAAAACAAAGGCTCCTGCTACCTGTCAGCACTGATCCCAAGGCACAGAAACAAAGCCTGGGCTTCTTGTGACCCAACCTCCTCTAAAAGAGGCATCTGGGGCCTCCATTTCAGTGAGTTCCCTCTTCAACTCTTAGACAATTCTTGAGGCATCAGACCTTAAAAGACACGTTATAACTCTTCCATGATTTAAAACAGAGATTTGATGTGAAATGTTGCCTTGTGTCCGTCAATTTATAGGAGGGTGAAGGAAATAATTAACACCAAAAAGTCTCAGCAAGGAAGAGAAGGGCAAACGACAGGAACAAACCCATCTGTGCTGCAAACTTCTACATGAGGACAAATTTCTTTTGGGATTCAGATGCCAAAATTCTCTTTTATCCACATATATATACACACAAAAAATATATATGAAATATAATATAAATATATATAATATATATTTATTTATATATATATAATATAAATATATATTATATATATATATTTAAGTGTTACATATTTCCTCTGTATTTTCTAATGGAGGAAGCCCAATTTTCTTTGAGAGCTGGTTTGAACCACGATGCAGGTGAAGATTTAACTGCTTAGGAAGCACAGTCCACGTGTTTCCAAAATATCCCAGCCAGGATCATCTCCCTTGCCTTGGGATGCTCTAGAATCCCACCCTGTGTTAAACCTCCAGCCCTTCTTTTATGAGTGAATTGTAAAACTTTGCTCACTGAAACAAAATACTTCCTTCACAATCTTTCTGAGAAAACCCAGAGCTCCCAAATATTCCTTGGAATTGTTCTTTTCATTCCTTGCAATACTGATTGGAAAAAATAATGGGAAGTGTTCCTTCCAATTTTTCCCTTCTTGTCTTATCTATGGACTGACATCTTTGCACTGTCCAGAATTGCAGATTTGAAGGAAAAAGTTGAATTTTAAAGCAATTTTCTCCAGAATAGATCTAAAAATGCCACGTGTGAGCCCACCTGCACTCCACCTACTCTTAATTCCATGGGAATAAGGAGCACATATGTCAGGAAAATTGAACACAGATAACTTTTTGCCTGTCCTGGATCATTCCTTCCAGTGGGATGTTCTGGACAGATAATGTCAGATCCACCATAAAAATTAATGGACCATAAAACCAAACACATCAGTCTCCCAGGCAGCTGCTCCCTCAGTATGTGCAAGTTTATTCTCTTTTAAAAGATTATTCCAAAGCAGATTGGATTTAATTTTAAATTATTTTTTAACACTGAAAATAATTGTTTCTTAATAATAATTTCTAAATTTTATTTGATTACTTAATTAAAGCTTGATTTAAATGTAAATAAATTTAATTTTTAAGAAATAATTTTTAATTCTGTGCTGAATGCTGTAAAATGAAGTATTTTGTAAATGCGTGGTTTTGCTCCCATATTTCCCTCCTTTTACTGCTTACGAGGAGTAAAATGCCCAGAAAAGCAGTGGATGCCCCATTCCTGGAATTGTTTAACCCAAACCATTCCATGATTCCATGATATTGCAGTTTTTTATTGCAAGAACTTCTCAAATAAGGAAAAAAAGGAAGTCTGGGAATTTTTTTTATCTTTTGATTTTTGCACTTGGTCGGGTTGAAAGCAACTCAAGGGTTTTTATTTCATTCACTTTGCACCAATTTTTGCTTTAATAATAATAATTACAGACCAAAGGCAAACAGATGGCAAAGCAAGTTACCATTTTAATAGAATGTTTTACTTGAAATGGAAAACAATTCTCAACAAATTCAACATTTGGAATTAATCTGGGATTTGTAGGAATTCAGAAAAAATCCAAAAGAAATGTCAGTTCTTGTACTGACATCAAGGTCTGGCTTAATAAACCTCAACCCAATTAAGTGCAATGGCTCAGGAATGTGACTTTTAAGTCCTTTTGCTTGATCATTAATGTTTGGAAATGCTTGGAATAAGGGCTGCTGGATGCCCCTGTGCCAGAGCAGGATGGGAGCTGGGAAAAACCAACTTGTCATTTGTGTTTTCCCAGTCTAAGCAAAACAGATTTAAAGAAATACTATTCATTTCTAGGGAATAATTTAAATTTCTTTATGAATTATAGTTCCCTTTCTTACAATTATGCACAATCAACATCTTAAAGGATTTGAGTTTTTCCTTACAGGGAATTCTGAAGAGAAAAAAATACATATTTTTCTGGAAATGTCAATTATTTAAGGAACAAAACAATGAGGAAGGTCAAAATCTCCCTCAGTCCATGTTGCCAAAGTCTGGGAACCTGGATTCCAGTGTTATAATTTTACAATTTATATTGATTTTAGACATGAGGCTGAAAGGAAAAGCTTTTCCACTTGATATTTCAGGCAGGGAAAAGATAAATTAAAAATAAATACTTACGAAACAATCTGGCTTAGTCTGATGTAACAGAACAGGAAAAAAGATTAAAACTCTGTTAAAAACAGGGAATGTTGGTGCTTCACTGTGGAAAACTCTGGCTTTGTAAGGATGTCATTCCTTATTCAACAACCAAGTCAGTGTTGGTTTACTGTCATCAGTGAGACAAATTTCGTCTCTTTTAAAGATTAGGGACAGATTTTTGAAGAAATCAAGTTTGACACAATCTCCAAATCTATTCCAGTGTCTTCCCATAACAATGACCAAGACATCATTCAATGCATGGAAAACTGAAGCACCTGTGGATCTTCAACAAAATAATCCAGGAAGGTCCAGATATTGCTAAGCCAAGACTTGAACTTCAAAGCAAGACATCTAAATTCAAGTTTCCCAAAGGAAATGTCTAATGAAGACATTTGCAACTGATCTACCTAGAAAATATTCTTGTATAGTGATATTTTCCAAAAGAACATAAGAAAGTGACTCCTGAATAGTTTTAGCTGCCCATTTGTAGGTCAATCATCCAGAGTCCTGGCTTTCCAGCATTCAGAATCCTGGATTTCCTCAGCTCCTACTTCTCTACTCCAGATAAAGTACATGGAGCCAAATGAAAATGATTTTAATTTGGAAAATCTCCACAGAAGATGAAAAGCCCCCATGTTTGGGGCTTTTCTAAACTGACAAAAACGGTCCTGCAATACAATCATGGAGCTCCTGAGTGAGTTTTGGTCCTTCTTAAAGTCCAGTGTTAGACTAAATGGCCTCCAAATCCTGACAAATCTCTTCACATCACTTGGAAAAGAATGTGGCCAATGACAAATGTTTCTGACAGCTCCATTCCCATTACACAAGTCCAAGTCATATTTGGTTTAATTCAGAACAGATGATCCACTGATCACTCCTTTCTTCAGCTTTCAGACAGTGCCTCTGACACATCACCACTGACCAGGAAAACACACACCAGAGTCCAACCATGTGGTGTTTGCCCACGTGGCTTTGGAGATCACGTCCTGTTCTCTGGGAGAGCACACAGAGGCAGAACTGTCCTTCCTTCGGGTGACTTCACACCGAAGGGACCCCCTCAGACACCCACAAAATGGGTATCACAGCAAAAATTTATCCTCACTGTTGACTTCTGGCACAGCTCTGGTGTAACATCCAGACTTGTTCTCCTCTCTTGACCCTTACAACCCATTTCTGCTGTCTGACACCCTTTTTAGGGATTGACCTACTATGAACAAACCTCGCAGGAAAACATGATCCCATCGGAGTTACCCCCAACAGTCCCTGTGCCATTGTTGAAACACTGTCATTCACTTCTCAGAGCAAGGTCTCTGGGTCAGCTTGACTTTCTCCTCTCTACCTGGACAACTCCTTTGTTCACACTTCCCAGATGTCCTGGCCTTGAGCTGAACTCTGTTGAAGAAAAACTCAAAGATCAAAAATCTCCCAGCACAGTTCCAGAATTGAGAAGTCCTGAGCAGTGTTTTTTCTTTCTCTGCTGTTCCATCTCCTGGCACCACCAACATCGGCCTCCAGCTGAATTCCATCCATCACAAACCACACACAAACTGAATGCAAGATGGGCTGGATTTGAGTCAGAGAATCATGGAATGGTTTGGGTGGGAAGGGACCTTCAAGATCATCTGGTCCCACCCCCTGCCATGGGCAGGGACACCTTCCACTAGACCAGGTTGCTCCAAGCCCCATCCAACCTGGTTTTGGACACTTCCAGGGATGGGGCAGCCACAGTTTCTCTGCCCAACCTGTGCCAGGGCCTCCCCACCCTCACAGGGAAGGATTCCTTCCCAATATCCCATCTAACCCTGCCCTCTGGCAGTGGGAATCATTCCCCCTTGTCCTGTCAGTCTAGGCCCTTGTCCAAAGTCCCTCTCCAGCCTTTCTGAGGATGGTACCTCTCCTGTGTGATTCCTGTGGGATGAGATCCCTCGTGGCCAGTGTCACCCCAGCCCATAACAAACAGTTAACTAGAAACCCCACTAACGTGATAAGTAACACCATTCCAACACTTCCTCCTGGTGAACTCCGTGACACTTCTGCTGCTCAACACAAATATTTAGCAACATTCCAGCAGAATGGAATGACATATTTTAGGAGTAAAAATAGTTGAAAAAAAAAAAAAAAAAGCAGCAATTTATAAACCAGATTCATTCATAATCAACCCTGGTTGGAGCCCAGAGTTTGTATCAAAGGAAAAGACTATCTCTGTGTGAAGGAGTTTTGCTTCCAGCCCAGGCAGGAACTGATAGATCCAACTGGATAATTGATGGAGTCAAGATACAACAACTAATCCCAGCAGACCGGATCAAATCAAGTGAAGCAAGTTTATCATTTTAAATACTTACTCCACAAAGAATTATGTTGTTCACAGAGCACTAAAGAAACGGCCACGGCCGATGGTTTTCCGAACAGACTTTCCAAGTGTTCCTCGGAGTAATACACTGATGTGCTCTGAATAAAGGAAATCTACCTCAGCTAATTAAAATAGAGCAGAAATTAAAACTGTGCTGTTGATGTTGAATTTTTATGTCTAAATTAAGCAACAAGGTGGTCATCTTGTAGTGTTTTTTTTTTTTTTTTAATATGGTGTGTTCCAACCAGCTAAGGAATCTCAAATTTAGGATCTCTGATCATTCTTATTCAATTTATTAGAATTTATTAGATGAATTTTTTTTATTCCCTCAGCTAGTTTGAAATATTTTAAGAATTCTGGAAAACTGGCCTGAAAATAAAGTTGAACGATGGAAAGGATTAAATATATGAACAACAGACAAAAGTCAACCAATTGGTCAAATCACACTTTGTTTAACATTAACTTGTTAAAACCCTGAAAACTCTCTGTAAATCACACAGGTTTTCTTCTACAAAGATAAACTTATTCTTAAGCTGAGCCACTGTGGTTGAAATTTTAAAAGGAGTGGGTTTGGTGCCCCAAACTTGGTCAAAAGCAATTGTTTTAACAGAGGGGAGACAAAAAAGAGGAGCCATTTCCCAATTTCATATACTTCAATTGGTCTCAAAAGGTTTCCAAAAGCCTTGACCACCATTTGGGAACTTCTCCAAAATTCCATTTATGATTTAACCCAGACAAGCAATCTGGAAACAGGTTTAAGTCATCAAGATTTACTGTCCAGTTTAACATAGAGGGAAGATTAATTAAATTAATGGCCTGAATTATGCACCTGCCATTAAGTGACCTGATCTCACCTACACGTGATTTGGGTTTTCCTGGGGATGAAGGGAGATCTCTCCACATTGAACAGCTCAGGCTCTGCCAGGAGCAAGTGGTTGCTCCCAGCCATGGATTTCAGGATTTCAGTGAACCCAGTGTCAACCCATCCTGGGCACTGACAGCCCAACTGTACCAATCACTGAGGTTGGAAAAGATCTCCAGGATCATCAAGTCCAACTTGTGACCGATCCCCACCTTGTCACCCAGCCCAGAGCACTGAGTGCCACAGCCAGTTGTTCCATGGATGGATCCCTTCCAGGGATGGGGATTCTACCACCTCCCTGGGCAGCCCCTTCCAGTGCCTGACAGCCCTTTCCAGGAAGAAATTCCTCCTGATGTCCAATCTGAACCTCCCCTGGCACAGCTTGAGGCCGTTTCCTCTGGTCCTGTCCCTTGTTCCCTGGGAGCAGAGCCCGACCTCCCCCGGCTCCATCCTCCTGTCAGGGAGTTGCAGAGAGCAAGAAGGTCCCCCCTGAGCCTCCTCTTCTCCAGGTTAAATATTCCCCAGATCCTTCCTGGGCTGGAATTTGTAACATGGAGCAGTGATTTCTGAGCACATGATGAAACCTCCCTAATATCTGAAACAACTGAGGTGGCACTGCTGGAGCCCAGGCAGAGAACAGGGATGGGCTGAGGGCAAACCTGCAGCACAAACAGGGCTCACATCACATGATGAGAAAAATCATAAATGAAGAGCACTAAAAAGAATAAACAAAACAAAAAAGAAATGATTTCTCTAGATTAGCCCAGCAAGATAGCTTTGTGATCACTGCTATTCTACAAGCTGAGATTTTATTACCAAAATCTCTAATAAGAGGCAGCTTAGACCTCTGCCTTCTATCAAGGTGGAGAAAATTATTTTTCCTTATATTTAAAAGATTATCATTTCGTATCTCATCTCTTCTTATTAAGTTTACAGCAATATTAAAACAAGATTTGGGTGAATAAAGAACATAATATACTCCAAAATAGAGCACATATTCTTTGGAGCATTATAAATGCTCCTGTCTGCTTGAATGGAATTTTAATGGAACAACCCACCTTCGTAGGAGAAAAATAAAAAAAAAAAAGATGACAGAAAATATTATCCTTTTCCAAAACCTTAATTAAACAATCTTGCTTTACAACTACCACAGATCACTCGAAGAACTGAGGGACTGTATCAAAGAAATACCTGTAAGAGATTAACAAATCACCTCTATTAATTCTTTCCACCAGTCAGAAGGTTTTTACAAATGGAAAGAAGTAATTTAAGAGGTGGAAAAAAAATCCTAATTCATATCAGTATTAAAATAAAGGCTGATTTTACCGTCTCTCTGGACATTTTGCTACTTTTGATCAGCAAGGCAAAGAAAAACAAGTTTGTGGAGTGAGAAAGGTATTGGTGAAAGGCTCCATCATCCAGAGACACATTGAACTGGGAACGGGGAATTCTGAGCAGGAGACAGAAATAGTTGCCTGACATAATGTCTAAATCTCGAGGAGCACTAGGAAAAAGCCTCTGCTGCAAACACAGCCATATATTCTGTGCTCACAGCTGGAAGGAGCTGCTGGAATTCACTGTTTGCTCCCAAAGCAAATCTTCACCTGCGTCACTGCAGGGCTGAAAGGGGCACATTTGATCCTGTTATTATTGGGAAGCTGTTCCTTTATTGTCACACTTTGCCAAAAGCAGAAGTGACAAAAAAATACCATAAATATGAGATTTTGCTGCTGGAGACTCTGCTTACCTTTGCCTTCAGCAGAGATTGCTTTTTTCAGCATATAAAGACAAAAAAAACCCCAAACCACTGGGTTGATGGATGGGAGTTAATAATAATTAGTAGATAAGGAAAAACTTCTTAAACAAGCTGAACTGAAAGGCACCTGCAAACTTTCTCATGTCACCTCTTAGATGCTACACTGAGATCTTGGATGGGACAAAGCATTATCACAGTAAAATTGAAGGCATCAAAATTACAGCTGCTCTAAGGACTTCACATAAAACCAGAGCAAATTCCAGCAAATAACAATCACATAGTGACTGATGGGGAATTCAATATAAAACTGAGCATTTTCCAAGGAGATCTTTGTTCTTTTACTGAATAGTAAAGCAAAAATGGCTTTATAAACCTCAGACCCGAAAAGCCTCAGTGAACTTTAGTGGACAGAGAACAAAGGGCAGCCTTGCCCATAATTTCCTATATTCACATTTTAAACTGCAGATTAACAACAATTAATGACCTTTGATGACTAAAACATAAATATCTCTACAGCAAACCCTAAATACACTAAACCAACTTCATATCTGCTTTATCACCAGAGTAGCAACTCCTTTCTTCCGCTCCTGATAATCCTGTTCCCTTCTCTGTTTCCTTCCTTTCCCACAAACCCATTTAAATTCTGCCCTTAATCTACATATCAAACCCACATATGTGTGTTATATACACATTTATATACATATAAACTAAATATTTTATTACACCTTTTTAGTTAGCAAGAATTAACACAAATTTTCCTTATAATATTAATATTAATTTTTTCAGAGATATTTTGTATTTTACTGATCCCCGAGTAGCAGGTTTTTCCCCTAAGCTTTTTTTAACCCATACATATCTGTAAGTCTTAGGGCACTTCACTGCTTTTAAATGAAATTTCTCCATTTTCTTTTGCTAAAATACCACCTTCTTTAGCAAACTAAGTTTTCAGACTAAGAGTGTTGTGGTTTTGACGAACTACTTTAAGGAACGAAGTGGAGACACCTCTTGTATGAGGCACTGAATTAAAGAGGATGTGCACAAAAATCTTCAAACAAAACCAAAAAATCTTGTCATTAAAATACTCCTACTTAAATATTTAACCACTCTTACTTTATCATAAATAGTGTTCCCATAAAAACTCTGTGTTTCCACAAAGACACTCTGATTTTACCTGAAATATCCACAAAACAAATGTTGTTTCCAAACAATTCTTTTAATTTTTGCTCCTAAAAACAGGCTCAGACCTGCGAGACTTCAGTAGAATTTAGTCCAATTATTGAGGAAGTCTCAGTCAGAAATAATCATTTATTTTTTTCCAAATCCAATCAAGGAGTCTTCAGGTTCCAGCTGAATGATATTGCAGTTTTAATTTGATTATTTTTCTTCTGACAGCCATTTTTCTGTTTGTGTTATTCCGATAATAAAAAAAAATTGGAATTAATAGAACTCAAAGCCTTTCCAACCCTTCCTCTCTCTCCCAACCCCACAAGCACAAAGACTCTCACTCAGACCTTCTCTGTCCCCGCAAAAAATACTTTCCAGGGGTGACTTCGGAGCAGTTCATTTCTCCCACTTCAGTTTCCTCCTCATTCCTTCCAGCTTCAGCAAATAGCTCAGAATCATCTTAATTCTACTGCCCTCTACTGCTGATAAATCAGGGATAGGGAAAAAACTTCCTACATTGTGTTAATTCTTGCCTGAGCAACTTGAATAAAGAATTTTAGCATATTTAAATCTAGAACTTTTTAATTGAATGCATTATATGAAAATTAAAAATTGCAGAAGATGATTCTTTTCTCTGTCTTGGATAATATATTATAATTGAAGTGGTTAATATTGATAGAAACTACAAGATCTATTCCAAAGGCAATTAAAAAGCATATTCAGAAAATATATGTTTCTTTCCCAAAAAAATGACATCTGGAAAATGCACAAACAAAACAGAGCAGCAGCCAAGTTATTATGGAAATGTCAACAACATTTTTGTTTGTATAAGTGAAAATTATAACTGAGTTATGGATTCAATTTGACCTTAAAAAACGTGGTGCCCTCACCACAAAATTGTGAATGTCTCAATAATGATCAGAGATGTAAACAGAGAGACAAAACCCAGATGTCAGTGTTGGTTTTGACTGTCCCACAGGTCTGTGGAGAATTTGGAAGGGGTTGCCAAGGCAGGTTTGGAATCACCATCCCTGGAGGTGTCCAAGGAAGGCCTGGACGTGGCACTCGGTGCTCTGGGTTGGGTGACAAGGTGGGGATCGGTCACAGGTTGGACTTGATGGTCTTGAAGCTCTTTTCCACCCTCAGTGATTCTGGGATCTGTGATTTCCTCGACAAACCAACCTATTTTCAGTTCACTTTGATCCAGTCACAAATAAGATTCACTGGATTTTACGTGGGATTACCAGGATAGGGGGTTTTTCCCTCTGAACATTTGGAACCATTTCTTCCCCTTCTCCAGCCCTGCCAGATTTCTTGCCCTTCCCAAGACTCCAGCAGAGCCCAGGCCCAGGACAGATGTTTCAGACAGAGGTGACGAGGTTGTTTCTCCTCCTGAGCTCCACCACAGGCTCTGTGGGGGTTAACCCAGACCTGCCCCAGACCCAGCTCCAACCCCTCTCAGGGCAGCACAGACAAACCCTGGCTGATCCATCCATCTCTCTATCCCAGCCTTCCAGGCCCAACCTCCCACCCTCAACTCTGCTCTATTTTCTCCATCACAAGCAGCTTTCCAAGGATATCTTTCACAGTCATGGATCTGCTCTCCTACAATCATTCCACACATGAGGATGCTTCCCCTTCACAGTCTGAACCCTCCCAGCCCTTGGAGCTGCTGTAAAGCTCAGAGCATCAAGCTCAGAGGAGAAGGTCAGGAGAAGATAAAACAATCCCTGCTCCATTCAAATTCCTCAGAAAACAGCAGAAAAACCCGTAGGAACCAGATCCCCTCCCTCTCTCTGTACCTGTAACTCAGCAGTTACTCAGGGGTCTCACTGCACCTCTTTGATCACAAACTTCCCTGGGACAGACTTTTGTCTACGATTATATAAAATGTCAATTCTGCACATTTATTTCCTATACAGACAGATCCCACAAAAGCAGTTTACACTGACTGGTTTTTTTCCTACATGCTCCTTTGTCCTGAGTTCTCCCGCTTTTTCTACCTTACCTACAGATCCTGCTCCAAGTGAACTAAATGCTGCAATTCCTGTTAATTTTTCAGTCACTCAGCAGGACAAATTGTCAGCTGCCCGGAATATGAACAATCCTATTTGAGATTTTAAAGTACATTAACTTTTCAATTTAAGAACTAAGGCTATTAGTTGAAGACCATTTGCCTGGTGTCATTTTAATTAATGCCTAAATTGGAGAAACACTGGTTGGGAGGATGAACAAAATGTCTGAAATGCAGGATCAAGGAATGGCCTTGGAATTGTCCTGTTCTACCTCTTTATATCCCTATCTTTGAGCACTGTGGCAACACCTCACCTTGCGCAGGACACACACGAACATCTCCTGGGATGTTCCAAGGAAGAAAAGGATGGAGTTAGGGAGAAAGGAAGGCAGGTAATCAGAGCAGACAAATTAGAAAACTTCTGGTAATTCATAAGGATCAAATGCAAAGTCCAAAAAATTCCCACTACTCCGAGGTTTCGAGTGTTCGTTAATATAAAGTCTAATTATTTTTGCAGTTTGGTATTTTTATTAAACGTGCACTGAAATATGAAACTCCCAGCTAATAGAACACATGTGGAGGTAGACAGAGCTCTTTTTGGAATGATTTCATTATTCCATGGACAGTGATGCCAGAAAAATAAAATCTAAGTTCACTGCAACTACCAGGACAGACAAAGGGGGGGGGAAGTTAAAATCAAAGGGCAGAATTGTGCAGAGAAGCCAGGATTTAGTACCTGAACATCTGTGTCACCTTGGGGATTTTCCTGATAAAATTTCATGGTACATTTATGCCATTTTATGCCTTAGTTCACATGGAGTTTATAAATCTATGCTTTGCAGCCCCAGCTTCTTGTAAATCTTTCACTTGTGGTTGAGAGTGAAAAGCTCCAGCAGCAGCAGGACCAAACCTCACCTGGGCAGAGAGAACACTTACACCTGCTCAGTGCACAGAATACATGGAAAACAGCAGCCTGAGATGAATTTTCAAGGGGAATATTTAGTATCCAAGCTAAGATTTAGTGCCACTGATAAGTATATATTAATCAGCTTAAAACACTCAGTAAGTGCCACGATATTCCTTGTTATCAATATCCCCCAGAGTCCCTTGGCTGGTGCATTAGAGTTCAAAACACGCAAGGAAAAGCCAATTTCCTGAAAAATAATGGACAGGTTGGAAAACTACAGGAGTTTTTCTTTGATCCCAGGTCCTGAACAGCTACTGGACTGTCGTGACTCAAGTTACCCTGCCCCAGATCCCTGACAGGTTTTTGTGCTCTTATCCTGCTCCCAGTGCCAAGGAAAATGGCTTTGTTTCAACTCCCCTTCTTCAACCACAAGCACAGTTTAGTTTAACTCCTTATCCTTTGCAGTTTTAGGAGCTCAGATAAACAAAGATCAGCTGATGAGCAGAAGCCACAGAACTCGTTTAGCACAGGGATCATGTGAGTGCTGCTCACCCACTTCAGGGCCCAAACTGCTGATGAAGCTTTCAGTAATTAATGCAGGAGGGAGCTAAAAATCCCCTAAATATTTGCTTGCTCCTATTTTATGGTCCACTGAAAAATAACCATTTTCCAGCAAATCCTTTTGGAGGAGTTTGAGGATTCCTGGGAATTTGCAGAGCCACCAGCTGAAGTGTGACAATACCTGGCTGGTGATGCTCAAAACACAAAATGCAGCTGAGTTCAGGAAATAAAAACAAAAAACCAGCACTTCACTATTTGTTTCTCCAAGGAAAGTTTAAAAGCAGAGCTCAGAGCACAGTTAGTTAAAAAAACCACAAAAATTGGATGTTAAAGTGATTTTCTACATACACATGCACAGCCAACAACCACTTAGGCAGAACCAAGATTATCCCAAATATATATACTGTGTGATAGTGCAGATATAGATAACATGATGTTGATTTAAACAAAAAAAGGGCAATTAATCATGGTTTTCTTCCCTATCTGGTGTGCTCTCACACATTCTAACAATACACATATATCCATATATATGCACAGGCACACAAATTTACACATGAATAGATATTTCAAGGAGAAAAATAAAGCTATTAGGTTTTAATTAAAAGTAAATTCAACTTAATCTACATGCCTCACTCAGAGAGACATAAAACCACCTAATATTTGTCTTGTAAGAAGGTGCAATTTGGGCAGCAATATTTCACCAAAAAAGAAAAAAGAACAATAAGCACTAAACCAAAAGTTCTGACACACAGGAAAAAATCACCTTCCCCAGTCCCACTTCTGCAGAAGTACTGCTGATGAAAACCTCAGTAAAGAAGACTTAAAAGTGGTTAATTTTGCTGTTTTTAAACCCCCACACAAATCCTGTATGTGGTCAAAAGTTCAGAGGGTTGGGAGCTTCCCTGAGTTCCAAACCTTCCTGATGTCAGACTGTTCAATGCAGGGCAGGACTTGAGTTCTCCCCAGATGTCTCACAACTTATTCATATTCAACAGGACCAAAAAAACCCATAGCAAGTGGCCTGGCTTGAAAGCTTCTCACAAGAAGGTTTTTGTGCTGTATTTTAAGAGAGCTCAG
This sequence comes from Pipra filicauda, assembly GCF_003945595.2. Lineage (NCBI taxonomy): Eukaryota > Metazoa > Chordata > Aves > Passeriformes > Pipridae > Pipra > Pipra filicauda. The sequence continues at coordinate 56,363 of NW_024104378.1, read as the reverse complement.
CATTCAGGAAAGTGTGTCTGAGATCAAATGGGAGCAATTTTGCTGCCACCTGACATGGAAATTCTGCTAATTTAGCCCTTCAGTGACTCAGCACTCCAAGTAAAAGCTGCTTTTTCTTCTCTCATGTGTGCATAAGCACCTAATAAAGCCATTTTATCAGCAAGAACAAAAGCAGATGGGAAAGATCTGTTTCTCCCAAGCCTCTCCATGTAATGAAAAAAAGAACTGCTTAAAAATCAGCAATAAATGTGGGGTTCTGAGTCCACATCTGGCCATGGGGACAGTGGAGAACAGAGACAAGAACACACTGTACACACCAAAATCAATCCAGTTCCTAAATGCAGGGGGGGAGAGGCCAAAGACGAGGAGGGATAAAACAGAGGGATGAAATATGTTGCAGGAATGATGAAATAATACAAAGACTTTTTGTATTTAAAATATTTCATGTGCATGTCATCATTTTGCAAGCTGTTTATTTCAACAGATTTTCCTCCTTAAAACAGCCACTTACAATCTGGGATAATTCCAACAGCAACGTTAAAGACCAAAGGAAATGCTGCTTAAACTCAGTTCTGTTCCTACCTGTCCATCCTGACCCACGTGAACTTGGTGTATCTGCAGGTTTCCCTGGAAAAAAAGAGCATTGACAATAAATAAAAATTGGGAATTTAAAAAGAGTTGCTTTATGCTGAAAAAAGTCTGTTTCTCATCTTATTATTAAACAGCTTCAATATTAAGCAAACCTATTAATTTAGGAAGTCCTGAGGGTTGTTTTGGCAATCCAGCTCCAATCCCATAGTCAGCTCTGCATCCACAGGGGATAGACAGATCAAAAGCAGGGAAGTGTCTCAGCACCAGCATATTTTGCTTTTTGGAAGCTACTACATAATGCATTTTTATGTTAAGTTTCTCAGTATTGTTTCTGAGGTAAAATTTTTGGGTTTCCTTATTTATATAAAACTGCAAATTTAAGTCAACCCCTTACTAAACTAGAAGTAGAATTTAACACTTTTATATGTGTGGGGTGTTATTTACTAATTGTTTTTTGTTTTATCAAAATTCACTACCGAAGACTAACAATTCTATTACAGGAATTACATCTATCACAAAAAAATTCTCAATAATGGGAAGGATTTTAAAGGAAACTGTAGCTCCAAAGTCTAATAAGGAAATCTTTACAAAATGAAGTTTTTATTCGTATGCTCAGAGACGCCTTTCCAAAAGCACAATTGGATTAAGGAAAACCAGCTTCCCAAACAGTGAAATACCAGATTTCTTGGAGGGAAAAAAAAAAAATCCCAATTCTTTGATTTGCATGTTTTGGGCAGTGTCTCTTCCTGGCAGCTCCTGCTCTCATTTGAAGCTGTACATTGGAATAAATTAAAGCCCAGATGTTTTCAAATGCAGCCCTTGAAAGTCTTAGAGACACAAACAGCCGATGGACACAGGGGGTGCCTGAACCTCAGGACCAATCACAACGGGATCTGCTGAATCAGAATTTTTTTAGTGGTTTTTTTATCCAAAACTCCTTCAGTTTTATTGTAGCACACTTTGCATTCCTTCAGACCCAGAGTATTTTAATCCCTTTTTATTTCTCTCAAGACAAGCTCTTCAAAGGAGAAGCCTTTAACTCTAATATTTATAGAATATTTATGATAATATTTATTCTTCAAGAGCTGCCTGTGTTAACAATATTCCTTCACAAAGTGGTTTTATGAGATGTGATTTGGGTACTTTGGAAGTGGATTAAAATAACCCACATTCAGATATTCTTAACAGTGAGGAAAAACCTCTACAGGGAAATGGTACAGATTAAAACTGTTGTTTAACCTTATTTTTCTATTCCTTCTTTATTCAAACAAAGAACACAGACATCTAACAGCAGTTTTAGCAATTAGGAGTATCTATACATTCTCAAATAACCAACAATTGCAGTCCCACACAGGTAAATCCACCTGGCTTTGAGAGCTGGTTTGCCTGAGTCAAAACTGGGGGGTTCAGGACTGAATTTATCCATTTCCATTCTACTGAACTATTTTTATGGAAAAAATTAAAGAGTGCAAACACTGCAGTGCTAAATTAGTTAGTCAGTAATGAAGGTAAGTTGGTTCTGCAAAATCTCTTTACTAGATGGTGGCTGGAATTTTCTCCAACTCCTGTTCAACAGTTCCCACGTGCAATGGCACTGAGTATTCTGGACACATTTAGTTCATAAACCTAAAGAAAATAATTTCATTTTAATGGCAGTGCAAGCAGCTAAACTGATTTCCTCTAGTATTCTGTATTAAATTTCCAAAGACCATCAGCTTTATAGAGCAATCATTAGTGTAACACACACAGAGCTGGTCAAGGAGGATAAAAACCCCCAAATCCCAAAACAAACAAAAACCCACCCACCTCCCCAAAAAAAAACCAAACAGAGAGAAATAGCAGGTTGCATTTAACACCCTAAAGCACATTTCATTCTGGTTCCACCACATCCTCTCACTTTACTCAGATTTCAGAGGTGCAGTTTTGGAATCAGGGCCCCAAATGTGCTCCAGGACAGCCAAACTTTTGCTCACCTCACTGTCCTGTGTGATCTGGACCTGCTCCCCCTGGGGCACTTGGGCTATGTGGAGATGGCCCTGTGGGATCCACAACAAAAGAAAACACCAAGGAGCATCAGAGGAAAATCAGGACTAGAGGAAGCAGCTACTACCTTGCATCAGCACAGCTCAAGGTATAGAAGCAAAGTGTTTATTCAGTGAAAACTATTAAAAATAGCTGTAAAAAATAAAGTGCAACTGTATTTCCCCCTCCTTTTATGTCAAACATAAGCAGAGTGACTTTGAGCAAAGAATGGTTCATTTTCACTGAAGGGGGAAGAAAACAGGCATAATAATAAATAACATTTATGCAGTGAATTTCTCTATGGCAAAGGATCTGTGCTTTTGACTTACACACAAAGCTTGGGGCTGACTTGGTGACTGAAACATTAATCCAATTTAAAGACCTTGCAAACTCAGTTCTTTAAACAGATACAGCAAGACTAAATATCCCTAAGAGTGAGGCATTCAAAGGCATCTAATTATCCATGGATTTGTGTACAGTCACACAGTTCTGCGGGATCCCAGACCATGTCGAGGACTCTCAAACTGCTGAGATTTTGGAAGAATTCATTAATTTGAACACAGTTACTGCCCTAATAGTGTTCATCATGTTAATACTTTACATTGCTGACCATAGTCCCCACTCCAGACTGGTACCAAGCCTGTCCTCTGATCCAAACAGGGACAGGAGTGGATGGAATTCCTCGTGCATCCTGACCAGCCCAGCCAAGTCTTTGCTCCTGTGATTTACCTGAGATTGGATTCTAAATAACCTCCTTGAGGGTTTCTAAGGCTTTGTGTTCATTTTAATATGCCTGCATGAGATTAAAGATAATCATTTGGAATTCTGTCAAAGGCTCTTCTGATTTTATAACACAAGAACAATTGCATGTGATTTTCAAAGACACACAGATCCCTCTATTTCAAACAGTTTCATTTCCTTTGGAAGGAAACCATCTATTTATAGGGAGAAAAAACACTCTGAAAGTCTCACTCTGACAATAGGGGCTGTATATAAAATTAGAGCACTGCCCAGTTTGTGTGCAGATTAAAATCACTTTCCCCTCCTTAACATGGAGCTCTCAGGGCTCCCAGGAAAAAGCCTGGAGCATTTGGGAGATCCATTTAGAGTGGGTTTAAGTATAAGGAATCCTTTCTGGCTGGAGGGACGGGGAGAAGTGATTTTATTCACCTTTTTATGACCAAAAAAAACCTGCTCACTCATCTTTTGCAGACACAGAATCAGCCCTCAAGGACAGTCCTTCTCTAATACTGATTTTTTAATATATATTATAAATAACTACTACATTACTAATGACTCTTAGCCTGATCTATATGTGTTATTCCACAGAACTGAAAAAACAATGCCATTTTCTCCTGTTTCAACCTCTATATGTCTAAATTATGACATTGAAAATGGTTGTGGGTCACAGAGGATTTTTCCTGGATTCTACAAGCAGTTTAAAGGATCATTAACGAGTCTGGAGATTTAATGAGGCAAATTTGCATCACTTACACCTATAAATGTAACCACTTCGTCTATTATATTCATGTGTTTCATATAATTTTCCCTTCTACCTTGTCTTTCAAGACTTGAAAAATGGTTTACAGTCATCAATTATATCTCATAGAAAGATCCATCGAGGATTCAAGAAGATTTAAAATCCATAGGGAAACCAAGAGACAAGGAAATTCCCATGGTAATACTGGAAAGTATGGCAAAAGTGAAGTGGAAGTGGAACTTTTGCACCCAGTTCCTGCAGAAAGAGCATTATTTCACTGAGGACACTTTTTAAAAATAATTTTAAGTGAATTTTAATTGAAGTTTGAATTTCAAACAATCCTTGTATCAAACCATGGGACAGAGGGACTAAAGTGAAAGTGGGTTTTTTCAGAGGACACTAAAACCACGTACAGAAATAATCACAGCCTGAAATGTGTCTCAGGCTTAAAAAATGTCAATATTTATAACTTTTACTTATATACACGTAGCTAAACGAATACACATGTAAAGGTTCAGCCAACAGATGTTCAAAACCAGCTGAGAATGCAGTTTTAAAGAAAAATAAATAAATAAATGCATTTCTGTTGTGTAATTCACAGCTAAAACCAACTCTGGTGTGTAAACCCTACACTTTGTAGGGCTGCTGGTGTCATGGCAAGTGTAGGAAAACAGGTAAATTCTATAAAACAATGAAGGAGTATTTCTTTGCAATAACTGTGTGAGCAAATCCTGCAGGAAGAGTTTTGTCAAATAATTTTTTTTCCCCATAAGCCTCCGATGTTTATTTACTGAAAATCCTAAGTGAGGACAAGTTACTATTTAAAAATAAAACACTAAATTGCAACCTTTATCAAAGTTTGCAAGAAATGAGAGGGTTTAAATGGAGGGATTTAGAAAAAGCTGAGGACATACTACTTGGACTTGTCCATCCTCTCCTATCTGGTGGATCTGGACCTGCTGGGCGTTGGCCAGGGCGTAGTGAAGGGCCTGGGGCTGGTTCTGCTGGATCTCATTGGAAGCTGACACTGAACTCTGGGATCCCTCTGGAAAAAAGAGACAAAAATTCACCTTTATTACATGTGTACATCCCATCCCAGTGGCCACACAACTATCCACATCTAAAACCCATGGAAAACAAATTTAACCATCATTTATATTCATATTCTTCTGCATGTTCACTGCATAATGTGCATGTGCTACAAATTGCACGGGAATTCCAAAGGCTGGTTTGTCTCTGTGAAAGCTCTAATTGTGTTAATGATGTGAAATACAGAATTCCAACCACAGCACTTCTGCAGGAACTGAGGAAAAGACAAAAATCCATGTTTTTGCTGCCTGTTGGACACACACCTTTAATACCTCACGTTTGATGAGCAGGTAACTACAGAATGTTTAGAATTCCTTAAATATGGTCTTGTTCTTACTGTGCAATTCCAGTATTTCCTGCACTGCTGTACAATGGAAGTTTGCTGTACAGAATTCTGGATGGGATTAACAAATTCCAGTTGGCCAAAAAGTCCTGGACTGAGTATAAAACCTGTCCCATCAACCAAATAAAAATGGGATCTGTTCCCATTCAGATGCTCCATTGCCAGTGTCATGGGCACTGAAAGGAGCAGATATTCATGAAATCCCAGAATGGTTTGGGTTGGAAGGGACCTTAAGGCTCATCTCACTCCATGGACAGGGACACCTTCCACTAGCCCAGGTTGCTCCAAGCCCCGTCCAACCTGGCCTTGGACATTTCCAGGATGGGGCAGCTTCTCTGGGCAACCTGTGCCAGGGCCTCTCCACCCTCACAGGGAAGAGTTCCTTCCCAATATCCCATTTAATCCTGCTCTCCAGCAGTGGGAAGCCACTCCTGCCCCTCCAGGCCCTTGTCCAAAGCCCCTCTCCAGCTCTTTTGGAGCCCCTTTAGGCACTGGAAGGGGCTCTAAGATCTCCCTGGATCCTTCTCTCCTCCAGGCTGGACAAAGATCTTTACTAAGCCTCCGTCTTTCCCCTTTTCTCCCATTTTCATTACTTCTCATTTTCTGTATTTTTTATTTTACAAAAGGTTAAGAAAGGCCACTGTGATTCAGCTGCTTCTCCAGGGCTCCCAAGAATCCATTCCCTCCTGATTCTGTCTTTCCATTGTGCTTCCCAGTCTCTCACCGTGTAATTGAATTGAATTGAACTCGACTTCTACCAAACCACAGTGTCCAAACACCTAATCCTTCATTTATAATGAGCATTTATTTTCTGATTAGGAAAATTATGTAAAGAGTATCAAAGAAAAATGAGCTGCAGCAGATAAATATATACATTATACGCACATAGTGAAATACATTTTTAACTGTAAATCCAAAAGTCCTTATTTGTAAGTCATTTTTTAATTCATAAGCCAGAAATTATGGTGTTTTTCAGAGGTGGGAAGAGGAGCCGCAGCCTGAATAGAATCCCACTGTACATCTCACGTGGTCACCTATAAATAGATTCTACTTTGGCTTCACTGCAACAACCTCAGTTGGGTTTTTTTCTTTATTCTGTTGGATTTTTTGGTGTTTTTTAGTTCTTAGGAAGAAAGAAGAGAGAGGACTCAGCAGTGTCTAAAAACAAAACATCCTTTCTGAGTATTGTTTTTCCCCTCTACATCTCTGAGCAGACAAAAGGAATATTTATCCCTTTTTAAACATTCCCCATTAAAAACAAACACAAACATGAGGAGCACACACAGCTTGAAGAGAGGATGTGTCAGCACTCAGAAATCACAGTCCTGTGAAGCATCGAGCCTCACATCTACAATTTTGATCTCTTAGAGCATCCCTGGCACAGAGAAGCCACAGCTGAGCTCCTGCTCTGAAATCTTCCACTAATTCCAAAGGGGTAAGTTCAACATGAACCAAACGGCTTTTGTAGTGCTACCTTATCCATGGCATTCCCAAAAACCCGTCTGCTAGATGGAATAGCTTTGAGACACCCACAGTATGGAAGATGCTGCACTGACCACTCCAATACAGAGAAAAAAACAACAGCAGAATATTCCTTTCTTTCAAGTTGAAATTGGACCCTGGTCTGGTGGAAGGTGTCCCTGCCCATGGCAGGAGGGGGAATGAGATGAGATTTAAGGACTCTTCCAACCCAAACCACTCTGGAATTCCATGATTCTTTCATGTTTTCCATTTCTTTGCTGCTTTGCTTATGAGTCAAAGAAAATTGAGGCTGAGTGTGCTGAGTGTGTCTTCTCAACCCAATGGTCAAGAATTGGCCAAATGATCCCACTGAAGTGGTTTCTTCTGTCACATTCTCAGTGCCAACCCTCCTCAGACACTGCTGAGCAAGGCTGGATTTCCCAAAGGTAATTTTTAACTATTTCAAGGATATGTGTTTAATTCTCAGCTAAAATCAGTTTTAACACAAAGGCAAAACCTTTGGCCTTTTTAATTCATTCCTATTCTACTTCATATTTATCAGTTGAGCATGTGGGTTTTCATTTTCAAAGAATCACAGGTTGGAAAAGACCTTTAAGATCACCAAGTCCCACCATCAGCACCATGTTCACCACCATCTATGTCCCCAGGTGCCACATCCACATGTTTCTTGAACAATTCCAAAGATGGGGACTCCACCACTGCCCTGGGCAGACTATTCCAATGCTGGACAAACCTCTCCTTTCCATGAAGAAATTTCTCCTGATATCCAACCTAAACCTTCCTTGAAGCAACTTGAGGCTGTTTCCTCTCATCCTGTCACTTGTTCCCTGGGAGAAGGGACTGGCACCATTTTGGAAGTGGGTGTGGGGGGGACAGATTCTATGGCAGAGGGAATTCCTGCTCAGTGTCCTCATGGTTTGTACCTATAAAGTATTTTCCTAGTACAGAGGCCTCCCAGCCTCACACTTCAAACCAGGATTTCTCTCCTTGCTTTCTGGCTGTGCAGTCCCAGCAAGGAAAGGTTAATGGATAAATCAGAAATCCTCAAACCCAAAAAGCAGGACAAACCCCATCCTAGAACAATGGAAATAAACCTGTGCACTGTAAACCATTATCTCCCCCTGGCTCAGCCAGGGCTAAAACCTCCAATATTGTAAAAAACCTTTGAAGATTTGGCTGCACATCCATTTTGCTGTGTGACACCTCAGCACAGGCTGAGCACTTCAGCCTAAATCTCCATATAAATCCCAAAGTCAGAGAACTAATTAAAAATTCCAACATGGAAAACTGTGATAACAGCTTGAACAATCTTAAGAGAAATTAAAAGAAAGGAAGAAGGCACTTTTCAATTAATCCTCCTCCCAAACCCCTCGTTTCCTGCGGCCCTCCCTCCACACACTGCCGAGGTCTTAAAAGGAAGAACCAGTTAAATTCTCGTGGCAGCCACTCTGGTTGGAGAAAACACGAGGAAAACATCCATTAGGTACTGAAATGTTGGCTCCAAGAGCAGAGCAACCATTGCAATCAACACCTCAATTCCAACCAAAGGCAACAGCAGAACCAGATAAAATAAGGAAAACCAAGTTCTCCATAAATATAAGTCTGTTTGATGCAACACATAAATCCTGTGGCTACTGTGACAATTAAATGTGAACAACCTCAATCAATATCTTCGGGGGTGAAGGATAAAGAAGGAATATCCATTTGTATTTTCCTTCCTCAGACACGCTCGTTTGCAAATCTGTTTCTCTTGAACACAATCGTTGGATTTCAACACCAAACCCTCCTAAGGCTCCATAAGGACTCTGGGCTCAGCCTCCTGCTTTTCTGTGTCATTTGTACAGTTAATTTTTCCATATGATACCAGAGCAGAGAGGAAATCTGTTGCCATTTTGACCATGACTCAAATCAAAGCCACGTGCTGCTCCAATTGTTAATCACAACAAGCAGAAAAAGCCTCAAAGTTTTGACACGGCCAATGAGTACATGAGAGTGAAGCTGAAGAACAATCCTCTTCTGATGTAATAATTCAGAATTATTTATTATGTGTGCAATAATTCATTTTAAAAAATAAAAAAAATATCACAAAATAGACGAGGTTGAAGTGACCTCTGCAGATCCTCTAAACCAATGTCCTTCCTCAAACCATGGGCAGTCAAAACCAGTTTCTTTGGACTGAATCCAGGTGGATTTTGACTGTCTCAAAGAGGTGGTGGCAATCAAAATTCCTCAGAGTCAGAGAAAGCAAAGTCAGGTCAGAGGCAGATGAGCTTCAGGCTGTTCTATTCATTTTTTAAATAAGGCAAATTAATTGCTGCTAAAAACCAGCTCTGAAAAGCCAAGTCTCCCAGTTCCTAGGGGAGGATGTCCAGCACAGCAGTGACCATGTGGATTTGAGAGTATTTCAGAAGTGTCCAAGGCCAGACTGGACAGGGATTGGAGCCACCTGGGCCAGTGGAAAGTGACCCTGCCTATGGCAGGGGGTTGGAAATGGGAAGTGCTTTAAGGTGCCTTCCAAACCAAACCATTCTGGGATTCTTTGAATAGAAAATGCAAAAAACTACAATTCTATATCCCCACATCCTTCCCAGTGAAACTTGACACAGGTTTTCTTCTGCAACAACCACAGCAGGGTGGAGACCTGCCCAGGAGCACCTGGAAGCTGGACTTTAAAGTTGTACCAGTGGAAAAGGCAGTTTCTCAAGTATTCCAGAGTGTTCAAGGCTCACCTTAAATTGCCCCCTGAAACAAATGCTCCCATAAAAACTGTCTGGGTTCATATAGAACACTTTCCAAAGCCATATTTGACAGCTCTGTTGTCATAACTGTGAAATACAGACCTCCTTTACTTCAGAGCTGTGAAATATTACTGCGAGCTGGCAGTAGGAATTCTGCTCCCTCCACTGTACAGGGGGGATAATCAGGAACAGATGCCTGGGAATTCTGAGGCTGTAATTCCATTGAGGGGGTTCAGGGATGTCAAACCACAGTTCCTGAGCAGTTCCTGGAGTTACCTGAACACAGAGGTGGAATTACAGCCCTGTCATGCCACCTTTCAAAACATGTGTGAATCTACATTGTCTCTTCCGTTTCTTTTCCCAATATCCTCACTGAGCCTCTCAACCTGCTCTCCTGTTCCTCCTCTTTCTCCAGGTGAAACACCACTCCTGCTTGGGATGGGGTTGCAAATTCACTTTTCAAAGGACCACCTGATTCTGCAAAGTGCTCTGTTTTTATAAAGTGGGTCTGTTTTTTCCACAGTGGGTGAATTCATCTCCCACCTTTCCAGCTTCCCAGAAAATGATGCCAAAGACATTCTGAGGGAGAGCAGTATTTTCAAGAAAATTATCAAAAGCCTCTGACTCCATGGGAACATTTTCATACACTGTTACCAAAGGCAGCTGTTCCTGTTATTGCCTGGACTCTGCTTTTGGCTGCACATCTGGACAGCCCTGCCAAGGACATGCCAAGATGCCTCAGCTGACCTTCAGCATCATCAGGACTAAAGACATCCCTCCAAGGACATGCAGCCACCTCTTTGCTCTTTAGGGGACTTGGGAGATGAGATCCCTGCACAGGGAGAGATGCAGGTGCCATAAAAACAATCCTGGGGATTGCTGGACCACAGGCACACCACTAAAAATGCCAAGGTGGCTCTTGCAGAACCACCTCATCTCTCACCTTCTTAGACAGCACACGCTGAAATCCCACAATCCTGGAACGGTTTGTGTTGGAAAGGACCTTGAAGCTCATCCTGTTCCAACCCTCTGCCATGGGCAGGGACACCTTTCACTAGACCAGGTTGTTCAGGAGTTAATTCAGGTGGTCTTTTACCCATGGAATATCTTACTCACAAATTAATTTAGTGGAATTAAGGGGAAAAATGAGTTTTCAGCTTAACCACAATAAAAGAACCCACCAAAATTTATCTTATGGCCTTCTGAAGGCAGGAACTCACTGAGCCTAGCCTGTGTTTTCCATCTCTACACTGGTGTCTCCAAATCTCCAAAGCAGGAGATTAAATAATAGTTTTTAATAATAAATCTCAACACCACTCAAAGGGTGCAGTCTAATGAGCACAGGCCCCTAATATCCACTTATTCTAAAATACTGATTGCTAAGAGACTGAAAATAAAGATCCCATCAACATATAAGGCTTATGGTTATCATTAGGTTGATTAGTTGTTTTAATTTGAGGATTTTGGATGTGATTCTCTGTTCCAGCACATAAAATTTTCCATTGAAAGCAGATTTTGGCTTTCTTTGCATGAGATACAGTGGTTAGTGTTAACATGCAACCAAAAATTTTATGCAGGCAAATAAACTTCCTTCCTTTTCCTTGGGCTCCCTTCCAAACCCCTGGTTTTAATATCTAATGTACAAATGTCCCATAACACTGCTTTATATTAAAAGCAGGAGCCAGAAATGTCCTCTGAGAACACTTCTTGGGTCAGGGTTTTTCAGTTGTTATTATTATTCCTGCCTCCATACCTACATGGAAATATAGAATCACCTACAACATATTTAATTCCTTCAGAGGAAAATCCTTCAAGAACAACCCTTAGCACGTCCCACTGACTGGTGTGAAAGATCCAGTCACTGACTCCTCTGAGGAACAATTGCAGCAACATCTTCATTTTCTACTCAAAGAACTGAGCGTGGTGAAAATAAAACATATGAGAGCACAAAGCTGCATGAGCTGAATTTTTTAGTTAACACATGTGCAGGAACTGAAAGAGAGCAGGGTTAGATGAGATATTAGGAAAAAAACTGTTTATTGTGAGGGTGGTGAGGCCTTGGCACAGGTTGCCCAGAGCAGTTGTGGCCGCCCCATCCCTGGAAGTGTCCAAGGTCAGGTTGGGTGGGGCTTGGAGTAACCAGTGGAAAGTGTCCCTGCCCATGGCAAGATGATCTTTAAGGTCCTTCCAACCCAAAGCATTCCATGATTTTTTGACTGTATGTTCTCAGCATCTCAGTGAGGCTAAACACTCGCATTAACATTGAGGTACAATGAAAAACAAATGGAATTTATTATCACTGCAAGTTTTCCTTTCAGTTGGGGTTTGATTGGCTTTGGGGGGGGGGGTGTTGGTTTGTTACCTGAACCACTGTAAGAGGATGATGAAGGTGTTCTTCTGGAAAAGCTTTTCACAGCCAGGCTCTGCCCCCTCTGCTTCCTCCTCCACGCTGTCCTGCACTTGGAGTCGATGCTCTGTTTGATGCGGTACCAGTCGGACTCTGTGATGCCAAACTTGTAAAACAGGTGGCCTGGAATTACAAAGAAAAGAGTCAAAAATCGGCATAAACCTGTATTTCCAGAGAATTCCAAGATGACACACCCAGTCCCACACACAAGGTGAACAAAGGATCATTTAAGAACTGCCCACATTGCCTAAAGGAATACAGTGACCTCAACAAAGACCCCCAAAGCTGTACAGTGTGTGATTCCAACAAACTTTATTCCCAAAGTTCAGTAATCATACATGCACACTTGTCTGTCCATTGAATTTTATAATCTGCCCTTCCATCCACGGGAGCTGCACTGTTACATCCACACTGTGCAACACTGACAGAGGATCCAGCACTCTGAAGCCAAAATTGGATACAGCTTTATTTCTCACTGATAGTGCCCCACAATAAGTCTGATAAGCAGGAGACCGTATAAAACTCCTATTAAACCAAACAAAAATAATAAAATCTTTTAAAGCTCAGCTCAAAATTGATCAGACTCCAATAAAAACAACACAAAACGAGACCCTTCTGCAAACGTTACTCCTGGAATTAAGTCATTTCAAGAGCCACATGATGCACTTTGTAGCCTTTGGTGTTAAGTTGCCAAAGTGTTCCATAAACACAGCGCTGACTCAGGAGCTGAGCTGAGCGTTGGGAAGCAAAGCTCACCCAGACTGAGCCCTGCTGCCAACTCAAACCAGCTTTATCACCACGTGCAGCCCCTGAACCCGAAGGGAAAGCCCAGATACACCAGGAACAGAGAGAGTAAAATGATTACAAGAAAGACTTGGTTCAACATCTGCACAAATGGCTTTAAAAGTGGGAAGGAAACGTTGAGCAGTGTCAGCTGCTTCGAGGTCCTCCTGTATTACTACAGACTGTGACCATTTCAGTGTGAGTTTCACAGGGGTTTGGATTTTCTTAAAAGCATCAATACTACAACAAATTGATAATGCTCATGGCTGCAGAAAAAAAAAAATTGAAAAATCCAGTCACTGTCTGCCCATATAAGAAGGAAGGAGAGGATAGGAGGGGACTTCTTGCACTGGCAGATAGTGCCAGGACAAGGGACAATGGTTTTAAACTGCCTGAGGGCAGGGTTAGATGGGATATTGGGAAGAAATTCCTTACTCAGAGGGTGGTGAGGCCCTGGCACAGGTTGCCCAGAGAAGCTGTGGCTGCCCCATCCCTGGAGGTGTCCAAGGCCAGGCTGGACAGGGCTTGGAGCAACCTGAGATAGTGGCAGGTGTCCCTTCCCACAGAATGAGATGAGCTTTAAGGTCCCTTCCAACCCAAACCATTTTAGGTTTCTATAATTCTATGAGGTTCAAAACCCCTGAATTCAAGCAGATCTATTTTTAACAGTCTCTAAAACTGTGCTTCTAAACTTCTCAGATTCAGATGTGCAATCCCACAGTTAAACAAGTCAAAGCTGTAACAGGAGCTTTTGCTCAACATAACAATGCTTGAAGTGTCTCTAAAATTCTTATTTTCTTTTTGGTATCAGTTCCTTTCATACCTTGCACAGTAAAATAATCTTTTCCACTTACTGAGCTTTCAATCTTCCTCTCAAATGGGATCCTAATCCTGTGAAGTACTTGCTTAAGCTGTTGTATATAGAATATATAGAACAGGACATGCTCTGTGACTGCAAGACAAATGATTTGAAGCCTGGAGCCACAAAATTCCAGGTTTGCACAAGCTAAAAGCTTCATAGTTTCCTCTGTATTACAAATGAAACCAGAGTCCTCAGAATGTGAAAGCTGCAGTTACTGAGCTTAACACAGCCAAGTGGAGAACTGTACCTTTTATGGCATCATTTCTGAAATATGTTGAATTTTTGATGCTCTGAGTTTTTTTGTAGATCTGTTTAAGAAGCCATTTGAATAAAGGAGAGAATATACAGGGGGGGAAAGACTGGCCCCAAAAGTGCCTCAAAGACCCCATGGTTTCTCATTTTGAAGTTGACAGCAAGAACTTTACAACTCTTGTTGTGTCTCCAAAAAGGGGGTGGGAGTAGGAAAGGAGGAAAATGGGTTGAAATTACCATCTGCTGCTGTGCAACAGTTCCCTTTCCATAGGTGTCAGCAAAAGGAAAGCACATTCCATATTGTAAATCCTGAGCCCACGTTTCTCAGCCTGATCTATTACTAATGTGCATTACACAGAGAAATGGGCTCCGAAATGTTTGCAGGGATGTCCAATAAAAATAGTTGTGCTTTAACTCTTCACCCACCCTCAGCTGTCAGGATGTACAAAAGCACTTGTGAGTCCCACATAAAACACGATCATGTGCTCTGTGGTTAGTTTGGGGAAAAAAAGTCCATATTTCATCCATAAGTACATTTTAATGACTTTCATGTTGTGCTGCCCTGGTTAGAGAAGTGACTGATCAAGTGTAGTCAGAGGAAACTCTCAGGGAAAAGCTGTCTGGTTTGGAATTTTTAACTATTACAGTGTAATCCCTGGGATATTCCACGATGTCACTTAATTCAAGGAGAAATCAAAAGCAATATCAATTATTTGGGACAAGAGATCATCAGGTGCAGTGAGATGTTCATACTCAGGTCTCCCAGCATGAGGAAGATGATGAGCCAGAGCTGTGACATAAAACATCCCAGAAATTACTGCCAGGGAAGGCAGGAAAAGACCTTCTTCACATGGAAAGAGAGTAGGTTTGGATTAGATATTAGGAAGAAATCCTTTCCTGGGAGAACGGGAAGGCCCTGGCACAGGTTGCCCAGAGAAGCTGTGGCTGCCCCATCCCTGGAAGTGTCCAAGGCCAGGTTGGAGGGGGCTTGGAGCAACCTGGGTTAGTCCTTGCCCATGGCAGGGGGTGGAATGAGATGAGCTTTAAGGTCCCTTCCCACCCAAACCATTCCATGATTCTACCCACTGATCACAAACACTACAATTTAATCAATGTGATAAGGAATGGCCATAAAGGGTTTACCATTCCCTTCATGGAAAGAACATGGTTCCAGAGAAAAGCCCAGAAAACAGGTAACAAGCTAAACAGGGTAGATTCAGAGAAGATTTTAGACTACAGAGATCTAAACCATCAGGTAGATTTTCCAAGCCAGGCATCCCTACTTCTTTCCCTTAATTCCTCAAATTCCCACTTGCTGTTACAGCAATCAAAGGTGTAAAGCTGGTCCAGACAACCAGTGCTGTTTGCACTGATTTTTACCCCAATTGCACACTCAGCCACAGCATATGCACATACAAATTAGGCATGAAAAGTTAGTCCTTAAGTCCAAAGATAGTTGATAAAAAGGTTCAATAGATTTCAGCAGTAAAATCTGTGAAGTTGGGATCACAATCTAAAATGTTATTCAGGTCTTGAGCAACCACACTTCCTCACAGTCCTCCGGTGACTGAAGGAAAATATAATGTTAATGACAGTGGAGTAGTTTTGAAGCAGATAAAAAGTTCACCATGACATTAGAAATGTGATTTACCTACAGTGGAGAGGGACATCCTGAAAACATGTGCAAACAATCCCGGAAAAGCAAAGCGTGCTGCCTCTGTTCCCTATCCATAAACGATCCCAGGGGAGCTTTCAGCTGCCTCATTCCCTGCCTGTCAAACACCCAAACACTAAAGCAGGATATTGGAAATGAGATGTTTAACTTAGGGAAGCCCGTAGCAGAAAAGGCAGGAATACCTAAGTGGGAAGGGATTTGACTTTTTCGGACCATTTCCTACCCAAAAGCAGCAAAAACGCTGTTTTAAACAGCAAAGTGTCTCTGAGCACAAAACATACATAAAAAATACATTCAGCAACATAATTCAGCACTTTGACAAAGAGATGCCCATTAAAGAAGGGGGAAGTGCAGGATTTAGGTGATTTAAGGCTGGCTGACTGTGTTTTTAGGGATCTTTTCATGCAGGGCAATGGATCGTTGCTGGTAACACTCAAAACAAAGGATGTCCTTGTTTTTAAACACTAAAGGGCCAAAGTTCGCTTTTTTTGGGAATCTCACTTCCTAAACAAAGCTTTCTATGAAAACACACCAGAGACTTTCAAATAGTTCAGTTATTTAATAAATTCCAAGAGTTTGAGAGATTTCCATAAACCAGGCTGATCCTGGGAGTTTGGGAGACTAAAAGGTCTGCACAGGGAATTCATGGAGACACGAAAAAGGAGAAATCAGAAGCCAACATTCCAATCTCATCCAGCAAAAGCTCAGGAAGAAGACAAACATGCATCAGGAAAATTTAAAAAGTCAGCTTTAAAAGCCAGCAGGTGCATCAGGCTGAGCTTTTCCTTCCACATCCTGGATTAGAAACACAGGGAGAGCTTTGGGGAAGCTCCTATAAAATTAAAAATACTGACAATATTTAAAATAAATCTTTCTCTGGTTCGAAAGAAAAAAAAAGGCTTGGAAATTCAAAGGATAAAAAGCTTGGAAATGCAAAGGAAAAAAGCTTGGAAATGCAAAGGAAAAACCTTGTGAATGCAAAGGAAAAAAAGCTTGGAAATGCAAAGGGAAAACCTCAGAAATGCAAAGGAAAAGGAGCGTGGAAATGCAGTGAAGATGATCTGGTACAAACACAGGGATCGTCAGCACTGATGTCGGACACGACGACACATTCCCAAACTTTGGGGGCATCTAACGTACAAAATAAGGAGAGAAAGGCTTGGGTTTTTCTAAAAACCAGGACTAATTCTAAAACAAGAAAATCCCAGGAAAACAATGTTCCTGAAAAAGTAATCCTCTCCTTCTTAAAGGTCAGGAGTCAGGCAGCAGACGAAACAACGCACAGAAAACATGAAACTGTAAAGAAATCTAATTAAGAACAAACTGAGGAGGAAGAAAAGACATTTGTAAGATCAAAACAAGACATGAAATATTCCATCCTGATACTGCATTCAAAATCAGCTCCTAAAAAACAAACTCCGTGTCAGGAGTTTGCATTTGGATATTGGATATTGTTCTCCACGATCTCCACATTTCCTTAGAAAATTAAAAGCTAAATCATTATTTTCATGAACCTGGCAGAGTTCCCTTTATGCTGAGATGGCCCAGAATTTCCTACTGGTTTTGCTACATTTGGAAAGATTAGGGAAAGTGTTACCACCAGAGAATCCAACAGCCACACGAATAAAATAAATACATATTTACATCATAAATACATAATCCAAACAGATTTGCTTCGCTGCTCCTTCATTTTCAAATTTAACCTAATTTTTAAAGCTTAGAGAAAAAACAACAGGCTGTCATATTCATCACTCAAATCTTGAAGTGACGAAGAGAATCTTTTTTAAACTGACAGGAACATGATGGATAATCCGAAAAACAAGGGCTTCAGATCTGCCTGCTCCGAGTCGTGGAGAGGGGCGATTCTTCGGGGCCTTGGCTCACAAAATGCATTTTTCCTCAGCAGGGTCATACATTTGGAGGCCTTTTTATTAAACCAATAGCACATGACAACAGAATCTGCTGCACTAAACACTGGAACGGCCGAGGGAAAAATGAAGCACCTCCGAAGTTCCTTCTTGCGCCTTCAGGCTCCGACTTCTCCAACGAAATCAAGGGCTTGCACTGCCCATCTTGAAATCATTTTAAATGGAGTAATTGTTTACTCCTCCGACAGGATCTCCACAGCTGGAAGTTCTTCCCCCTCTCCAAAAATCGGAATGTTTAGGTTTGGGCAAAGGGATGCAGCGTCGTCCTCCTCCGAGGAAAAGTCACCCGTTCCGGAGGGATGGCAGAGCCCTGGAGGCTCCTCCAAGTCACATCCATCATGTCACCAAATAATCACTTTCCACCCCATTGTTCTCATCCACAACGGCCAAAAAGAGAGCTGTTAGAAACTTGGAGAGAGGCAGGAGGGGAGGAAAATCCAGCTACCAAGTAATTAGTCTGGTTTGCATCTTATTTCTTCCTATTTCTTTTTATTTCTTAAACAGTTCCTTTGTTTCATTGTTACATTTATCCCTTTCAAATTATCCCTTTCAAATTATCCCTTTCAAATCAACCCTTTCAAATTAACCCTTTCAAATCATCCCTTTCAGCCATAAATCCATAACCATCACATGTTGAGGTACAAACTGTTCAGGGGGTACTTCCAAACAGCCTCAAATACAACTGAGATCCTCCTATTTTACTACACACACATAAAGAAGGATTTACTAACCTGTGTCAGCAACCAGAATATTTTAAACAGTGAAATATATACTTATGAAATGTTTACAAAAATCTGAACTTTCCAATTGTCAGCTTTTAAAGAAAAGAAATGCTCTCTCATTGTTAAAGGAATGAGAATCTCTGTTTTCCTACTTATGGACAATATGATTAAGAGGATTTCTGCAAATAAATTTCCGTAGAAAACTGATTATTTTATTATACTCTTGAAGTAAATTATAAAAATAAATAAACCTCAAAATTCCACACTATTCCCTTTCTGCTTGGACAACAGGAACTCAACTCCAGACTAGAGATCACTCCAAACCTTGGGCAACTTTGTGACAAAGCACATAATTGCCCATTTTACAACTGTTTTACAACAAATATCTAGAAACTTTTTATCTCCAGTAAGAAAACAGCATGTTTTAGCTATATTTCAAGCAAACCAACAATTTAAAACAATGTTTTCTCATCCCAACTCCTAAACCAAATTCCAATTAATTACCTGTCTGGTAGGAATATCTTCTGGGATCAAAGAAATGCAGAAAAGTTCAACTACAATCAGCAACTACTTCTGAAATGCCAATGACACTGTTCAGACAAACTGCTGTTTTACAATTCCACGCCCAGAGAACACTAAAACACTTGGAAGAACAGGCAAGAAAGTTTTCCTCAATATAATAAGTTATATATTATTACATGATGAATAATAATAAATTACTGTATCATGCTGAGGAAACAATTCTGAAATTAACTTCTTTTAAACTGCCACGAAACAGCAACCGAAGTGTTTGCACGGCCAGGCTGGGTCTGAGGGACAGGTTAAAGTGAAAGTGAAGAGATGAGAAAACAGTTCTCATCCCAAAGGCAGGAGGTCTCTGTTTCTCTGTAAAACACAGACAGAAGGGTTTGGATTTTCAAAGATTTTAAAATCAAACATTCCATGAGCAAAGGAAAGCCCTTCTCGATGGGTCTCTGGCTCAGGAGTCGCTCTGGCCATGCAAGAAATAACAACCAGCTGCCAATTACCAGAATATTGAACAGCTAATTTAATTGTCTTGGAATGCTTTGGGTTGGAAGGGATCTCAAAGCCCATCCAGTCCCACCCCTGCCATGGGCAGGGACACCTTCCACTATCCCAGGTTGCTCCAAGCCCCATCCAACCTGGCCTTGGACACTTCCAGGGATGGGGTAGCCACAGCTTCCCTGTGCCCTGTGCCAGGTCTCACCATCCTGACAGGGAAGAGTTCCTTCCCAATATCCCATCTAAACCTCCTCTCCTTCAGCTAAAAGCCAATTTTACTAAAAGTTACTTTGTCTGATTATTTAATTAATATTTATTAATATTTATTTACCATATTTGTCTGAATATTTAATTTTTAACAAATCACAGAACCAGAGGAAACGCGAAAATTAAAATTATTTTAAATGTCCTTCTTCTTCACATTAAAAGAACCCTACCAGAGGTTTCAAAAATAAAAGATTAAAATTAATTAGGATCTAGAATCTCCAAATTCCACCGAGGAATCCTGTTCCAAAGCAGAAAAGCTCCTACACTCAGACACACTTCACACTTCTCTGAAAAAGCAGTCAGGCTGGTTTTGCCTGTTTTACAACGAGCAGAACCTGCTCTGTTCTGCCTTATGGAGAGAGCCATAAGCATTCAAATATTGCCATCTAGTGGGGTGTCAAATTCCCACTCTGGCAAGAACGGATGGATTTTTATCCATTCCCGTGTTTGCTCATTCCCAAGTCCCTCCCAGCTCCTGCCAAGTGCTACGAAAGGTCAGGGAGCTGCAGGTCCAGAGAAGGGCTGTGGAATGGGACTGAGTGAATTAATTAATCACTGCAGAAATAATTAATCACTGCAGAAATGGGATATTTGTGATGCTCCTGGTGCACCCTTGGGTGGAAGCTCCACAGATCTCTGATGCTGACAGACTATCAACAGCTGCATAAACGGAACTATTATCAGAAATCAATCAACCAACCCCACAAGAAAATAATTCTGAAATCAAAGGGTTTATAATCAGAAAAGAGAAAAGTCTTCCTGTCATCTCCTATAGCCTTGCTACAGGTCACAAGTTTCATGAGAGCTCCTCCACTATGCTGACACTGGACAAAGGACATTTTCTTATAGTTTTTTCCCCCATTTTTAAAAAATGTCCCACATTTGCTTCTATTTTTTCCCCCATCTTTAAAAAATGTCCAACATTTCTTTCTATTTTTCTGCCCCATTTTTAAAAAAGACGTTACTTGCCCTAAAAATCATCTTACAAAAATCCAAACACCCAGCAAATAAAAGGAGATACCTTGGAAAGAGAAGATCTGTGTTTCATTTCCTCCCCAAATACTCATGGAACATTCGGGTCCCAGGATGAAAGCAGAGCTCTGCACTCCCTACAGCTGGAGCTGGACAGCTGGAAATGGCAGGGGCACAATTCCATACGGGCTGCACAGGATTTTCATCCCAAATGGCTTTTCCTGAAGATCAGGACCTAACGACTCTGACACTTGTTTGACTTATTCAGCCACTAATGATCTCCTTCCAGATAAAACACCTAATGAGCTCGTGACAACCATTAGTTTCCTTCTGCATTTTTAAAATGCCCTCACAGGATATCAAACTTGGAGCCTTCAGTTAAATTTACCTCTTAGTTTTGCACATTTAAAATGTCAGAACAGTCATTTGCGATCACAGTCAGCTTTTCCCTGCTACTCCTTGCTATAGCCTTGATATCTCTTTTCTTCTCTGGGAGAAATCCCACAAGGTTGTCTCTGTGCTTTGCAATGGGACACAGCTCAGTGTATGATGTGATCATTGCCAAAGGATCAACTGCCTGCTTGGAATCAGAGCCTGTTGCTCCAAACAAATGGAATCACCTCAATCGAGGCAATAAATAAACGCTTCTGATTTTAGGGAGCTGCTGCCAATAACCGCATATAACAAATAAGCACACATAACAATAACCACACGTAACATGGGGGTTGACAGGCACAGTTTTACAGAGAAGTTGATTAAACAGCTGTTTGTGTTCCGGGGAGCAGCACAGTGTGCTGTGAGAGGAGCAGAGCCCATGGAAAAGGGGGGTGTTGTTCCCACCACCCCTTCCCGAGCCGGCCCGTTACACAAGCGCTGCCTCGGGAGCCCATCTGGATGGCAAAGGGGCTGCCAAGAAAAACTCCCTGGTGGATCAACAATGCACATCTGCCCCCTTCCCAAGGAGCTCATGGCTTTGGGAAGGACCGGCCGGGCAGAAACCCCAACGACATTCTCCTCACAGGCGGCCGGAGGCACCTCCTCCATCGGCTTTTTAACCCTTGGGAGATGGAGAAAGGAAAGTTCAAAGTCAGGAAAGTCTGTGACTTTCTGGAATTCAGTTCAGGAGGCTCTGTGAGCTCCCCACTCTCCCTGCAGGCAGCAATGCCTTTTCCAGATGAATATACAGAAGTTTTGTGTGGATCAATCCGTGGTTGGTGGCTGAGCTACTTTTCCTCTCCAAATGTCAGGGATCAAACACTTTCTTAGACTCTTCGTGTCTTCTAAAACCACACTGTAAAAGCTCAATTTGGTCGTTTATAGGCTTTCAATAGTAAATAATTCTTGTTTGGAGCCTGTTGGAAGTTCAGTAGGAGATTTTATTTATGCCAGGACTGAGCCTGAGTGACACTGAGTAACCAGCAGCCTCCTCTCCACGTGGTGACAGTAAAGCACACCCTGCATCCATCTGAATTAGGCCCTAAAGGGACACCACCAGTGCACATTGGAGTAACTACTCTGCAGACAGTCATAACACTGGAGCAGTTCCATATGAGGAGAATGAGCCCAAAGAAAACAGTGATTAATACAAGGGTGATACAAAGAGTTCTCTCTTCCACTTGTAACTTCAGAGCTCCGATGGATCTGCAGTGCTGATAAAGATGATCCTTGGACATCACACTCAATACATTGATCATAAACAGTCCAATGCCTCTCACAGGGTCTGGGTTCTCACACCAGGATTGTTAATATGTGAATATCTAATGATGTCTGAAATCCACACAAGACTCCCTTGATTGTCCTTAGAAAAAAACCAGCTTTTGTTCAACTGAGTTACAACAGTTGTAGCAATAACTTTCCCAGTGAGCACATCTTCCAGTTGCCCAACTTGCTGGTTTTTTCCTCACTCCTGAAGCAGCATTTAAAGTCACTCAGAAAGCTGCTTTCATGCTTCCAGACTGTTTTTAGCTGCCTCTGCAGGAGTGAAGACCTGCACACTTCAGCACGTACTTGAACTAAGTCTGGCCAAAGTGGGAAAGTATCAAAGGATGGAACAACTGTGGCAAGAGGTGGTCCAAGTGACCTCATGCATTCATTTTCTATTTTCTGCAGAGCCTGCAAATTCAGCAGTGCCTGACAGCACATCACACACCATCAAGTCACACACATCACAGCTGGGACTGACAGCAGCTGCTACATCCAAGAGTGGAAAATGTAATTCCTTGCTTGTATAACACAAGAACAACAAGAGAAGTGGGAGAAGGAGAGAGAAAGCACACAATTGATTTTATTTCCCAAAAATCGCTGCCTTTATTTCAGTTTATAAACAGTAACTGGCCAGGAAAGTAATTGAAATAAACAGAAGTGCCCAGGAAAGAAGGAAACACGAGGCAGCACTAAATTCCAGCTCGTAGGAAGTGCCAGCAGTGATGCCATTTCTGAGAACTGTGGTGCTGAGATAAACTCAATGGGTTCTCCCATTATCATCCTGCCCAACCTCAAAAGAGGTTATCACTGCCCTCCATGTGGCAGCATTTAATTGATTCACAAAGCAGCAGCTATTTGGAACTGAAGCCAGACTTTTGCAGCTCTGAGAAGACAACATGTGTGAAAGGAGCAGCTCTGCTGCAGCACACAGCCCTTCCCCAGGGTGCTGGACCAACAGGAGTTAAGGATTTTCAGAGAGGAGAAAATGCTTTCTGTCACTTCTTTCTTTTTGAAGATGGGCTGAACTCCCTGACTTTGCTTCTCACTCTCCTGAGTATGAGATAGTCAAACTCTCCCTCCTCTCTCCTCAAATTCTGTCCCTAAGAACAGACACCACTTATGGACTTCACAAGGAACCAAATACAGCTTTTTGGACATTGCCAGCAGGAGGAGGCCCTCTTGGTGAGACTCAGAGCAGAGGTTTTGACCAGCAGACAGCTCAGGAGGACCTTCTTGCCCTCCCCATCTGGCACAGGCACGATGCCGCAGAACTGGGCACGTTCTTCTCTGCTGGTGCTCAACCCTCCACACTGAAGTGACATCTGTCCCCCCCTCAGCCATGACCTGGCAGCTGAGGAGAAACGTGCTACAGCACCTGAGCTGAGCACCTGGGCCAGTGGAAGTGTCCCTGTCCATGGCAGGGCATGGAACCAGATGAGCTTTAAGGTCCCTTCCAACATAACCAATCCAGGACTCCGTGATAACACCACAGGAACAGGCTGAAGTACATAATTACTTCCCAAGAACTACAGTCCGTGGGATTTATCACTAGGAGAAGAAATGTTGGCAAAAAGGATTTCCAGGGACCACAAGATGAGCTCATCCACCAGACAGAAACCACATAACTCCTGTTCAGGCTACTACAGCTTGGAAGGTTAACTAATATCCTATAGAATGAAGAAAGAGATCAGAGATCTTCAGCAAACCATTAGTTTGAGCACTGCCACTATCCCATAGCCCATTCTCTTCCCCCCAGACCTCCAGATTATCCAGAGCTATGACTGATTCCCAAGTTAGCTGTCATCCCCCATCAAGGGGATGGACTGAAATGACAATTAACAATGTAATTCCAACAATCTAAATTAGAGAAATCCATCAATTTCTAGTGCTGATGAAAGATTAAATTAGAGATAGGATAAAATGCCAATTTGGATAATTTTCCTGGAGCTCTCCAACAGTCTCCTGATGGAATTCAAGGTCTGGATGCACAACTACAACTGCTGATATTCCAGAATTGTAGCATCTTGGTGTAATGCTGGTAATCTACTGTATGTTGCTATGTATCTAAAAGTCAGTGACTAGAATGATATTCAGAAATGAGACACAAAGAGCCCAAAATTATAAACAGGAAATGAAAGGAAGACAGAGAAAATGCAAAAAAAGTGTACAAAGGTTAGGAAGGAAATAAGGATATAAAAGCAAAAATGGGTATAGTTAATAAGAATACAGTAATAAAAAGGGGTTTTTAATTATAAAGCTAAAAAAAATAAAAATACCAAATATATTTTGTATTTATAGGGCATATCTTCAGTAACTGAAATGTTTGTTTATAGCACCTGAAGGGAGACTACAAGAAAGATGGAGAGAGACTATTTACAAGGGTGACAGGACAAGTTGGGAATGGCTTCAAACTGCCAGAGGGCAGAGTTAGATGGGATATTGGGGAAGAAACTCTTCCCTGTGAGGGTGGGGAGGCCCTGGCACAGGTTGCCAGAGGAGCTGTGGCTGCCCCATCCCTGGAAGTGTCCAAGGCCAGGCTGGACGGGGCTTGGAGCAACCTGGGCTAGTGGAAGGTGTCCCTGCCCATGGCAGGGAGTGGAAGGAGCTTTAAGGTCCCTTCCAACCCAATTCCATGATTCCATGATAACAATTCCATAAAATAACAACAGCCTGGAGGATCTCATAAAACAAACCCACTGGTGAGAAACACCAGAGCCAACAGTTCCTCTGTGAGAACTCACTGCCCTTCCTCCAATATTTAAGTAATAATACTTAAGACAGACAGAAATGGGGTATATTTGTTGTTTATCCTGCATGGCTATTAAAGATCAACATCTTCATTCCAAAGAAGAAGCTGGAGCAGCAGTGACTGACCACACATTTTACAGGAGACCAGTGACCAGCTGCTTAAACTGGCCCAACCTGCCTTATGTTTGGGGCTGTGTGCAATAATATATATATATAAATATCTCATCTAAGTGACATAAATTACCCAGCCAAATATGCTTCCTATTAAGCAAATGTGTGTGGGCTGCTGTTGTGTCAGTTTGTGTGGAGCAGCACCAGTGTTTAATTCCATTTGGCCTCTGTTGAGGACACAACTTCTCTCACAGTGGATTAACATCTCTTACAACTAATCCACTAGGAAAGTGGTCCCATCCTGACTGGAAAAAATATTACACAGAACAGAAACACTGAGCTTTGATCACCAATTTCTTTCTATCCTATATTTTTGATTATGTCTTAAAAAGTGAAAACGTGCCATTTCAAGCAGAATATACATCACTTACAGTTAAAAATCAGACTTTATCATTAGGTATTCTCAGATAACACTTTATTCCTATGGCATTTAGATGACAGGGGTGGATTCTGGATGAGATAAATGCTAACTCATGAAGGGAAATGGGGAAAATTCACTCTACACGGTAATTTTGGAAGCAGATGGGAAAATTCAACACAACAGGACAACTTTCAGCACAGTTTCCTGCCCTCTGCAGCACTGGGGGTTTGGGTGGGGTACTTACGGTTTTGAGTTGGTTTTTCTCAGCAACAATCATGTCCCTGCCATGAGAGTTATTTCAATATAAATAGTTCCCTGAGCAAGAGATGCTTTATGGAGCCAGAGGATTTCTGGGGTCCAAAAACACAACTGAACTCAGGGCACAGTCTCCCCTTAATGCAATTAGTGATCAATTAACCAAAAATGACAAATGAGGGAAAAAAATGATTGGTGAGAGTCTGCAAAAACCCACGTGCAGAGCAAGAGGACTGCACAGAAATGACACACTAACAACGTTATACACACTAATATATATATATAAACATATAGACTACACATATAAAATATATGTGTATATATAATATGCACATGTAAAATATGTAAACATAAAAATATTCATTATATATATAACTAAGGTTATTTTGTTTTCATTTAATTAGATTATCGTGAAGAAGAAGAACCACTGATAGATTTTCTTTTCTGAACTTCAGAAATCCCCTCTCAATTTTTGCCAATGACATGTAAAATCATTCTTTGTATTATCAAATGTCTTATAAATTTCTGAATTTGGGAATCTATTTTTTCCAACTCACTCATGGAAATCGCTGCAAAATCTCCAAAGAACTAAACCTGTATTTTCTGTTGTGCAAAGAAAATTACAACTGAGGATGTTCTTGTATCAGATTTCACCAGAAAATGTCTCCATTTTTAGAAGGGCTGAAGTAATGAGCTATTTAATGACATATATTGTGTTTAAGTCATTTTGGTTTCGTGCCCAAAAACTCTCTCCTCTACCACAGCCACCCCACAGGCAAATTCATCCCACAAGTGAAAATTTATCCTTCCAAAGATAAACTTTCCTCTCTCTTGTGGTGAACCTTGTGCAGTGGATCAAGAATTTTTAATAAACACACATCTCTTCATTTTCTATACTTTTTGCACATTATACAAAATATCTGCTCTATTAAACACAGATTTGCTTGGTGTTTTTCTTATAGAAAAAAAGGATGGAATATCTTTCCACTGACAAACTGCAAGAAAAATAAAATCCTTTCTATTGGCCTGAGCTCCTCCAGCTGTGACTGGCAAGGGTGAGGCTGATGACATTGGATTTTTCATTTATGGTTAAATTAATGCATCGAAGTCTCACCAGAGCAGAATCAAACCACATTGTTGGGACAAGCACCTGAGGCAGAGCTGCACTCAGATTTTGGTCAGTTTTATGGAACAACAGTTCCCTGATAAAAAGCAGCTGGTGTGGGGAGAGGTGAGGGGGATGTGGGACAGCAGGGCTCTTCCCAGTAATCCTCTGGCAAAGAAGAGGGATGAAATCATGGCACAGATGAACTCACCAGGAGTTCTGCCACCGAACTGAGCACGGGCACAACCTCCCCTGGAAAGCTGGGACTCATCCACAGCCATGAACAGGCCACTGAAATCCAACCTCACTTCCACTTAATTACTCCCAGTGATGACAAATTAAGTTATTCTGTGCAATCATCATTTCTGGACCACTGTTGCTACTGTTAAATTTGCTGCTTCATCAAGTTAACATGAGTTTTCTTCATTTGCTGCCACAGGATTCTTTGTCATGGTGGTAGCAAATCTCAAGAACCATTAATATTTTGGTACCCAAACCAGTAAACTCTGGTCAGACCCACACAGGAGGGATTTTTTCCACAGTCCCTTGTTTTTTATGGACTGGTTCCCAAAATAAAGCAACACACTGATCAACGTGAAGAAGAAATAAAGGTGTTTTTCAGACACCTGGATCTCAAACCCTCCAAACCGTGCTCATGACATCAAAGACAGACATTCAGTGCTCATGATGCACTGCTCCTACATCTGTACCATTCCAGACCTTTTCCAGCTGAAGGAACCACTTCCATAATCCAGTTTCTTCATGGTCAGAATGCCTCACAGAAATGACATAATTCCCAGCTGGAGCACTTGGTCACATGGGCACATTCCTTCCCCTTGCTCACATCTTCAAAAATCTGATTTTCCTACACAACCAATTCCAAACTGACTCGTGTGATTTGTGCTCAAGGATTAAAGTGAAGGGAAAAGGGTTGCCTGGGACTTGCTTTAGCACTGGAGAAAGATCCATTTCTTCATGTCCCCAAAAACTACTGTCAATAAAAATCCAGGTTTTAAAAACACACTGGAAAAGCATCATTTACTTTGATGAGATCAATAGAAAAAAGGGTTCGGAGATCAGAACTAAATTATTCTATCTCTTAAAAATATGTATTTAACATATCTGCAGAAGAAGCCTGAAGTCTTCTCCTTCAGGTAAGTAATAAGACAAAACTTGGCCTAACACAGCCAGCTGAGGGGGTTAGTTTTGGGAATCAGTTTGCCCAAAATAGCCAGAAAACCACTAGAAACAACAGCAGGTCAACAGGACTGTGTTTCCTCAGCTCAGTGTAAGCAAAGCACAGCAGTGGCATCATCAAACTCTCCACATTTCCTTCCCTGTAACTACTCCACACATTGTCCCAAGAGAAGCATAGAAACATCCAATTCTTCAAGCACCACTCCAAACAGGCTCTCTCTGGCCATGTTTTTAAGCCTTCACTGGAATTTTAAACTAGCAATTCCATACAAAGCTCTCTGGTATAACAAATTATTCCCACTTCAGGTGACCAACATAAAATGTGACTCCAAAGAATCTTTTAACTACAAGATCTATTGGTTTATCAGAATCCAGTTCAAGGATCATCCAGTCCAACTCCTGACCCTGCACAGGACAGCCCAAAATCCCACCATGTGCTGAGAGTGTTGTCCAAATGCTCCTTGAGCTCTGGCAGCCTTGGGGCCGTGACCACTGCCCTGGGGAGCCTGGTCAGTGCCCCACTACCCTCTGGAGGAAGAACCTTTTCCCAATATCCTGGATATTCTAATTTCCTGGAACTAAATTGCAGAGAACAGACTTGGCTGACCTCAGTGTATTCACCAAGTCATCCTCTGCTATAAGTCACGCACATCCTTCTTCACTTGTACAGCCAGTGGCTGTGTCTACCACATTCTATATAAAACCATGTTTGATTCCTTTTAAATTAACAAAAACTGTGCCTTCAATATAAGTAATATCTGTTCATTACTCCATAATATTTAAAATAATCAAAAGACTCGTGCACACTGGAACAGAAACAAGCCCATCAGCATCGTGTGAGTCCCTGCTATGAATCCACGGATTTTATGATACTGAGATTGCAAATTTCTTCCATCACAATCACAGCAAATATTTGGAAATAACACACAGCAATGCGAAGTCAAAAACTAAGATTCAAGACCATCCTGCTTTGAGCACCTGAAATTTGCATCATTTGCCTAATTTTTTGTTCCATTATCTGAAAAAGGAATGTTTCTCCCATATTTGCCGTGCTCACAGATGGCAGTTCTGAAAAAATCCGCATTCAGAATTCAACACCGAGGAATCTGCGGCGAACACGCACAACAAACTGAATGAAACCAGCCCATTGGGATTCCTTCATAACCAAAACCCACCAAAAGCTGCAACACCAACCCAGGCCCCGCTCTCACAAAACCCGATTTGCGTCTCGGAATTCCCAGCGCGACACTCACAGCGAATCCCGTAAATCATGAGCGGGTCCAGCTGCTTCTTGCCGTGCTTGCCCTGGCCCGAGAGGTTGGAGATGGCCTGGATCTCGCGGTGGAACAGGTAGTCCAGCAGGGTCAGGGCCATCTTCTCGGCCGTGCGGCAGTTGGTGCTGATGTGCAGCATGTCCGCGGGCGTGATGGGGCAGCGCACCCGCATCTCGGGGTTGTTCTCGTCCCCCAGCCACGTCCCGTTGGGATAATCCTCTGCAAACACACATCAGACACGTTCTGGTTGTGCCACCAGTCAGGTTCAACTTACAGCCAATGTTTCTTATCGTGACCTCTCCAAGTTTTCCTCCCAGTCTCCATAACCTTTCAAATTTAAGCATGAAGAGGCTCATGGGATCTGCTACTGATAAAAATTACTCTCAAATTCAGACCAAGTTATTGCCATTCACATTCTGGCCTTGCCAGGATCTGGTGCAGTTAGTCCAGATGTCCAACTCACTCTCGGATGCCTTTTAAAGTGTCTCACACCAGAGAAAACACTCCAGTCACAGTGTTCTCAGGCAGCCTTAGTCATCCCCTAAAAATGAAGATTACTGCAATGCCACATTATTCTGAAAGCACAGCTCATTTCAAGCAGCCAACAGCTTTGAACCACATTTTCCCCCCCAAAAAATATCAGATAAAAAGGAGTCTAAGCAGGATAATAAATTTAAGAAATTACAATCAATAGTGAATTTGTTTAATCACTTAAAAGGAGTATCTCAAGCAATGACAATCATTTAGAATGTAGCCAGAGATTCCCCCAAAAAATTTCGGTCTTTCTTCAAATTTACTGGCTACATTATTTTCTAAACAACCAGTTGACCAAGGAAAAGGCCCAGCACAAAGATAATTAATCAATCACTAATCATCTGCCAAGTGACTCTTCCTTTCTATTCAAGTGTAAGCTCATTAGGAGCAGAGCTATACCCACCAACACATACATTCTATATATTAAGAAGCCTTTTTATTTCTGTTCCTGCTTGTCAGTTTGGCAGAAAAAAAAAAAAGGAACACTAGGAATTAAATTGAATACTATGCTCTCACTTAAAATTAATCTGTGCAGACAATGCCAAAAGTTAGTGGATTCAAGACTAACCAGAAACTAGAACAGAGCCCAGGACCAATTCCTGCTCAAGTGGAGGATGGAACACAGGACTGAGGATGAGACTCATTCCAGACAAAACCAAAAATTCCAGTAGAATTCTTGACAGTGATAATAGAAATGGACAGAAAAACATCCCAGTAGTATTTCAGTGTTCACTGACAGGGACCATTTGGATTTGATTTCGATGTTTACTCAACTCTGTGCAGTAAAACAAGGTTTCTGGCTCAGGGGTCACTCAGCCCTTCCATACCAGAGGGTTACAGTAATTTATTGTGAATAAGCCATTCAGTTACATGACTGATCTTGCATTAAGTGACTTTAAAGGAGAGCTTGGTGGTATGTACAGTCACAAATTCCTGGGACCCACAACCCCTTGTCACTAAACAGGGTGACAGAGCTCACAGCGACCAGCGCCTCCTTTTCATGCTGAGCAGGACCCTGAGCAGCATCTGTATTTCCAAACCCTGGCCTGGGCTAAGCAGCCTGAGCTTTATCAGACTACAAGCCAAAAGCAGTAAATAAAATATAACATAAAAGCAACTCAAACACTAAAAGCTGCTTTTCCAACGTGACCTCTGGGTTGAGTCACAGCACATGTCAGGGGCAGGTTTATTGTGATGAAAAACGACAGGATGGAGCAAACGTTGGATTGTGCAACACTGAGATATCACTGGGACAGCAGATTATCAGGGAATCCTAAAATGGTTTGGGTTGGAAGGGACATTAAAGATTATCCTGCCATAGGCAGGGACACCTCCCACTAGCCCAGGTTGCTCCAAGCCTCGTCCAACCTGACCTTGGACAGTTCCAGGGATGGGGCAGCCACAGCTTCTCTGGGCAACCTGTGCCAGGGCCTCACCACCCTCATAGCCAAGAATTTCTCCCCAGTATCTAATAATTGGTAAGGAAAAATATTTTTTACTAATGTATGTAGCAACCCATCCCTCAAACTTTTGTCTGTTGAAATTGGAACTTATATGTATATATATATATTTCATTTCCACCTTCCTTTTTACCTTGAGCATGTAACAGGGCACACTGGCTGATTTCTGCTCCCAGAACCAGGTGCCATCCAAAAAAATAAGGTGGTTGGGATGAATTCCAGCTTGTTTTGAATGCCACTGTGTCTGGGCTCACCACAAGTCTGGTTAACATTATCAGGGAAAACAACAGGCTGTTCCTGAAGATAAATTGCCTGGTTTCTAAAAATTTGGGCAGAGCTGGCAAAGCAAAACCATCTCCGGATAAATGTGTATGTTTTTCAAAGACATTCTAGGAAGCCTGAATAAATTATTCTCATCCTATCACAAACTTATTTCCTTACCAGTTGACAGGATTGCTATGGGATATAGGAGCTATTCCTCCTTATGGAACACCTTTTGCCTGCAGACTTGCTTAACAAACCCTGTTAACCTACGTGAACCAAAGATTTTTTTCAATTTGCAAAATAATCTCTTTTTTCTACTGGCACTGAGTCCAGAACATACTGTTTTTACCACATGCAACTGTTCTTTTATTGCTCACAGGCTGGAAAAAAAGACACTATCTTGTTATTCTGACCTATGACCACAATCCCCCCATTAAATTATCTCTTGTATTTTCCTCCTGCTTGAAAAGTTTCGACAGAAAGGGAATTTATTTTACAATCATCTTGCATTAAGCAGGACTTGCATGACTGGAGTTAACCATGAATCTACTGTCTCACTGCAGGGCACAAAAGCTGAATTATTCTTTATTATATATAAAAATCATGCCTACCAGGCTGCCAACACATCTGGCACTTTGCAGGGAGCAGACACAGGATTGGCACATAAAATCTGGTGAAAAGAGAAAATGCAGTGCTACTTCTGAGCGAGGCAGAAACACTCTGAGCCCTGGTGTGTGTGGGGGAGATGGAATGAATAAGGGAAAAGAGACTGGGAGTTGGATGTAAATTCCCTCTGAACAATTAAGTACATGAACACATTAATAACTCTGCATTATTTGAAGTTCCTACACTCGAACATCCTTTAATGCTTTTGGAATGGTTCTTTATTTGTATTATCAGGTTTGTGTGTGATATCTAGAGAGAATCTGGATGAGTTGAATTATTTAGCACATCCACTGGAATATCCACACACTGACTGAGCTCTGCACAACCACACTCAGCTGCTTCTACTCCTTAAAGACTTCAAAAAAATCAATAACTGGGAGCTGGGAGGAAAAGCACATTCAAAGAACACACTTTTCTTAAAATTTACACACTCACCTGGAACTCAGTTAATCACCTTTCTTATTTTGCCCTAAAGTATTTTTCTTTCCCTAATTAATTAAGAACTTCTTTCCATGAGAGTGGCAGAGCACTGAACAGCTGCTCAGGGAGGGCATGGAGTCTCCCTCTCTAGAGACATTCCAAATCCATCTGGATGTGTTCCTTTGTCACCTGCTCCAGGTGACCCTGCCTTGGCAGGGGTTGGACCAGACGATCCAGAGGTCCCTTCCAACCCCAACTATTGTGGGATTCAGTGAATTTTCCTAATGATCTCCCTGCATTTTGAGTGCTACATGGAAAGCTACTTCCTTGCCTTTTTTCACACCAAATATTGTATCATCACAGAAGTGGCTCCTGATCATTTTTACTTCCAGTGCAAAGCTCTATCAGTTCAAGCTGGTTCCCTCTCTGCACTCAGAACCTCATTGCCAGGACACACTAATTCTAGTTCCTCTTCCGTGGTTTTTTTTTTAAGATCAGGAAATTTCCCTTTATCTCCATTCTACTGAAGCCAGAACTAATTCACTTTTCAAGGCTATTTTTGAGTCTTTTTCCCTGTACTAAGTCCATTCTTTTCTCTCCCAACACCGCTGACCATCCTGGTGCTTGGGCAGGGACGTGCCGAGGCTGCCACGCAAACAAGGATTTCTGTGGGAATAGGAGGAGTCCTTTTGAGGTTTGCAGCAAGAAAACCCCTGTCAAGAGAACACAAACCAGACAGGAGTTGCTGAGGCTTTCAGGCTCCCTCTGGACGTGTTCTCCCACCCAGGGAGATGAGAGACATCGAGCTGTTCCTCACGTTTTTCCATCGGAATACACTCCCCTGCTTTGACATGTGAGCCTGGAAGCAAAGCCAGGCTCTGCTCTCTCTCTGGGAGCTGTCAGTCATTCCTTTAAAACAAGGGAAAACAAAAGAAGACACCTGCCCACACAAGCACTTGAATTAACATGTTCCACTACTCCAGTATTGTGTTTATTTTACTATCCAGGCTGGGTGCAGAGCTGGCAGTGGCAGCAAACCACTGGTAGGTACAGAAAGGCAGAGAGATGAATTAATCTTTGAAAAATTTTTTTAAAATCCCAGATCTTAACCTACAAAAATAAACTTCCATTTCTAGAGAAATTAAATAGCATTTTGGCTGATGTACAGAAGATTCAACATCATCATGTGGGGGGGTTGAAACGAGATGAGCTTCAAGGTCCCTTCCAACCCAAACCATTCCATGATTCTGTGATCTTTTTAAATAAGCTTCTGTCAATTAGCCCCTGCAAGAGTTCACAGGGGCAGTGATTAATTGCCAGAGACTATAGAGCACTGACTTTATTAATTAGCAATCATTAAATCTATGAAAGGGAGCGACAGCTGGGCTGGAGATTAACCTACAAATCCAGCAATGGGGTTTAAAGCTGTGCTAAAAGAAAGGCTAAAGAGCTCATTTGGATTTTGCCCACTTTTTCTTGTTTCTTGCCTCTTCATTACGTTTAACTTTACACACTGGCCCATGCTAATGCCAAACATAACCGTGACAGGCACCTGGAAGAAACCATTGTTCATTTGTTGGCTCCCAATAATTGAAAAAACATCAGAGCAATTCAGGTTCTATCATTTTCTTTGGCTTTAACAAGACACTGCAGCTCCTGAAATCCCATCAGTGCCTTCACCCCAGCTCTAAAATATTGGTTTAGGATACAAATGGTTCCCTTTTGCTCTGATATGGTTCATTCTTCCTGTATCTGGTCATGAGGGGCTTGGCAGGAAAGGGCTGCAAATGCTCATCCAACATGTGAGATCTGATCTTGCCATGAACTGGAAAATCCTGTGGATAAATAAGTCTGGGCCACATACAAAGAGCTGCTTGGATTCACATTTGGAAAGCAAATCCTGAGCACTGTTTAATGCTACTATTGTAAAATGACTCAGATGCCAAGTTGAAGAGACAATATGTGACTAAAGAATTTTCTTTGCAAAAAATATTCATCCTTTAGTTACCACACAATGCAGAGCAGTTTGCCTTCTCAAAAAATACACATTTACATTTCTAACTCAATATTCTCTTCATCAGGAGCTGGAGTGACAGGACAAGGGGGAATGGCTTCCCACTGCCAAAGGGCAAGGTTAGATGGGATAATGGGGACAAATTCTTCCTTGGAAGGGTGGTGAGGCAGTGGAACAGGTTACCCAGAGAAGCTGTTTAGATAAATATATTTGAGACTGTCAGAATGTTTTCTAACAGCTTTGTGGTGGTGCATGGTTTAGTCAACTGAACACCAGCCCTTGGCAGGATTATGGACCCATTCCAGCACGGGAGAGCTCACTGCAGTCAGGAAACAACACAGGTACTGAACAGAATGGGTTTAAAACTCCTCTAATTTAAAACTAGTGTGGATTTAATGTTCTTCCCAGTGTTATTTTTTTCCAATGGAAGGCAAAATCCAAAAGAACACAATGTTAGGATGACAACTGTTGTGAAAAGAGACTGTTCATGAGACCTTACTTAAATTAGTGCTAAGACCAGGTTGGATGGGGCTGGTTGGACCTGGGATAGTGGAAGGTGTCCCTGCCCATGGCAGGGCTGGAATGAGATGAGCTTTAAGGTCCCTTCCAACCCAAACCATTCTTTGATTCAATATCTCCAGAGATATGAAGGCCTAAGGAATTGATTCACAAAATTCTGTCATAGTCTGAAAGCTGATGATTTTTTGCCTTTTGCTGTGACTTTTGCCTTTTACTGCTGAAAAAAACAAGTCTGCACAGCAGTCCTACCATTCTTCATCCCTTGCTTTATTAATAATTTCATTTGTGACACCCTGCAGGAGAGGTCACTCAGCAGCCCTCCTGTGCAAGGGCAAGGAGAGGGAGGTGGGGATCACTGATCTGATTCTCAGAGCATTCATCCATCTCAGGGAGATTTTTAATGGATGAGTGTTCTAAAGGTCTGAAGAAAATCAGATCTGAAGACATTAATGGATTAGGTGTTCCTTCAAAATTTACATGTACAACAATGGCATAAAGAGCCAATGTCACGTTTGTGTGTGCAAATCTGTGCCAAAGCAAGTCAAAAAGGGAATTAGACAATGAATATCCTCCTAATGTTGGCAATTTTGCTCCTGGCATGCCTGTCTTGCAGTGATGGGCCCAGAACTGGACACAGAACTCAAGGTGTGACCTCACCAGTGCCCAGCACAGACGGACAATCACTTCCCTAGTCCTGCTGGCCACACTATGCTTGATATAGAACTATTAACAGACTCCACAAAAAGAACATTTTATATTTATTTTCACATTGAAATATCAGCACTATCTGCAATCTGATCATTTTTTTGAGAGGAACTTCTCAGTCTCAATCTGCATTTGATTCCCCGTTGACCTAAAAAGAAATACCCCATCCCTGGAAGTGTTAAAAGCCAAGCTGGATGGGGCTTAGAGCAACCTGGGATAGTGCAAGATGTCCCTGCCCACTTAAGGGGTTAGAACAAGAGGATCTTTAAGGTCCCTTTCAACCCAAACCATTCCATGATTCTATAAAACACCTTCGAAGCAACTCTGTTTCACAACATACAAACAGAACCTAGAAGCTCTTTACAACACACGTGTGTTGTATGAATACCTATAAAAGTTGAAGCATCCTGAGCTCAGGTGTCTTAGAACATATTTTCAGCAAGCAAATGATTCAAATACATCCACCCTTATTTGATCTCACTGCACTGCCTAAAAATTCCAAGGAAGACCCACGATACGATCTTGGAAGTTGCCGGTTGATTCTCAGTTCATTGCACCACCACATTTACTTTGCTCAGCGGCCTCACAGCCAAGGTACCTTCGGAGTTGAGCGTGATGAGGGTGACGTTGTTCCCGATGCTCTGGCTCCCCATCTGGCCGCTGTTGGACACGGAGTCGCTGGCCTCGGAGCCGCTCTCGCCGTCCTCGTTGTGACTGTCGTCGTGCCCCGGCACCTTCACCACGATGGTGTTCTGCCGACGGCCCGGAACGGCACTGTGGGAAAGGAAGGGATGGAACTTCGGGAAAACATAACCGTCATTGGGAATAGCATAGAATCACAGGATAACCCGAGCTGGAAAGGACACAACTTGTTCAAGGAATGACTGGGCACTGGAGGATCATCGAGTCCAACTTATGGCCCTGTACATCATTACAAGGGAATTAAAAACCCTAACTGACAAAATTAAATGTATTATTAAATAAATTATTAAATAATTTATTAAACAAACTCCTTTAAACTCCTTAATCCTGTTTATAACCCAGAGCTATCCAGCAAAATAAAAATGGAAGGAAAATAGCAGAAGAAATCAAAAAGTCTTAGATACACTGTCTAAATTTGCATTAATGGAAAAGCCTCAGCCCAGTGTGCAAAACAAATAACATATTTAAATTATTTATGAAAACATATTCTTGAAGACCATTTTCTACGCAGAATCCCCAGTTTTACTTATTGACAATTTGCTTAAGATAGTACAAGCCCTCCTGGGCTGCTCCTCATTCCTCCTTCAGCTGGTTAAATACAGGATTTTGGCATGTTCTCAAGTGATCGTGCAAAAACACGTGGCCGTGGGCACTCTGTCTTTAACTGTCAGCTGTCAAATAACATGGGACCAACCCCAGATTCTCCAGGACGGTCTTTCCCATCAAGAGTGAAGCATTGCTTTCCCTTTACTGTCAGCCTGAGAAAATATCCAAGTCTAGGTTCAATGTTTCCATCATTTCCATCACTATTACCTCGAGTATTCCTCATTTTGCACTTCAAATTGCACTTCAAACTTCAAACTGATACTGCTCTGTCAAAGCAGGGGATGAAGGGGAGGATTCCTGGGCATGCTACTAACTTGCTAAGGATGTTTTCCAGGGAATCCGCTGCTCTGCTCAACGGCTCTTCCTGCCCAACCATCTTGGCCACGATGGAATTCTGCCGGTCATTGTTGAGGATCACTGTGGTCTGAGGGACAACACTGCAAGACAGAGATCAGAGAGGAAATGAGAATGGAAAGGAGCAAACCTGATACATAAAACACTGTCACAGCTTTGTGGTTTAAACAGTCCTGGCACGGCCTCCAGGCCCGGCTCCTTCTCCAGCATCGTGGCCACAGATCAGACGCTAAAGCTGCTCATCCATCGAGCCTGACACCTGCACCATTCCAAGCACTCCCATCTTCACAGAGGATGGAGGGAGGGATGGATGGCTTCAATGGAATTATAGAAAAATCCATTACCCCTGGCAAAGCAATAAAGAATTCATCAATTCGAGATAGGCAGGGGGAAGTCTGTAAATCACAGCTCTGAAGAGCCACCAAATTCTTCTTTGGAGAGTCTGAGTGAGCGTTTTCAGAGGTACCACAGCCAATTTACATGGGAATGCACCAGTTTTAGTAGGATAATTCTCAGGAAAAAGATTTGAAAGGATTTATTGCAAAACTGGATGATGAGCTCGATTAAAGAGCGTTTGTTTTCTTCCAGGGCAGGGAGACGAGAGCGACACGAGGGGCATCAGGGCAAACAAGGCCAGGCTGGAGCTTTAAATACGACAGGACTAAACTGTTTCTTGTGTGCATTTCACACATATAAACAAAAAAATCTTAAACAACAGAAAAGCATTTAGTGTGTGAGAAACGAGAAAACCTCTATCACTCCTGATGACAACGTAGAAGGAAACAACTAAAGAAATGTTGTCTACATTGTACTGCAAAAGGAAATGTGAAGTAAACAATTGTCTCCACATGCAGACCAGCATCTAATCTGTTTTCAGAGATTATGGACATTATTCCCACAACATTACTCAATATTCTGAGGGTTTGATAGCTAAGACTGTTTCTGCTCATGGTGAACTTAAGGAAAGGACTTGGAAGAAAACTTGTGTTTCAGTGAGAGGGGAGGTTTTCCTCCCTCCCTCTGCTTCCCTCAGTAAACAGTCCACTCTTGTTTTTACAGGTCCAGCATCTCAAACATGACTGACGGTCATTTATTTTCCTTTGGCAAACAGCTGAAACACAAATTAAACAAATCTGATGACAGAACTGTGTTTACTTCAGCTGTAACAGAGCACACCCTCACTTGAACATTCATGTGTCTACACAAGACTTGAAGCACTACATTATCCATCATCAAGATCTAAAGCAAAGATAAGAACCTGTCACAGGGGCAAACAATGAATGCAGCCCAACTTTGGCACAGATAAGAGGGCTGACCACAGGTTTTCTGGCTCCAAAAAGCCCCGGGTTCTAATGCCCTGCCTCCCTCTTACAGTAACTGCATCTGTTCCTAACAACATATGGGATTCCTCATGGACTGCCAATGAGCTGCTGGATTGAAACCTGCAGAAGCTCTGGAAGATGTTTGGCTGATCACAGACAAGTACAGGCTGTACTAGAGCTCTTCATGTACACGTGAAGCTCAAATTTTAGCAAGCAATAAATGGGGTGTTCTGTTGGTTTCCTTTCGTTGCCATCTAAAATATCGTCTAAAATGACTTTCATAGTCACCTGTGCAAAATTTTCTCCATTATCAAGGGGAAAAACACTCACATATTTTGTATTTTTTTTTTAAAAAGGAAACTTGTTTCCATTTTCTCAATGCCAGCACTGAACATTTGAATGAAAAACATCAAACACTTGGCAGCACAGCGATACGTGGCAATGCTGTCCAGCAGCGACGTGTGCTCCCATTACATTTCCCAAATTGCCCAAACAGCTCCACTGGAAGTTTTTACAGGCCAGTTTCAAATGTTCAAGCATTTTACACTTCCTTTTAGACACTGTTCTTTATCACCATCTTCCCTGCAATCACTTCTGGCTGCCTGTTTAAAATGTCACTTACCAAAGCTTATTTTTAATGAAGACTCTGAATAATTAATTTCAACTGAAGAGATAAATGCAATAAAAATTACATTTAGAAAGTCCTTAGCATTTTGCTCTTATTAAGTTTATATTTGAAAAAAAGTCTTAGCACTAAAAATTGGCATAAAAGAAGGAAGAAGTTGCGGGGGTGGTGCCTTTTTTTAGGAATGTTCATTTTTATGAAGTCGCTCAATTCTTTCTCAGTCTTAAAGGAGAAGGAATTTCTTGTGTTTAACTCCTGAAGAATGATGCTGTCAAAATCTGCATGAGGAGGAGAAGGAGGAGGAGGGAACATTTCCATTGAAAACATCCTAAATGTTAATCAAGAAACTATGATTCTGGTCCGTGTTCTACGTGGAACAAAAACAGCCCCGGAATTCGCTGACAAATTGTGACAACGAGGCACCATCGAGGCAGAAATTTGTCACAGCTGATGCTGTGAAACCTGAGCTGGGAGAAAAGGAAATCATTGGGACCAGTACATAAAGGCCCCACTAAATTTGAAAAGGAAGGTTCCATAGGGTTCTCCTGGACTCCAATTTGTACATGTGAGAAATGGAGATCCACAACATTCCCTGCAGATCACAGATTCATGGAATCACTGAGGTTGGAAAAGGGCTCCCAGATCATCGAGTCCAACCTGTGAATGACCCCCACCTTGTCTCCCAGCCCCGAACACTGAGTGCCATGTCCAGGCCTTCCTTGGACACCCCAGGGATGGGGACTCCACCATCTCCCTGGACAGCCCCTTCCAGGAAGAAATTCCTCCTCATGTCCAACCTGAACCTCCCCTGGCACGGCTTGAGGCCATTTCCTCTCGTCCTGTCCCTTGATCCCTGGGAGTAGAGCCTGACCCCCACCTGGCTCCACCCTCCTGTCAGGGAGTTGCAGAGAGGGATACGGGAATTTGCTTCCCATTGACTTCCCTGTGAGATGTTCTAATCTCTGTTTTCAGATCTATTTAGAAATCTACCAAATATACACAAAATAAACACAGAATTCTACATAAAATCAAAATATCAGGCCAAGCTGACAAAAATCCATCAGAGGAATTCATTAAAACTCATTACAGACAAGTGCATCCTCACTTAATATTCCAATTTCTTTTTTCACTCTGTCCATCTCTGAAGATGAAACAACTTTAAATCACTCCTTATGTACTGAAATACAGAAAACACTAAGGAGGAGGAGGAAAGCTTTTGATATTCACTGAGATCCCAAGTGAAGCAATTCTTTCTCTGAGTGCTGCCAGGACTACTAGAGAAGATGGAAAGAAAATATTCAGGGGGTCAGGGGGAGTGTTTCCCAAGCCCAGCGTGTCTGCACAGGCTGCACAACTTTCCACTTGTGCTCACATATTCCTTTCCCCATAAGCATTAGGACTTGGAGAGACTGGCTCTGCAATTTGCCTGTTCCTGGACAGAACTTAGTAAAAAGT
Source organism: Pipra filicauda (assembly GCF_003945595.2). Taxonomy (NCBI): domain Eukaryota; kingdom Metazoa; phylum Chordata; class Aves; order Passeriformes; family Pipridae; genus Pipra; species Pipra filicauda. The sequence continues at coordinate 15,266 of NW_024104378.1, read as the reverse complement.
TATAAATGCATGAAATGTACAGATATAATAATATTTGGGGATTTTTTACTGATTACTGAATAATCTGCAAAATTACAGGTGAAAATATTTCTAAAAAAATAAACATACCAACTAATGATTTTCAAGTGTAGTTTTCAATTTAGGCTCTGATTTTTTTTTTTTAAAAGGCCATTCTATATTTTGCATAAGAAAATTGCTGCCAAAGGTCATTTTGAGTATGGAAAACGTGTGAGTCAGAAATGCTCATTAATCTTCCTGGCTGGGTTTCCATTGCCAATAACCTGCCAATCACAGAGAGTGCAGCCAGTGACAGAAAAGAACTTTTGGCAGTACCAGGCCCATCATCTCCTCCTCTTCCCAGCTGAGGTTTTCATTTGGAGAGAGAGAAAAATCTTCCACAAGGTGCAAGATCAAAAGTGTTGCTCCAAATGGATGAAAATTACTTGGAAAAACTTGGATTGAACTTTTCAGACAAGTTGTTCTTCTCGTTCTCCGAGACACATCACAAGGAGCAGTTAATGGAGGAGCAGAGGAGCTCGGGATGCAGGACTTGGAATTCCTGCTGGCAGAGCCTCCAGCCAAACACAGCCTTAAGGAAAGCAAGTCTGGGAATGAGACCTTGAACTTTGGTATTTTCCAGATGAACATGAAGACTTAAATGTATAGTTCGTGCATGTGTCGGAGCTCTGGAGGAATATTACAGTTATTATATTAAATCTAAATATTTTTCAAATTATATAGACAAATATCTTTTTTAAAAGTGTGGTGTTTTCCTCCTTTTTTTTTCTGATTTATCTTTCAGTAACACTTGTGTTCATCTGGAAGAACGGCCACTCTTTGCATCTTTTCATCTCTATTTAGGAAGACAAAGTTAAAATGCTCCTTCCTCCTGATGGCCACCTGCTTCCTTTGCCTTCTGCACACACAGTTAAGGATCCCTATCCAAAGAGGAATGAGAAAACCCACTTATGAACTTGCACTACACGAACAAAACCACAAACTGGCAAAGAATACATGAAATTATACTGGATTTATGCCCTAAAAATTAATGCAGCTCCTCAAGAGAGCAAACTTGTCAACAATCAAACTGTTCCCCAAGCAGGTGGGAAACCAAGAGCAGTTAAAATTTTAAAGTCCCAGCCCATCCGTTTGCCTTGTTACAGCCAACTGCCAAAAAAGCAGCAGCGTTATCCATCATTGTCAGGGAGAGTTCAGTCATCAAGAATTATCTTTGGATTCCCTGCATGTGGAACATCAGCCCAGAGCAGACATTGCAAAGCCAGCCCCAAGGCTGAGGTGAAAAGACAAGCCAAAGTACACCAGCCATGGCTGGAGAGATTCATGGATCTGAGACCTGGGAGAGCTGCAATCAATTAATAATAATGATAAAGCAAATGAGGATTTATTAAAACATACTGTTAACAATTTAAGAACAGTCAACATCAAATTTTGAACTCAACTAAGTACAAGCCAGACATTTTCCATGTTACAGATACATCTCTGTAGTTCATTGCACTCAGCCTTACCTACAGAGGAGCCTCTGAGTTGGCTCAGTTAGAAAAACATCAATTACCAGCTTTAAGATCAACTCTATTCACCAATTTTAAAAGTTGTTAAAAATCTGTTGTGGATTATTCTGCCCTGAGAAAAGCTAAACCCACTTGGACAACCGAGTGGGATCAGTCATAAATGACAATACCCAACGAGTTCAACAACTCCCCAACAACCAGGTAACACCTCAAGTGACCCAAAACTCCCCAAAAACCACCTCTTACAAAGCCAGGCTCATCTCTTCAGGCATTTTCCACCACCTCTATGGGTACACAAGTAAATTTATACCTCGTTTTTCAAAAAATGCAACTAAATTTAAAAATCTCTTCTTTTGAACACAACTGAAACTCTGCAAAAATTTAATGTGGTGACACATTAATGAACCTCTTGCCTTAAACAAATACACAAAACCAGCAAAAATAGAACATCCAGGCCATATGTGACATAACCAGGATTGAAAAATACTATACTAGAAATTACATTAATTATTAGTCTTCTGCTTTTGCTTATGGACAAGAAAAGGCCAGGTCATGAAAAAACTCACAGGTTAATAGCAGCCTTTTTGAAGATAAACTCATAAAAATACAACAGCAAAGAGATCTTGTTTGCAGACAGTATGGAAAGAAATTTGCAGTTATTACCCTTCTTTGAGGCTTAACTTCCTGAGCCAGATAAGTAGGAGCAGTGCAGCAACTGGAGATTGAATTGAGTATAAAATGAGAGAGGCTGGACTGATCCTGAGCACTATGAATGGAATTATTTACTAAAATACAAATTGCTTCGTGTTTAGAAAAGTCCCTGTGAAACAAAAGACTTGGAATACTTTATTATACAATTAACTACTTCTACATTATTTTTATAATTTTCTTACAAATTCTAAGATCAGCATAAGTCTGATTTAGGCACTAAAAGCTCAGGGGAAAAGAGGCAGTGTTATAAACTGGCTTTCAAGACACTAATTATAATAAGTGAAGCCCTGACGATCATCAGATAAACTGCCAATAAATCCAACAGCAGGTTTCTGCAAACAGAGTGGTTTGTAAATAATTTCCATCGGGTACCTCTGGTTTTCCTGCTTTTCCTCATTCCCCAGCCAGTTCTGTCCACTTGCCACCACACACACATTTTTCTAGGAAGGCCAAGGATGCTGCTCTGAGAGCTGGGACGGAATCTGGAATTTCCAGGTGCCCTGAAGGCATTTAAAGAAATGCCACTCTTCACTTTGTCTGAAGAATCCAATTTAGAAGGTTATTAGGAGCAGATTTCCTGCCTCATACTCCACCCTGTGCTATGGAACAAAGAGATTGAGCTAAAGATATGCAAAAATGTACAGTTCCCCAAAAAGGAAAAAATCCTGTTTGGAAAGACACTCGGACTCCAACCAGTGTGTTTTTTAGTTTGGAAATGTATCAGTTAAATGGCACCTGCTGCCAAAGAAAGCAGATGGAACTCTGGCTCTTTGCCACATTACCAACCTTGAGAGATGTTACAGAACCAAAAAAGGTTGGAAAAGACCTTTAAGATCATCAAGTCCAGCTGCTGAGGTCATTCCACCCCTGGGAAGCTCTGCATCCCTCTACTGCTCTTTTCCCTCTTGCTTAAAGTAAAACTGGCACTCTCCAAAAACACTGGAGATTATTTCTTTTTAAACTATACTACTGTGGATTATTTTCCAAGAGAAAAGCAGTTGGGTTTGCAATTTTTAAAAACAGAATTACTGGTACTTCAATCTGCTATAAACTGGTATGCAAATTAGTTCAAAAGACAACCTGCATTTCTAAATTTTCATAATCTAATTTCTAAATGTTCCATTTCCAAAGGCAGATGAAACCTTGCCCTTTAATCACTATTTGATTATCTGCTTTCCTCTTCACTCCTTTCATTTGTTGCACTTGCAGAATTAAATACCCAATTTACAGGAGAAGTTTCTTACCGTCGGATTTTCAAACTCCCAGAGACTGGAACAGCCAAAATATTTAAGTTCTCAAGACTGGAACCTGAAAGAATATATAGGGCTTTTCTGCCCCCTTCTGTTTATTATATGCTTAATAAATTACTTCTTAAAATATACGGTATGTAACACGTACTTTCACATATATATTAAGATTTTTAGAGTTTCACTAAATTATAATCCCATTTTACAATATTAAAGAGGTAAAAACTCTCCAATTTCATTAAATACAAGAATTTTTTAATTGCTTATTTAGGCAGAAGGAAAAGCACGAGCCATATGAACCAAATTCCAAGTCATGCACCTTTATATTTATTCCTGGAAAGCAAGAGCTGCCTGTGCTCATGGAGCCATGGAATTAAATGTTCTGCTTTCCCTGGAATTCAGCTAATATAATCCTATGGGATTTGGCAAGGGGTCAGGTTAACCCACATTTTAATACTGTAACTGGGTTTAAATGTTCTTAGACACTAATTAGACCAGTAAATGTCCCCCTAATCTGTGTATAAACTCAAATCCTGTTTGATTCCCAGCTATTCCTCTTCTTCCCTTCCCAGAAACCCTCACAATTAAAGGATATTGGTTCTAAAATGAAACTAAAAGGACTCACAGAGGTCTCAGACCCAAAGTTCCTGGATTTCAGCTGAGTGGGAATAAATAAACTGTTTTTCCACATGTGGTTCGGAGTGATCATGGATTATTTCTGATCCTTCAAACCTCCCAAATTAAAGGATTTCACATTGATCATGGGCTAAGAGTAACAGCCAGGAAAACTGTAGGATTACCTGGCAAAGAGCAAAATACCAAACCTTGCAATACATCTGACACCTTTGCCTAAAACCTGAAGGAACTTTATTACCTAAAACTTGATTTTCAGTGTATATTCTATTTAAGAATTCAAAATTATATCTCTCTAAAAGCTCATTTCTAGCATTTTAAGCCTCACAAGCCCATTTTAAACACCACCATCACAACTGAAAACACTCAAGCCACACATTTTGCATCCATTTCTCAGACTCTGCTCGGCTCTCACTTGAGTCACTGGATTATTATAAATGATATTTCTTGAGGAACCATTCATTTCAGAAAAATTGTATTTGGGAGAATGAGCCCACAGTTCAAATCTTGGTCAGTTTGCAAAGTTTTATACACTGAGTTCCACCCCATCCACGCAGGAATTATTGAACTCTCCAAGACACAGATGAACTGCTGGTATTAAATTGTTATTTTAATTCCATGCCTGACCTTGCACTCTCCCCCTAATGCTGTCTGGAAGTCAGACATTGCTTCTCAATTTATCAAATCCCAACACCAAAATTACTAAACACTTGGCTCCCCAATATCTTAGTGCAACAAAAATGGAATGTGAAATTCCAATGCAAACACTGCTGGACACATCCAAGATGCCACTTCTTAGTCCTGTGGGAATTTTAAATATATAAAAATCACAGCCACTATTTTCAATATAAGGTTGTATTGACCATAAATATAACAGATCACAGAAGTTCATTTAACTCCCAGCAGGGAGTTAAACCCATGTTCTTCTGTGGGTAAAATAAAAATCTGTAACTGTCCAGAGATTGAGGCTGACAAGTTCTGTGACAAATTAGGAGACTTTGGAAAGCATTGTCATGGTTTTCAGGGAATTAAGTATGTCAAATTTGGATTTGGGTTTTTTTCATACCAAAGCCAAAGAAACTAAAATAAGCAGGATAAGAGGGGCTGACAGACAATCAAATAATTCCTTTATTTCATCAGTTCTGTTTCAGAAATTGAATTTTTGAATGCAAGTCAGCACTGTAGTTTTCAGATAAATGTGTCATATGCACCTCAAGAAGAAATTTGGGGGTTTCATCCATCCACTTACATATTTCAAGCCCCAACAATTCCTCCAGGATGAAATGCTGCTCATTGCTGGCATTAAGGTGATGGTCACCGACTTCCTTTAGGGAAGAAAACCATTCAAAACATGTTTCATATATTCAGCTTGAAAACAGAGGGGGTGTGTTCATACATTAATGCAAGTGTAAGAAACCCCTTTATTTCTTTATCAGTAGAAGTGAAAACAGAGGCCCCAAAAGGCCTGGAAAGTAACACCTTTGCAGCCCAATAAATGCAATTATCACTTCGAGTTCTGACTCCCTCACTCAAAATTCCACTTTGCCAAAATTTATCAAAAATATCAAAATTTGGCTTCTATTTCTGCGCTCTTTAAAAACCTTGGGATTTAAACAGAATTTTTAAATACATAAAAAGGGGTAAAATCCTCCAAAGTCATGAAGTTTCAGTGAAGATCTTACATTGTGTAAACATTGACTCTGCTCCCCAGTTGTGAGTGTAACCAAAGAGAACGTTGTGAAAACAGAGCCCAGACAATTGTGCCATTTTCCTTCAGCCCCTTCCTCCTCAGTCCTTGAGGAAAAACCCCGTTACACAGAACCCTCACTGTGGGAAGCTCCAGACAGGACACCTGAACTGGGAATTTAAATAAATGTTTGCTCCCAGTTGAGTGATGACAGAAAGGAAAAGGTTGAGAATTTATTGATCCCAAAGGATCCATCCAAAGCAATGACAAAAGTCTATTTGTGGTTTTGTTTCAAACTTCAATTTTTACACTAAAAACGCTGCTGGAGGAGGCCCCAGGAAAGGCTCTGACCTAAGACAGGATAAATAAACCTGGATTGCTTAGAGAGTGGCAGGAACTTCTGAAAATCTGATGAACTCCAAAGCTTCTCCAAATAAAACCTTTATAATACCTTCTGGTTAACACCCCAAATCGCTGACTCAATTATCTGGAGCACTCCACTCCCTCTCACCCCCAAAATACGTCCCTGAGTTGTCTCCAGGGCTGAATCTGCTTCCAGGGAAATATTTTTTCAGGCATTGAGTTGAGTGTATGAGCTCAGGCTCACAGCAGGTTGAGTAATGTACCTGCAACTTGAAAATAAACCTTACATCTTGCAGGATACTCTGCTCCTCAAGCCATGCTTTGTTTCAAACTGGCTACTTCAAATAAATAAAGTAAAATATTCCTGAAAATTGAGGGTCCTCGGGTATTTCCAGGAAGGGACAATTAGCTCTTAACTTCAGTTAAAGGCAGTAAGAATCCTCAAGGTTTACAATGTTAATTTATTCATCACTGAATGAAATAAAAGAAAAATTAGCCATAAATTAAACTTGGAAAGTGGTTTAAATCACCTAATGAGTTATAGTATCAACTGCAGTGAACACAGGAAAGAGGTGAACAATATCCACCAGAGACTGAACTACTCCGTGATAAGGGCTGAGGAATTACTATTCTTTCTAAAAGTCTGGATTAGCAGAGGAGGATAGTTTACTATAATCTATAAAAATGCTTCTGATAAAAATGCAATTAGGTTGGTAAAGGATTTTGTAACTCACAGAAAAAAGAAATACATAAAAAAATTTAAAAATAGAATTCTGGGTATTCTAGGTTTTATAGCAGTACCTTTATAATATTTCTTTAGGTTTGTTTGTTTTCCTAAAGGTTTTATGCAGGACAAGAGAATCTGTGGCTGCCCCATCCCTGGAAGTGTCCAAGGCCAGGCTGGATGAGGCTTGGAGCAACCTGGGCTAGTGGAAGGTGTCCCTGCTCATGGCAGGGGATTAGAACTCAATGATCTTTAAGGTCCCTTCCAACCCAAAGCATTCCATGATTCTATGACCACACTGACTCTCAGTGGAAGCTCTGCCTTCTGTGCTGGAAGGGGAAGAGGGAAGGATACAGAGAGTTGATAAACCAGACCAGGCTTTAATTGGCAATAATCAACAAGTGATAAAGGTTTTTATGAATGAGACACAGGGAATTCAGGGAAACATTCTGTCCCTGTGAAAATGGAGTGTCAACAATGCCAAGTTAAACACATCCAGCCCTATTTTCTTTTGAGTCACAGAGGCCACAGCCTGCTCAGGAACAAAAAGCCCTCAGTGCTTTACTGGCACCACAGGTTTGATAATGTGCAACTTCAGATCAACACCAACAAATATTTGGGGCAGGGAATCTCAGAGTCTTCAAGAATTCTATCTAAATTTACTTTCAGACTGTCTGAGAAGCTGTCAGCAAAAATTTGTACACCCAAAGCAAAAGATTAAATGCCAAGTTCCCCGTTACACAGGACAGCTTTCTGATGGTTACAGAGATTTAAAAAAAACAAACCAAACCAAAACAGCTCAGGTCTGACAAATCCCTTAAGAAACTCAAAATAGTACAATTTACAGAGGAAAGCATTCACTGAACAAGAATTAATAGAGTCCCAAAGGGGCCATTTCTAAAAAGGCTTCTCAAGTCTTTTGTGCACAAACAGTAAGTTCAGCTAATGCACAAGAACTTGAAGATCTCCAAAATAACGACAAAAAACCCACCCCAGGTTTAAAGAAGGTTCTTTAAGAAATACTGATAAAAGAGTATTTAGCAAAAACACTGGTGTGATACTCCAGTTACTTGCTGTATGATCCAAGTAGTTATTCCATGCACTTTATTTCTTTTCTTATAGAACTTGGCCATGATTGATCTTTTCAATGTATGACTGTGAAGCTTTCAAGAGCAGAGGAAAAGGTAGGCACAGCACCTATTTTAAAGAAAAATTAAATGCCTAAACGCTTTTGTAATGGAGAATAAAAAGTAGGTATTTAGAGAAGCATTAAGTATTTTCTATCTATAAAAATATGAATGAGGAAGAAAAAGTTATTAGAGAAAAGAGTATTTTCATAAGCAGCTTCCTGTGTCTGGATTCATCTCCACAGTAAAATGACAGGAACACCAAGATTCAGATATTTAAAACCATATTAGGCAGCTCATACACCAAAGGACTGCAGGTCAAGCCTGCTCTTTCATCAAAGTGCATTAGATTATTCACCAGATTTTCCATCTCCAAATTCTAACTCCAAAATAAGCACAGATATTTTTCTAGCAGGAGCCTTTAGAAAACAAGCCCATAAAACAAACTCCATTGTACTTCTGGTGAATAGAAGTAAAATGAGAAGCAATTAGAATGATGATGAACTCATTAAGTCAAAACAGCTACATAAATAAAAGCAAAGCAAGCCTAAAAAACCTGTCTGAGGTTTTTCCAGAGGATGGATGAATGAGCCTGGTTTAAGTCAAAATGAAATGTGAGAGTTGCAAAGTGTCCATGGACTCGTTCTGAGTAACATCATGAAACTGGTACAGAAATTACCTCCAAGATAAATTAATTTTACCCCCACGAACAGCCTCTTGACAGCTCTGCAGACAGAAGGAAAGGCCCAAAGAGTGGATTGCTGTTATTTTAAGAGCTCGGTGGTGAGTGACGTGTCCTTACCATCGCACTTTGTTGCAGGTCTGGGTGGCGCCGAGGGGGGACCCGGCCACCATGGGCACCTGGATGGGGCTGTGCTGCTTGTTCATGACCAGGTCCAGCTTCTCCTCCAGGGATTTACAGGTGGCCTCCAGTGCCAGCAGCTTGGCCTCAATGCTGTCCAACCTCAGGCATATTGTCTGATTGATGGAATACAGGAATGACTGCAGAGGGGAGGAGGCAGAAGAAGCTCATTTGAAACACGGATTTATCTCCGGCGACACACGCGGGAGGAAGCTCCGGATAAACGTGACTGGGAAACAATTCTAAAGGAATTAGCAGTGACAAAACTCAGACCTGTTCAAACCTGATGACATTCAGGAGCATTTTTGCATTCTCAGATTCATCCAGATTTTTATTCAGAAGCCAAAAGCACACGAGCCAAAAGCATTTTCACCTAGGCACTTTGTAGGGATGATTTCATACACCACAAAAATCATTTCCAGTGATGTGCCAAAGCCTTCCATTCCACATGTTAAAACAGAAGGATTATAAATCTATGAATGCATCCTCCTGGATGAAGTTAACTAAGTTTTTTTCCTGTCCAAACAGATAAATTCAGATGATCGCAGTGGAAATTGTATCAACACAAACAACCTTCGAGACAATTAATGCTGCTCACTTCAGTTTTCTCCTCAACAGCAAATCAAGGAAAGCAAATAAATAAAATCTGTTTTCCTATGCAATCTTTTGCAAAAGAAAACATATTCTACTCGGGTTCTCTTGGGAAAGCAGGCCCTTAAAGGGAAAAGTCACACACACTGTGCTTTGCAAACAGCAGCTGTGCCATCTTGTGGCCCTGCACTCACTGAACACCCCAAACCACGCTGGCTCATGGAGCTGCTGCTCTTTCAACAGAGCTTCAGATTCCAGGAACATTCCAAAAATACAGAATTACCCACTATTTAATGTGTGTGGCATAAAATATTAGTCATAAACTTATGCTCCAAGACAAAAAACAACCTTAAAGCAAACTAGTGAGAACAGCGGGGGAAGTTCTGAGCTACTGAGCCTGAACCAAATATGAATTATCTGTTAGGAGAACGTTGGTGGCTTCAAACAATAATTTAAAACATGCTGAAATTATCTACAAATTGTACTATAAATACATGCTCAAGTTTATCTTTTCAGTCAACTTCACTGGCCTCATGACAAAATGCACCAACAGTGATGTTTGAGTCACTGGAATTATTCAGATATTTTATATTACATATAAAATTCTTTAGACAGTCATCCAGATTTTAAAATTCATGCATAAAAATTAACAAGCACTTCCAAGAAGGCCACGAATAATTCCAGCATTCTGTATAAACAATTAATGTTACATTCTTTTAACATATTTTCCTAAGAAAGTGAACTTAATTGGTATTAGCAATGACACCAAAGGCACTGTCACCTTAATGGAGGGGTCCTGGCAGTTGATTTCGATGCGCTGACGTTTCAGAGCAGGTTCCACATCATCATCTGCCACCTCATGGTTCTCCAACACAACTGCAAAGAAAAAAGAGCATTGCCAGAGTTCACAACACAAGAGGACAAGGCTGAAATCAAAAATACATTAAAAGAAGAAAGAAAAAAGAATGTAGAATGTATCTAATTAACATATTGCAGGGATTCTCTTACATTTACTTGGCTTTTCTCTTAAATATCTGACAATGGGGATCTGACCAGGTTTGTTCCTGTACCAATTGAGCAAAGACTTGTTGAAGGTTGTCCACGCCCCACCAGACAATCCTGAACCCCAAGTCATCAGCAAGGCAGGGACAGGCTTCTCCTCCAAATATTTGGGAATATTTCTGAAGGAACTTTTTAATTTTGTATCAGAAAAGCAGGTTTTGGTCTGTGTTTCTGTTTTCCATAACGGCAGTTACTGTTCTTTCACTTACTTCAAAGGCCACGTTGATCATTCATCACAAAGGATCAAGATCTAGAGCTGATCTCAATATATTTTTGCTTAGTAGGTCAAGCTCTAAGTAAGGGATATCATAATATTTGCTTTCAGAAGTGTGTTTCAATTTTACTGTACAAAGAATTTTAATAACGTAGGAGAGAAACTATTTTACAAGTAAAACAACAATCCCTAATAGATGGGTGACAGCTCCCCTTTGAAGGAAAGGAAAAAAACAAAAGACTGCAGGAGGTCATATTTCATTCAGTTTTTGGGACTAATCTACCCCTACACAAAAAGAAGCAATAAAGGCAATAAAGCCTTTAAAAGGAAAGCAAAATAAATCAAATAATCTCATCTAAAGGGTTTGAACATACACAGGTGAAGCTACTGAAAATGTGGGATGTGGTCTTTAGAAGCACATTTGGGAAAAAACTCTGCAGCCTGGTTTGTATTTCTAAGTAAAGCCCAGCAGTGATTTCCACCTCGTTGAGGGCAGAGCTGTAAGTGGTACCTGGGTCATCTGGAGTCAGGTCCTCAACTGCAATTTGAACAACATCTGACAAATCCTGCTCTGACATCATTCAGAACCAGCAGCAAATCCCTCACACACCACTGCAGGTCCCCAAGGCAGGAATTGGACACGTCATGCAATCCTGGAAAACAGCAGCAGGGAGAATGTTAACACAGATACACGTGATACAACAACACTGCCTTTATTTTCCATTCTTCTGCTATTAAAGTCGATTCCCAAAGAAATGACCAACCTACAAAGTGATTATCCAGTGGTATCCATGGATATTTTACCCAGCCACCTCAAAGAGCAAAGCACTGCACAACCTGCAGCACCTCCAGGACTGAGCTCAAGCTTTCCTTGCTGATCCACCTTTCTGCACTTTCCCAACGGATTAAGAGAACATTCAGGTTCACAGACCTGGCAGCTCATCAGTACAATATCCAAAATGAAATGTTTTCTTTTAAATTGATTTTTTTTCTTTTAGAAGGTCTAAGAACATACAAGACCATTCCTGGACTGCAAAGTTTTAACTTATGAATTATTACTTAGTTCTCAGAAGTGATCAGACTTTAGTCTTATTTCACAAAAGCACATGAAGCTCCCAAGCCCCTTAAGATTTGCAATTACTGCACATTCACATATGAATCTTTACAGGTCTCTAAAATCTTCCCAAATTCAGTGAGAACAAGGAGTTCCTCACAGCAAATTAAACTAGACTTGAAGCAAAACTTGACCTTTTTTCTTGAGTATGAAGTTGCCTGGTTTTTCTGCAGCTCAACTCTGATTAATTCATTTTCAGAATATGGTCCTGCTTTTAAAGCCAAAATATTTCTCAGCCCTGCTCCCCTGGAATTCTCTGTCAAGGTTATTTATGAATGTTTTAAGAGAAACCTTCAGCCTGTAAAATTGAATTTAAATCACTGGAATCACTCATATCTGTGCCTTCCCACAGTTTATGAAGGGATGGACAAGGAATACCAAGGGATCAGTGGATTTTTTCCCTTTTTAACCTTAAGTAAAAAACACTGGATATAATTTGAGGTTTACCAATGGAAATGGTAATTCATCCCTTAACGCTGACACAGATTTTCCTCTTCCCTTCTTCCACTTGAGCACAAGAAATCCATTAAGCCAGACAGGTGGAGGATAAATTTTTAGGAGAAGAATCTTGAGCAAGCCCATCTCAGAGGACTCCAAAGTGTTCGCTCAAGACACCAGCACTGCCAATACTGAGTCATTTGAAATTCTGCTCATGGTGAAAACTCTTGGGCCAGCACAGACTGTGGCAGGACTCCCAAAAATCCCTGGCAATCCAGTTGTGCACATGGATGCCATTTTGGCAAATTCCATTTGCCATTTCTGAGAAATCCTGGTGCCCAGCCAGGCTGGACAGAACAAAGCAGCTGGCTCCTCATGTCACACAGTGCCTGGAAGAGTAAGAATTCCTCAACCTGAGGGAAGACATTCACTAAAAAAGGACAAACTAGAGCAAAACCCAACTGTTAAACACTTTGTTATTTACAGGATTCAAGATTTCACTGATTTGCTGCATTTAAATCAGTCAGAGCTACAAATATACCAGTATTTTTTAAAGCATTCTGAAGGTCTTGCAATGGTTTTAATATTTCATGTGCTGCACATATTTATCATGGAATATTCTGAGTTTGAAGGGACCCAGAAGGATTAAAGCTCAACTCCTGGCCCTGCGCAGGATACCCCAAGAATCAGACCATGTGCCTTCAAAATTAATTATAAAATATCACTGAATTAAACCTTTTTTCAACACAAACATAACATAATTTCACACTTCCAACACCTGTTCTCCCTCTCTCACGGGTCATAGTCTGAAAGTGTTCAACCTCACACCAGAAATGCCGAAATATTCTGGCCCAGAGCCCTGAAACAAGGGCACAACCACCAACTACAACTGGAACAGCTACAACACAGCAATGAGTCTCCATAACATCAAAATTTACTGCCATTTAAACAAATTTAGTACAATTTCACTAAATCAGAGACATCTCGTAGCCATCAGCCACCTCCTGATGGACACAATCCTGCCTTCTCGACAGGCAGAACAAAATTCCCCTGTGCTGTCACAGTGAGCTCCTGGATCAAAACATAAGGGAAAAACAAATAAATTTGGTATCAACACTGATGTGTGGATTAGAAAAGCAGTGTCCAAGGAAACTGCAACCACAGCAGTTATCACACTCTGAATAAAATGCCCCTCTTCCAAATTCACAATTTGAATATATAGCAGTAAATTTTAGCAGTGGGCTGACTTTGCTTTCAGAACCAAGGGTAAAAGTCAGATAAAATTTAACAGGATGAGAGTTAGATCAGTTTATCAGCTGCAAAAAGCTTCAGTTAACAAATTCAGAATAACTTTCCCAATATAGTTTCCATATATTTAGTCAGTGAAGTATTTACCAGCATTGCTCCACATAAAACACCTCTCTTCTTGAAATTTGCTCTATATTCTCTTTTTTTTTTTCCCCTACTTTTTTTTTCTTCTGGCTGAAGCTCTAGTGTCTATTAATTCTAAATTAAGTATATGTACACTGGCACTGAGCTGCCAGTGCTGAACTATTACCTGGAACAAATATTAAGTTATAAAACAGAAATATTAGCAGAAAGCCGGGAAGCTGAGGATAAACTACACCAGGGACACGGAACGTGCCCACTCTTCCTCCCACAGCCAGCATGTGGAAGTTGGATCAACAGAGAGATATTTTACAGTCAATTATCTTATCTGGGGGAGGGTGTGAGAGGCAGGTTCTTCCAGGCAATAGAAAATATCCCATTAATACACTGGCTATGGAGGCCTTGGCCAGCCAAGCTCACACTGACCCAGCCGAGCACTCCGGATGGATCTCCACTGAACTCAGCGCTTCTCCCGGGGGTTCTGGGGTTGGAAAAGGCTCCCTCAACTCTCACTCAGTGAAAACACCAAAACCAGGTTATGGTGTGTACTGGAGGGATCTCCTTCCACCTCCATTCCCACTCCAGCCGTGGGTGCCTTCCAATTGGACAGGTTGGATCCACGGGCTGGGGCCAACGGCAGGAGGTCAGCAAGGGGATATGCTGGGTCCTGTCCTTGGGTCGCAACAAGGGAACGCTCCGGGCTTGGGGCAGAGCGGCTGGAACGCTGGGAAAGGCCCTGGGGGTGCTGGTGACAGAGTGAGCATGATGAGCCCAGGTGGTCTAGAAGGCCAATGGCACCCGGATTGTACCAGCCATGGTGCAGCCACAGGAGCAGGGCAGTGACTGTCCCTCTGTGCTGGGCACTGCTGAGGCACCTCAAGTGCTGTGTCCAGTTCTGGGCCCCTTCAAGAGAGACACTGAGGGGCTGGAGCATGTCCAGGGAAGGGAACGGAGCTGGGGAAGGGGCTGGAGCACCAGGAGAAGCTGAGGGAGCTGGGGGGGCTTAGCCTGGAGAAAAGGAGGCTCAGGAGGGACCTTCTCCCTCTCCACAACTCCCTGACAGGAGGGGGGAGCCAAGTGGGGGCCAGGCTCTGCTCCCGGGGAACAAGGGACAGGACAAGGGGAAATGGCCTCCAGCTGTGCCAGGGGAGGTTCAGGTTGGACAAAAGGAGGAATTTCTTCCTGGAAAGGGCTGTCAGGCACTGGAAGGGGCTGCCCAGGGAGATAGTGGAGTCCCCATCCCCGGATGTGTCCAAGAAACCACTGGACATGGCACTCAGTGCTCTGGGCTGGGGGACAAGGGGGGCGATCGGCCACAGGTTGGACTCGATGATCCTGGAGCCCTTTTCCACCCTCAGTGATTCTGGGATTCTGTGAAATCTCAGCAACCCCTCAGACCTCTGGCATCACTCAGCCCATTCCCAGAGCAGCTCTTTCACTGTCCCCCTTTCCCCACCCCAGATCCTACTTTGATCCCCTCCCCTAACAAACCCACCAGATCCCTGTTCCTGTGGGATAAATAAGCACAAAGTTAAAATTATCTCATGTTGCCTCAAAAAGCAGAGCAAAAAGCTT